>NC_073709.1:21834015-22437453 GCF_023634085.1 Falco cherrug | reverse complement strand
GAGAAAGGAAAGAGGAAATGGTTTCCTACCCTTTCTCTAGTCAGCCCCTTTCCTGACTGCACTCTCTCTTCTCTGCCCAGATTTGTGCAGTCAACCTGGGAGCAAAGCCACAGAGAGGCTGGCGCTCTCAGTAGGATTTACCTAATCATTGCCATGGCATGCACAGTTACCTGCTGTCCCCTCATGCATGCTCTCATCTGGTGGAAGTCCAACTCTCTTATGGTCTGCTATAGTCACTTGTCATGTAAGGAAAGATATGAGTTTTGACGTGAAGAATTTGTATCATTTTATAAATGTCACTTCCTTTAGTCTCATTACAGTCCTGAAAATTGCATGAGACTATGACCATTTCTCAGAAGGGAAAATTAAGTTATTTAGGTTTGGCATGCCAGAATTATAGCAATAGCCAGTGATGAAACCCCAAATTCCCTGCTCTAACTCATGAACTCATGCCCACTCATGCTGCTTCCCTGCTTTAGCACAGTTTTTTTCTACTTTGTTTAACATAGAAATTATGGCAAGTATATATCCCAACACATATTATCTACTGTCCACTTGCATGTATGTCTCCCTTTCTATTATTGGTACTTGTAAACAATTTTATTATTTACACAACTATAGCATTTCCAGTTAATCCAGAGTTTTATATCTATCTAAGTGTATTAAATCTATGCTAAAGTTCTCCCATGTCTGTGACAGTGCTGCTCAAATAATGCTACAAATGCACCGCAACATAAAAGATACAAACTTTTCTCCATTCTTTTCTGAGTGTTTCAGCTGTCTGGCTGACTACTGGTAGTATGGAGACAACACAGCCAAGAAGAACTGAAGTTATGAACAATGCTTTATGGCAAATTACATGTCAGTATGAAATGCTTACACTTTCATCAAGAAGAAAATCTCTGGATATTTATAATATCGAACATATTACAGTACATGGAGAAACAACAATCATAGGTGTTGTATATATGTGATCTAACTAATATAAACATACTTATTATTTACAAAGCAGTAAAATAAATCAGACTCTTCCCTGAGGTGATATTTTATTTAAGAGGTAAACTTATAAAGCCATTTATGTAACCATATAATTGCTTTATAAGGAACCTGAGGGCTTCTACTCTGCTGAAAGTTTTGCACACAGCCATTTTGTTTTCAAACATTTGGTTCCTCCTTATACAATGTCAGATCCTTTCTATCAGCAATGGCAGAACTGCAGCACCACAGGTCAGAGTGATGGCAAGAACCGGTCTCTGAAGCTTTCAAGATGCTGCCTGCCTCCACTGGTGACAGTTCTCCCTGCTACAGAGGATGCTCAGAACCTTCTGAGTCAGCTCTGTCTCATAGGGTATCCCATCTCTAATTCTCATCTATTCTTTCCAAATTCTTAATCTAATCTGGATTCTCTGAATAAAATACTTATTCTGCAGTGCCTGAGATGATGCATGGACAACACTTTTGTGGACAACTGAGCAGTCTAAACTAAAATAATTTGAACTATAAAATCAGAAAAAACATACGTTAAGACTGCTTGTAAGTATAATTTGAAATATCTTGAAGTAATACTATGGATCTTCTGTGCACATAGGTGAGAGGAAACAGGAGTTTTCTCTTCAGACACAAAAGAGAGACAGAGGTTTTTACTTACAACATTACACAGCCTTGTCTGTGCCCAGTTTGTTAGCCTTATACCACATGACACTTGACAGCATAATGATATAAAATTATATAAAATGTAAAGGAAAGCAAACACCTATTTGAAGAAATACCATCTTAGCACTCAGTTCAAGTGTCTGCATCTCCAAGCTTAGCAATAACAAATTATTTCAGAACAAAGTATACATTCTGTTGGAAGGATGGAAGGGCCATGATATATATTTCTATCACATTACACACCTACCATCATGAATCTTAGTCTTCACATTAAAGTCACAAGGGCTACTATTGTTCATATCCTTTCCATTTTCATCCCCCACCTGAATACACTCTTCCATTTGAAAAAAATAATTTAAAAAAGGCCTTGACACATGCCTGGATACAGTGAATTTAAAAGAAAGAAGTTTGCTTGCTATTCCTTCCAGTTGTGAAACAGGAATTGCTTTTGTATGAGGCTGGGTCTAACCGAGTGAGACTAAACATTTATAAAATCAAGTAGGGATTGAAATATAGCATTGTGGTTACTAACATTTTGCAGCAGCATATCAAGTTTCACGTTTCATCAGCTGAATAGAGTCTGTGTGCTGGGCTATTGTGGTTCAGTAGCTGACAGCAGTCAAGTAAGTGCTGCTCTCTTCCTGGCTTAATCATTTCTATTACACTCAGTGTCAAAACAATAATGTCAGTGAAATGGGCTTGCTGACATTATAGATTAGAATTGAGTGATTCTGAATGTCCTGTGACTGAATTGCATTTTATTTCTAGAAAATTACATATTACAATTGCAAATTAAAGAGCTTAGATCTCAACAGACTGTATCAACAAGTATGGAGCTGTGGACTCCAAGCTGCTGGGGAGAGGATCCATCATGAAATTAATGAGGTTTAATGTATACTAACGAGAACAACTGCTGAAATATTTGGCCATGTGTTTGGAGAGGATCTGAAGAATAATCAGTTTTGTTAGCAGGGATTAATTCAGCTGCACAAGAGGTGAGAATCCCTAGGGTAATCCCAGAGATTTAAAGGATGTTCCAGAAATAGGAAAAAAAAAAATCCTTGCTTTTCTTTCTTCCATCTGCTAACCACCACAGTTTATGAAGACACATCTCCTGACATTCACTTGAGGAACACATTCAGTTTAGAAAGGAGCCACAGCAACAGGCTGCAGAATTTCTGAGTGACTGACAGCTACCAAATGACAAGAAGTAGTATTTAATGACCTCAGTCATCGGATGCTTACTGAGAAAGAGCAGGGCATTTCTGTCATCTGCACTTTAGAGGTCATGGAGAGCAACGGTGGCCCACAGTGCTTTTCCACTCCAGTTTCATATTATAATCTTATAATAACCAAGTTTAAAAAATATTTTATAAAATAGAAAAAGCTTTGAAATACAAAAGATATATTTCCTCTTTGTGTTTCCCTAGAAACAAAGCAATTCAGAATTTACTCTAGATTTTGTAAAATAATCTGAGATTGCTCACAAACAATGAGTAAGACCAAGCTTAGTAAAACTGCAGCAGTCAGTTGCTTTTTAAGGAGAACAACCCTATCCCAGTTTTTGTCTTTTATTAAAGAGAAAAAAGGCTGCTGTCAAAAAATGGCATTTTTTTCTTTTAGAACAAGAAGAGAACTAGAAGGCCTACTTCAAGCGCTTATATCTGAAGAACTGTTCATTCTTTTTAGAAAGGAAAATCTGCAACAGCAGATTTGTAAATCAGAGAAAGTCAGTGTTGATAATCATATCAACATAATCTCCTTGCTGGAGGAATCATTTACTCTTTGATCAGAGGCTAAACTGTGTGTCCATGAAGAAATAAGGTTACATTTCTTGTTCTCACATGACTTCTTCAAGCTTTGAATCCAGGTGGGCAAAGATAAGGGTAGGATGGGCATTTTCTGTTCCTTCCTCCCCTGGGAGAAGGTGTGAGTATGTGCTATGGAATAAGTGAAGTCTTGGCATCTTTTGTTTTTTTCCTGGTGGTAGATGAAATATTTTCTTCTTTTTTATCTTCTTATTCTCTTCTGTCTTCCTCTATCACTAACCTGGCTATTTTTCTTTCCTAACTGATCATTCCCATACAGTTTAAATATCACTTTCTTGTTCCCTCTTTTCTCTTCTAAAGCTGAACAAAAATACAAATACATGCAAATGTATACAAACACAGAGACAGCATTACCCATTTGAGATTTTTTGATCAGAAGAACGGGTCATTTTTGTTCCTCTCAATACTTTGTAACCTCCCAAAAATATCCTTTGTGAACATATGCAGCTTCTCAGATGACTAAGGAAGGAATTTTCCAGTTATACAAATTCTCTCATTCTTCATTGCTTTTCTCTTTTCCTTTAGTAACTTTTCTTTAACTGTGCAGTTATAATTAGAATCTTCTGATTCCCAGTGGCTGGCATTCTATCAGCTAAGGCAAGACAAATATTAAATGGGTTTGCGTGTTTGTTTTTATGTATGTTCTTCTGAATAAGTACATTAAGCTTGTCTGAGCCGTAGGAGTTGAAATGTATTCACAGTCTGCAAAACTTTGTATGAATTCAGAATATAATTTGCAAGTTATGCCATACAAGAAGAATGTCCAACCCTATTATTCATACATGGGAGTGTTTACTTCCAGAATAGGCCATCACTTTCAGCCCTCTGTGAAAGTCTATTTAATCAATCACCAGAAACTATACCACCAAACAATGCACAACAGATTCTCAAAATAAAAACTAAAGAGAAGTTTACCAGTAAGGAAATATAAGCAGGAGACATTTGATCTTAATACAGTTTATAAATTACCAAAAATATCTACCACATACTAATATGTCAGTGTCTTGTGAGTAATATGGAAACAGAGAAGACATTACTTTTGGGGCTTAAATCAGTCATCGTCAATACCATGACAAGGTAACATTCATGAAGAGCAATGAAACAGAGCTAGGGAACATAGCAAGACTCCATTAATTTATATAACTAATTATATTACAAAATTAATGTTAAAAGCAAGTCATCTGTGCTCCATGAGGGAACTTAGATAAATTTTCAGTTAATTCTCAGTATTATTAGTTTGAACCAGAGTTCAAAACCCATGAGTCAGTCAGCAAAAAGCATGAGGTTATTTTTAAAAATGATCATGCTTTTATATACTCTTCATTCACTTGATAATTTTTCAGCAAATAAGGCAGGGGCAGTCATAAAGGCAAGGTACATTTTTGAAAAAAATCAGAGCTTAAGTTAATCCACAAATCCAAGATAATTTTTTTTTTTTTGTTATTTTTTCTTGGTGAAATTCCTGATGTAACTGGGAGAACAACAAATTCTAGTTTTCTCCTGAAGATGTAAAAGTCAGCTTCAGTTTCATGTACATAAGGAAATACATTAGCACAGAAAATGCCAACAACATTTACCAACTGTGTTTTGATATGGTTTCTGCAAAAACTTCATTAGTTTTGTTCAGTGAATGATTACTGAGAAGCTACAGCTTTACCCAATTATGTGTCTGGCAACCTCCTTTGTGTAACAATGAGAAAGTGTTTCCTCATTTCATATTTAGCATTAAGCTAGTCAAGCATGTAATAAAGGTGTAAGTTTTAGCACAGAATAAAGGGTGCCAGGAATATAACTATTTGTTATGTATAGTCACAGAACATCTGTTGCTCTCTCCCCATGGGTGGTCCAGCTCCGAAATACCCACAGCTTTTGCACCTTTTGCTATACAGTCGAGATAAAGTAATGCCATACACTATCATAACTAGTGCTGCTTGCCATTTTCCATAGGCTAATACTGCTTCTCTAGGTGGACCTACTGTACAGGTCCAATAATAAAACAATCACCTTAAGTCAAAATGAGAAGTGGCAGGATACATGTGGATAAAAATACACAACTTATCCTCTACTGCTAGTTTTGATTAATTTATTTTTACAGTTACAAATATGCCCTCTTTTGTTTTGGGGTTGGTTTTTTTCTGTCACTCTTTCCCCAGGGCTTTGTTAATAAAGCAATTCCTTCCTGCTCTTAACTGTAGTAGCAGCGGTGCCTTGGGTCACAGGGTGAAACTGATTCCACAAGAGTAAGTGCAGTATGATCTTTCAAATGGTTAGTTCTGGCGTTTTAGCATTAACTCTGCACCTCCTCTACCTCTGCCTTTCTCTTCCCCTTGTCTCCCCCTACCCCTCTCTTCCCCATTCGCAGGGTAGAAGGGGACTCTTCTCACACAGCAGAGCACTAAAGCTCTCTCCAGATGCTTCAGTCACATCATTCCCTGTGGGTATCTCTCCAGAATTGCAGTGGAAGGGTGTTTTTTTGTAAGGAATGTTCTCAGTATTAAGCCTTTATTAATATGAGGTGGTTCCTTGCAAGTGACTATGGCAAACTCAGTATTAAGAATGATAACAGAACCTGAACGGATAAGCTACAAAAAACATTGTTTGTGAGCTATAGACCAGGACACTATTCTGTTATGGGGATGGGCAACAAGAGAGGCCTCTTGGATCTCTTGAAATCTAAAGTGCCTAGCTGCAGATGTGCAGTGACTGACTATGCACTTACTTTCAGCAAAGATCTACCAAACTCTAAAGCATTCCTCAAATATGTCTTTGCCCCAGTGGTCATTTTTGCCTTCTTCCTACCCCAAAGGTCAGTCAGCCCCTTCCACCTGTCCGCCTCCACCTCCATCACTTTTCCTACAAAGAACAGACACAATAAACCCAATAGGCACCTCAGGTAAATTTTGCAATAAAGCAGGTTATCTTCCAGTGTCACTTCAAAGAGCAGGGAGGCTGAGAGCGCATTAAGGCACTCGGCTTTCCCACATTTTGGCACACCCAGAGGAAACTTAAAGGGTAGCTTTGATTTCCTCTGCCCCTTGCCCACTCCCTGGCCTGGGACAGGCTCATTTCATCTCCATGGAATGGGAGGCATGACTTGGGTTGGGGGCAACGTCCTACCCACTCCTTGTCCAGCCCGTGGCTATCACGCTCACTGCCCAGCCTATGCTCTCACTCAATGCTCTGCTCAGGGCTGCTCGCCAAAATGGCCAGCAAGTGCTGCACAGCGCAGAGGTCAACACCATGTCCCCATGGCTGCCTGATCCCCCACAGGGTCATGGCTTGGCTCACAAGGTACTGCTGAACAGTCACACAACCGTTGACCTTAAGAAGTGTTTTTATGTCAGGACTATTGCCTTGGGACCATCGCCTTGGGACCAAGAAACTCACCAAGGACACCAGATTTCAAAACAAGCTGCAAAAATACATTCAGGAAAAATGCCTGTTAAAGTTTTTTTACGCTACAATACAGCTACTGCTCTCCCATAAGGCACAGATCCCCATACTAACCCACAGCCAGATTTTAAACAAGAATCCTAGGAAATCTATAAATTTTCCAGTCGTATCTCCAAAAAAATATCAAACTTCATTTCCTAATAAAGTATTATGACTAAGCTGTTTTTTAAAAAAATTAGAATAAAAAAATCAATGTTCTTTCTGGAAAGCCCTAATTAAGTCCAGGTATGTGGTCTAGGAAATACAGAACTGTGTAACCTGATGGAAACCACCATTTTCAATTGTCAGGACACTTCTGCTTCTTTTCACCCCGGTTTCAAGTACATCTGGTTTCCACCTGCTCTATATAAAATTGGTTCCTCCCTTTTTCAAATATGAGCATCATGCTCTCTGGTTTTGTCTGTGACTCTCCAGTGAAATTTAAGCTTACAAAAAAAGTAAGCTCCACCTGGAATACGGAAATTTATTCTAGTCATGAAGGAACATCACAAACTTCAAAATGGGTGGTTTAATTGGCACATGAATACACCAAACCTCTCTGATTCAAAACTTATACAGCTTCAGGTTTAAGAATTGAATTTATATTTTGATTAGTGCCTTCCAAAAATCTGGTTTGGTTGGTGGCCTTAAACTTTCACAACCTCTGCACAAGTTTTGCACTCTATCCTGACAGTATGTATCACATGTCACCTGAAATCTTCCAGGAACAAAGCATACCTTCTGTCTCCATGACTGTCTCCTAGAGGGTCTTCAATTTGCCACCAGCAGTGGCATTTATTGAAGATGATTGTGAGTTTTTGAGACCTGTTAGAAATATCAAGTTCATTTTAATTATCTCTTACAAAGGTATAAAATATTATCAGTCTTATATTCAATTTCCAGAACTGAAGCTGGAACATGCAAATATCTTCTTAGATGTAAGGAAAAGATATTTACCATGAGGATCATTGGACACTGGACAGGATTTCAGAGAGTCTGTGAGACCTCCATCTTTATGGATACATGAAACTCAGCTGGAGATAAAGTCCTGAGCACCCCAAACTTTATTTAGGAGGAGCAGATTACAGATTTCCAGACATCTCTTCCCGCCTACACTATTCTGTGACCTGATTTTCGTTGTGGTTTTTGTTCTATTAAACAAAAATATAACTACCAGGCAGACTGTGGTATGAAGATATAAAGGTCAAGAATTTTTGGTTGGCCCTTTGCTTCCACCTGTGACAGACAGGTCTCTCCACAGCAGTCTGATGTATAGACACAGCACTTTAAAAAATCAAATTATAGATCCATCAACGTACTTCAGCAATGTAGCACTCAGCTCAAGAAACAAGACAGTCACCCATCAGTTGTCATATTCAGGACAACTCTTCTGCCCTGTTCAAGAAAGAAAGTTTTACGTATCAGGTTCCTCCAGGGGAAAACAGGATGTATTAGCATTACTAAAGGGAAGCAGCTGTCCTCTGAGAATCATCTGGTAATGTGGAAGCCCCTGGAAAGAATCTTTTTCTGCTTGATACAGATACAATTGGGCTGATCAGGGAAATAAATGTTTTCCCAAGGCAGCTGTGCTGATGCAGCCACTGGAGTGGGCAAACTTATGCTGCTCTGAAAATATAGCTTTCCCCCTTATTCCCTGAAGTACAAGATAGTCCTAAAATAATAGTCCGTGTCACAGATGTGTGTGACGCAGCTTTACAGTGCTACTACATCTTTGCACATATTGCTTTATAGGTGCTTTTGCAAATCTTGGCTATGATGATTGCACATAGAGGATTTTTTTTAAAGGACATTTTGTCATTTCATTTTCACTGTTCAGTGCATGATCTGTGCACACTAACCAGAGCCTGGCTTGAATAAAAAGCATTTTCAAGGCTGCCCATGCAGATCCAACACCATGCAAACTGGAACGAGTTCAGTTTCACAAAACCTCATGTAGTTATGAAGACAGCAGTGGCTGCAGCTGGTGTGCAGCACTGGCTGAGGAAGGGGCTGGTACCCTTCCTCAGGTGAGCCCAACGCCCCCTCCCAGTCCTCACATTAGGCACACAATAGAGCTGGCAGAGGTTTCAAGAGCCAGCTGTAACTGACTTGTCCAAGTTCTACCAGGTCAGGTAGAACGCCTGAAAAAGAAACAGAACCCACATCTTTCAATTTTTAATTCAGAACTTGGACGTATCTTTCTACTTCCTCAGACCCCTCACTTGCTCTTTAGCCACTGTGCACATTTACAGCAAATTAGGTGGTTCTGCTATGGGGTGAATGAGACAGTGCTTTCTCCTGGAAGAGAAAAAACCCTTATGATCCCATAAGTAAAAATCGTATTGCAGAGGTGATGCATAAAAATGTACAGTTAACTTGCAGGCTGAACAAAGCTGATTTCCAGCATAGGAGTGATACTCCTGCCAAATTTCAAGTTTCCATTACCTTTTGAAGAGGTGCTAGAGCCATTAAAAAAATCTTAAAATCTCTTACATCATAAAAAAAAATTTATCACTTTTTCCTAACCTATAAGCTATTCAGCCTCCCTAACTTAGATATGGAGAGAAAGCTACACTTCATCTAGGAGCAAGCAGACAGTTGTACAGGTAAATATAGCAGAAAAATCTAAATTATTTAAAGTAATTGAATGATAGCAACACTTCTTTGCATATTAAGCAAATGACCCAGATAGAACACCTCAGAGCGTTATAAATGTTGTTTTCAAAGACCCACATCATGGGAATGAGCTGGGACCTCTATATTGGTATTTTGATTCCGATTAGGGCTATTTTGGAAGAGAAGAGTTGCCCCTGGTTACTGTGCTATTGTGCACATCCTAGAGTAGTCTTGGCATGTATCAACTAGGTTTCCGAGTCTCTGTTTGAATATGTGCTATAAGAGTGCACCTAATTTACTCCAGCCAGGATTGGTCTTCTAGTCAATAGGAGCAGGCTGGAGTTCGTGTGGAATTAAGTACCTTGCAACACGTATAGTTTGGATGTCAAGTTCTTGGTATCCACTGTTTTGCTCTACACATCTACTCCTATTCGTCCTTACAGCTTGCTAACATAGAAATAGCAAATACTGCTAATAAGTAATAAATGCATAATTATTGCTGATAATGTTGCATACATGACGTTGTTATTTAAAATGCCATGTTTTGTACTATTAAAAAAAAAATACAGCCACCTGATTTCCCATTGTAGCAGTGCTCAAATGGATGCACAGGAACGATGAGCTTTTCCTCATGAATGAAGGAGGAAGAAGATATGTCTGATTTGGTCATCTTCAGATGACCTAGTGTAAGGAGTCAGATTTTGAAGTCATCACTTACAGAAACAAGTTTATACGATCTAATTAGACTGTTTCAAAGCGTATGAAATCTCTCAACAAGAGTAAGAACAACAAACTGACTCTGTATACTAGTAATTCAAAAGCAAGAGCAGATGGAAAGTGTTGTCTAGAGGCTTTGAACACAGCCTTTGGGATGCTCCTAGCAGCATCCTCTGGCTGCAGGTCCCCAACTGCTGATGCTGGATATTGGGCACTGTTTGATTGCAACACGACAGATCCGGCTCACATCAAAAATAGGCAAACATTCACATTTCTCTTGAAGTAACAAGATCTGAAATTTATGCCAGGTTTATGCTTTTATTCAGGCTGCACAAGGACATGGAATATCTAATCTGTGTAGTCTGCTATTGCAAAGTTAACCCGTCAAAAGTTATAGAACAAATTTGAAACAGCAAAGTGACTTTACATGGGATCAGCAATTTTCACTGTTTGGCTGTGGTATCCTTGTTCCAGTGCTACAAGTAATGGATTTACTATACCATGACTCTTCAGAGGATTCAGACTATTCAGAAAAATGTGCCCTCCACTAAAGCAGCAGAAAGATCTGATTCACATCTGCTGTAGCAAATAGTTATGTATTTTATCACTTTGCTTCTGCCACACACGTTCCTTAGCTGTCTGCTCGGTTTTCTGCCAAGCACAGACACCTGTAGCAGAGGCAGAAGAGGAGGTGCTGCACCTCAGCCTCTGCTGCCCCAAGACTGCATCCTCCTGTGATATTGGTGTGGTGGCAAAGTCCACCGTGGGGCAACTGAGGGGTGGCTGGAGGCAGCCAGGCACAAACAAGGAGAAATTGCCAACATACCACACCGCAGCAGTTGCAGGGGAGTCACATACAGAGGACTTGGTTGCCTCACGTGAAGGACTGTGATTTGATGGCCATTCCTCTTTATGAAGAACTTTGTGCTAGTGCCACACAAATATCTACATGTCCTACAAGCATTCATTTAAATACAAAAGTAAATTATATTTGCTGTCACTAAACACTCATTTACCACAAGTATTCCAGGTAACTAGATTACCGGCCAAAGTCATCTGGAGAATATTTTTGAAAAACAAATATATTCTGGCAAACTGTAGGCTTTCTATGGAAAATTTCCCCATGGAAATGCGTGAAGATTGCCAAATAGATCACTGCAAATTATTTGTTCACTCAGCTTTCTGCCATCTATGAAGCAGGAGACAGGAGGGAGTATGGGACATTTTTGCTTTCTCTTTACATCAGATTTCAGGGTAGAGAAAGAGAAGCTTGTTGACAAGATTTTATGTTTATTTGGTGAGAAGCAAATTGAAAGCATACTTAAAAAATGCAACAAAAACAGCAATAACAAAAATAAGGCAAAATCAATCCAGCAGTTGCAACAGAATATTTAGTCTGGAAAAATACGTTGTGATATGCTTCAGGACTTTTGTTGTTTCCACAGCTTGTCTATAGTGACACATGCAGTCCCACACAGAGGAAAGACCTAACACCCTAAATAATGGTCCACCACCTATTATTTCATTCATATGAGTGAGAATAATTGTTCCTTCATAAGAGTGGAGATTTTCTCAGAATTAGCTGAGTCCCATAAATCAGCGTCACCTGGAAGGATGCCATTCCTCTACCTGGTCTGGCCGAGGGCTGTGTCTGTGCAGGATGCCAGAGTGAGCATCTCTTCAGGCCTGAGATGGTGGGTGATGTTTTTACACTTCGTGCTGCCTTTGTATTTGTCATGATGACTGTTCTAGTCAGTTAATGACTGCCATTATAAAAAGACCAGTTTTACTTCCATTATTATGGTAATCCCAAAACAATAATTAATTGTAGGAGTAACTATATGTAACTGACTCCACAAAAGCCATTCTATCGCATGCCAGCAACAAAGTATCTTCTGTTTAAGAGGCAAATTTTATGAAAGAGGCTGCCAAAACATTCTGGAGTACATTAAAAGAAGTACTTTAATTAACTAGGGAATGCAAGTGCCATTTTAAATTCAGAGAAATGCTTAACTGAGTGTTTATTATTAATTAGAACTGACCTAATGATTAACTTTTATAAATAGAGCCAATCCTGCATAGAGGCAAGTAGTATTACTAACAAATTCTCAAATGCACTTTTCTCTTACCCTCCTTGCTGTGACTGAAACTAAATATTTACATCACATTTGGGACCTTTTCTTGGCCCAGTCTGTTATTTCTGTCATTGTTATATTTTGCTTTTGGGGTGGGTCAGCTGGTGCTGCAGAAGATAGCTGGTAAATCCAAAATCCAGGTGGTGTGGGTGAGTATGATACACAAAGAATCAAAATTAACCCAAGCAATGAATTCAGCTCAAATACACAGCCAGTTCATGATGATCAAAGTGGTATTTATACCATCAGCTCTCTGCTTGGCATCCTTGGGTCCAGGAGAAAGTTAAAAAAGGATGGACAGAAGGTGTAACACTGTGTAATAAAAATTGTAATAAAAGCATTTCCCTCCACAGGAAGTCCTAAATTTCTGTGTCAACAGAAGTAAGCAAATAGATATTGTGCAGTCATTTGGCACTTCTGTTTGATAATTTAAAAGATCACATAAGTTCAGGTGAATAATTACCCTTCCCAAATGGAGGTGTTGTGGATAATAATTTCAAAAGACCTCAATGTTTCAGAAAATCTAGAAGTGACAGACAATGCTTGCAAACACAAACTCAGTTTTACTGGGGTGCAGGAAAACAGTAAGGGAATAGAGTTCTACTACAGCCTTGAAACAGGAGTATGGGAATGAGGGAATGAGCTGGAAAGAGAGAGGGAATGACACTGAAAGGATGAACAAAATAATGTAATGTAATAAATAACAGAAAGGCAAACACAGTTCCTAAGCACCGAAAGTTAGGAGCTTCTGAAAACCTTATGCTTATTGCCTTATCAAGGTTAGACATGAAAGTAGTAGCCACAATGGAAAAAACTGTTAATATTAAAGTATAAACTTAAAATGTGTATTCATTGTATACACCTGCATATCTTACTACTGGAAACCGATGTATTTGAGGTGCTAGTCTGTTCTGACCACATGTATCAGTACTTTGATCAATGCCTGGTTTATGTGAAAAATAAAGCATTAAGTGTTATAGAGATTTCAAAATAATTAAATATGTAATTCTGTTGGCACTGTTACTTTTGAGGTTCATTGACAGTAACACACTTTGAGACACTCAAGCATCTTTATATCTTTAGGCATTTTGAAGAAGCAGATAAGGTGACATTGGGAACTCAAACTTGGTTACATGTTTTATCTACAAATCTTGACCTTTTCTTGAGAAATAGTTCAAGAGCTGCTGAAGTCACTGGCATGGGGAAGACCCAATCTACTCTGTAGGTTATGGAGCGGAGCCTTCATGTCTTTAAGACCAGGCTGAAGAAGCATCCCCTGAGAATGATGTTGACCCCTGGGCAGTGGAATAACTTAGATATATACCGGGTTCCCTCTGACCATATTTTCTTTAATGCTGCTCAGCGTTTTTACTTTGAAGTCATGCAAAGTGAAAAAAAAAAAAAAAAAAAAAAAAACCAAAAATGAAAAAGCAAGCATCTAATGTGGTGTTTCATGACCTAGTTACTTGAGGAATGAAGCATTCAGTTTATACCTCGAAGCTGTTACTTTTTTGTTGCTTCCAAGTGCTGAAAACCTGCTTCACACTGCAACAAAACTCGTCAATTATGTGTTTTCAATTCAAGCAAAAAAAGCATTAATTTTTTTACTCAGATATCGGTGCACATCTTCCTCCTTTTACTGCAGTTTTAGACTATTTTCTTACTGAAGAGCAGCGGGACAGAGCATCCGGCTCCCGTGCGGCGGGGGGACCCGAGGGAACGGGGCACAGCCGCAGGGCAGAGGGCCGGGATCGCCCCCCGCTCCCAGAGCAGCGCCGGGACGCGGGGGGCCCGGAGGCGGCGGTGGGGCTGTCCCCCTGCCGGCCTTAGCCGGGGAGCTGCTGCCATCTAACGGCGGGGACCGGGGGCAGCGCGGCGCCGGGGGTGGCGGCTCCTTGTTCCTGCTCCAAGACAGACGCCTGACCTGGGAGCCACCGAAGGACCTGGGAGACCTGTATTAGCTTCAGATAGTGTATTTTAACAGAGCAAAGCCCCCCCGAAGTTGGTTGTAGCAGGCAGATGGGACAACCTTATAGCCCACCTTGTATGTATATACCCCGGGCAGAGACTGTCTTAGGGAAAGACTGCAAGAACGCAGCAGTTCAGGGACTTTCACACTCAGAGCGGGTATCTAGCAAACTCTACTGGGCCTCCAGTGAGCACAAAGCTTTTCTAAAGTTACAGTAATGAATGTGAAGCTCTACATGGCTTTTAGTGGGGGATTTTTATTTCCAGCTAAGCTCCTCTGGCAAAAAAAAAAAAAAAAACAAAAAAACCCCAGCCCACAAAAGGACAGTCACAAAAGACATCCTACAAAATGCAAAATTCTGGCTCTCTTGGTCACCCTCTGGGAAGTGATAAAAACAAAGACCACATGACATAATACTGTTATTTAAAGCTTAGAAGACTCAATCAATCAGACGTTGGAGAACTTCAAGCTCTGATAAGAATATTAAATGAGACCAATTCTCAAGACAAATAAGACGAAGGGATTCTTTCAGTGATGTTTGCCATATGTGCTAGAAGGCAAAATCCACTCCTGCTTTTGTTGGGCAAAACACAAAACTGTATCAAAACTGTAGGGGGAGAGTTAGAAAAATAACATAAACACACAGACTTGCCAGCACATTCACTCCAGGATTATATGTAGATTTTTTTGTTTTATATCTATTTATATACTTCTATCTAGTACCTTTTTATTTTTTCTTACTGCAGCAGTTATTTTGGGAGTCAGATCGAGATCAGTCTACCAAGCATGGAGGAGCTGGGAATGACCAGGAACCCCCAGCCTGTCACTATAAAACCCGTCCATGTGTGCAGATGGTGAGGACAGGCTTTCTATGTGGCAGGTATAGAGCTTTTGTTGCTAGAGAAAGTCGTGGTGGCAGATGTGGTTGCTATCCAAAGAAAAGACCAGGAAATCTCACAAAGATTGAATAGCTGATGTCTCTTGTCCTTGGGGTCACCACCAGGAACCCTGGCCAGATTGCCCGGACACACTCACCTTGGTGCCTGCGTGCTGTCTGGATTACATGGACACATGCGACTTGGATCCTGTGAGTATGTGAGTGGCAGTGTGAGTGAATGAAAACAGCGGTTTTTTAGCTCAGGTTCCTCTTTACCACTTCCAAAATAATCATGGTTCAGCTTTCCACATTGCTGCTATAATCCTGCAATATTAATTGCTACAGGGGTAGCATATCTGAGCCCACACCATGAACAGTAAAGACAATCTAATATGTCATGAAACTCCTGAGTAGAAAGGGAAAGGGTGGGAATGGGGTGGTGTATATGGTTTTGTTGTGCTTTTTTTGCCAGCATGAAACAAAAGAAGGAACTTTCTTTGATACATCTCTTCATCTTTAGATGCTACTTGTTGGTGAGATAGCAGTTCACTATGAAAGCAGTACAATAAAAAGTATTGTTTAATAATTAGGCAAGAATGAGCCCTAAACTTGGCTGTTATTCCAGAGAGGGGTGAAATGCCAGAAATAGGCAACAATTCAATTGCCCTCTACCCAAAGAGCTTGCTGGCTCTCAGGATATCAATAAAAGTATCTTTGTCTAAACATATGCAAGCCCACAAGAAAAGAATCTGTAATTTAATTATTGCTTCCAGGAACTCAAATACACATTGATTTAAATTTAAAATTCAAGGATGCAGGTAATGCAAACTTACATATAAGAAAGAACTGCCAGATGGTATATAGAAAACCAAAGCTGAATATAAAAGAAAACTGTGAAGTTTCCAGAAAATTCTTAAGTGTCCTGTAGCTTTCCATAGCAATGTTGGAATTTGTTACAGTTACACAAGACACTGGCAGACTTCAGCACAAAGCATTTTGGTTGAGTAACTATAAACTTGGGGTGCTGAACCCTCTGCATATCATTCCAAGCGATCAGTGCCTTGATTCTGGGCAGCCAGCACAAAGTACAACCAGTCATAAACAATTTATAGCTATGACCTAAAGAAGCTGGGTATGAACCTTTCAGACAGTGCAGTTTTAGCTACAAATCGTTACTTTGCAATTTAAATTATAAAGGTATGGACATGCAGGTCAGGGAACTAGATTCTTACCTTTCCTTTGTGCCCCTCTTTTCCCCATGCAGCCTTATCTGACCCTTAAGGGAGTCAAGGCAATATCACTGGGCAAACTTATGTGTACTTCCCCATAAAGACATATAGGAAAATAAAGCAAATTCCATACCATCCCTTATACATCATTAAGGAGAGCTATATGAATGAGAAAACTCCAGTTACGCTTGCCCTAAACCTATCTGCCTTGCACAAAAGAAGTCTATGTTTTCCCTAAATTGCTTTACTTGCCTGTGCAGTAGGAAAATGGGCTGGTAGGGGAAGTCCCAAATTTATCACCACTTTGTAGTTCACAAAGATGGTGTTGACAGGTTTCTCCCTAGCTGGAATGAGCTGAGCGGTCTGCCTACCCTGCCCAGCCAGGCTTTGTGCATTTTCAGTTATGTCTCTGGTGCAGAGCACCCACAAAAAATAGGTCTCGTTCTCTAATTGAAAGGAGTATAACTGACTGGTGTCCAATGTGCCTTTCTGTGTCTACATAAAAATAAAATTATAAGAAAGAAACTTGATGCATGTGCTCAGAAGAAACAGAAGTCCAAGCATCCATAACGCTGCCTTTTCACCATGACCCTCATTCACATACATGCACATAGAAACACCAGATACACCTATCTATCTATCTAACTGTCTCTATATCTGTCTATTTACACATACCTAATTAAATATGTCAACTTAATATGGTCTGTTAATCTGAGGGCCACTAGGGAACACTTGCAGACATCGAATGGTTTCCAACAGATAGGATCCATCCTCTAAAGCCTAGACTTCGCAAAAAAAAGTTATTTTTTGATAGATTTCTGACTTCTAATTCTTTGAGACCTATGCCTGAGGAATTATTTTCTCAAGAAATCATTGTAGAAATGGCTTTGTACTATTACTTGCCCAGAGATTTTGCCCAGGAGAGGACAGCGCATCATCACAAAAAAAAAAAACCAAACCAGCAAAATAACAAAATATGCTAGACACATATGACTGCATAAAAAAAACCTTATTACATTGTCTAGTACACCAGGGATACTTAACATCATTCATTTCAGTACTTGTTGCATTAAGATATCAGCTGGTTTTGTATAACAAATTGCTAATCATTGCAAAAACCCCTCAAACCTTCATCAAATATATTTTAAGCTGAATGCATTAAGTGGAGAAGGGAGGGTGAAGTCAGAGAAGTTCAAACAGAAGCTTTGTAGGATCAAACAGAGACCATTTGCTGATTTGGTAGCTCTACGACCTTCTGGGCTACATCATGTTCTCCACAGGACGATACTGTAGCAGCTTTCCTTAAAACACAGCTTTAAAATGCTTCTTTTGTTATGAATGACATGAGAAGGCAGAAGGGGAGGGGAGATAACACAGCCTGAGGCAGAACAACATTTCCTGCTCATAGTATAATGAGTGCTCCCTGCTTTCAGGTTGGTGAAAAAGGAATAAAATGCAACTTCGACAGAAAGATGGCAAGTTACATTACAAGTAAGTTTCAAAACATTTTTCACACTCCCCTATCCTTCCAGAGAGTGACTGGAATAACATGTTACAACAGTGATTTACAGGTTAATAACTGTAATAATTTTTCATCAATGTTAATAAATAGACCACCTGTATTCAATTTAAGAAAGTATAAGCAGTAACAGCTTTGATTTAACAATGTTACTTCTTAGGAGCATGCACCTTAAGCATAGAGCTTTTCTAATTTTGCTTTGGAAATGGTACATCCACCCAGGGAAAAAATATTTTGAGTTTTATCTGGTTAGGAGAAAATCACAGAATAACTATGTCCTTAGAAAGGCTGTATTAAGTTAGTTAAAATAGATTATAAGGAAATGGTTATATTGGGGGCACATACATGAATGAAATATTTCTTTTAATTACTAATTATCCATCATTCATTCTTAAAAATATAGAACCATTCAAGCATTATCTACCTATGCCCAGTTTTCTTTAAAAGTTGATGTGTTAGATAATGGACTGGAGTTCTATATTCTGAAAGGTGTTACAAACCATTTTGAAGGGCTAAATTCCAATTCAAAGGATCTTGGCAAGCTGGAAAAATGGTCTAAAATCTGAAGGCAACATTTAGTACAGGTAGATGCACATGAGGTTCATGGCGGATTATGGATTAATTGTGAGTCAACAATGTGAGCATTTTCCACACAAATTTTTCAAACTGAGAAAAGTTACATGTAACATATGGAACATCATTATTGTGCTCCTCTCACTGTTGATCAGATCTGAGCTGGTGCTTTCAGCACTGCAAATGAAAGACATGGAGATAACTGGGGAAGGGCCCCAAGGAGAGCAGGAAATATAGAGAGGGTTTAATGTGCATATAAATGAGATGGAAAAGCTGAAGGTTCTCTACCATGTCTCTTCTAAAAGACTGAAGCAGAAAGAAAAAGGAGATTGAAAGGAGATAAACTGACAACTTTCCAGTGACAGACAGCACGTGGTCAGCTGTTCCTCCTGATCACAGTGGTAAGAAAAAGAAGAAATGTGCTTAATTTGCATTAACAGCCATTCAAATTAGCCATTAGGAAAAGCTTGTCGATCTGCAAAAATACTGAAGAATATGGGAAGGCACGGAATTTTCTTCTTTAAAATGTTTTCAATGGATATTAAAACATCACTGACAGCTGTCTGTCCTTGTAATTTTGAATTTATCCTTCTGCAGAAGTACAGACCAGATGACCTCTAGAGGTCCCTCCCAGTTCCTCATCTCTGTGAAGCTATAGGGAGCTCTGAGCTTGCAGGCAAAGGAAACAGTAACAGCTACCGAGTAACAGCTCGACTTCGTTGAGATTTTTTTTCATCCCTGCCACTGGCATACATCCATGTTCTGAATTTACATGCTGCTGAATTGCATCCAAGTAAGTGTCTACACGTAGTTACAAATATGTCCTGTAAGCCAAAATAATTGTTTCTTTTAATATGAATCATCTTGAAGAGCATTTTAATATTATAAATGAGAAAGTTTCTAAAAATATATTATGCCCTATTTGGCATGGTATTATAAAAATACCACGGTATTAGATTTGAAAATGTCCCCTCCATGCCAAGTCTTAACCAAGTTGACTAGTGTATCTGAGGGCAGAATCTGGCCTACTGTAATTAAATCCAAACGTTGCATCAGAGTTTAACTAGTGCAAGACCTTGCTTTTTGGTGTAAAGACAGTGGAAATTTCTATTGTCTTTTTTCAATGTTTTTGGACTGCTACAGCCCTTCCATAGGTTTTAAACATACGATGGACACAATCCAGAAGTAATATATCTGCCCAGCATGAAAGAATAATCATGGGTCAGTGGGATTAGAAAGGCAGAATTTACAGCTAGAACTGAGTTTTTCCCTTCCTACTTCCTGCTCTCCGTGTTTAGAAAGAACAGACCCTGATGCTAGCTGATAGAGAATTACACCTGAAAAGTATTGATAACACTTAATACAAATTCTGAATCACCGCATGAGGACTCATCCACGAGTGCTTATATATTTCTTGGCTGTTACTCCAAAGGTAACTGCTGACCTTACAGCAGCCCACTGTCAGTGGAACACAAAGCGCTGGATTCTCTGTTTGCTAAGTTCACTTTCCCAGTCTTATAGATTGCAAAACAGAATTTTCTTTGGGAGGTTTATCCTGTGCTGTTTGAAATGTTACTGGTGTAACACTGGCAAGAAGGCTAGCATGGGATAGTCACTCCAGGTTAGCTAGAAAGATTATTTTTTTTAGTAATCATTACAAGAAGGTAAATATGTGGAGTAAGAAAAGGAGGACAGGGAATTGATAAAGATATATAAAGGTAATAATGAAAAAAAAACACTTGGAAGAGTGAAGCTCTACTGTGTTGCATTCCCCACTTTCAACTAGTTTGAAGCCCCAAAAATCTCCACCATTTTAACTTGAAGCGTAATACAGTGATTTAGGATAAGGGATGTCTTTCCCCTTGGGTGTCTTTGTGCTTGAAAAGTCGTCTCATTTTTCAGGATCTAATAGGGTAAATTTACACTGAGTACAAAGTGAAGGGCAGACCCCTTCCATTGTATTATATTTGCTTGTTCCATCAGGAGGGTTGAATCTGCTGAGTGAATGAGGAAATGATCTCTGGGAACCACAGGACTTCTAATCAGAAATTATAACTTAACATCTTCTTGGCATGGTTTTCCCATGGGCTGTGTTATTGCCCTTATTGGGGAGTTTTCCACAATCCTGCGGAGAATAAGAATAGGCTTGGTGCTTTTTGGTTGAAAGTATACTCCCAGCCCCGCCATGGTTTGGGCTTGGCTCAAAAGAATATGTTTTAATTGAAAAATGCATTTTTTGGAAAAGTGTATCCTGGAGGCATTATCCAAGTACTTATTTTCATGGGGAACAGCTGTTGGAAGCAAGCTGGGCCAGGACATGGCTCCATTTTACTGGCTTACAAAACCACTTTCCTTAGTACCCAGGATGGGTGGCAAATCAGGTAGAAGACTGTCAGATAAAAGCTGTAAAAGCTATAACATTTGGTCTACTGTGAGCTAGAATTCTATAAAAAAAAATTTTAGGAATTGTTCTTCAATCTGTAACCCAGATTCTGTTTTCAAAATAGGTGTTAATTCAGCATACAAGTGAGCAGTGAACATCATTGTGACTACACTGCAACTGTGAAGACAATCGGTCACGTGCTAAATGATAGAGACTCTCTACAAAAATTATGGTACATGCCAATTTTCAAAATTGCTCTAGAACTTCATTATAATTTGATTTCATAGCTTGAAAGAAAAGGTTTTGGCAAGCCAATTAATATATCATTCACCCTGTATACAGCCAAAAATGGTAACTTAGTCATATTTAGAGTAATATAGAATAGAACAGAATGTTTCAATTGGAAGGGACCTGCAACGATCATCCAGTACAAGCACAAAGTCTAACCAAATCCAAAGGCAGCTATTCAAAGTGTTTGACTTTTGATGGATCACCTTTATGCTTCAGAAACATCATAAAACTTCATTCAAATTTTGCCTGTTTTGATCACTCGTATGAAAAATATTTAAATAGACATAGTAGAACTAATGTAGTTGGCCTGGGATATTATCAGATGTACCCATTCATAACAAAGAGAAGTAAAAAAGTTAAATGACGTTGTATGTTCCTGTTTCTATTCTGTATTGCTTATGAGAAGGCCAAGTTCTCATTCAAAAAATTTCTCTCAAAAGAACTGATGGGCAAAATTTGACAAGTAAAAAAAGGTTGAGTGAGAAAGAAATCAGCCACTCATGCTAACAGACTATTAAATCCTTAAAGATAAACAGAGACTGATATCAGAAACTGATAAAAGAATCTGACTGATAGTACAAATATAGCAGCACTTAAGGAATTCAAAAGAATTCCTGAATCCCCTGGATATACGTAAAAGGATATGCCAGGCAATGTAGGGTGTCTATATCCCATACATTGGAGTGCTAAAAGATTGAAGGGGAGGGGAGGTGGAGGAGGATGAGAAGGTTCAGCAGTAGATTAAATTAAGACTTGGAAAGATGCCTCTTCTAAGCCATATTAAATACAGAAAAGGTCAACATTTTTGGCATTCAAACCAAACCTAAATGAGAAAGGTTCCGTACTGTGCAACTCCTGTAATATTCTGTCACCTCTTTAGCAGCTAGAAAAGATGTTATCAGTAGAGGCAAGAATGCAGAGGAATGTTCTTGGAGGCTTAAGGCAGATAAAAGAAAGGAATAAGATGTCACTTCATTATTATTTTTTTTTTCCTGAGGTCAAAAAGAACCAGAAAAGACACAAATTTTATAAAATAGGTGCCTGAACAGAAAATGTTATTCCAAAGGGAATGAAAAAGGAGAACAAAATATATCCTTTAAAATAGTGAGTCACTCTGTCAAAACTATTTCTCTCTTGACCTTTCAGTCAGGATGCCAGTGATGTGGAACATTAGTTGGTATAAATACATGACTGGTCATGTGATATTCAGATGCGATAGTCTAGTCATAGCAAACGGAGAGGTGGGCGGAAGTGACAGAAGAATCTAAGATGGAATTAAACAAGCCCCACAGATTTATCCTTCTGTGTAGCCATAAATGAAAATCATGTATTTAAATGGCACCCTTTTGCAAGCCTGGGGATACAAGGCAAAGGTAACACTGTCAGCCCACACACTTTAGCAGAGCATATGGAAGCGTCTTGGTTCACACTAACTAACCAAGGCTCACCGGAAGAGGCAGAAATAGTTACAGCTGCTTTATCAGGATAATAATCATCCTAATTATAAGGGTAAAAATGTATTTTTATATTGTCTAGTTAGCACAAAAGAGGCCCAGAGTCTGGAACTATATTTCAGCCACTGCCCTTAAATGGACTGCATAGTAGGTTACAACAGCTAAACCTTTGCTTCTGTTTTATTGCCTCAGTCACAAGGTTTTAAGCTCTATTTATACAAGTGGTTTGAGTTATAAAACACACATTATTACTTATAAGTAATTGAAAATAGCCTCCCAGACAAACAGAGATCTGGCCACCTGAACTGTAAGTTTGCCTAGCAAAACTATAATTTGATAGGTGTGCGACAAATGGTAGATATCCGGCACTAATTCTTCTGCATGTCATTTGATACAAAGATGTAAGGAAAACAGTAGCAGAAGTATACACAGTTTTTTTGAGTTTAAGTCACTAGGAAAATTATTGGGAAATTGCAAATGTCTCCCATTAACTTTTTAACGTTATTAGTATGTTTTCAATTTAGCTGACAAGCTCCTCCTTTGCAGGTCCTCCAGGAATGTTTAGAAAAATAAGTTACTTGATAAAATGTTTCCATGCAGAATTTGGTTTCAGCTATGCAGTAAAATGTACACACTCGAGGGCAGACTTAGGCTTTTTCCTCTTTAGGCTGGTAGAAACTGGAAACGTTAGAGAAAAAATGTTTTGCTCTCCTAAAGATACTTTTTTAATAATGCGTCTCACATACCTAAAAAGAAGTAAATATGGAAGCTAAAATTTGCAATAAGAAAGAAAAATATTCACATTGAAAGGTGTAAAGAAATTTGAATGACTCAGGACTTAATCCTGCTGCTGTTGAAGTCAAAGCAAATTGTTTAAATCAAATTGGACCTCTTTCTAACACAGGAATAAGGGTAAGTACATCTGGAGTAACTCGAATAAAACCTATCCCAAACATGTGGAATTTTCTGTGGCTGTAGAGGATCGGGGCCAGCTTTAAGTCATCTTCTGTTTCTGGTAAGGCTTGGCAAAATTTTCAAAGTCAACTGAGTGTCCTTGAAGAGACTTAAGCACTTCAGAAACTTTTACTCCATACCTTTTTCCAAACCACTTTTGTGTATTTTCCTCCAACATATGCCTTTTAAATCGATGCCATGAGTGCACTTTGTACTGGAATGCAGCTGGCAGCCGGCAATATAAATAGCTACTCTGCTTAATTACAAAAGGAACGTTGTTTTCTTTTAGACTCCTAGCATCATCAGTATAAAAATCCTGTTTCAGAAAATTTCAAATTCTTTACATGTTCTTTTAAATGAACTTTACATGTTCGTTTAAATGCTTCCAAGTATGAATTCTAGCAGATGAAGTATGAATTTAGGGTAAACATCAAAAACAAGTATTTGTGTTTTCTTTGCTGCAGGGAGTGGCTTTCAGTAAAAACTAGGATAATAGATCTAAAACTCCATAATCAGCATGGTTGCATGTCATGCTAGCAATTGTTTTGAGTGGAACTTACCTTCAACTCCAAAGAAAAAGTCTGCTTTCAAAGTTTTGTCATGATATTGCTCTACCCCAGTTACTATTGCCCACCATGAGAACTGCAAGCTGTGCTATAGAAGGCAACCAGCTAAACCTTAGAACAGCTAGGAAGGGAAATGCTGCTGTTACTACTTTACAGAGGGCTGAATGGAGTCAGAGAACAAGTTACATCCCTTCACGCTCTCCATCAGACCGTATTGAACATCACAGAGTTGACTTACTTCCTTAACTCATGCCCAGGGTAACAGAACTTCATGCATGTGTGCACACAGCCCACAACCTCCTAAAACATAATTAAGATGCTTTCACTGATTAAAAATAAACATTTTTGGTTTTGACCATTATAAGCATTTCTCAGTCTACAGGATGAGTAAGACTTGAGCAGGGTTGGCTAAGCAAGCACAGCTGGCACTAACATCAGCTTTATTCTACCCTGTGGCTGTAGATGAACACATACCACTAACATCAAGCGGATCTGCAGGTGACAGCCTGTTGTGCAGACCTTTTTCCTGGGCTGAAGCATCCGTCCTGTTTGGAAGTGTTCAGGGCCAAACTGTGCAACCCTCACTGAGGCATGGTTCCAGTTGGCTTTGTCAGCAGCATTGCCTGAGCCAGGGCTGCCAGGGCGTTCTTGTTCATGGCAGCATTGCCACTAGCCCCCTCCCAGTGGAGCCCGCAGTAGGCAAACGTCTGTGGTCTTCAGGACCACCTAGAGGACTCAGGGACAACAGCACTGTTGCAACGTGTGCTACTTGCTGCTTTTAATTAGGCAGACTTCTTAGAACAGGGCAAAATTTTCCCTCTTGGAAAACACTGAAAAGTTTAACATTTCAAAAACTCTTTGGAGCCTCACTGAACTTCAGCAGAGCACAAGTTTGAAAGGTGTGGTTTTCCTTCAGCACTGCAAACATCTGAGACAAGGAGGCACCGAAGCCTGATTTCCAGACCAATTATTTCCCAATAAGCATCTGAATGTGTTATTTGAACAAACTTTTTAGCCTTTTAAAGTTTGCCCACCCATCCCTCAATTGATCTACTCTTCAAAGCTCTGTGGTTATTTAATACAGCAGAGTCCTGAAATCATGCTGGTGAAGCAGGGCGGTATGGCTTAGTCACCATATTGTGATCAAAACTGTACTGTGCATGAAGGAACACACACCAGAACCACATTTTCTATTTGAGCATTTTGTTTCAGAAATCAAACTGTCTCATTGACCTCAGTTTCTTATCATCAGTACCTAATCTGAGAAGACTACTAAATGGTCTGGAGAGCTCTGAACACCAGCATTGGGGCTACATCATGCTATGCAGCCAGCACCTGGGGACAAGGGTGGCCAGGGTGGGTGGCCCTGCAGCTTTGAAGTCTTCCAGCAAGTTCTAGTCTTTTTCACCGTTGAAAAGAAAGTATAATCTGGATCCTCTGGACGTTAGTTTTGCAGGACATGGTTTCTCTAGCCTAAATCACAGACCACTCTTCAGATGTGTCCGAGCTATCAGTTTGCATTCTCTTCGTAGCCAAAGAGAAACTTTAGTATGATTTGCTTTACTACTTCATGGAGGCATTAACCATGCCCTCAGAGCACTGCCTCTTCTGTACTGACTATAAATTCCATGACTAGTTCACATGCTGACAACTAGGAAGTGTGAAGTTATGAGCAAGGAGTACATCCTCTCTGAGTAACCTTTTGAGAATGCCCCATTAAGAAGGCTGGGATGACAACCTCAGATATTGACACGTACAGTGAAAACACCTATCTTTAGCTACATTAATCTGTTCCCTGTTTGGCCCCATTCACTACTTTTCCTCATCGTACAACACCCTCACAGCTCCTCCTTCAAGTTTTTTACCTACCTCAAAACTCTACCTCCTTCTTAGGAAGCACAGACTACTTATGCACATGATATACCCCTTGCTATTGTTGTCAAAACCTCTTCCACTCCTCCTCTGTAAGATTTATATCTCAGCTGATCTCTGAATTTAATAAAAGCTCTCCAAGACTTCATCTTTTGTCAGTCTCATTCCCCACGGAGTGCCATTTCTTCTAACATGCTGGAATACTTTGGACTACCATTACCAATAATTTTCTAGCTATTCAAAATTTTATTCCCATGCTCACTGGGACAAGTCACTTCTCACAGGAGGATAAAATATGTTTTTATTTGTTGTCAGCTCTCAGACACACTGTGTCAAACAGTTGTACACAAACTGGTGCCTTTGCAAGGCTGCCAGAAGAATCACACCACATAAGTTTTGCTACCTTCAGAAGGCTATTCAGACAGGAAAAAATATAATCTCATTTTCTAGTCTTTTGACTTAAGGTGGTTTTGTTGCTACCTGTGGTGCCTGGAGCTACGAAAGATTTGAGCCTTTAGGCCCTCCTAGGTCAGACCTTCCTTGGGTAAATATTCAATAGGACACTGAGGACAGAAAAAAAGAGCTCTGGCAGGAGAAAAAAAAAAAAGTCTCATTCTTTCACTAATAGACAAGTACTTACTTTCATTCGTGGTTCCTTTCAGTTCAGGGACAGGACAGAGCCCAGTAGGAACTGGAAACAGAAAGGACACTCTGGGTACTACTGTGTGTTTCAGGATGAATCACAGGGATGGGAAGAAACATCAGCAGAGTGTGATGGGGCACCCTGGGCCTCAGATCCTACCACAGCAGCTACAGAATCAAAACTCTTTTTGAAGAAGGGCACCACTTTCAGCAGGGTGAGGAGGGCAATCCCCTCCCCGCAAAAAATAGGTCAGTGATCAGAGCTAAAGCATCTTTGCCGACTGTAAGGTATCTCCTCAAATGGAGGAAGAAAGAATGATGTTGCTTAAAATCATTCCATTGTGTCAAATGACTTTATCATACTCCTATGTGATGCATTAAAAAAGACTGGGTTTTGCAAATGATACAGTGTAGAGGAAGTTAAAATGACTACAATAAAACCAGGAAAGATTCCTATGGAGAAAGGTGAAATGATAAATAAAGAGAAAATCAAATCATGCTTACAATGAGAACTGGAAGTTGCAAATAAGAGGTGGGACATCTTCATCTAAAATATCAAGCTAAAGTATTTCTGACACTTTAGAAAACTTTGATAATATAATTGCACTCATTTATTTGCCTATCCTGGCATTTTAAAATTCTGGTGTGTGCAGGAAGTGACAAAATACCATAAAAGAACTTATGTCTTAATTTCTCTGGCTGATTGTGAGCAGGGAATTACCAGAAATAACATGGGACACTTTTCTTACATTTGCAAGCTGATTAAGTAAAACAAAGGCAGCTCAACTTCTGTAACTAGTGCTGAGTTAATACCTGTGATCTGACGTTTCTTAGAGTTGAGTAGATAATTTCCTGATATTATTAATATAGAAAATTAACATGAGAGATGGCAGATCTAACAGTAAATGCCAGGGACCATAAAGTCTGGGTTACTTTTCTTTTCCACCATTGTTTTGCTCTGTGACCTCGTGAAAGGGCACTTTCCCTCTTCAGTTAGCTTTCCCTTCATGAAACAGCGACAATAACACTTCATCACTTGACATAGTGAGTATTACCACGTAACATGCATTCTTTTAATCAAATATGAAGATACTGGCTAATATTTTGATGAGTAAAAGAGAATTCATCTTCTTGACCCAACTCCTGGGTCATCTTATTATTTTATTTGATGGCATTTTTTAGCTAAGAAATACTTATTTTCAAATTGGACCGTTTCAGTCATGCTGTATCTTTATTGCTTCTGTAGTCACTTATCCCGGACTTTAATTATTGATGTTGTCTAAAACATAAAACTTAAATAATGTCTGATAAACTTATTCTAACACAAAGTCAGTACAAAAAGCATTTTTTATATAAGAATTTCTTAGCCAAAATCCCTCCATGTATAATATTTGTGTTTAGAAAACTTGGGAGTCCCAGAGCCAAAATAACCTGCCGTTTGAGATGCAGCAGTCCAGACTCGTTACTCAGAGAAACAACCACAAGGTGGAGATGTTACAAGCTCTTACTAGCAAATATAAAGAAAGCATAGTGTCCAATACTGATTTTTTCAGTTTTTATCTAATGCTATAGGATCATATTTTAAATTACAATTGTCTCTAGCTAACAATTATAGTGCAATAAAAGTAAAGAAAGTCTGTAATATCAAAATAATTAAAAGGAGGACCATTTCTATCTTGACCTTGAAATTAGTTCCTTATATTTTATAAAATTTAATGTTACTAATTTGATTATTTCTTTCTATGAAGGAACATTATTAATGTCCGTGAAATACATTGTGTATTTGCTATTTATATAGCTAGACAACAAGTCAGCTTTGCACAGCCATCCAAATACCCCTTAAGACCTTCACGCAGCCATGCAGAAACTATCTTGACTTCAACTGTAGGAGGGAGAGAGCAGAGAGCACAAGCTAGTGTGCTGTATTTCAGCTCCCATGTATACATCCATATGAGTGAATGTCACCACCTCCTGCCATAGCCACAGTATAGGAACTGCAGGTAAGAATTGCATCATGCTCAGCAAACTCTCAAAAGAGGTAAAAGGCAAGATTCTCAATCAATCACATTCACAAGGATAAGGAAGAGAAAGAAATAATCCTAGCGTGTTTATATTCTCTACCCAGTAGTCAGAGCACTATGTAGGCAAGGAAAATATGCATTTAACTCCTTTCCTGGAATCTTTAAAGTAGAAATTTGACTACAACATTCTGACCAGTTAGGAAATATTCTTACAAAATGGAAGATACAGATACCGAACTCCACTTTGAATAAAAGAGGAAGATTGTCTAATTATTATATTGGAAGAGGTGTAAAAGAGTAACCACCACCTTCTCCTGACCTACATGATTTTTAACTGCTTCTGTGAATCTAGATTCCAACTTCTAAATGATTCATCTTTATAATTTTCAAAAACATTGATCTTCCATTGCCCACATTTTTGGCAGTACAAATATCAGAAGAGTTTTATAAGATTGCTCTAGAATACTGGAGTTTCTAGGAATTACAGGATTTTCTATACCCATAGAATAGTCTACCAATCTGTATCCCCTTTTGCTCCATTTTTTAAATCTCTGCTTTTTGTACAGACTATAGGGATATGTCCTGCAGGATTTTCCAAAATCTAACGTGCTACAGTTGCCAGCAATTTAAGGTTTGCAAATGCAATAAATGCTTTCTGTAGGAATAGAAATTAATCTGACTTTGAAAAGTATGACCTATCATTCTGAAGGATTTTTACACCACGATTCTGAGACAATTAAGTCATATGAGGTATTTTGAGACATGAAAGAATCTTTGGAGAGTAGTAGTGGTGTTACCTACATCTGTTAAATTTAAAACCTCCAAATCATTTAAACTTAGGCATAAGTCATCTGCTCTTTTCCTGGAGATACAATCTGATAAAGAACGAACTAAAAAGTTCAGGAATCATCAGAGTTCTGTGTCTCCATAAAATATGTTACAATGCTATATAACTGTTGGCTAAAAGTTGTTTATATGTTACATTTATTGTAAATTTACATTTATTGTAAATTTATGTACAGCTATAACTTCCGGAGCCAACTTCTACCAAGCTCATCCTTCAAACCAGCAAAAATTATCCCTATGGAGTTCTCATATTACAGAAATATTATAGCTATGTGTTATGGGAAGTAAAGAAATAGAAATTAAAAGAAATTTGCTCCTGTGTTTCACATATTCTGTTTGTGCCTCTCAGTGTTCTTCCTCTGTAGTAATTAGGTTATCCTGAATTAGGAAAATGTTGACGTATGTTTTATGTTATATGTATATATTTATCTATTAAAAAAAAGTTATTTCCCTGGTTAATTTTTAAAAATGTCTGATTTAAAATGCTAGATTCTTACTCCTTCTTTATGCTTTTACTGCATATATTACTTTGACTTTAAAAACTGGATAATGAAGATAGAATAATTGCACAATACCAAAACCAGACAGTAAAATATTAACTTTAGGTGAAACACCCTCCCTTGCAGAAGCCAGAAGACAACTCATATATTGCTTAAGTGTACAGGCTGCAGTTGGCACTCCCCTCAAATTCTCTATCAAGCCCCAGAATGAAGTACTTAAGAGGCTGATCCAGACAAGTAAGGGATGGAAATAAGACGACAGTTACTGCAGGAGGAAAAAGCACATTTTCTTTTTCTTCTTTGTTTTTTATGTCAGTCTCCATATCCAGAGCATTTGCAAACACAATAGACCTAGTAGTGTCAGTTTTTTTCTTATTATCAGTACATAAACCCGCAATTGCACATTCATTATGAGTCACTACACACTTCTGCATGAATAACTGTAGATAGATGCTGTTCTCTGAAAACTGAAAAATGCAGCCACAGCCTTTTGTAGCCCAGTTAAGGAGGCCCACTGAATATATGCCTATGTGTGTTTAGATCAGCAGAGACCCTTACAAGGCAGCAAATCCTTAAAATCAACAAAAGTGTGAGCTGGTAGCTACTGTAATTGCTAGCAGGAGGTCACGTTAACAGAGAAACGGTGAAATATGGCCTGTTTTATTATTATTATGAGGGGCTATAGCTAGATTCAACTGAAGAATATAGGGCTCATGGGAAGCCTCATAAACACTGACATAATCAAGTATTGGTTTTAATACAAATTCATAAATTTTTATAGGTGTCGAGTTGTCAGGCAGATAATATATGACTAAACTCTGGATAAAGTATATGGCAAAAAAGCATTCCAGAAGGACTGCAAGTATAACATGATCCAGTGCAATGCCACTGAGGACTGCAGCTTTGTTGGGACCACAGCTGTGAGTGAAGGGGTGCACAAAGCATTCTAGCTGTCACCTTTGGAGGGCTGGCCTGCCTCCTGAAAGCTTCCTTGAAACTGTTAACAGAAGCTAGCAGAGAAACATGAACAGTAAATGTACCAAGTGTATTTTTCACAAATTTTCTTCTTTTACTAAAAGCAACATTTCCTTTATAAAGAAATAAGAACAGGGATAGATAGTTGGAAGATTTGCCAAAGGAAGAGATCCAAAGGAAGACTCCAATAAGTCGGAAAGCTGGACCTGGTCCAGAGAAGTAGTGTTTTGTGTGCAGCTCCTACCTGTGTTTCCCGTCACCAGTGAAGTATTGTACACTGGGTGTGAAACACCCCTTAAAAGATATCAGCAGGAGCACAGATTACCGGCCTCTCAGCTTTAGGAACAGGGTCCCTAGCTCCACCGTCAACACATGCAACGAGTGAGTTAGAGGAAGATTCAAACTGCTGCAGCTCATGCTGGATAATGACAGCGGGGAAAAAAAGAGCCTGAATGGTCACTGCAGCAGCCAGTTTTACCATTGCAGAGTACATAAAATAAGCATCTAAGAGCACAGATGCCTGCAGCTTCTCCCTGACTCTCACATAGAAGAATGCAAGGCAGGGGCCCCTTTCCTCCTCTGCTCCATCGCTGCTCTGCTTCCCTTGTAACCCCTCCTTGATACTGCACTTTGCTGGCCATTAGCCACGTGCTGTTTCCCTATGGGCAACTACAACTGCAGTTGCAGGACAGGGGTGTCTTGCCAATTGTGAAATATTATATTCTGACATAATATAATCTCTCCCTGTAAAATAAAAATGCATGCAAACAGCAAGCAGAATGGCTAATAAAATGAAAAGATGCAGGGGAGGGAGTCTAAGGAGAAAGAAATTCTAGCCTTGTTCAGATCAATGGCAGAATTCCCACTCTTTTCAGCAAGCCAAAATTTCACCCTAGATATTCATAACCCTTTTAGCTACATTTTAGATAACTAGTTTGGCAGATTCTACAGTGCTTCATGCTGCGTGTATAACTTCAGGATTTATATTCCATTGATTAGGTTTGGAGCCCTTTTACTTTGGTTACATATCAAATCCAGTCTAAAAAGTATCAGTGCATGTGACAAATTACAGTTTTTCCTAAGAAATGCTGTCTTCTTGGTGCTTAGAAGAGGTAACATAGGTTTTGGGGTGGCTACAAACAGTTTAAGGTGTTGGTACCCCAGGCTCATCATGAACTTTACACAACCAAGGGCTTCCGTCTTGTCTTGTGTAGTCAATTGCCCTATGCCTGTCCCAGACCAACCCACTGATTGCCTCCATGTAGCGGGTCCCTGACACGCTAAGATCCTGGATGCTACATGGCAGCATTCATTCCAGTCTTGAGCCTTGGTTGCCTCTTCTTCTAAAATCAGTGTAAAGGCCCATTTAAACCCAGGAGTGATGCTGTAACTTTCCTCTGACAATGATTTCACATTTTGATCAATGTCATAAATAGATCTGCCACAGTGACCTGCCCATACACAAACCTTGTCGTGCACCATGACAGTTCAGTGCATCCACCACACTGAGCTCTGCTGGTGCTCAAGGACATTAGTACATAGATTTCAGGACAGCCCACAGAGAAAGGCATGGATCTCTGGAAGTTATTTGGAGCTATACAAATCCCACACTGTATTAAGTCAAAAGGAACCCAACATTTCGAGAAAATGATGCTTCCCACCCTTAGGAAGTTTGCTTGGAAACAGCAATGAGAAGAAAAACTGAGTCAAGTTACCTGATCCATTCTGCAATACATCATGTGCCATGGTGCTGTCTTCAGTATAAAATTACCCTTCATCTCGGACTGGGAATGGTTAGCCATCTGTGGTAAAATTGAGCAGGAGCAAATAATTCATACATATAAGTTTGTGTTCTTTTAATAACTGAGTTTGTTTGATGAATTTGTCTACTTTGGACAGTGCTTTAATCATTTTTTACTTCAGGGTTTCTCTGAAACAACCTTATATTTTATACTCTTAAGGAGGGAAAACCTTATAATTTATACCAGTTAAATATATATTACAGTGCCTTATAGCTAACATAAGCCCTTTGTTTTCCCTCAGAACATTACAGCAAGCCATATTATGAATCAATAAAATCTGCTGCCTTTTCCCTTAATCAACTGTACACACTTGGGGCCTGGGGTAGTGCCAACAAAAATCAACACATTCCAATGGAGGTCATAAAGAAAAAAACCTTGACATCTTCTCCTGCCACTCATTTTAGCATAGTTAGTCTGGCTGGATGCATAATTTGCTTTTCAGATAACGTGCTAGTTGATTACTGTTGCTCACCTTTCAGCAGGTATTTGGGTCAAATTTCCCAGCTCTCTTAGCTGATACTTCTATTGTGTGAATATTTGTTGCATCACAAAATATTTGTTATAAAAAGGGCATTTTCTTCCCCTTCTTAATTTGTCCTGGAGTGAAAATTAGGTACTCTGAAATTCATTCTGCAGGGAAAGAAGAAAAACAAAATAAGATAGCAATCAATCAAAAGTTTTAACCCTTCAGGGATTTCTAATTTAAAGTTCATAAGAAATAGCATCGTTTAGTTTAGGACTAAAGGAAAATCACTGACAATAAACATATGTTCCATGCCTAAACTGCAGTATTTATTAAATGTTGCCAACCTTAGTTCATAGAGTATGCGCTTATTTTTATGGAGCACCACTTCTTCACACAAGGCTGCGTTTTTGTAAGCAGACTGTCAACACAGAATATTCACCTCTGAGTTTCATTTTCTAGTCTGTTCATACTATGACTCCTCAGAAACTGACCAACTCTGTTCATGTTGGAGACAGTAACAAACCTTTTATTTTCAACAGAAGCTGTTTGAAGGCTTAGCCAAGGATGAAAAACAGTCAAGAAAGCTGGATCTGATCTGAGACTGATTCTTGCCTTTCAACACTTTACATGAAAACACCGAAATTTCAACGTTCGGCCAAAGTGACTGATTTAACATCCCCTGAAGTCAGAGTCTTACTCTAATTCAATAGCATTGGACTCAGCCCATATGCCCTAATTCATATCGGAGTCTCTAATTAGAAAAAAAACCATTGAAAAGTAAATCTAAATAGTACTCTAGAAAGGCAGGCACTAAACTACATCTCCAAATGCTCCTTTGTATCATGGCTGTAATAAGCAACCATAAGAACAACTACTGGAAACATAGTAACTCTAAAATATGTAAGTTACAGTTTTGCAGTTTGGGGAATTTCTTTTTGGAAAATAAAGCACAATCATTTTAAGCGTTATAAATTATCACATTCAGAAACTTACAAAAATCTCCAACCAATGGCCTAACAGGATACTGCCATTGGTTTGTCTGGTTTACAGATCTGATTCTGCAACAGAGCTACTACACAGCTGCTCACATCATGGAGAGGTTACAAATGACCTTACTAAGCACAGTTCCTCTTGTCATCTTGCCAGCACTTGTATTTTCCTGTGGGTCCAGACCAGTCGTGTCACCATGATACTCCTGCCATTGACTTTAACAGCATTGGAACAGCTCCATGCTAACAGGAAAAGCGCAAGCAGAAGCGGGCCTTGTGTTTGTAATACATTTCATTAATATTTCCTTTAAAAAACAAACCCCCATGAAAATGCAGAAAAAGTTCTTTTGATATGGAACAAAATGTCAATAGAATAACTTCATTGCTTCCATTTGTAAATGTAGTTTGGTGGGTTTTTTTAGACTGCAGTTGACCAGTCAAAGTAGAGGTAAGTGAACAGTTATGATATTTTACTGGCTTTTACTTCCCTCCCGCTTTCCTTTTGTTAATTTTCCCAGTTGTCCCCATTCCACTGAAGTAGCTATTAATGGGTGTATCCCTCTGCTTCTTTTGGGACTGGACTCAAGCCCTTGAAGCACAAACCAACATGGACACAGAAAGCCCTGAGCATGCAAACAAACTGTTTTCTGATAGTGAGCTGCTCATCTTGACAATTCAAAAGGTCACTTTGAACACATAGCATTTTGTCTCTTTATATTTTGTAATGCTTGTACCCAGGAACGTACAAGAAGCCACAGATGTGGCACAGCCCTTTCTCCCAGCCAAACAACAAGGACCCATCTGGGTGCAGGGCTGCTCGAAGGGCTGCCTTCACCGCAGCAGAGATGAGGAGTGACGTCCCCGAGGTGATGAATGCAGCTCTCTTTTCACCTCTGCAGCCTCTGTGAGGCCAACGCCATCTTCCAGGAGAGCTCTTCATGTTTAAAATCTGCAAAAACAATACCACTGAGAGTGGGTAAATGCACTTTTATTTTTTGTCCAGAAGAGCTGAGGGCAAAGCAAAACAGGAGTTTAGCAGCTAGAGCAACTACTGTTGGTCTGTATAACTGTGCGCAGGGTGCCTCACTGATTTTTTTTACAAGACTGTATTTAGTTAATATACACCTCAGGACATTGCTTATAGCATCATAATTACTTTAGAGTTGGCACCACACTACTCATTTCACACACGCTTATCTTGGTGCATTCTTTGACTGATCCTCAGAGCATGCAACTCTCTCAAGGGTATCACCGTTTTGATAAAAGGCAACTGGTAACATGGCAGGGATGAACCAGGCCAGGATTCTTCCATGCTGAGAACACCTGCAGATGCCAAAAGCATCATGGCTTTTTTTAGTAAACCAGAACTCAAATGATCCCAAGATAATTTTCTAATTACACCTAGTTCTTACTGCTGATAGAAACAATTCCTACCAAACAGAAAACACAATGCACAAGTGGATATCAAGCAGTAATTTATCTCCCAATCTTGCCTCTTGTCTTTAAATAAATCATGATTTTTCCATTAATTACTCAATGTAGGCTTTTGAATAACAAGTCTCTACATGTATTCCCCGTTCCAAGTTTGCTGCACTCATTAAAAGGTTCAAGAAGCATAATCCTTTTTTTTTTTTTTCTCTCCAATTTCTGTCACAGCCTCTTGGCATCTGGCTTCTAGCTACACAAGTACCTACTGCAGCTAAACTAACTGAAACATTGCCTTCAAATGAGAGAACAGAAGAAACTGTAGAAAAACCTGTTCTGACTGTGTTTCAAAGAGCTTTGGATTTGTTTGAAAGAGACAAAACCTCTCAGTTTATTTCAAAAAGAAACAAATCCTGAAACATTTTTTCTCCCATCATCAAGGATTTGGCCAAACAAGTATCTATCATTAGTCCCACCAGGATCCCCACAGCAGTCCTGTGAATTAAGACATGTTTGGTATGATCCTTCAAGAGCAGGATCTCATGAAATATTTTTTTTCCAGATCTTCCTCAGCCACAGCTTTATTGCTACAGGTAGCAATGAGAAAAGTTAACCTGATCCAAGCGTGGGTTTTGTACATCCTTCTGTATGCTGCCATTGCCAAAGGAACCTGGGGACAGTCCTGGTGAAGGGAAGCCTACTCTAGGGTGCACAACAGCTCAAGTCAGCATGCCCAGATCCTCAGCCACCCGCTGTCTCCTCATTTCCTCTCTGCCTCCACAGGCCCAGGATTGCTGCTGCTTCCCATCCTCGCTCTCAGCCTGGCACGCTACTTCTTGCTGTGTTCCTGCAACTGCTGCATTTTGGGGCTGATGTAAAAGTCCAGCGCTGCTTAAAGCCTGGTATCAGTAAAACTGTTCTCCTGCCTGTATGGAGGGCAGCATGCCGCATATCTTCAAAACATTTACATTTGTCAGATATCAATGTGTCATCAGTTCTAGGAAATCACTGGTCCGCCTGTCCTCAGGCAGGGAGATGAAAAGTGTCTAATGAACATTACCTTGCTTCCTCGCTGGCCTAGCAGCACTCAGCCCAGAATAACTGAGAGACTGCAGAAACAACCCACCATCTGATCCTGTGCACCCTGAAGTAAATTTGAGTATTGCCTTTTGCTATGTGGAAGAATTGGAACGTTCAACATTATTCATCATTCTTTAAAACAAATTTCTAGTGCCAGAAGGTCTTATGGTGGATAGCAAAGAATTCCTATTGAATAAAATTTAGATGTTTCCAAGAAGAATGAAAACACGTGTTCAGACAGGACAAGAAGTGCTCAGACAGAATGAGAAGTAGCACAATATTTTATTACCCACTCTAGCAAATAATTCTGTGCAAACTACTGAGAGAACTCTTGAAATGTATGTGCAACTTCTACCCCACCATAACTAATCATCACTTCAGGAGACAGTGTTTCTTGGTGCAGGATATCATTGTGATAGAAAATAAACTTTGGTTTTCACTACTGATGAACGTAAGATATATTGGGCCATATTCCAATTCTTCATTCTCTCTGAACAGCACTGTTACAATTAATCTTTTTACTCAATTTCCCTGTTTCCCCTGAAGTCTCCTGTGTTGTAAAATAAGATTTATCCACTTGATTTTAAATTGGTCATTTACAGGACTGGATTAATTGAGGAAGAGAGATTCTTTGCTTAAACTGCCAACATCTGAAGAAGGCCCTGAAGATAAATGAGTTGTCACAAGCCCACTGGGGCAAGATAGAACCTTTCTTGGTTCTTTTCTTGCTATTTTCGGAAAGGGTGCAACTCAGGCATTGCTTTGCACCACCTTATTGCAGGAGACCCTTGGGGAAGAGGACTGGTATGGCTGCAAGGATGTGCTTGCCAGATCCTGATGCACAGATGTTAAATATCTGCAGGTTGAATGTCTTGGCCTCCAGGAAGCAGGTCTGCTGTTACCCTGTGACCGCAAAAGGAGAGATCTCGCCTTGCTCTCCTCTGTCAGAACCAGTTCATATACGAACAGAGATGGGAATTTGACTGTAACATTTCAGAAGGCCTTACAAGAGGTTGATCTTTCATTTTCTCATCTAGTGCAACAATTATTCTTCAACATATGGGCCAGTCCTACTGAAAATGTTAACTCTTAAAACTCGATCATTTGACTTCAGCAAATTCTTTGTATAGGCAGCCTATTGTAATAATACTCGTGCTAGTCTTTTAATATGACTATAGCCACACACCCTGCACAAAACATTGTGGTACTATTTTTATAAGCTCTTTCTTTTTCACAGCCAGAGATGTTGGCCCTGGTTTGCACCGATAGCTGTGTAGGGCAGAGTGAAAGAAAAACCCTGCCAAGAATCTGCTTGTTTTAGCTCCAAATTTATTTTCATGCCTTGTAAAGTTAAGGATTATTTGAAGACTATCTCCAAACTCCCAAGAGAGAGGAAAGTGCCTGGTGGCTTGTAAATACAGCCTGGTAAAATAGATGGGATTTTTTTAATTTATTTTTTTTTTTTTACATTGTAAACATGTACATTGTGCTCAGTTTGCAATCATACAGCTGCATGCTGTTTTTTTAAAAATCACTGGTGTTGGTTTAGACTGGAATAAGACTAAGCAGTCAGTATTTTCTATGTGGGCTAAAGTTTCTCCCAGAATCTATTTTAAACCACACAATACCATTCCAGTGTGTCTGACAGGATGATACAGGCCATGTTGGCTGCAACACTGTGAGAATAGGAAAAAATGAATTCAGGACCATCCTGATGATAAGAATAAAGCTTTATAACAATAATGTAAGAGCCACTGGATAAAGTGTAAATGGCTGTAACATCAGGCCCATATCATGTTACTATGGCCAGAAAATAAAGATCATTTTGTTCACAGTACTTCTGTGTGTCATAACATCATTAAAGACAGATTGCCCTACTTAAAAAGGGCAGGATCCCTAAAAATTGAACAAGTCTTTTACCCATGGGGTACTTAGTCCTCATGTCAGAACTGTTTCTGCCTTCCAGTGCAAAGCTTTGGGGCAGAGGTGTCCTTGCCAAGCAATCACAAAACAATTGCTTCAGAGACCAAATACTTATTAAAGTGTTCTTGTCCTACAACAGTCTTTTTATTTTTAAAACCCACATACTGTGAACAGCACATGCATTGTGCCCAGTTTGGTCAACTGAAGAATGGACAAACCTCATGCCTTGCAAGTCTCAACACTCAAGACTACTTTCTCTGGACAAAATGTGCCTTTTTGATTAGATTTTCACCATCCTGCACTTCCGCTGCCACAGCGGCTCCCAGTTCAGAGGCAGCAATGTCACCAGGAACAAGCTCTCCTGAATACCACCCAGAGAGACTTATTTCCTCTCCAACTCTCTGCAGGGTAATACCACATTAACTACATCAGAAAACTCCACATCTTTAAAAAACCTCACTAATCACATGCACAATGGCCTTCCAAAGATGCTTTATGTTACTGCTATAGGAACATAGCAAATCTCCACACTGCAGCTATTGGTCATTTTGCTATAAGTAGGACATGCTGGCATCCTCAGTTAAGGTGACTTCATCTAATCTTAATGGGACTGTTACCCTGGTTTTGTGAGGGCCAGCATCCTTACTTCATTCATGCCCTCTTATCAGTTCATGTCATTGTGCTTTGCTTGGCACTTGAGAAGCTTTGAAGGGCAGATTCAGAGTTGACTATGATTCATCTACTCTGGTCCACCTTTTTCCTTTCTCTGAACTGCAAAAACGGAGATCTGGAAAGCAAATTGTTATTTTTATGCATTTGAAAATGAGACACACACAGGAAACAATTACTGGGGAAACAGTAATAGGCAAAAACTATCTGAAAGAATGCACCGAACCCCCTCCTGTTTTAAGTTTTTCCAGACGTTGGCCAGGTGTCCTGATACATACATCACTGAGTGGATTAAAGCTCGATTCTGCATGTTGGATACCAAATCACTTGCAGATATCCTCTATATCATGCAGCACTTCAGCATCCACCTGGAAATTCCTCCCAGGAACGGATATCACTGCTGCTCACTTCAAGTCCACACCAGAATCTCACTCTCCTATCTTACATTACTTTGTCCTTTCTTTAATAACTTCATGAAAATTTTGAAGACTTTTTCCAAATATGAGTTTTCATTTGCCTCTCTCTCCCCTCCCCTAGAAGTTACTCCTTTTGTGTTCAGAGAAGATTTATATTGGAAGGAACAGGAGGAAAAAAATTCTGCCAACATGTTCAGAAGGGGAACTGGCCTCTTTAGTATTGGAAGTAGCATGAGGATAAAAGCAGAGCTGCGCAATGCTGTACAGAAGTCAAGGCTTTCTTTTGCCGTTTTGCAATCGTTGTCACCACCTACAATGGGAGAACTGAAGCTCCAGAATGAGAACCAGGGCATTTGCAGGGAGCGTTTCAACATCTCATAGAAATCTCTGCTTTTAGAGTTTGTTTCCTTACTTATTCTGATCTCTATAATAGCAATTATTGTAAATGGCATCATACTAACTTCACCGAAGTTCATCTATCACCATCAGGTTGTTGTTTATCTTTCTTCCTTACCTTGAACTTAGCTGCTTGCTGCAGCTGCTATTCCAGTTGGTTGAGTCTGACTGTTGCTGAAACCTGCTTAATGTGTGTTTTGATTTCCTATCTGTTGCACCACAGAACACTACCCAAACATCATCTGTTTACAAGACCTGTTGCTTTGCTTATAGCATCTTTGAATTAGATGATGCACCATTTCCTGTTCAGTAACTTCTGCAAGTGTCCTCTGGCAGAATACATATAGCTTGAATAAAATTGGGGGACACAAAGAACAAAAATCCTCTCATGGCTGCAATTTCACCTTTTGCCAAAACCTGAGTGGCAAGTTGTGAAAAGGGGCTCTTCTTCCTAAGGAAAAAAGTACAGATTCAAACAGCCTAGAAAGGACCTGCCTTCAATCAGTACAGGTTAATTGGGGAAAGGTGGAACATAATTGCTGATGAACAGCTAAGGACAAAACCAAATAAAAAAATAACTTAAAGGGGATTTTTTTAATTACTTTATCGTAAAGACAAAAGTATCATGAAAAACTTGGAATTTTCTGTGTTTTTCACAGATAGGCTGCATACCTGTGAAACTCATCCATTTCTCTTTTGGCCTTCTTATGATGAAACTCTCAGAATTTTCAGATGGGTTATTACACCTGTACAATAGTTTCCAGGTCATTACAGACTAAGGTTTGGGCGCTCTACGATGCATTCTTCAAATTGTATGATGATTGCTTTTGCTTCATTTGCAAGACAAAATAAGTGCAAAAATCTCTGTTCACTGAAGTTAAAATCCAGAAAGTTATGATTTCTTCATGCACAAAGAGCCACCATGTACTTGCACTCCAAATGACTTATTTTAGATAAAAAGGAAGCATGCGAGAAGAGGCAAGTGTCAAAGGCCCCAGGAGGGAGTTCATTTCACAGATTTCTTTTGGGACAGGCTGTCTCAGCTTTGTGGTACAGCATAGCAAAGAGGCAGATTCCATATTTCATTAAAGGGTTCCATGTAGACAAAAAAAAGATGACCAATGATGAACAAAGCCCCACTGTGTAAGGTATGTTTTACATATTGAAAGAGAGAAGACCCCTTGCTCCAGGGAACTCATAGTTACAAAAGATGTATAGCCACAGAAGTCTCCTTGTAGCATAAAACATCAGATGCTTTTCCAACATAAAGAAGCATTTTTTCCTCAAAAAAATATCCTGTCTATATCAAAGTTTTCTACCCAGATGTGTTGAAAAAAGAATGTAATCCAGACTGTGTGGAAGAAGATTTCATAAGGTGTTCAGAAGGCAAAAAATTTTTCAGTTACAGCAGTGTTCTGGTATCTGTAAATCATCTCTGGCATGTTATCCTCCCAGCTCTTTATGTTGTCGATTCAGTAGTGATGCCCTTATTCTGTCATTTTGTGAGATATGTTATTCCTTTCACAGCTTTGAACAGTATGTTCTCATACGAAATAGGCCATGAAATATCTAAGTAGCCTCTTGCAGATCAAGTGTTTGTATACTTCATTTACCAGTCATGACAAATACACAGACAGATAGATATATGAACATGATCTTTATAGATATCACTAACAAAGCAATGTTAAAACATTACTGTCAAAATGGAGAAATGAAAAGCTAAGGCTTGGAGAACAACATCTTTTAATTTGTGTTTTTCATCACTACCTTATTTTATTCTTTTATGCTGTGGGACTGTAAGGACATGTTTCAAGATATTTCTCACTAAAGAATCAATAATTCAAAATGCCACACTGTCCGATAAGAGGATGCTGCAAACTCACAGACATTTTTTAATCTGGATTAGAATTCAAAGCGAATATGTTGTAGACTGCACAGGTGTTGGCTAAGGCTTGAGGCTCTTAGGTAAAACAGCTTCTTGAAAAAAGTATTTGGCACTAATTTAGTCTTTATAAAAATATTCATCAAGTATTTTATGCAAGAATTCCACATGAATTTGGCTTCAGATAATGGAAACTTTCTAAAAGTCCAAAGTGTCTGAAAATGGGTTAAATGTACAACACTGCCTCAGTGCTTCTTAAGTGGCCTATATTTCTATAGTATTTTACATCATGGAGGAGTCCAACATTTTAGAAATTATGGGAAATTCTTGACTCTTTGGCCTGAGGACCCTTTTCCCAGTGTTATTTAGCATTTAGTCTAGCCACATGCCTAAAGAACTCCAGGTGAAACCTGGACATTTGCGTGGTGACACACATAGGAAAACTCAAGAATATCATTGATTTGCCAGGAAGAATGCAACACTCTGAATACTAGGTCATATGGAAATTTGGGTAACAAACAAAATAATGCTGACAACAGAATTTCTTCTTTTAAATGAAATTAAATTAATCTGAATGGATAGAACTTGGAGGTGTTGGTACTGCCTTTGCTGAGTGTTCAAGCTGGAAGTCTGATGTGATACTGTAGATGTGGCCATTAGGTCACTCCCCAACATTGCAGAGCCCTGGTAAACCAGTTTATTCAAATCAGCTAAAAAATGATACCCAAAGAAGCTGCAAATCAGTATAGGCACTTCAGGTCACATTGCAGCCAGCTGCACATGCTGAGTGCAGAGATTCTATGCGGGATCATTAACCAAGAAGTTTACAAAAATTTCATTAAGCTGGAAAAAAATAGATATACCTTGAACTTCTGAAAATGTTTCTTGGAGCAGTTGTTTTGAGTGTAGATTTGTGATAACTAGACCATCAAAATGACTGAATGACAACAGTAACTGTATCCACCAGTATCATGACAGAAAAGTCAAAAATTGCATTGGTCATGACAGAGTTCACTCCGCACATCAACCAAAGCACACCCTGAACCCGATTAAATTTTAAAATTTAGAACATCAATTTGAAATTTTGCACAAAATCAGGTGTGATCACCCTTATATCACTTCTGCCATCAGAAACTGATGGCAAGCCTGTTTTCCTGTGCTCTTAAATAGGAATACTTGAAAGGGAGACGGGGGAGTCAAAAAATATGTTTTTAGTTGGAGGTTTGGTTTTCAATTTAAGAATTTTCCAAAGCGGTATTCCCAAGGCTAGTGCCAGCCATCTTGAATCACAGTCTCAGCCTAAGGCTCTGTTAGCTTCCAGCTACAAAATGTCTTGGGAACTGCTTCCCTTTAACACTGGCTAGACAGTGCCATGGAGGCCAGAGCTCCTTCCCCTCCACAGGCCCCTTTTCTGTCTCTTTCTGACTCTATTCACTAGAGAATATATATATGTATAACCATCTGATGAATGACAGCTTTTATCCCACTATCAGATCCAGAGGTTATTGGGATCCTGCCTGCAGCTAATGACTAAAAGGGTACTTTCTAAAAATGAAGAGGGCCTCATGTGGCAAAGTCACAGTCTGGAGCATCAGCAGGTACTGGAGCACAAGAGCTATCTTTTTGCAGTTATAAACGGTTCTGGCCCATGCATACATACACTGGTACCATATATTATTTTGTTGCTTTTCTTTGCTTGCGAAATTCCTTTCACTTTACAGCCATGCAAGCTGCAACAAAGCTCTGCTCATATAATAATCCAGCTGCATCCCACTATGACAGTAATCCAAAAATCTAAGACCTCAAAACTTCAGCAGCTCTTGCCAGATTTTCCCTCGCCCTTCCTGGATTAGTGCTGCAGCCAGTTAAAACCACATTGAAATTACCTTTTAAACATGCCTTTAGGCACAGAGCTAAAGCAAAGGTTTGGCAAAGCTCATCCTGTTCTTAATGCTCTAATGCCATATTATTACAACTCACTGAAAAGCTTAATGCATTAAAACTCAACCATCATGCCAAAATACACTGACGTTATTTAAGAGTTTGCCATATAATTTGAACTGATTGCATATTTATTGTTCAAGCAGTCTCAAACCGTAAAGCCTTCTGGTTTCCTCAGAAGCACTTATCCCCCTCCCGCTTTGATAGTCTTTTCCTACACAATTGTTATTCACAGCAGGCTTCAGGGAATTCTTTATTCAATAGAGAATATTTCCATTTCTTCTGCCTTCCATCACTAAAGTTTTAAGTCTGGGGTTCAGAGATTTTTCTGCTAAAAAACTAACAATGATCTGCTGTAGCAAAAGATCTCAGATTCTTCTGTTTCAACACACTTCACCCCTGGCATGCCCTGAGGAGCAAAGATGCCCATACAACTACATTTTGGGATGTGTCTACACATGCACCACTAAGAGATGATCCCCTTTCTTTGTGAAAGCTGTTAAAAACAATGTGAGCTACAACAAATACATTCTAGGGATACTTCTTTAATTCCTGATGCCATTTTTAATTTGATAGACACAGAGAAACTGGATAACTGTCAACAGCCAGCCATTCTTTAAAAAGGAAACACAACCCAGACATCTGAAATAGAAAGGTGCACGTTCTCAAAAGATGAGAACATAAAACAGAAGTCTTGGTGTCTGTGTGAATATTTTTTTTTACCATTTCACTTAAACTCCTCCACATTTCGGTACAGATTTTGCACTTCTGAGGCAAATTCACAGTTTCTAGCAGAGTGCAATCACAGAAAGATACACTTCTCACAGCAATTATAATAGATTAAATACGGATAAGTACCAGCTACATCCTCAAATTACACTTTGGTAGCCTCCAGTGACAGTAGGCCCCCACAAACCATTCAGTAGCATCTTCCCAGCTGACCCAGTCTCTCACAGAAGCGCTCCCCTCTTCTCCCCTAGTTTTTCCTCTTTCTTTCCAATATCCCTACATATACTCCAGAACATCCAAGAATTGCTAACCAGGGATGCCTCTTCTCCCTATACTTTCAGGAAATGCTTCCTTTCACTAAGTTAGTGTACTAGCTCATCTATTTGAAATACCTCAAAGTATCCTAACTTGAAATATCGTCAAAACAGCAGTGCCTTATATCACAGACATGAGAATAACTCTACTACAGCAAAGACAGACATGTTCAATAATATATCTTCTTCACTCAGAAAGGCCACCATTTGGCAGCGTGTTGAAGGAGAGAGATACGGTCTGTAGCCATGGAGAACAAGACCAAGTTTCAAGTGCCCACTGTCAGTTCACCAAGAGGTAAATAGCTGAAGGGAAAAGTGTTCTTTGTTATGCTAAAGCTCTCCAGCTGGCCTCTGTGAAGGAAGACCAAGAGAAGCATTTGACCCTTTGTGTATTTAACAGGATCTGTGCCAGGAAAAAAAAAAAGCCCACACACAGTCCACACATTTATCAAGTATCTTTCAAGAAGTTAGAAACAGCGAGTCTTTCTTGGGCAACAACTGTGTCTATATTGCAAATAGTCTTCCTCATACCTTGGTGTGGAAGAGAATTTGCATTTCTTCCTATTTTTCCTTTCCTTCCATGCTTGTAGTTCTGTGTGTGCCCTGCAAATGGCCAGCTTGCAAGCAGCCACAAAGCCACCAAACCAGGCTTTGCTAACTAAATTTATTTTTCTTTAAAACTATCTATCAAGCAGACTATAGTATGCGCAGGAAGCTCTTTATGACATGCCTTGTGCAAAAGAGAAATTATGAGAGTTAAACACTTAAATTTCTCTGGATATGCTGCTAATGAAGTAAAACACAGCTGCAAGCTAAATGGGAGGTACTTTTAGATTGGAAGAGGATAGTGCGACAGAGAGTATGGGAGGCATGAAAAGAAACAACACAGAAACCAAAACATACTGAATCATGCTGGTCAATTTAAAGAGTACAGCATTGTCACCCAAGTGGAAGGGAGCAGGACTCCACAAAACTCTTAGCTTCCGTCACATCCAAACAGGCATATTTCACAATGAAAGCTTCTGTAGGGATCTGTGGTGAATCTGGAGCCACCCACGTATTGGGTATTTTGTTTGTTTAAAACTGACATGCTCCTTTCCTGGGCTGATGAATGGGAGATAGAAGTGAAAGGGAATAAATAAATCTCACATGTAGAAAGAAATACATTTTCCCTCTCCATAGAATCAGGAAGAGAGAACTTGCCAAACTCTGAAAACTAGGATGGCAACCGCATGTCATTTTATCATCTCTGAAACTGATAGATGATGTTAATAGGAAAAATAAATCAAGTTTGTCACAAAGTCTCTTTCAGATTGATTTCTTGGCACTACATTGGCCAATACAAATCAATTTATGGTATCAATGCTCAAAAGTCAGAGGCCAAGAGCTACAAGAACAGCCAAGAGACAGCATTTCTTTAACATCTGTAAGTAAGGAACTATACTTTTGCTTGAATGGCTTTTATCAGACAGAACTGTTACTTGTGTCCTTCTTCCCACCCAGAGGCCCCACACTACTGAATGCCTCTAGTATTATATAGCTTTCTAATCTCCTCCTTCACATCCATGAAGGGCTCCCATCTTCACACTCTCAACAAGGCAAGAGGTAGCCATTTACCCCTTTAAAGAACAGAGGTTGTTAAAACCAAATGTTGGCCTGCAGTCCTTGGGGAAAGAGACAGGGCAGGTAGCTAGGAATCTCAACATCTCCCATGCCTGGAAGGGAATTTTTTACTGACTCCTCAGTAAGGCAGCTTTGAGCCTAGTGAAAAGATGTTGTCCAAACAGCAACAGCATGCCATGGATGTGTCCTCACACATGGGAAGAGAGCCTCCCTCCCTAGATCTTACAGCAGAAGCTGCTGGTGCTGTCTGAGCTGGCTAACTCAGCCTTGGTAAACCTTCTGCCATGAGCTCAACAGATTCTGTGTTTTCCTTAACAGAGAAAGAAAATTACATTGGACAAGCAAGTTAATACATTTAATTTCAAATGGTTCATATGGGCAAGGACTGAGGAAAAAGACCATGAATTTGGTCCATTTGCATGATACTGCAAAGATGACCTTACCATCATACAGTTCACTAGGCCATTTTCTACACTCAACGTGATTAATAAATTCCTCCATCAGTGACTACCAATTCACATCCTATTTTTTTAAGTTTCTTTTTGTTTGACAGATTTTCATGAAAAGCAAGTCATACCAGCCTTTCCTGAGGTGATTTTTATTCTTATTTCTTTACCTTCAGAACATTTGACACAGTGTTTTCAGTTTCAGTGAATCATAAGAAAAGGAAGGATGGAATCTGCCATCTGGAAACTATTACGAAAACTTATTGTACTGCATAAATACACTTTTTTCTCTGCTAATTCTAACACAATGTGGTGATATTGAAACAGATGCCAGACTAAACAGTGGAGAAAACAATGCAAACATGAACTTTGCCACCAGCAACCTAAGTACTTAGCTTGATCATAAAGGAAAGCACGAGCTGGAGCACATGAATATTCTGAAGTGGGTGAAATGGTCTGCTAGGGAAAGCAAAGTGAAGTTTAGGTAGGTGTGGGTTTTTTTTTGTTGATGTAAGCAAAATCTGGTATCATTGAAAACTAGCTGGACTTAAGCTGCTGAAGTGTGAAATCACAGCAGAAAGATTTAGTTTCTAAAAAAGCTCTAGGAAAGCATGCATCTCTAGCACAGAGGAAGTCAGAAGGAAATCAGCTACAAAGAATGTCTGCTCTATTTCCTCTGAGACAAAGGTATTTCTATCTCCCAAAAAGGGGAAACAACCATAGCCTGCCTTGGGCCCCAGCTCCCTCAGCTAGCTCTTTTTTGGGTTTTGTAATTTTCCTTTTTGTTGTTGAGTTTTGAGTGATCTGGCACAGCTATCAGTCTCCTTTTTAATTTTTTTTTTTGTGTTCAAAGAATCACTGATTCTACATTTAGCTAGTAATATGGCACTGGATTGCTTATTGAAAGCAATTTTGAAAGGACCTTATTGAAAAATTTTTCTGTGTCCTGAAAATTCAAGTAATATTTGCATATATTTATCAAACTCATTTATTCTTGATTTAATCAAAACCAAGTTATCAAGAATATCAATATCCTTCTGATGTCAACCACACAGCAGGATTCACAGTATTTGTTAGCAGGTGCTCACCCTGAAGACTTTACAACCATTGTATGTAGGTGGGAGCGCAGTGAGACAGTAGGGATAGAAAAGCTCTGCTAAAGATCTACCCAGGGTACAATCAGTTTACCAGTTAAGCAGTTAAAAACACAGGGCTTTTAAACACTCCTTCCATTTGACATCTGATTTTTGTTCACACTAAGTAAATGCATGTACCTTCATCTTAATGTCCCTCTTACCAGAGCATCTGTGTAGGCACAACTGGCAAGCCGAATACTGGATCTGCACTTCGATTTTCACTTCACCCTCTTTCTCCTCAGCCTTCTTCTCCACCTCTAGATTCCTGTCACTGCCCTGCACCCCCCATCAGCCCTGTAACTCCAGGGGACTTGCTGCTGCCTCAAAACTGTGCAAAGCCCTAGTAAAATAAGTTTACACTACCTATTAACTGGGGCTGTGCTTCTAACTGGGACAACCTAATTTGTAATGCTGTCATACTTCCATCATGATACCCACCTGCTTAGTGGCAAAGCAGGGCTAAAGGGGGCAGACCAAACAACAGGCTCCTGTCCTGTTCGGCGTCTGGTCCCCAGCATCAGGATGCAGCCAATGCGTAACCAGCAAACACAAGACCATCTCCTACCCATCTTTGTGTAACAGCTACACAGCAGCCCTCTATAATCTCTTTTGCCTGTGCCCTATGCAAGAGCCCACATACATAAGATCTTTGTCCATGCCTTTCACATAATCAGAAGCTGGAAACAATTCTACCTATTATATTTAGTTTTATGCACAGACTGAGGAGTTATTAATGACTGGTAGGCATAGAGTACTGTCAGTCAGCTGACATAAGAGTGATCTATAGATCATATGTATTAGGATATAGGATATCTGGATATTTAAAGTACTGATGTTAATCACATGCATGTTATGAATACCAGGTGGCTGCTGACGTTATAAATCATAAAAATTATGCCTCAGCTATTTATCACCTCAAATGTCTAGAAAGTGATGTTATTGTACTTGATTTTCTGTGTTTCAGTGAAATGCCAGAATGAGAGAATTCTCTGAAACTGTATAAAAAGTAGCAGATTCTGAAAGCATAAGAAGGCAATGAAAGTACATCTTTTCACTCTTGCTCCACTGTATTTTCCCAGTGTAGAAGGGAGTATCCAAACTTTGGAAATTCTTGTGGAAAGAGATAACACTGGTAAACAGACATGAAACAGCTCAGGAGATTGCTTGTCTAGGAAACAGGTATACACTGAAGTCGCACAAGCCACATCCCAGCCTGTCTTCATCAGCCATGGCCAAGTAAGGCCTCAAGTCATTGGCCCAACCTGCCTTGAGTTCCTACTGCTTGGTGGGACATGGTTCAAGGTCAAGCTACTTCCCATGCGGGGCTTGATCTTTCCTGCCTGAGAAAACACAGTTGACTTGCCTGCGGCCAAGCTGAAACATGAGCCAATAACAGGAAGCAAGGATGGTGGGAGAGCTTGGACTGAAGCCATGAGCCAACATGTAATTAGGCACAAATAGCACCACGTCAGAAAGCACTGCTGAAACCAACAAGTCAGCTCTGGCTGAAACCAAGTCAGTTAGGTGTTATCAGGCAGTTATCTAGGCAGGTATTTTAACTGGAATCACATTATCATCTGACTTTTAATGCTGCATAAGGGAGGGGGTTGATTCCTTTTATTTACAAATCTTTGGATATGACTGAATGAGACCCAGAAACCAGCAGGTTTTCAGATGTTTCACCCTTAATATACTGACTCCAACCAGCAGGAACAGCTTGGAGACAAGTTGCTTAGTCTGGCCAATCAAATATCCCCAAGTGCTGTATCACTCTCATTGATCTGATTACAGAAAGGAGTTCAAGTGGGAATTTTCAACAAGTGCTTCAAAAAATACATTTTGAACTGCTACTCAGCCTCATCAGGTTTCCAGCAACCAGTCAACTGCTAAAACTTTTTTGTACATGCTTTTCTATTCCTGATGGCTTGTTCTGCTATTGGCATCTAGGTGCCTGAATGTCCAGTTAACATCTTGGAGGTAGACTGTCTGAAGCTTCTGCCTTAAAGGGATGAATGAACTTTCAAACAAGAGCAAGCTATATCCCTGAACAAGAAGGACAGATAGGCTTGAACAAGTATCTCAGGCTGAACCCAATAAGCACCATAGCTGAATGGGAAATAGATTGGTAAGGAGAAAGAAAAAAATGACATACACTGAGCAACATGCAAAAGAAGAACAACACCTGTTGCAGCACAAGCAAGATATCAGGCTGCAACAAGGCTTTACCTCAGCCAGAGTCTCCTGTCTGTGCTGTTTCTTTTTCTTCTTCCTCCAGAGGCCAGGCCAGACCACCCTGCCCCTCCTCCATCCAACCCCCTCTCCCACAATCCTCAGTGCTATTTAACTACTTAGCAGGGACGAGCTACAGCTGCACATCATCCATGTCAATCAACCCACTGCCACAGCTGCATATCATCAATTCTAATCAACCCACTGCCTCCATTCCTCTACAAACACCCATAAGAAAGAGAAAGCACAGCATAAAAAAGGAATTAAATTGGGGCAAGAGGTGGCCAATATGCTTCCAGAACACCACTGCCAAAGAGAAAACCTAACCCCAGAAAGGGCAGAGCAAATCTGGAGGAAAAGGTGGGTCAGCAGAACTGGGGGAAAACAAGAAAACTGAATCTTTAAAGTTTATATGACAAACTGTGGCCTTGTATTCCAATGAACTGTAAGACTCATGTCTCTGAGTATGGCTGGCACTTTGAATTTGAAAACCCATCCCATAAAACCAAACAGAGCAGTTCCCCTAGATCAGACAGCAATGGAGAACTCCTCCTGACTCCAAGCCCACAGTCTGCTGGTTCTGATCAGTCCTAAAACCCCCTGGCCTAGCATCCTGAACATCTGCTTTGAGCTATTTCAGGCACAAGTAGCAGGTCTGAAGTGTAGTCCAAAGTCTGTGGTCCCTAAGGAACAACTCTTTGTCTGCAAGCCTCTCAATCAGACACCTGCAGGGCTCTCCAACATAAGGCAGTCCAAGCCGGAGCAGAAAGCTTTTAAATACATATTGGCTTTTAAACACACAAGTTTCATAATTCAAGCCCAGAAAGCTACTACCAGCCTAGTCATAGCCAATGCTATTATGAAGTGCAGCATCTGGTAAACAAATTCCAGCTCCTTAAGGGTATCTTGATAAGACTAGTGGCACCATGCATACCTGTCCTCTGGGGTCTGTGTATTCACTGCTTAGCACAGGCAATTTCAAAAGCACGTTAACAAATTGGAGAGTCTGCAAATGTGATTCAAGTGCTGGGGAAAACACGATAGTAAGAGCAGGTAAATTCAATCTGTACAGGTTATCACACAAAAAAAGTGAAAGGCAAGCTGATTGTCACATAAAATCTTTCTGAAAAGACACCACCAGGTATTCAAGAGCTTTTCACTTTGAAGGACAGAAAGATTGAGACCTGCATTCAGCCACTGGAGCCAGACCAAAATCAAATTAGGCTGCAGAAGCACATTTTAATCATAATGGTGATTAACTACTGAGGAAAAACTTCAAAGGAACGGTGAGTTCCCCACATCTTGCTACTTGTCCTATCAAGAGTAGATGCTTTTCTGGGGAAGATGATTTCAGTAGGCAAATTAGAAGCTCAGTGCAGGTCTGGGTGAAACTCAGCAGCCTGTCCTGTACAAAAGATCAGGCTGGATGATCTAGTGCTGCCTTTTGGCATCAAAAATCTGCCTGTGAATTTATGAATCCCTTCCTGCAGTACCAGTGGCTGTGTGCACCAACAGATGAGATGCTCCAAGCGCAGTGTCGGTGCCTCAGCCCTTGCGCCCTGCACCCGAGGCGGGCACTCACAGACCTCTGCTCTGCCTGCCCTACCTGCCTGCTCTGCCCTGTCTCTGCTCTGCCTGCCCTGCCTGCCTGCTCTGCCTGCCTACTCTGCCTGCCCTGCCTGCCTGCTCTGCCCTGCCTGCCTGCTCTGCCCTGTCTCTGCTCTGCCTGCCTGCTCTGCCCTGTCTCTGCTCTGTCTGCCTGCTCTGCCTGCCCTGCCTGCCTGCTCTGCCCCGCCGCCCCTTCCCTCACGGCCCGCGGGCCAGCAGTCGCAGGGCACCTTGCCGTTCGCTAGGAGCTGTGAGGGCCTCGGCTCACGGGGTGCTCCCCCCGGGGACCCCCCGGCCGTTAACTCACGCCACCCAGAGAGCTCACCCGATGGAAGCTGTGAAAAACGTACATATAAATCTAAATCCTCCGAACTAACCTCGGAGGAGCGCCAAGCTAGTGCCCCTGCGCGCGGACACGAGATCCAGGTAACACCTGGGAAGAGCTCTGAGCTCTGACCATTAGCGCGGTGCCTCTCTCTGTAAAACCGGCCGCTTTGTAACTAAAAATCGCAAAAAAACATAAGACCCGGTGCGATCGCCCTTTCCGGCCCGCGCCTTCCCGCCGCCGCGGGGGACGGGCGGTGGGGCCGCCAGGGGGCAGCGCCGCGCCGCGCGCCGGGCCGGCCCTTGGGCTGAGGCGGCGGGTGGGGCGGGAGGGCGCGCGGCGCCTCCCTCAGCGCTCCGCAACCTGGGTCCGGCGGCGGCCCGGGCCTTGGTTCAGAAATAGATATAAAAACGGTGATGGGAGGGGGTCGGTGAAGCTTTTTGATCAGGAGGGGTATAAAACCTGAACTGCAAATTCAGCCGAAGAGCTGAAACCCAAGGGTTTTTCACTGGAAGTGAAAGTAGAGGCATGGGGCACCAGACCTCGGTGAGGCATCACTGATTAACTCACATTTGTGACAAAGTACTGCAAGATATGAACGCATTAAGCTTCCAGAGTGTTTGCTGTTGCTTAATATATTTGCACGCATATGCGTCAGGGAAGGTTCCTGTGAGAAAAGTGACCGTGACACACACCAAGATTTATGTTCGCAGAGAATATCCATGGGGAAACAAAAGTTGTAAATGTCTAATTCTTTGGCTTAGTAACTAGTACATTTTAGGAATTTACTAGCCTTGTAAACTAGGAGGATTTGGAGCTTTTGTAAAACAACTGTTTGGCGAGTCAGACTTGCTGCCCGCGTCACACTGAATTTATGTGCTAAGCGTCATTTCTGATGCCATAAATGCCAGTTCCAGAGTGCCTGCAAAACTCTGTAATGTGACAGTGTTTTTGCTCTGCTCACCCTGAATTCAGAAAACATGCTATTTTAGTATAGCATTAAATTCTGCTTTCATTTTTTGCATGTGTTGATAAGTAGGCAGACATACCGTGGCAATGAATGTTTGCGGCAGAAGCACCTATCACCTTCCAAAGCATTCAGCTGCTTTCCAGAATTTGCACTTGAGATATGGCAACACTTCAAGACACAAGCAGCATGACACAGTAGGTGATGGAAACATCCTAATTGCTCAGAAGATGAAGTTTGGCCTCTCTCTTTTTTCCCCCATGCTGTGACTTTTATATTTATTAAGACCAAACTATCAGGAAATTAATTTTAAATTTAAAATTACTGTGCACTCAATACTTATTACTGCAAAACCCAGTCATTAGACTTCTCACTGTTCCCCAGCTAAGCAAAGTGAGCTCCCTTTGCCACTGTCATTTTTCTTGTGCTGCCAGATCCACACCTTTCTCCGTAAATGCTGCCTGGCTTGTTTTCCTACATTGGTAAAAAGCAGCAGGAGAATTGACTCAATTCTTTTATCTTACAGTCCCTTATTTTCTTCAAATACAATTTTTTTCATCCAAAAAAGAAAGATAACATAACATTTGGACACAGATCTTGAAAGGATAAGAATCAAGAAGAGGTTTTGCTTCTTACTTCATTTTCTTGTATTATATTCACTAAAGGTTAATATCTTTTCTGGCAAGTTTATGTTATCAACAAAATATTTCCTTTTAATCAATAGTTTCTGATAGATTACAAGTTACATTTCCTCTGCTTGAAAGGGAAATGACAACAAATAATCATTTTTAGAAGAGAAAATTAATTCAACAGGAAAGAGCTATGCTTCAACATGGTATGCAATATTTTTTTTAGATGGTTATTTATTTCCTCTCACTGCAGTTTTTGCGGAATAAAGGACTGCATACAATATTTATCTGAATGACGGTTTCTCTAGGTTTTCTGTTGTCAATTGTAGATCCAACATCACGAATGAACAAAACAAAAAACCCCACTTTATTTTAAACAGTCTGAAGGGCCCTTCAGGCTCTATCTATTGCTGCTACCTACTCACTTTCCCTTTGATACTGAAACAGTTAAAAATGTCTGGACTAGACTGACCGGGCCAAATTGCTCCCTGGTGCAATTCCACAGAGTATATCGGGGATGAATTTAGCACCATTTCGTCAGCATTATAAAAGCTGCATTCAGTCATTAGCCAGTTGATAAATTATTCAGGAGATTTTCTTCCATGCAGCCCATTAGGGACAAAGAAAATCCTTTTTCAATCAGTCATTGTGTCCTCTTTATTTTCGGTACTAATTTAAGAAAACAGACCGCATTAGCAAGTGATTAATAACATAGGCAGGCAGTGCTGATGGACCATCGCTGCTCTGTGTGTGTGCGTAGGTGCAGCTAGAGGCCGTCCCATGTCCCACACCAAACACAAGCAGCTCAGAGCTGACAGCCTGGTGTGTGCCCTCATTTACCAACTCTGCCTCCCAGGAAAGTTTCACCCCCGTAAACTGTGGATTAGCCCCATGTTGCCCAGCTGCTGCGCCTCTGACTGCTCACAGCTCCGGTGTCCTCTTTGGGGCTGCCAAAGCACTAATTAATGCTGCTCCTGAGGGGAGCTCTGGTGGGCACAGATGTCTCTGGCAGCAAATCCAGACATGCCAAAAGCAATAACTTTCCATTACTACTGGCAGAGGCCAGAGCCAAAGATGTGCAATGAAAACAAAAATTAAGCCCCCATCATCGTGCATCCATCCGCTCAGCTCACCCCCAGTCTGTCATTACACTTTTTATCAGTGCTCATGACAGGCCTTTTCTATTACAGAGTTTGTGAGGTGGTCGGACACTGAGCATGGCATGCCTGGTTTTCTTGATGGTGAGGAGTGTGTCACTGCCACGGAACAGCTACACTAGTCGCTATGGGCCATGCCTATTACAAGCACTCAGAGATCTGGCTTTGAGTTGAGGTGCCAAAGTCCCACATTGCTGATTCTCCTGCTTCCCAGACACTACAAATACCCATATACTCTCAGCACCACATTTTCTGGATGTTTTCTGGCCGCAGTGTCCAATGGAAGTACCCAGGGCCTGAGTCCTTAACTTGCTTTGGGGATTTCCCACCAGGGCAATTATGCCCTTTCCTTGTTATGCATGTTCTGAGAATAGCTAATGAACACAGTATACATCTGGGAGAGAAGGAGAGGTTGTTTCCCCAGTCCTCCCTCTCCCAACTATCAGCTCTTGAATGACTAAAGCAATCAGCTAAATTGTGGGAGATCTCAGCTGAAATCCTTCTTCCAGAATCCTCTCAGAACAGGATATCAAACTTCGATCTCCTCTTTAAGATAGAAATGCCTCTCCCTCTTGTCTGCGTCAAATCTGCAGAAAGCCACTATTAAACTCTTTGCTAAATAATTTTTGGTTTGTAGACATTTTTTAGATACAAATCAGAGGATGTCCAGGGATTGAGGTCACCCAGCTGAATGTCCTGGACATAGGGCTGTTGACTTACTGACCTTCAATATCAATAGTTAACTGTAGTGAGGATCTACCATCAGATCCTACCACGAGCAACTAAGACACATAAGCAGCCAAGAGGAACAGAATTATTCATCATAGCCCAAAAACAACGGGATGAGGATGCTTAAAGATATTTTTCAATCAAACATCAAGAAAAGATCCATGGACAACTGCTCTTAACTGTAATTACAGAGTTTTATCTGGATCAGTTAAAAGCAGGTCTGCCATGTAAATTAATGTTGGCGGTAAAATAGAATCATACAATTTATCTTTTCCTTACTTCTATGGTTTCATGGGATAGAAAGTTTTCCATCTGCCTAGCAGGAATGCTGGGAAACTGATGCACAGAAAATGGAAAAATATCAAAACTATTCCTGAGTTCAGAAGCGCAGCAACTTGCACATTCTTATCAGCCTGACATTTTAGAACTTTTATAGAATGTGGGGGAGAATTATAGAAGTTTCTAGCAGGCATAGAGGGAAGTATGGGCTGTCCTAAAATTGTATTTGTAAAATATCATTAGTTTTACCCCTATTTGAATTATGTAGTTCTTTTAATATAGTCTCACCACAAGATACGTACCTGGCCCGTTCTCTCTTATAGGGAAAGAATAAGCAAAGTCAACAGTTAGGATATGTCTGTCATACCAGTTTGGGCTCATTGCATCAGGGCCCAAAAGGTAATGCTTGGCTCTGCAGCAAAATACTTGCTGTTCTGTCACGCAGGTGAAACTAATTCACATTAGGAGATAGAGTTACACATTCAGAAAGCCAATAACCATGCCAAAGCTTTGATGCATTATATAAAAACTCAGTATCAGTTTTCACTCCCCTTCAGTTCTGCCTCACTTAAAAAATTCCCCACTCAGCTCTGTTATTTCCAATCCAATCCAACACGAATTCTTTGCAATATAAGAAAGCACAGAGCACAAACTTCTTCAAAACCAGATGATATTTAAATTAGCTTCATCTATTTGCTTATTTAAAGCAGCATGACAGCAGGGATAGCTGAGTTCCACCTTCATGGTATAATAAACTTGAACCTAGTGATATGTGTAGGGAATTGATTTATGCTGTTGACAGATTCTAGGCTTCAACAATGAACATGTTAGAGAATATGTAAATGCAAATGTCCACATGGTTTCCTGAAGACATGAGTGCTCCTATGGTCTTATACTGATCACTTCCACATTTAACTCTTATTTTTCTCTGTGTAAGCTCCTTAGTTTTCACAGGAAGCTCATGACCATCCAAACTGAATGCATTTATTCACCAGAAAGATTTTTTGAATAATAATCTTCAATTCTAAACTAACCAACTGAACAAAAAAAATATTTCATTCTAAAACAAACAAAAAATAATTTCACTTTCAGAATTATCCCTTGAAGGTACCTCCTAATACGTGTTAGACCACAACCTTGACTAAATTACAACCAACATAGGGTAAAAATCAGTATAAGAAGTGTCAACCTGTATTTCCTATGATGATATAGATAAATTTATACACTTTTTTTTACCATCTCCAAAAAACTTCAATCAGAAACACACATCTGTGATGACAACATAAAGTTCTGTCAAAAGGTAGCATTGGTTTTCCCCCTCTCACCAGCTCCTGTCTCCCTCCCCTTCTCAAGAACCACAGAGCAACCTTCAGTGCCTGCTCTCAAACTGACTTCCAGAGCGTGGGTGTTTTGCTGGTGGATTACAGTGAGACAAAAAAATGCCAGAGATGTTGTTACTTTTCCGCAGAATTCTTGCCTTGCTTAAAACAAAACATAAATTTTGAGTTATAGAAAACCTGTTACAAGAAGTTGGAAGAGGGGAAATCCTGATGCCTTAGCGTTATAATTACCTATTGAAAAATGATTCAGTTTTCTTATCAATATAACACAGGTATAGCTATGCTGACAGTGTGGTAGGAAATACTCGGCTCCTCAAGCTTCCAAGAAGAGCCTAACACACCCACTTCACAAAGTGGTGCATGCCGCAGAGCACAGCTCCTTCCCAAAGCACATCTCATGCGAGCAGACATTAGCATGGTTGGCTTTTTGAGGAAGGAAATGACCTTGCCTATGAGGGGACAAGGTCACAGACAAACCCGCAGCTGCAGTTTTGCAGAGGAAGTACCAAGTACACAGCTGATGTTACCTATTCTCTTCTTGAGCCTTGTATTAAAGGAAACAGAAACCAGACAAATTCAGAGGAAAATCTTGGCCCGCAGCAAAGTCATTCTTACAGTTCAAGCCTCTGCCACAGCTCCTGACAACTTGAATGAAATTTTAAACATAAGGGGGCTTATCTTGCACGTCATCAGGGTATGGTATTATGAGGGGGGCAAAAATAATGGAAGGACAGACAAAGCTGCCCATCTGGCTCCAGCCTGGCAGGCAACAAATACCTGCTAGCTGATACCAAACAGCAAGAGGTGCCCACAGTTTCCAACATAGGCTTATTTCCTTGTCTCTCTGTATTCAGGCAGCCTTGCCTCTAACCCGGTCCTCTTTCCCTGTACTCTAAAGGGAGCAAATGCAAATGGAAGGCCTTTCCCAGTTTGTCTGTGGAATCAATAGTCAAATCAGCATTACAAATTTGTTGTTTGTCCAGGCTCTGCTCAGGAGCATTTTATTGTCAAAATATACAATACCTCCTGGGCTCTGTTTGTCCTTGATCTTGAAATTGTTGGGTTTACAATAGAGACATTTATGCTAATAGGAGCTTTCCTACTGTTGCAAAAGAAAGAGAAGATATTTAATGCCAGGACTGCAGAAAATGGAGCCTTAAAGAAAAGAAAGTCACAACTTTCACAATACTTTTGGTAAGCCTGAGGGCGCTGCATATCCTCTAATAGCCTTGCAGTCTCTGCTGACTTCTCATGTGAAGACTCACAGAAGAGAAAAGTTGGTTTAGCAGCACCCAAATTACAAAAAGCCAAGTTTTCAAAGCAAAACAGGAAGCCAGCTCTCTGCACCGGCTACCTGACTCATGGCAATGAAACCATTGCTAAAGTGCTGTTCAACTCCCAGTCAGCGAAGGCCATCTCACAAAAAGAAGTATCAACGACCCAAAAGAATCACTACTATTTTTGATTTTTATTTTTGCATTTTGTCTTGTTTTTTGTTATTTGGGACAGATTTGCTTTCAAAGATTTTTATGGGCTATGAGGAAGTCTATGAAATCATTACATTATACTTCCTAGTTCTTATGCATAACCCTTTATAAACCTGAAACCTGATGATGTTCTCAGAGCAGGCTTTATCTCTCTGCTTTAGACAGAGGGAAGTAAATCAGGTTGCCCCAGCCAAGGCCAGGAGTCAATGTCCAAGTTGTGATTAGCACCCTGGACCTCAGCATGCCATTCAGCCCCATGCAGGGATGGTCTTTGACGGACAGTGGCTCATCGCGGTAGCACTGGTGGGCAGCATTGCAAGCTTCAGCCAGAGGCTGCTGGGGAGGTGCAGTTCTTTATGCAATTGGTAAAAGGGTTCTAGATTACCAAGAGTTAAAATAAAATCAAAGTTATGACCCAAATGAAAAGTAAAATTGAAATTTTGTTAACTTGGGCTGTTTCTGAAAGACAACATCAAGCTGGTAGCTAGTGTGTAATACAAGTTCAGTCACCTTAATAATGCCCAAAGAATTCATAGCTTGTTCAGCTTTAGAATTTAAAGGACTGTTGTTTGTGCAAGCTCTGCTCAGAAGTATTTTGCTGTCAAAAACTGGAAAACATCCTACAGACTGAAACTTCAGATACTGTTCATTTGCCCAGAGCACAATCTTGGATACTCTTTGTGTGACCCATCTTTCTGAAGCAGCATATGCATCATTCCTCCTGGAAAGCAAAGCAGAGTCACAGAGGACTAGGAGCTGGACAGTGTCAGAAGGGCAAGAAGTCAGTTTCTGAACAACTGAATCACACCCACTGCACTTGGGTAATTAAATGGAAAGAGCCAGGGAGGCTATTATCTTACCAGGAGCTCTTCGTATCAAGCAAGAGGGATGAGTAAAACACTTCAGATTTCATTTAGCTCTAGTGTTTCTTCTTCTAACTCCAACAGCCTGATCAACACCTAGACCTGTGCATTCACCTATTGCCACTATTACAAAGGATCTCCAAGTAGTGAATGCTTTGCATAGTCTAATAATTCCTTGGCTAGAAATAAAAATCCTCCTTTTCCAGCATCCAGCTTAGATTACATTCCTCAAGTCCCTTTCACTACATTGTAGCATAATGGTGGAAAAGGCTATAAAGCACCTCTCAGTATTTCAGCTTCCCACCATCCTTGCCGTAAATGTCCACGTAGATAGCTTGTGTTCCAGCGCACTGAGTACTGTGTTTTTAAAATTATCATACACACTCACAGAAGAAGTTGCATATGCCCTTGAAGGAAGAAATGAGTTGCATGCTCGTGCCTACAGGGCAATCACTTCTAAACTTTTTAATTTTATTTATGGCAATATCATCTAGCTTCAGCAATTAATTACCTTGCTTGGTATGATGCAGCTGCTGTGACTTAGCAACTGATCATTCGTATTCTGGTCACAGGGTGGAAACCCCAAAACAGGTACCCTGGGAGAGACCAAGATTCCTGACCTTAACTGTAGGTGGCATTCTTCATCTGTTCATTTGAGTTATTGCTCAAGAAACAGAGACAAATGAGTAATTTTCATGTACCTTTGTTTAATTTTATCAGCTCTCTCCTAAGTTTAATTAAATTTTACTTTTATTTGGAAAGAATGTAGTTCATAAAATCTGAAGTTGTGTAATTATGTTACCTGGAAAGATTAAAACAATTTTCTGCTGTTCTTGCCCTGAAAGCTGAGGAATTGACATGTGTTTGAGTGATCTGGAGCGTTTCCAGAGAAATTCTTCTGTCATGTGCTATAAAGAAGAAAAAGCTGTAATGCCCGAAGGTTTATCCATGGTCTAGAGACCATTTTCAATTACCTTGCAGCACTAGTGAGTAAATCCAACTACACTTTAAATTATCAGTGTTATCTCTAGGGAAATCTCAAATAATTTCCTTTAGTAGAGGGATTTTGGCATGCCCAGAATTTCTCATGTGTACTTGGTTATCTGAGACAACTCTGCACTCTTCCAGCAGCCTTAGAAAGGTTACAAGGAAAAAAAAGAGAAGACATTTTCTTCTTCAACTTAGCAAAAAATATAGTGAGCTTGAAAAAGAGAACAAATCATGCTTGGCTAGAGTCAGACTGAGCTACAAGCAAGCAAGTTATCTTTGAGTATCCCATGAAGCTCTGAGTACATTTTGCTCTCAAAGCTTTTCCAGCCCTGATTCTTCTGATGTAATGCCATCAGCGGTATCAGATTATGTGCATCCTTCATGACGCAGGCAAACATCCACAGAAGAGTAGGCTAAGGACACAGGGTTCATCTACACTTGTGACCTGGGAGGGTAGACAGCTTCTAATCCTGCAAATAAATCTTCCAAATAGAAATGCAATTCAATTAAATTATTCATTTCCCTTCTCAGCTTAATCAAGATTAAACTACAAGAGATACGTACTTGTGCCAGATAACTGAAAACAGATGGCTAAGATTTGTTTTGTTCATCAGAGAAAATGGTAGGTCAAAGACATTGAGTCCCTCAAATAGTAGGCCTTCTTTCTTTAAAAAACCCCTTACTTTATGGGTGACCCATCTTCTCTTAATATTTTTTTCTGTTGTGACAGTGAGGTACAGTCAAAAATGTTAAATGAGCTGTTTATCCACATGGCTGAGAGGATTACAGGAAACATTTCACAGGGATGTACTAATTTTTCCACATTTTTTTCTGTGTAAAATATGTTATCAAAATATTAATTTCAGTCTTCTGTATGACTGAATTAAAATCAAGTATTTTAGTTTTATCTGAGGAAGAACACTAAGATAAAGTCTAAATTAAATATTCTGGAAAGTTTAATTTTTTCAATGGCAGTTTGAGGCCCAATGCAAACAAAACAAAATACTGAATTCAGCTGCAGAACTGATGTTATTTTTGACCAGTTCTAAATATTATTGCTTTCTATTTCCACAACACTTATGAGCAATAAACCTGAAAGAATATGAATTCTTTGGTCCTTGCAAAAGTTTAGCTGGATGGAAGTGCTGTTCTATTTCCTTTGTAGAAAAATAAGTGATTGAAAGACAAAAATTTGGCAAAGACCTTTCCAGGAGTCATGGCTAGATTTCACTTTACCTTGTGTGGGTGTTCTGAAGATGGTGAAGGGAGACTAAGTGGACTGTACTCATCTCTTTCCCCTGTCTTCCATCATCAGTGCTTGGGTCAATGTGCCTTCACTGATAAGTGATAGGGAAGATGTCATGAGTCCTGTCTTTCCCATTCACAATATTGCTGGGTTCAGCCTTAGCTGAACAGAGCAGAAATACAGATCAGTCACCATGAGAAAACTGTGAAAGCCATGAAAATCCTGTATCATGCTGCATAGCACACAGATACACTTATTTTTTCCTGATAGAGAATAAATGAAAAGGTTCTACTGTACTTGTTTATGGCTTATTATTATTAAACATGCACAGAATGGTGTATTAGAATCTGGGAAAAGGGCATTAATTTATTGGTTTTCCCATTTGTTCATCTACTAAGTGAAGTGTGATTGTATGAAAACTTGAGAGAGCTGCCTATCAGGCCCAAGCCTCAATGGGTATCTCAAAAGGAACCGTGTCCACTGGGTGCAGGGCTGGGCTGCTGCCTGTGGGGAAAATACCATGGAAGTGCTGTGTAAGTGTAAAGACTAATAAAGTCAGTCTTAGATTTGCTGCTGATTACCACAAAATGACAAAATATTTCAGAGTTCACTAGTATGAACAGAATTTTAGATCATTTAGCTGTAATAAGTGGATAGAAAATGCATTACTAAAGCTGGCTCTGTACACTTGAGAATATATTACAGGACAAAATCCTGATGAGATCAAAGCTCCAAACTGCAACTTGGTCTTTAAAGAAGGCAAACATAAATGAAAATTGTGCAGCCCAATCTGCCTAAGCTCGTGGATGATTTAAATTTCAGCCTTACTTACCTGAATTTTGGAAAGGGTCAGCATAACAAGTTCTTGAGTTTTGGCCTTTTGACTTTCAAATTAGATCAGTGTTGATGAGGTCTTCAGTAGCATGGCTGATAAATATGAACAGGCATATTCTGCATGAGGAAACACACCAAGGCTATATAAAATAGTCCTCTACTACGTTTTGCAGCTCCCTTCATGTTCTCAGATCTGGAAAACACATTTCACAGTGACAATTTAACTAGAGAGTGTGAGCCAAAGCCTGCAACAGGTTTCTAGGTTTCATTTTGGGTAGAGAACTAAAAATAAACAGCTTTGGCTTTTGTAAACGTTAGCCATTTTGGTATTAACTCCATCCTACAACTCGGGCTGTTTCAGATATACATGTTTTAGCACTGGAGTCAAGCAGTAGGTAAATGACTCCCTCACTCCCTCACAAGCATACTGCCATGCAGAGACAGCAAATTTAAAATATACATTCATAAAGGTGCATTCTACAGTGCAATATTTTTATCCCTTCAGTGAAGAGACACGTGATGTGGTGCTCCAGATGATATCACATATGTCACAACTCTGCAGGAAAACTGAGGTTAGCAGCATTGCAGTCATGTTGGCTGCCTGGGATCATAAACAGAAGTATCTTTAATTAATGGGCAACTGTGCAGCTATTTAGACTCTACCTTAATAGATTTAAAACTGCTTCAATGTCTTTCCCATGAATTGTTACAAGGTAAAATTCATGTTCACATAAACGTAGGTTAGTCAGATGGTTGTAAAACCTCTCCATTATGCACACAGTGAAATGAAGACGAGATGGTCATGGATCCTTTACAGCAGCCCAGGGACTGAACTAACACATCAAGGAGGCTGCACTTCATGTTCTGTGCCATGGCATCTGATTCTTAGAGGTGGTTGTAGGAATTAGTTTCGCAAATCCCTTTCCTCAGGTTTAATAAAAGGATTTGGCTAAAACAAAGATCACCATATAATCTGAAGAGAAACATTCAGAGGAGAAATCCTCATCACATTATAGACTTAATAATCAGAAGCTTCAGGTGACCCACCTGGACCACATCTTTGCAAACATTGCAGTGATTTTTCCAAATTAAATTCATTCGATGCTTTGGAAGAGTGCCTTGGAAAATGAAGTCCATGTTTCTTCTTGTATCGTGCTGACAGTGCGTAGGTATATTTTCCCATAGCATAAGAATAGATAGCACATTTTCCCACTCCCCTAGAAACTGAGTTAATGCAGAATGACTAATGCATCTGTTTGGACTATCAAAATACTTGTTGTAAACTCGATGCATCATTTAGCCTAAGTACATTGTAGCAAAGGATACAGTCCAAGGAACACAGTTTCTTTTCCCTTGATTAATAAAGGCTTGGAAACCATGCTTAAGAGCATTCTGTGGTCCCTCAAGGTCATGAAAAAGATCCAATACTTAGGAATTAGAAGTGGTTCACTCTGAGGCATTAAGCAGTACTTTAGCTCACCCTACATTGCTCAATAATTTACTTTAAAAACTTCTATGTGACTTCATCTACCCTTCCCCTCTCTCTCTGCAATGTTTTTCCATCAGGATGGACAGTGAAGACCCTAGGGCTGCCCACTCAGTCTTCAAGCCATGGGCAGTAGTAGCTCAGCAGAACTGTTGGAGGGAGGCGTGCACTTCATTCTTCTATAAAGCATCTGCTTCAATGGGAAATACTGTGCAGACCTCTGACAGGAATTAGGGTAACAACCCAGATTTATTCGCCTTTTTATGTATGATTTCTTGAGTTTGGAATTTGCCAACAGATAATGCAAGCTGACTTCACAAGGTTGCTATAAAACTTAAGGAAAGGTGGGGTTTTGTAGGAACTACAGGGTCAGGTTTTGTAGGAGCTATATGCAGCATCAGCAAACATTTTCCTTGCAGCCTCCTTCTCAGTGATTTATTTCTGCAGTGATTGTGTCCGTACTTACAACAACTGTTCCCCTGACTCACCAGTGCTAATAAACTTTTGAATACACAAGTAACAGGGGTGTTCAGGCAAAACCAATGAGTCTTTTCTGACATAATACTGCTGAGGGCAGCAAAGAGAAAGAAAATATTCATGAAGAAAGATTACCAAACCAATGAGCATCACTCGGGACCTACCCATCTGATGCAGGAGACAAAAGCTGGAGTAAGGAACAGTATACATGACTCGTGAGGACACGGAGCTGTACCCAACAGCACTGGCTGGAAGGTGAAAACCCACTTGGTTTGATACATTTGAAAATGTATCGCTATGGCACAGCTCAGTGGTGAACAGAACATTTTCAGAATCCAAAATTTTATACCTTCCTCATGCTGTTTTACAGGGGGTTTTAGCCTTTTTACAGACAATGAAAGTGTGGTTCAATGACAACTCCTGTGTATTTGTTTTCCATAACATCTTGTGCACAACTTAGTACAGTAAGTTCGAAGAACTTGGTTATAAATGCTTTTGAACGGTTTCTTCAAACAGCGACACAGTGAAAGTACTATTTTCTCTCTGGAGAAAAAAAATATCTTTTAACAGCTTATATAATATACAGCACTGAATGTCTTGACTAATGAAACCCCAAGGGATATGGAATAAAGCTCATATCACAGGAGCGATTTTAAAGGCCCAGAAGCCTATTATTTTGTATGAATTACTATGGAAATACAAGCATTCATTGCAGCATGTTCATTAGGAGCATTTCTGTTTTATCATCACTGGAATACTCTTAAGATCTGCTAGTCATTTCAGGAATGTGAGGTTGCTACAGGAGGGAAAATTTTATAGGATGGAAGGTGTTCATCTATCTCAGGAGCTAGACTGGACAGATCAGGATAATATTGCTGTCTAGAAAGGAAGGTGCTTGGAGCACTAGAAAAAAGATGAATATCAGGTTCAGGTTTGTCAACACAGGACCTTAAAATCGTGTATTCCAAGTGTGCTGAACGAAGAGAAGGAACAGTTACCTTCTGGTCATCAACAGAAGGAAAAAAAACCTTAAAAAATAGGGGAAGTGTTTTCACTGCAGTTATGAATTTGAAATGCTCACAGATAACAGCTCCAGTATCATTTTACTGTTCCTCCAGTAATTATTGATCAGCTTAAAAAGAAATTAGAAATACAGTTTTATGGTTGTAACTGAGAAATATTAAGAAAGATAGATGTCAGTAAATACAATAATTTCACATTAGAACAGTTCACTTTTATTTCCAATATTCCTCTATAGAAGCCTACAGTTATCGAATTATATACAACTGAATAAAAAATAAACTAGAAGCAGATATTCTTTATGTCAATGAAAATATAGCTAACTTTGTCCAAAAAATATAAGGATTGGCAAAGCACAATACTATGACCAAGGCAAGGAAAGCAAACTGAAATACTCAAAAGTAAATGAAGCTTTAGTGAAAGTATGCAGTGGCAAAGAATATAGGAAAGAAAAGTTCAGGAAACATGCAGCAAAGGGATATAGCTAAAACAAATGGGAAAGAAAAAAAAATAAACAAGGAAAATGTTGTTTAAAAAAACAGAGCATGAAATACAGTATTCTACCTTCATTGAAAACAAATCTACTGTCTACTTCTTTTATACACAGAAGTGTAAACACTCGCTAAAACACACTGGCTTCCAAACAGCATTGCCAACATAAATACTGCCAGGAAACACAAGTTGTGTGTAGTGCTTGCCCCATAGTTAATTCTGTTTTTCTGACTTCTACAAGCACAAAGCACTGCTTACATTGTTCGGTAATGCTATACCTGAACAATGCACATTGAACAAAATGCTGCTGGTGTGGACGGATTGCTCAGCAAAGTGAGAGGGAGCCTGCCATGGGGCTCTTCCACGGTGCCCTGCGGGGCACCAGCCACAAACCCATGGGCTCCCTCACTGCTGCTCATAAAGCGGTTCAAATAGAGTATCTTTCAAATCTGGCATCTTATCTCTGAAATGCAGAAAACCTACATCGCATCGTATTTTACACTGGTGTCCCTCCACAGCTAAGGGTAATCTCACAGCTGCACCCTCGACAGCTGGAATCTGCACTCAGATCTGTGCTAGCTGCGTGACCCATTTCCCTAGCATCCATCTACACACGGTTGTGACAAACTGTCTGTGATCGAGCTTCCCTACTGACTTCAATAGTTTATCATAAAATAGCAGAGTATGAGAACCATTGGGAAACGTGAGGGATTTAAGTGGATGTTGCTCTGGTCAGTTAGAACTGGCGTGGTTGCCAAAGCTTGTGGACTTCATGGAAAACATGCCCACTGGCACGCAGCTACCAGATTCTGCTGGGAACAGACGTTACTGTCCAAAGGCTTTCTGGCTCTGTCAGTATCCTCTTGTTTGGTGACTTCTGCCCCTGGCTAAGAGAGGAGGCACAGTGGTGAACAAGTGGTTCTTAGAGTTTACAGACTCTGCATAGGGTCCACAACATATGCCTGGCATAGCACATACCTGTTCTTGGGACTGGCTTTATTCAATGCTGACATCAGTTTATTTGCACTCACTTTGACGTGTGAGTGAGATCATGTCTTTGCAGCCAAAGAAGACTCAAGTTGAGTTAGTTCTCAACAAACCTTCCTGAGGCTGGTATGTGCTGGCCACCAACAGTCTGTCCAGCAGTGTACATGAGCCAGTCCATGCCTACCAGTTCTGCTGGGATAAGATTAAGTAAATACAAGGTTGATTTAGGTCTAGAATATCACTGAGACTGGATAAAAGTCACAATTCTTTTCCCTTTCTGAAGAATTGCTGTGGTTCCTCCACACCCTTAAGACACTCAGAATTATAATCATTTTGGGAGGAAATGATTAAATACTTTTATATCGTGTTGTGGCCTTTTCTCCCAAGTAACAAGTGAAGGACAAGAGAAAATGGCCTCAAGCTGTGCCAGGTGAGGTTTAGGTTGGATATTAGGAAAAATTTCTGCACCGAAAGGGTTGTCAAGCATTGGAACAGGCTGCCCAGGGAAGTGGCTGAGTCACTGTACCTGGAGGTATTTAAAAGATAATATAGATGTGGCACTTAGGGACATGGTTTAGTGGCGGACTTGGCAGTGCTGCTTAACATTGGACTTGATGATCTTAAAGGTCTTTTCCAACCTAGATGAATCTGTGATTCACTGATTTAAAGAAAACCTTACCTGCCATGGCTTTGCCTTGAATATTCTTCCTTTGATGTAGGAAAGGTAGTATCATACTTAAAATCTTTTCATGGATGAATGTAATATATGTTGAATTTGTGTCAGGAAGAAACATTTCTCCCCTTCTTTATTGCCTCACCAATTAATTTTGTAATGAAATGTTTTCCTTATTAAAATTTCTGAGTTTGTGGCATAGACTTTTTTACAACTAGAAGCGTGAGTTAAAATAAACATATCTTGACTTGATCACTGTCTCCTATATATTTGAAAAGGTAGCCTATGAAGATACTTGCTGAACTAAAAATACATAGTGAGCCATCGATCTCTCAAAGCTATTTTTCCGATAGCCTAGAACCTGGAAATTAGTCCAAACCAGGAATCACTTAAATACAGCATACATATAGGTAGAAAGTGTGACTCTCAGTAATGACCTTTTAAGGTTCACATACTTCTCAACATTTTCTTACCCAAGAAGCAATGTTCAGCCATCTGAGCCCTTGCAACGAGGTAGCAAATTTCTGTTGACAGCTATGAATGCACTGCAACTCGGATTTCCCTGAAGTCCAAGTCTTGACCCCACGCGGCTGATTTCCAATGTCACAAGTAAATCAAGTAATAATTTGATGTTAAATGTACAAAGGCAGGTGTTAGAACTTTTCAAAAATGCTGATTTGTTATTAAGCAGCATAAAAGTTTTAAGAAAAAACAGATAACAGCTTGTGTTTTAACTAATCACTTCACAGAAATAAAGTTCAGCTAATGCTTAAAATGTTGTGCAAACATTGCACATTGACTGTCTAACAGCAGAAAACTAGGGGATGGAGTAATCTGCAGTTTTCATTTCAGTAGACACCAGTGATTTTTATGGTGGAGAAGACAAACAGAAAACCTGTCTCAGGTATCTCAGGAAAGAGCTGCCCAGCCTGTTACTAAATAAAATTACTGGCAAAGTGTTTCCCAGCATAGTAGCATTAAATTCTTGTTTTCCCCATGCCCTACCTTGAGAATAAACAACAGGTAACAAGAATGACACTTTTAAAACTGTCCAGTGTTACTGTTTGGAACATACCAGATTTCTGAATGCTAGAATTATAATGCATGCATGCATACAGAGACAGATGTTCTTAAGTGTAAAATTAGAGTGCAAAATTAATGCTTGACTATGCAGCCTCTGGGCAATTTTAGGAGAAGGGACATCAAGATCCCTGACTTCTTTCCATTTATCCTAAAATATATGAGCAACATTTCATGAGGGGTTTTTTTGCTTTGCTTACTTGATGGTTGCTGTTTTCTTTTACTACTTTTGTTTACTTTTACTATTTTCACATTTCATTTAATAGGTAAGCCTTCTACTTTTTTTTCCTTTTTTTTTTTTTTTTAAAGCTAGGCAATTTAGACTATCATAAAAATAAGACCTATTTGAAAAAAAATGCAGGCTGGTTTAAGTTAGAAATTCAAGAGGGTTAGAGTAATGGTCTCCAGGTAGCAAATTCCAAATCTTTCTGCCTGCCCTCCATGAAAAGTTAGTTGTTGCTCCTTTCTCCTTTCCAAGCAGTCTGACAATAGGAACTTACAACAGTGAAAATGCAGAGTAAATACTCCTGAGAGCACTTGACAGAAAAACAAGGTGTGTCTCGAATGGAAAGCTTAAAAAGACATTTTTTTATGGCAGAGGTTTTGCAAAAAGTTTGCTCTTATAAGCCAATGATTCAGTAGCATTTTCAAGATCAGGAAATCCTTTCTCTACAATAGATACTTTGTCATGCCAACACACAGATCCAAAATTGAGTTGTGACTCATTCATAAGGCATTCAAACATTTTTATTTTCTTCAAATGTCTGGAGTTTGAATCATCCAAATCTCCATCAAAAGAAGCATCAAGCAAGCACTTTCTTCTTTCAGACAGGATGTTTTGAGAAGAGGCTATGCCTTTTGCTGGCCGGCATGGACACATGTGGCACTTGGAGACTGGCAACAGCAGTCAGTGGTGTTTGCAATATCCTGGGCACTAAGGGGCTGCTTACCAACTTGTCTCTACAGATTTTTACCTCTTATAGAGCCTTTTAAAGAACAAAAGTACTTTGGCTGTGGTAAGGTATGTGTACATCATAATGACTTTGTACAAGCTATGTACTGTTGAAATTAATCTGTTTAGACAAGTTCCTCATCTGATTCACAGCTTAAGTAATGTACCCTGAAAAGCTTTTCATGGGGTTTTATTAATTTCCTGTGTTGCCTCTACTCAAGTATTATTTTTTTTTAGATGAACACAGGAACAGTGAAGTTTTTCATCATTGACACTCACAAAACTCCACAAATTGCTTTCAAAAGTGATTTTATCCTCTGGTACACTGTATATTCTAGAAAGCAACAATAATGAGTTCACAGGGGGGTTAAAGAATTAGTGCACAGATATTTTAAGTCAGTATTTGTGAAATCTCACTAATAATCTGTGAGGATTTATTTACTTTCTGAGGAAAATCTATTGTGTTGGGTTTGTTTCTCATTGTGATTATCTGCTGTGCTGTTCAATACTGAGCACTTTTTACTTGTGAGTAGTGGAAAATGGAGTCATAGGTGAAGTTAGTTTTGGTGTCTTCTCCCTTTTTCTTTTATCTGAGAGTGATTGGGTTTTATTACAAATTTAAGTAATTGCTGCATACAGTGAATTCAAAATGGATATGAGAAGAACCACACAGGGTGAAGGATCAAGAATTTTGCCTTTTCAATCAAGTGCCAACCGTACTTTGCCATTTGTTGATCAGGCACAAGTGCATCACGTCACAGAGAAAAACTAAGCTCACATCTTTGAACCAAATAGTACTGAAATGGCTGGTATGGTTATTAATATCATATAGTTAACCAATGATCACTGAACTGTAGATTCATGGTCAATATTGATAATGCAACAGATACACCCCAGTACCAGGCATTTATGAAACATTTAATCAACACCTGTTCTAAACACATTTCTAGTACCTCTGTGGTTACTGCTGGTTCACCACCAGCTGCAAAATTTCATGCTTCTTTATAGACCATCCACCTCTTCCAAAACTTATAATAACTATTAGCAATCAAGAACTGTGAAATATCTAGGTTCCTGCTTACAAGCCAAGCAAATTCACTAAGCTGTTACAAATTATTCATTCAGCTGCCACTGAAACAAAATACACCACCTCAAATTTAAGACTCTGTTCCTATGGGCTCCTACAAGCCCCTGTAGGACTGACTAATTTTACCTTGGGGACCAGTTCCATTTGGTCACTGACACAAAGAGAATAATGTGAGTAAAGTAAAATTATGAATGTTTGTTAGATTGATACTTTACGTCTTAAAAGCTGGTCTATTGAAAAAAAGGTACTCAAAATGTTCATTTAAACTTGTTGATTACTCTGACTTTATTTTAATGATAAATCAGGTTTTAGTCTCTTCATTGCAACAGTGTTCAGCAGCTATTTGCAAGAAGCTTTACAAGCTATTTTAAATTGTCTAGAATTACACCATGGATAGGGTTTTTTATTATTTTTCAAAAAGTAGTTTGAACATTTTATTAAAACCAAGTCAGTTCACAAGGTTTTAATAGACAAAGTTCAATCAGTAATGAGGAAATATAAAAAAAACCCCAGCTGCTTGCACAGTGTGGGGGCTAGTGTTTTCAAACTCACCAGTGACACAAAAAGGCATACCAAGCCAATGAGATTCCAAGTCTCAGTATCTCAAGATTCCCAAGCACTCAACCTTAAAAAGCCTTATGAATAGGAAGTACAGGATCTCCACATCCCCAATACTTGCTTCTGACTTCTGCAAAGCAAACTCTCAAATGCTGTGAAGATTGGCATATGCAATTATCAGTTAATTGAACACATATACCATGGCCCATATACCATGCATAAGTCGGTGCATTTCCACAAATGGCGTGTCTGACTGTAGCAAGATTTTGGAGGTACTAAATATGTAATTCCATATTTTGCGATCTAAAATTAGCAACATTTTTTTGCCATTTCTATCAGTTATAATGGCCTTTAAAAAAACTTTAATCTCCACAAAGTAGTTCTACCACATTTGTTTCACCATCAGCTAGAACATTACAGAAAAACAGTCTACCTTTTCTATGTCAGGTTATTAATCCATTAGAATTACCTTTTCAGATTTAGAGATACACATGCAATATAATATTTCCAGTCTTTGTTCACCTCTGTTCAGAGCTGGAACAAATCTATGTAAGAACTGCCAACTGGAAAAATACTGGTAGGACAACAGATTTGCCAGGGCTGGATTACACCATGAAACCATAAAACCCCCAGGAGCATGTTTTAACCACTCTTTCTGGAATAATTTGTCCTTGTCTACTATAGCAAGTCTTATTAAATATAGAGCTAGTTCAACAGCAGCCTTTACTGACACCCACCAGGAGCAGTAAGTGACATTTTAATGTAGATCATGACTGTGGGCAAAATCATGACCTCAGTCTCTCTCTCTGGAATACCATTGACTCCAGTGGACAGAGGGCAAAAGACCATTTGAATCTAATTGCTATTTTTGGGGAAAAAAACAAAAGTCAGATATTATGTATGTCAGATAATATATTAAACAGCAAAGTAGATTGACATTTTTGCTTTATATGCTGGTGTCAACCAGCATCAGGCAGCATTTTAACTTCCAAAGGAAAGTTACGGCCAATAAAAGTCACTACTACCTGCCACTACTTTGCAGAGAAAGCTGGCCATTTCCCAGCCCGTATTATGTACTCAGTTGCCATTGGGGTGGATGTTTGCCTCTGTGTGCATTCGCAGCCCTTACCATTATGAATACTCATGCAATAGTGAATTGAAGCTTGACTCTCTGAATTGAACTGTAAAACACACACTTCCCCGGAACAGGATATCCATTGATATACCAATCCATCTTAGAGAGCTTATGAATGGCTGTCATGGCACAATAAACTTACTTTGAATAAAAAACAATTAAGCTCTAAACAACACTTCAGCACAAACTGAACATGAAGTCTACATAACAGTAAAGCAAACAAACAGAACCTACTAGGAAGGAGCTTAGGCTATCACAGTAAGCCATGTCACATAATTTTCCTCGCTACCAGCCCTGTGGACCCATGAAAAAGAAAGTAAACATCATTAATGCCTCCCTGCAGTCCACCAGTCACTGGGTACCAGGCTGTCCTCTGCTTGTTGTTTGCTAGCACAGGTTGGAGCCAAAGTCGGGATTATCTCAGCTGTACCAAAAAAACCCCATCCCACTAAAGGAAGAAAAACTACAGCCTGCATTATCTGTGCTCATCCTCCCTTGATCCTGCCACCTTAGTGAAGAAAAGTTCAATGCTAATTGAATATGCAATGCAGAAAAATACTTTCGTATTTCAAGCAGAATGTGAGATGAATATACCCAAATATAGTTCAAGAAAAACAAAGAGCCCAGGAGTATTACTACTAAAACGCTCCTCCAAGAGGGGCACGTGATTCTGCTGTTCAAAATTAGTTATACATAGTAAGAAGACCCACATGGTAATGACCAGGAAGCTAAGTAAGAGACTAACTTTTCAAGCCCCTTGTTCAGTAGGAAATGTTTAATGCGGCACATTTACATTTACTGTTTTGCTGATAACAAAAATGAGCTCTGTCCTGGAAGATGATGTTGGCAGTTTCTTTGGCCAAAAGACACGTGGCAGCAATTTCCTTCAAGTACTCCAGACAGCACAGTGACCCCCATTGACCTACCAGTCCTCCCAGCTTCAGTGTTGCTCAGAACAGACTTCTCTAGGGATGCAGAATGGGCGACAGAAGTGACTGTCCACCCAGATCCAGCAGAAAGCATGTCTTCTGAGCTCTGATACCAGCACAGGCAACTGGCAAGAGGGTTCCAGGTTTAGAGAGTAAGAAAATGATCAGAGGACTAAGAAAAATCAAAAGCAATTACTCATAAACCTGTAATCAGTCATTTATGGTAAGAGATGGTAATGGAAAAAGTTACCTTTTACTGTAATCCTGTCATGCATTTTGACCAAACTCTTATTTTAGAATTACTGTCAAACTGTTTCAGCAGTAGGCATGACATGAAGAGCATCTCTGGCTCCTACCCTCATGCACTCAACCTGGGTAATTCAGTGGTCTCAGAAACACCCTAAGGCTGCTGATGGCTTTGTACTGTGCACACATCTGTGTCCATTACAATACCCAGCAGTGCTTTCCTTTTGGGAAACCAAAAAAATACTCAGGTAAACATACTTAAGCCAGGAGAGAAGAGGTAGAACATTTCAAGCCTCAGTTACTTCCCAGGTGACTGCTGGTTACTGGTGACTTTTGACCATCCCAAACCAACACATAGTTTCAAATGGAGTCATCTTATTCTCAGATTCAGTGCAACAGGCTAACAAGGGACATATGAGGAACAGGGATGGGACTTCTTCAGAAACAGCCCCACTTAGAAAAAATCACGCTTTTTCACTCATTCTTTCTTTGCACTTTATTGTGAGTGCTAACACTCTGTACTGTGAGCATCAGTGATTGCAACGCAAACATGTCATGTAATCATGCTCTACGGCTCTATTTCCTCCATGAATCTCAAAGTACTTTACAAAGGAAGAGAAATATTGCTATTCCTATTTAAAATGGATGGTTCCTATTTCACAGATGTAGTTACCATAAAATACGGTCCCCTCAGACAGCAGCTTCCTCAGTGCAGCTCTAGCTATAAAGAGAATCAGCCCAGTGATGCATTCGTACCAACATGCACAGGAGAGAAGAACACATGGCTTGAAGCATTTTATTTCAAAGTCTGTATCTCCAGAGGACATATGAAGATTAGAGATCTTTCTCACAGACACACAAGCTCAAGCACCTGTATGCTTTTTTGAATTTATTGTATATGATTTTTCTTTCCATTCTGTTTTACCAGCACATCTTCCTGACAACTGGAAATGGTTAGAAAACGGCAGGAAAATGGGGGTGGGAGGGAAGCAGGGGAAAAAGAGAATATTTACATGCTGCTTTAAATATTTTCCAGATTTGAGGTTTCAGGGTGGGGGGAGGAAAAGGAGGGGCCCGTTTTTCTAAAAAGCATGGGAATCCAAAAGTTGAAATCTTTAAATTTCCAAATGCCAAAATTACATGGCATTAAGTCAAAACAGATGTTTCATTTTGGTTTTGCATTTTGAAAATGGATGCAAGTTTGAATATTGTCATTTCATAACAAAATGTTCCATTTTTAAAAGTGCTATGAAGAACTCCATTTTCCTTTTACTTGCTTTTTTTGACAGAAGTTTCCCCAGGGAATTTTCAACAGGAAAAAAGAAGGGGCGTTCTGACCTCCTCTATCTCCAAGCTTGACTTTAATCTGCAATGAAAACGGCTCGCCTCATGGTCTTTATTATGCTGTGCTCAGAAAAGGATGACCAAAGAAAGTTTTAGAATATTCCCTATTGGACCTTATATGATGATACAATGAATTATGGTCATTGCAGACACTACCTTTTACCACTTTTAATTTAGGGGGGAAAAGTAGGATATAAAACTGAAGAAGTGAGTACAGTTTTCATTTTGCAATGCAGAACTGTATACTTCTTATAATTTTACAGCTCTGGGTGTCTTTATTTTGTATTATTTTCCCTGGCAAGTTTTGGATAATATTTAATGTATTTTTTATTATCAGTACTTGACTTTTTTTTTTTAGTTGCCATTTTTTGAAAGATGGTATTGTACTCACTTGAAAGAACCTTAGAGCAGTCCATGCAAACATACATATTTAGTATATGCAAATATGTATACCTCTGTATTTTCATTTTTAATCTACTGTGATACAGCATGCCTTCAATACAAAGGGGGAAAAGGAATTCTAAAGGCTGATTTTCCTTGGCTTAACTATTTGCTATATTGAAAATGCTGCTTTGTGAATGGTATAGTTGACACATTTGCCAGGAAATGTAAAATCTTTTATAAATTTTGAAACTAATCACCTGTCCTCTGCAATCCATTTCCCTTGTAAAGATTCCTGTACCACTGCAGTAACATTTATGCAAATACGCCCACTGAGATGAGACTGAAAGATTGGAAAGCAGTTAAAGGGATTTTTTTGGTACAACATATAAGAATAATCTGAGAGGAAGAAAAAAAGCAGTTGCAAAATAGAGTTCATGGTGTGGATCCTGTGCGGGGGGAAGGAGTAGGGAAGGAGAGGAGGGAACACGTGCCTGAGGACTCAAGCTAAGAAATACTAGAATTGCTTTGCAAAAGGCAGAAATAGTTCGTGTGCTATTTTTGTCTTTTGCAAAGCAAGCCTAAACAGCACACTAGAGCCCAAGGGTCAGATTTTCTAAAACACAAAGGATGTAGATAAGACACTTTGGGTGCAGAGAGAAAGTGTTATCTGGCATCTCACTCCCACTGCAAATCAGGACATAAGCAACCCATTAACTTTAAAAAGTGAACCCCCACCTCCACATGCAGCCAAACTGTAAAGCAAGTAGCATTTCCTCATTAAAATATTTCCATAATCCTTTGAACAGTGATAGCATACAAGAGCTTTTTGGCAAAGAGCAAAGTACAGCAGGAGCACTGCAGTACAGCAGGACATGTCTTCTTTTCACTATTAAATCTGCACCCTCAGTTGTCCCTTTGTAATACAGTGCAAGAAAATACATCCATTACATTGGGCTCCTTCATAGCTGGGCTGAGCCTGTGGTTTCACAGGCAAGAAGAAAGCCTGCAGCTTTCTGAAAAAGTGATTTTTGCTCCCTTAGTCTGGACCTCAGCCACACACTGTCTGCAGAGATGGGGCAACCTTTTATTCTTTTATGAATTACCAAGAATAAAACTTCAAAGCCTGGTGGGGTTCATTTACCCAGAACAGCATTTTCTGGGGGTGACGAGGTGGCTCTGGAAGTGGGTGAGCTGTAAAACCTGGCTCCTCCAGAGAGCACAAGCTTGCTCTTCAGTCCCAGAGAAGCAGGGATATGTTGCCTGTGGCAGGGATGGGTGAAGCATGTGTGGGAGCTCCCTGTGCGCTGGGTTGGCTCCATCCCAGGCTGTCAGTGTAGAGGCCCATCACAGAACAATGCTATGTTTACCATTAAATGTATTAGCACCACTGTCCCTGTGCTGGCTTTTGATTCATCTTGCTGCCTACAGGATGAGTAAATCCCATTTTATGATGGGAGTGTGCAGCTAATGTGCTCAAGGTTGCTTTTGGTCTGCGATGGGGCAAAACACTTCTGTGCTTGGAAAAGAGTCAAAGCAGAACAGCAGCTGTGGCCCAAAAAAGCTCTCTCCCTTTGTTTCCATTGGGATATTTTCTGTTATTATGCAACTTTAAGAGTAATCAAAACCAAATGATTCCAAGCAGCAGCTAAATAAAGTTAAGGAAGAGGTTAATATAAACTACACGGAAAGATACAGATCACATGGAAGAGTTTTCAGTGTAAGCAGACAAGGAGGGTCGGCCAGTGAGACATAAGGAGAGCCCGTATCCCACTCAGCATCTCACAGGGAGCTGGTGAGAGTGGTACAGCTTTCTGAAGTTAAACTTGAATCTCACTCCGTTTGTCTAGCTATAAACCCATGTGTCACAGTCCCCTGTGACACTCTTCAGTGGCTCAGGAGTGAGTCTTCAGTTCACGAAAAGCAATTCTTCAACTTTGTTTTTACAGTTTGGGGCAAACTTCCTCCTCCTTAAGTGTGTGGTAAGATAGGTATTTCTGATTCATTAAACACAATATGTTCATATGACTGTGTGTTTCAGCACCAGAGTCTTATTTCTGTGTTTACTAATATTTACAGAACACTATTTACATTTCTCATAACAATCACTAAACCATTGTTACTCAGAATGGTTGCTTTTTCCCTCAGAATCGGCACTTCGAGTTCTCTTTTCCTTTCTCCTTAGCCTATTCTCATTCCCTTTACTTTCCAAACCCATCCTGTTTTCTCTTTGGCGATTTACAAGGTCCTTGACCTACCACAGTTCAACTCTTGTACAAACTGGATGGACAGATTTTAAGAAAGAGGGTAGGTAGAGGGGTCTAAATGCTTGGCTGGTGGTGCAGCTTCCCCACAGCTCCGGCTGGGGCTGGGCACTGTTCACAGAGCTAGACGACATCGTTACACACCATTAGCTGCCCAAGGATTAAGCAGGTTATAACACTAAGTTTGCAAGAAATTATTACTTCTTGACATCCCTTTGTTTTGACATTAGCCTCTATTTTACTGTAGCGGGGTGATTGCAGTATTTCTTGTAGCATTTCCTCATTACTCAGAGCTGAACAAGTGCAGCCAGTGATTAATAGCACATGCATTGTGGGTCTTGGATACCTGGTGATCGGCATCACAGTGCTTAGTTCCCAACATCTGCTACATTCAGAAAACATTATGAAGAATGAGGCCTTTGTAATGTTTCTCTCAAGGTTTTTTAAGCATGTTTGCTTGCAGTGTGTTTACAGCAATCATGTCTATTATTCCTGAGCTGGTGGAACTTGTGAGGCCTGAGCTATGTCTTGGCACCTGCATGCAGACATTGTATAAATACATACAAGAGCAGATTTTTAGGCTGCTCAGGACTGGACTAGCTATTGCTTTCTGGCAATATCTTAGCAAGCAAATTTGTTGGCACAAATACTCATTAGTTAAAACAAGTCTGAAGTGGCTCTTACAGAGTTCTATTTTGAATTGGTATCATGAAAAATCTCAGTAGGAGCCCAGTTCCCTGAGGTATAGACATCTGATCGAGGAATGTACTGGAACAGTTGCATTCAGCAAACACACACTCGGCTTCACGTTTTTGTATGTTATTAAATACTTGCAGAGAATTGATATTTTCTACCGCCACTCCCCATCCTAAAATTCCTTGTGCTTCCACTACAACACTTTCCCTCGTGGGCTTTCATCAGCCAAGTCCCCAACAGGAGAAAACCTGCCCCCCCAAAACATCTCCCAAGCAGAAGGGATGCTGGTGTCTGTGCTGCTGGGGATGTCTGGGGCAGAACTGGTGGACTGTAGCCCCAATGAGCTGCTTCTCTCCCTCCCTGCCAAGGGAGCAGAGAGCTCAGCCAGTCTGCTCCACATCTGGTTGACTGCTCAAGCTTTTGGCACTGAATCTGCATGGATATTTGAAGTCTGTCAAGTGGTTTGATGAACATGTCAATACGATGGTCAAGCACGTCAGTTTTCATTTCACGTAGCATTGCCAAAGTATGTTTTTATTTAAAGTAAGGCTATTTTGAAACTCCCTTTCATTCTTCTGTGATGTCTCACAGATTACTGAAACTCATTTTTGGAAGGCTGAAGTGGCCTTTACAGCTTAACCTCCATTCTTCCCAGGCTGCTCAGGGAATCTGCACGCTCTTCTCTACCACAGACAGGTAGAATGGCTTTCAATGTTACAAGTTATGCGTACCGAAAAAATCCCAGTAACACTCACATTTTGCAATGTTTATACATAACTGCAGAACGATCTTTCTTCCTGTTGGAAGGGGCTTCTGGATCCAAACAGTGTAAGAGCTGTCCCACAACAGGGGAGTCTTCTTCAAGTGACTAGTACACAACAAAGAAGGAAAAAATAAATGTGTTTGAATGTGCCTTTCTGTATACAAGGGTTAAAATCTGCTCCCTTTCTTCCTTGCTCCTGTCAAATTCCCCCCTGCAGCGTGCTTCTGTAGCAAACCCTTCCCTAGGAATATTTTCTGCTCCCTTTCTGCTCCTGAACCATTACAATTGGCCTTATCTCACCCATATCAGTGGTTACAGCAAGGATTATCTGGAGGGACAAACAAAATAAGTATCACAGAAAGGCTAAAAAGCCTTTAAAAAGGGAGCTTCTAAAAAAAGGGGTGGAAGGATCAGCTAATCCATGATACTGGGGGAAGGTTCTTCAGAAAAAGGTAAAAAACCTGTACACAGGGCCATCTCCTCATCCACTTCTTTGTCTGTAACGTTCCAAGGAGGAGACACCTGCTCTGCCCTCCTTCCTTGAGGTGGCTGGCGAGGGTGCCCAGAAGGCACCGCACTGATTGGCATCGCCTACCAGATAGGATGCAGTGTACCCCAGTTAAGCCTGGTTTGAATCTCTCCCTTCCTCCCTCTTTCTGCACTGGTCTTTTTTTGGGGGGGGAAGGGGCCGGGAAATATTACTGACTTCAAAGAGAAGCATTGTATCAGCCCAATTAGCCCAGCAGTCACTACAGGAGAAATGTCCCAGCATTATTTAAGTTCAGGCTAGTAACATCCGAGAGGGCTGTAGGCTTGTACAAATGAGGACACCCAGGAAAGTTAATCCTTATTTGTCTTTAAAGTGGATTGGTTAAACTAAATTAAATTCCCACATAAATGTTTTTACTCTTCCAAAGGGAATAAACACTGGCAGCCTCAGTGGTGTGTTTAACAGTGTCCACAGCGCAGTTTAATTCAATTTAATTAATTTATTTTGGAATTCACTCCTTTAATTAAATAAAAGCTCACTTTCTAAATATAGGATTTGTTGACAAGCCCTAAATTAATAGCCCTTCAAACAAGGTTGTCTTTTTTGCTAATCAAAAAATGGGAGAAATAATTCTAGGATGCTAGTGCCGCTTAAGGGGAAGAAGCTGTACAAGAGTGCTTGGCTTTGTTTTAAATTACTAGCCTTTCTATGACATTTTGTATCGCTTTTCTATTCCTGTTTCAGGTTTCCAAGGAAGAGTTCAAGATGCAGTTAAATGATAAGACTGTCGCCTGGTTTGGTAAGGAATCATCCAGTTTCTGTAGATTTGTAATGACTTGAACCTTATCAAAAGAAAGACCAAACATCTTCCCTTAGACAAATGCATTAGAAATGGAGACTGCTCAGCCCAAGGCTTCATCCCAGGTACCAAGAATGGACAGAAAGTATTACATTCATTTTTACACAAAGAAATGCCAGCGATTTTAGTTCAGTGAGCTGAAGACTCAGAGAGATCCAAGACCTGTTGGATGACTAGATGACTACAGCTTTTGGGGTAAAAGAAAAATAAACTGATAATATAGGGTGCATTTATGGTACATTTGTTTATGTTCTGACGCCCCCCAGCCCATGGTATTTTCAGGATGCATGACTACGCTGGTGCGTAGCAACCTTCCAAAGCCTTGTTAAAAGTCAGATGCTGAGTGGAAACCTTCACTTTCTTGAATCGCTGTTTATTATCTGAGAAACTTTGGGCAGCTAAGATACGATTCCCCAAGGGGTTATTAGACATTATCTTAATCCAATGAAGCACTTAAGCACTGAGCTTAAGAGCTGTGCTGGATTTTTAAGACAGAGGGCTCTGCAGCACCTTGCTTATCAAGTCCCATGTGAAAGCTGCTTGGTGAGGAACAGGAAAACAAAGCGCTTCCAGCTCACTAAGAGTTAAAAGCACAGCTGCAGCATTCCAGTAATAACATCCGGGAAACATCAGTTCCCATAAGATCACATTGACCACAAAAATGTCTCAAGCTTAAACACTCAGAAAATTGATTACTGCTACTTTTTACAAAAGCCCTGTTCAGTGACAGCAGGTTTATGAAGTAGATTTATGGCCACCAGTTACAGCCAGTGTCAAGTGGATTTCCTCTCTGGAAATAGAGGATAGCAGCAGACACTGTCCGCCAAAGGTCTAAGAAAATAAAAACTTGAGGGACAGTTCAGAGACCTTTCTCTTGAGCCCTCGAGAAGAGGGAAGGTGGGCATTAGCAGTCATCGCCTTCCACAGTTATGCAAGCTCCAGATCACACACACTCATACACATGCATCCAACATAAAGCCAGTTTTCAGACTGGTGTACCAACCTCGCAGCGCTGCAACTACGTCTCATTCAACACCCAAGTGTTTCATTCAGTCAGACGGCTGGGTCATCAGTTTTGCTCAGTGATGATAGGGTATAGATACGTACGTTTGCTGGAAGCGTATGTACAGATTCATCACAGTCCCAGATGCATGAAACAGCTCTGTGGGTATTCTGGAAATTATCCATGAAGAGGCTGATTGGGTTTGGTGTACACACCCATGGTGGTATCGGGGCAACTGACCTTTGCTAAATGTCTGGGTGCTGCCTCAGCTTTCCCTCTCTGAAAATATATTCCCTGGGGTTGACTTGTCCTGAACTTCCCTTTCAAAGAAAGGAAGAGTCTGAGCACACAAAGTAAGTCAAATGTCTTATCTACAGATTTTCTGTTCTTCAGGGACTCCACAGGGAGTCTTCCTGCCTGGAGGGTGATGCGATGCTGACTTATGAGGAGAGTTTTACCTTATTGATTGGGACCTTTTCATAACTCTTTCACATCACTACTTTCTTCTGGCCCTGGATGGTCAGCTGTGCACTTTACCCCTTCTCCACTTCAAGGAAAATAGCTTATGAGCCAACACCTCCTCTGGTTTCCACCTCAAGGAGTTCATTGATCGAAACAGTATATGGCTGATTCTTCCCCTGCCCCAGCTCTTAAATACACCACTTCATCTTTTTTACAGGCCTTCATCTCAGCCATCTTACACTTTTCCTTAGCTTCTCCTTTTATTAAAAAAATATTTTTTAGAGGTTGTGTTCCCTGCTGTCTTTCTGCCACTACTGCCCACCTACAATCCTGCCCAAGGCACTAGAGAGCTATTGCCCAGCTGCTGACCTCTCCAGAAACCTCTCCCCGTGATGCAGCACCAGTGACTCTCTGGGTTCCCATCACAGCCCTTTTCCATGAGGATTCCCCCCTTGTGAAGCCCAGCATATATGGGCCTCATCCCACCACTGCACTCTGCATCCAGCCTCCAAGCCTGCACCTGCTGCAGACACGATCAGGGAGGAAAAACTCATCGATACTGTGTAAGTTTGGGTCCAAGCCTTTGTTTCTGTCCCAGGTCAGTGCTGTCCTCTCCGGGGAGGCAGAGAGAAACCTTGAGTGAGTGGTGGCTGAGCTGCAGAAGACAGCCCCGCTGCAGTAAGGGTGAAGCCGAACTGCAGAAGAGGGAAGGGGGGGATTAACATATGGGATAACACCTGCAGCCGGTGGATAACATCAGGCTGACCTAAGAGGCTGAGCAAGGTGGAATGGCCCCTGCAGCCTAAGTCTGCATGAAACCTGCCTCTGATCCAGGCTGGTAGTGAAACATAAATGGGTAGATCTGAGCCTAACTTACTTTTAAGCATGACAGCACCAAACCCCATGATCTTAGACAATACTGTAGCACTTGAAGACTAACAAGGTATTAATTTTTCTTCTCCAGGACTATTACTTGGGTTGATTGTCCTCAGCAGGACGTGACTGTGCATCCATGCAGACATATGCAGGGTGGAGAACTCACCATGCCTCGGTAGACATCTGTAAGATAGGAAACTGTCTCTTCCTGGGTGGTATTGATTTCAGCTTCTCATCATACTGATTCTTCCATGGCACCTTGACAATATTCAGATTTATCTGCATGTCTGGCATTAAGTACTTCAAAAACACATACATATGCCAAGACTAGCCTGAAAAAAACGTGTGTGAGATCTGAAAACTGTATGTATTTTTCCTGCTTTTGATACATCTTAGCTCCATTTGTAATGATTGCAGCCTCAAATGGCCATAACATTAACAGAACAGCATGTGGTATTTAGAGAGCAAGGATGATGCAGCAGTTGAAGCAAGGTCTGTAAGCAGAAGCAATACATTTTATTAGACTTGCTGCTGTTACAGGAAGAAAGAGATAAACTCAGACCTTGTGCACACTGAACATCTTCTGAATATCTTTTGTTTCCTTTTTCCTCTCTGCAAATGATGCCTTTCTTACGTCTTATGTGATAGAGGTAGGTTAAAGAAACAACAGGTAAAAATAAGAAGGCAAAGTTGGTTCCATCAGAAATAAAAAAATGAATATAACATTTTTCAAATGTTAAAATATTAAGTAAAATCCTGGATTCATGCATGGTCTGTTTATTCCACTTTAGGTCTTAACATCTGAAATATGGCCCAGTCCATATATCTGACTTATTGCTTTCATTTTTATCAAAACTAAGTAGCCCAGAAGCTCCTTGCCAACCCATCTACTTGTGCCACACATGCAGAAAGCAGATTCTTTTCTGGTTGTTCCATATTTTTTTTTTCCGAGGAGATCTTATGTCACTGTTCAAATCTTGGTAAAGGTCTATTCTCCAAGGCATTATAACCGCAGAAAATCAAAATTGCAGTCACAAATGCAAAATGTTTAGATTCTTGTTTGGGATCAATCTGTAAGTCTAGAAGATTCATCTAATTCTATTTCTGAAACATATGCAAGTACAGATGTGAAAAGAAAGGAATTATTTCAAGATATGAAAACTCAGTAGTAACTGAATCTCACGGGATTTCTTTCAACTTTGGCCAAAACCTTTGCCTTTGCTAATACCAAGGAAACTTGAAGGATGCAGTAAAATAATAGACGGAAATTCTTGCCTGGCAATTGTTTATTTAAAAGCCAGTTCAACACCACATAATAATAATAATAATAATAATAATCTGGGGCAGGTGAAGAAGGCACAGCCTTCTCTTGAAAGGGCAGCTGACAAATAAGCAGCAGTACAGACAAATAAGGTGATCGCTGAACTGCAGTTTACGGCTAGATCTAAAACTTTCCACAAACAAAACCACAGCGGGTGAATCAGAGCTTTTGCTAGGGTACCCACACTGCCATCACTATTCACGCAGGAAAATGCCTTACTGTGGCAGCAGGCCAGAGCTTCACGCCCTGGCTGGCAGCCGGGCCGCAGGCACGGAGAGGGGCACCCGCCAGCCTCGGCGGTGACCCAGCTCCAGGCCCATGGGGTCGGAGGCGGCCAGGCTTTGGGTCAGCGCTGGTTGAAAGATGGGTCTATCAGCAATCCCTCTAAACTCTCTGTAGGTGTGCTTGAGGGGCTGACTCAGAGGGAAACATGTCACCTACTGACTCTTGCAGCAGCTGGGATTTTCCCTGAAAACTCCTGTTCAAAACTTCACACGGAACTTCACTGATTTACGGGTAAGGGATCATGCAAGACAAGCAAGACTCATCACACAGAACGAGAAATTGGATCTGCTTACTGGACTTTCTCTCTTTGCTTTGTACAGTTTAGACTTCAGTTTTTAGTCAGCTAAGCTACTGTAGATGTCAGAAAATTTTTCCTGAGAGGACCTTGTATGGTACTGCTCACCAAGTACTGTACAAAACAAACTGCGATTTTCCAGTGAAACAATATTTGCTTCAGTTTTATGGGATCATTCTGCTCAGGGCTATTCCCACAACTAGAGCCTCTGTGATTTGTATACATTAGCGTCAGTGGACTTCTTGCCCAGATTTGTAGTTGTCTAGAGTCAGCCTCCTTCCGTACATAGATTGTAGAAGCTTTACATCACTAAAAGAGCTCTTGATGATGACTAGTGGAAGAGTTCTAAAATCTGTTATTTTTTTATGATGCTGTTCTTTTACTTCTTTGTCTGCAGAGGGAAATTACTGTTATCTCTCTTTTTTGTGTGTGTGCCAGGTTCTGCTTTTGTTTACATTACTGTTAATTTTTAACAACTATTTTTGTTTATCTGTATTATTATTTGCATTGTTTACAGCAGAAACTGGAAGGCTTTTTTTTTTTTTTTGACAGCTAGTGAGCCATACCATACTTTGTTACATGACCATGCACTTAAAATAAACCCTTTCCAAAATCCATTGCATTTAGCAGAGGTAGCATTCTCTCTCACAGTTTTCATTAGTGATTCCAAAGTCTTCTTTTCCTTTGCATGAGATAACTCTCATTTAGATCAACTTCAAAGAGTCTTTCCTTGAGAAGACAGTGTCAAAGCCATTGTACACATTTACAAGCTAATTAAACTGCACACCAGCACTACACTTGCTGTTTCCAAAGCTGTGTAAAAAAAGAAGGTTCATTTTTTGCTGAGTGTGGTCCCAAATACTTCCAGGATGCTTTTGTGGCTGTTTCATTACAAATTCAAATTTTATATATCAGAGGATTTAAACAAATAAATAGCTGAGTTAAAAGCTGTGCATATGTTGCCTGGCCTGGCTTTCTGACAAGATACCACCTATTTTTAGCACAAATAGACAGAAACACTCAGAAAAGAGCTCTGTACAATTCCCTGCTGTGTAGAAGGTGAGACTGGATTTAGATGTAATCACATTCTGGTGCATGCTCACTCATGTAGCAATTTGTCTTTTTGCATCAGGAATAAAATATACAAGCTGCCAGTTTAAAACATGCATTTTCCCTTCTTCTTCTGTTATTCTTTCACTGGCAGGCCCCAAAGTCCATATTCTGAAATGAATTTCCAGAGTTAGGGTATGTTTGCTTTCGGCAGATCAGATTTCAAGGCTTTTCTCCTACACGTGAGAGACCTGAGGTTAGCTGAGCCTCATTGCCTTAAAAATGGGGCTGAAAAAGGGGTGTAAGGAAAACTGACTAATCTGCCAGAAGAAAGGGGTCAAGCACCCACAAAGAGTATGGTATCTATTAAAAAGAGTTTTCATGCTATCACATGTTCAGAGCCTATTTTTAGTTACAAATATGATCCACGGTCAGATGGCTTTTTGTTGTCACAAGCAAAATGCCTGTTGCCTTCCTTTCACTGTTGGGTATCTCTGGCTGTTTTCTGCCAAAACCAGGTGAAGTTGAGTGGCCAGAAAGATCGCTTGCTACTGATGTAGGGCTTGGCAGTGCCAGGTCCTTGGTACCGGTGTAAGAGTTCATGGCTACCCCTCCTCTGGAACAGATGAGAGGACCAAAGGACAGGACAGCACAGAGGAACTGGTGGCAGCTCAGCACCTGGGCAGATGTGCTCCTTTCTTGGCCTCCTCACTGCCCCTTCATGGAGCATGGAAAGGCAGAAAGTTTGCAAAGGTGAATTTAGAGAAACATCAAACAGACAGAGGAGATAACATGGGGGAGGAGGAGACCACACTCTGTGTAATTCATTCACTCAGTCTCCTGTTAACATCCAGTATCTTCCTTATGCAATGTAATCTCTCACCCTGTAATTCTTCATTTCTGCTCTTTGTTCTGTCTCCCATGAGTGCTACATGCTCATGTTCCGGCTCCAGTAATTTGGAGTTGCCTCCTCCCACAGCCTGTTGAACAACTATGGCTCCCCTTAGGAAAATGAACACCACTTCTAGCTGCACTGAAAGCTGCTAAATTAATTCTTCAAGCATCTGCCAGCGCATAGGGTTACTTCCCATTTTTGTCAGCATTCAGCCTTCTGGCCATAATCTCAGCCGCTCAGTCTCTATCCTTCTCCCCTCCAGCCTGCTTTTCATTTCCTGCCACTCAAATCCAGCCCTCCCAGCCCCCTCACCGAGAAGGAAGAAGAGAAAATAAAACTATCCTAATAGCCTTTCACAAATTCACAAAGAATAAACTTATCTGCCAACTGTCAGGCACCAGAACTACCCACATCTAAGACACATTTTTACTTGCACACTGAGCAGCATTGTATATTGCCTCAGAGAAATTCAGAAAGAAGGGAGATTTTTGAAACCTCTGCATTTCTTGCCGTATATTCATTCTTTTCCTGCAAGGAAATGTAGTGCAGTCAATATATAAAATAGTGTCATTTTTCTTTGATCTACAACCATACCCATATTTTAGCAGGAGAAAAAAAAAAAAAAAAAAAGAAGATTTCCTAACAGCCAAAGGGAAAGAAAAAAAAGATTGCCTATTAAATAGCCCCAGTGTTGGTGAAAACAGATTCCGGCAACTTGACATTCGCATTGTCTGTTGCTCATTACAGCAGCACACAGTTGTACCGATTACAGCTGAGACTGTCAAGATTTCCATCCTGCACCACTTGACCAGATGTATTTGCTCTGGGCTGAAATGTAGCATGCTGGACATGGGGCATCTTTTATTAAGCAAACGGCAATTGAAATAATAGTGAGACCTTAGCCAGCACCGAGTTTCCCTCTCAAACCCATAAGCCCATGCAAACTACTACTAAAAGCAAGAAAGAAGTCTCCTGCACAGCAAAGCACTCTTGCAGCAGACGATCGCAAATAATACCACATTATTCATCACAATAGTATCTCGTAATAACAGATGGTTATCACTATAGCTATAAGCAAGACAAGGCTTCTAGGGAAAAACAATTTCTTTTATTAGACTAGTTGGCATATTTGGAAGAAATGAACAAGCTTTGAGGAACACAAACTCTTCTTCAAGGCACCATCTGAAACCATTTTCAGCCCGTTCTTTCCCCAGCCACTCCTTACTCCACAGAAAGGATTTTTTTTTTTTGTTCAGGGAAGTTTAAAGATCATAAAACAAGTTACCCTCTCAATAGATTTTGTCCTGGCAGATTGTGTTTACACCACAAATGTTATTTGTACCATGTAGCCAGGATGCCTGACTGTGCGGGAATCAGAGGAACTGTATATAACAAGGCATAAGTCAAAAGGAAACTGATGATGAAAGTTTTGGTGTAAAAAGACATCAACTTCCCGGCTTTAGTGATTTTTTTAAAGATTATTATTGTATTAGCTATGCACATTGGGATGAACACTGTAGGTGAGAGGATCAGCAGCTGGGAGGGAGGTCTCCAGCCCAGGCTGCTGCTCAGGTCAGGGTCCAAACTGGGCTATCGGGCTGCTGGGCGTGTGGCCTTGTCATGGCAGCGAGCACCCCACAGCAGGAGGGGGGCACCCACAGGGACAGGAGATGGGTGATGCTGGCATGCCAAGGGGGTCCCCTGGCCCCACAGCCCATGCAAAAGCCATGCCCTGTGGCTCTTCCCTGCTGCTACCCCCAGGTCTTCCTCTGGGTCTCCTGGGGGATTGTCACGCACCATAGTCCAGCACAGGTGAAAATCGGCAGGGGCTCCCCTGGGTGCCTCAGGCCAGAGGCAGAGCACCACCCTCCTCCTGCTGCCAGGCAAACCCACCCCTCACCCTGCCCTAGCCCCAGGTGACGGTCCCCTCCTGGCCGTGCCATAGTTCTCCTGAGGTTCAATTCCTCCAGGGCCCTGCAGGCAGCACTTCAAGTCCCCATCACACATCTGAAGCAGGGAATTGTGCTAGAAGGTGCAGGGGGGTGGGGGGTGTCACGGATCGCAGGAAGGCCAGGGAGGCTGTGCTGGCTCACTGCTGTCAGCTCCATGAACCCCAGCTGTTGGTAGGAGCGGAAGAGCTCCCGGCATTGCAGCAATGCACATGCCTTGCTTTTGAGGAGAAGAGCAGAGGACGCGTGTGGCAAGGGCAGTGGATGACAGCCCGGGGCAGATGCCGCAGTGCTGGGGGGACCTGGCCTGACTCCCAGCCCCGCTGCCCAGCGCGGGACGCGGCTCCCACCCAACAGAGGCACGGCTCACCCAGCACACCGGGGCATGCTGTCACACCGCCGGCTGCACGTGCCTTTCTCATCGGAGAGCTGGCAGCTGCCTCCAGCAGACTGCCCTGCTCCACCTCGGGCTTCAGTAGTCCTCACCTTCTCCTAAATACCTTCTCGGCTGGAACGCCGGGCTCGTGCTGCAGCCACCTCCCAAAGCCTTTTGGGGTCTCTAGTCCTGAATGATGAATCTTCCCAGATTAAGCCTGTCACAGCTTGCCTACATCTTTCTCACTGTGCTTCCCATCCCGAGCTCTGGCCGTACAGACAGGTTAGCTTGCACAATGTTATCAGAAGCTCATGCAGTCTGTAATTTTCCCAAGATTCCAGCTCTTGGCACACAGCAAGGTTTTGGCTTTCTGTTTTATTAAGTACAGTTCCAGCCCTTACAGAAGTAGGAGATTTGAAAATTAAATGCTATCAGTCCAGAAAATAAAAGGCAACCAAAACCAGATTCTATAGTTATTCTTTTAAAAAAATACATGATGTCAGACTGTCTCAAGATTTCTGAAGCTTTGGGGTTGGCAGTACAAAACCTGCCTCCAGTTCCTGGAGTCTGGAGAGACATGTATCTGTATCCAAAGCACATCAATAGAGATGTCATCCTCACCCTGTTATCACCCATCATCACTTTGCCAGGCGCAGGCACACACACACCCCCCAAACCCCATTTCAAGCAGTCTGGGCCACATCCTTGTTTAGAGAATAGTCTCAGCTTCCTTGTACTTTTGTTCAGTGCCCGCTTATGCCATGCGGCACATTAACGTAACAGCTGACAGAACTAATCAGCAGTAATAACTGCACTTGCATGACTTGACCCGTATAATCTATTTCAGGACATTTCTCTCTTGCCTGCTTTTTCACTCACCCTCTGCTTTTATGTCTAGCTCACTTATTTTTACTTGTCATCTGCAAAGCAATTTAAACACACTGCAGCGCCAGTGTGATTGCTGAGTTACACTGCAGGAGTTACTTTTGGCACTGGCTATCATACAAAGCAGGTCAAATGTGTCTGCAAAGCTGGTTTGGGGCTGCCTTTTGTTAATTTCCCCCTCTCTCTCTAAATGAAGATCTGTATTGGAAAAATGTCATTTGGTGCAAGACTGAAAAAAACACCTAAAAATAAATCCAATTAAGTTTTCAAAAAATATTAAGAAGAGTCAAAATACAAAGTAAAAAAAGAGGAAATAAAGAGAAGTAAAAAGTGTTTCTTGGAAATGACCACAAGAGTTATTACGCTTGACAGGAGATATCACTCTTTCGTCCTGGTGTGTTATTGTTGTTAATGAAGTACTTTCACCTAACCCAAAGACACAAAAAGGAAATGCTCAGACTAGGGCAATGAATTTTTTTACAGATCTGTGGCGCCTTCATTATGAGAAGAGCTGAAAATGCCTGATTTTATTTCACATGCAAAGAAGGAAATGATGAGGACGTGAGTAATTCAACAAAGCCAATAGAAAGGACCATTCAAGAAGAAATAATTTTCAGCTGTATTCCAGGTAGGACAGCTGTCTGCCCAGGCTGGTGGTGGAGACAAGGCAAGTCAAACGCCAGGAAATTCCTTTTCATGAAACTACAACACATATGTGTGTTTTTCCCTGGGAATACTGTTTTGTGCTACTTCCCAAGGGCTTATCCCAGGACATTTGTGTCTGTGTGATCATCTGAAGGGTGATCTTCCACACTGACCATCCTGCATGGCATCTTAGCTATGATAGCAGGCCTCCAGCACTGGGCTGGCTCTTCCTGCTCCCATAGGTGCCAGGATGTGCAAGGAGAATCTGATACTGTGACTGATGTGGAAAAGGATGTCTTTCTGCCCCCAGCTTCTCATGCACATGGTGTCATTGTTTAAAGCACAGGCAGATGCAATTCCCTATGCTACTTTTAGATAGATGGCTAAGCTTCAAAAGAAAATGAGCATGTTTATGTCAGGTTCTAGAAACAAGCTCATTTCTTTGAGGTGTGCAAACCTTAACACTGGTTAATCTTCACTGTTAGGGTGTTCAAAAAGAAAATCTGGAAACAGAATGTCTTGTTTGTTATTTACTGAGCTCAAGTAAAGAGAAAGAATTGTTGGTACAGATCAACAAATTCAGAGTAGATGGGAGAGGGTTGATTTTGTTTTTGAATTTTTCCTGTGCACCTCCTCCTGACAATCCTTAATGACAAATCTCCCCTGAGACTTACTGCTATTGGTTCCAATTAGATTTGTTAGAAATATCAGCTATTTTGGATAGGCACTCTGGTGTCTCAGTGTTTGAGCCAGGCCATTCACCAACTGAAGAGGTTCCGCAGTAGTTGAGGCTCTGGACTGCCCTGCACACCACACAGATGTTTCCAATAACTCCTCTTTCCTTGCCTTGTCAAAGCATAAAACTTTACCCCAGGAGGGGTTCTTCAGCTCTTTCTAAAATATCATCAGTTAATTAGCAAGCGTTTGAGGCTTCATGAACAGGCATCTATATTTGCACATGCTTCTCACTGGTTTAACTTGCAGATCCCCAAACTCAAGCTGATGGTGTTTCTCTATTTGTCTGTCTGCATTTTAATGAAACAATAGAGCTCAGGAGGGAAGCTTCACATAAAACTGAATTGACTGGCAAAGTTTCAGCCCTTCTCTACGCAAGTCTTTTTACACAGTGCCTGGCTGAGTTTTGGAACTCTTTGTCACAGGGCATTGCAGTTCCTAAGTGATGACATAATTTCATGGAGTGGGTGGATTAAGATATGTAAGTCAGCATTTTGGGCTGTAAAACCCAAAAAACGTTACCTCTAGGACAGGAAGACTCCAAGCCAGAGTTTTCTGGAATTGGAAGAAATACTTTATTGAAGTTCTTAAGCTTCTTCCCAGGATATACTATTGACCACTCTCTGTGGGAGGACAGAGCAAGGTGAGGCTATACAATCTTTGATTATCCCTTGTCCTCTTTTTTTTTAATCAACATATGCAACAAATAAGAAAGTTCTACAGGTATTTTAATTCACTTTAAATTTCCCAAGTGACTTCTATATGCAGTCATACAACAACCAGTAATTGCGCTTTCAGTCTGTCATGTTTTCTTCCCTAAAGCCAGTTCTTGGCAGCTCTGCTGAGTCTGATCTACAGGAAAGCTCCAACACTACTTGAGACCAATGGAGAAACTGAGAGGGTCTTGAGCAAGCATATTCAGAAGGTATCACTTGCTTCAGTTAAATGTAGAAAGAACTGGCCAACAAGAAATCAGCTAGAAGGCTCAACCATTTATATCTAGGATTGCCACAGCACTAAAACTAGTAGGCTGCAACAAGGCTTTTACCATCACATACCAAGTTAACTTCAATAAGTAGTTCCCACACCTTGCCCCAGCCTAGTCACCAATCCCCCACAAGGTTTCAACAGTTCATCTACCATTCATGCTGTTTCTTCATACTCTTCAGGCCAGTCGTTGTCCCTTCTCCATCCAGGGCACTCTTTCGCCTCCCTCTGCTTCTCCCAGGTCTCTCTTCATTAACAACTCCTCCTCTTCTATCCCCCTTAGAGCTATTTAACTACTTAGCAGGAGCCAGTCACAGCTGCACCTTATCCACATCAGCCAACCCACCGCCCCTGAAGCCAGCCCACAGCTGTATTTTATCAATGCTAATTAACCTGCCTTCATTCCTCTATAATTCCTCTACATAGAACGTGGAAGTGGATGAGCCTACTTTTCATATGGTGGAAGGCAGAAAATGGCCAGCAAGCTGTGACCATGAAAAGGAAAAGAACTGGGTAAAACTCTGTGTAGCTGGAGGACTCAAGCAGCATCAGCAGCACAGACAAGATAGAAAGCAGCCTTGAAATTAAAAAATAGCAAGTAGAAGAAAAAAGGAAGTTTATAATAAAAATATGCGTTGGAAATGCATTTCACAAAGCATTGTAAAAGCTTGAAAAGGGAATTGAAAAAATTAAGGCCAGCACAGTTAAGAAGAGATTTTTAAAAGATTGGGAGTGAAAGGACTAAGTTGTTCAGTGCATGTATTGGAGCAAATGGTCAGCTTTGAGAAAATGGCCAGATTTTCAATAGTAATAAATAAGTGAGAACATCTGATATTAGTGGGAAGGCCTGGAAAATTTCGATTCAAGGATCTTACAAGAACTGGCTGAGGACTTTTCTGAACTCCCTCCTTGAGTAATTTTTGGTTATGGGGTTTTTCTTTTTCTTCAGCAGATGTTGGAATGTAGGGGAAAACCTGGGAAGAGAGATGTAAATCCTTTAGGATTGTGCCAATATTTAAAACAGGTAGGTAAGATGAAAATTATTACATGGGTGCTTGTCTCTGAATCTTGAAGGATATATCCACATATCTCTCATCAGTCTTAAAGACTATATCTATATTGCACAGTGCAACTCTGCCGAGATAATATCTTGGTTTCAGGAACAATATAGCTGTATCAGTGCAGCCTCTGCCCTATTTTAATTAGCCTGGGCATACCACTGTGCTGATGTAGCTAAACTGTTCCCAGTTCTGGAGCTGGTTCAGTTGGAGTTATGTCAGGTATTGTAGCATATTTTGGTATTGCACCATAAAGACAGAAAGGCTAGACTCCATGTGTCTGACCATGTATTGCTCAACAGAAGGGTCATACTTGCAGCAGTAAAGAGAACTTGGTATTGGAAGAACAGGCAACAACACAACATAAATCTCAGCAGCTCTTCTTCCAGCAGGGTAATTTGTACTTGTCTTCAGCAATCGTGCACTTACGGTGTTACAAACAATGATATATGAGCATCCATGTGAAATGTGGTTCAGATGTTGCCACCATATCATGCATGAGACTTCTTAGTGCAGATGAGGTCAACAAGAAGGTGCCAACCATGGTGATTTATGCACACAGAACCAAAAGGAAAAAAAAAACAAAGTTGAGAGAAAACTCTTGATTAGAAGAGGGAATAAAAATACTGAAGACATAAAAAATCATCGCATATTCTAGAGCATAGTTTGTTAAAGAATACAAAATGGGATCTCTCATCTGTGTATCATTTTGTTTTCCTTTTTGGTAGTGGGATTTTTTTTTTTTTAATTATTTCTCTTGGAGTCTTACTTCTTCTACAGTAACTGCCCTGGAAGCTATTATCCTAATTGCACAGATAATTTGTGCAACCCACAGGCTAGTACTTGGACTTGGCTTTCCCTGCTGCCAACTCTTCTTTTTCCCCATCAGGTTTTCTTCCTTGTTTAGTGCCGCACTCCTCATCTTTCTCTTTCCCTCCCTGCTGAGAAAATATGTTTCTTTTCTGGTCTCTCTAAAGCTACTCTCGCCTGAGAAGGGTATCTGGGATCCTGTGGAGCAGTACACAGGCTGCTTGTAAATGGGAAAACAGGGTCTGCAGCACCTTAGTCTGGTGGCTGCCTGGGGCAGTACCCTCCCAAGTTACCTCCAGCAAACCCCTGCTAGCTGAGAAGCATCACCAGTCATTCCTGGAGGAGTGAGTACATGGCTATCCTGTTCCATGAAGCCAGAATTTCCTGCTCCCATGTACCATCACAGTACCTGGCGAGCAGCGCTTGGTGCCACCAGCTCGCTGCAGCGTGGCTCAGGCTCTGGCACAGCTGGCGCAGGCTGTATGCATATGGCCCTTTTGCTTTGAAGAACATCAGCAGCCCATCTTGAATGTACTTAATTGCCTTCATCTGCATGGCAAGCAGATAAGATTTATGGGAGCATGGACCAGAGGTAAGCCCACCTGAGCTCAACAACTGGCCCTCCCTCCTGTCCTTCAAAACATAACAGAGATGACAGACTCCCACCAATATCTGCCCTGCTGTTGCTTGGCCTCTGTCCTCAATATTCATGAGTTTTTGCCCTTACTTACAAGACATACCGCCAACATCCCTGAATATACATGCAAATTCTTACGAACAAAGCCGTAGAAAGAAAGAATAGTTATTGTCTGTGTCTGTGGCTCCTTCAATGAGTGAGGCAAAGTACTGAGGGGAGCCCAAGAATATTTCATGGTGGCAACAAGGCTTTCCTTCCCAAGCTAACACCCAATCTGCTTTACCATGAGATTAGGGAAGAAAGAAATACAGTCTTCATGATTAGTTCCAGAATTTGCAGAGAGATGCTTAGCTCTCCTCTCCTCTCATAGAAGGGCTTTTGTGTGTGTGCATATGCTTTTTAAACTCTTTGGCAACCTCCCATCACTACAATAGATTCACTGCAAACATATGCATTGTATTAGTAAGTTATATTGTCCTTTACCTTCCTTCATCATGTCAGCAGTATCAAGTTCTGGAATTAATTTGATGTCCTCTCTCTTCATTCTAATCGTAATAGACCAATCCTTCCCAGCTACTCATGTAATATTTTTAGTGTAATATTTCTAACTCTTGCCATTTGAAGGTTTGTGGATTTATTTTTTTTTTAACTCTGGTTTCTAGAGTCCTGTACATCTAATTTAAAGATTAATTTGCCCCTGGGTTTACAGAGAAAAATTGAGATGAAATTATAAACTTCTAACAATCAAAACCAAATGAAAAGAATTGCACAGCTAGTATTTTTCGATCTCATGATTTTTAGACCAATCTAATGATTTTTGTGATCTGCCTTTCAAGTTCAGAATGCATAGGGCTGGTGCATCTGCTTCAGTCCCTGTTGCGCTGAGGGGGCACAGTGTTCACACACTGAAATTCTGGCACTTCTTAGGGAAGAAATCTTTTATTGGGAGGTAACTCTACCATGTAGTTCAGGATGCTGCCCACATCCCATAAAGAAAGGAACAAATACTGGGTAACAGCAGCTCCAGCTGAAAGAAAGGAGACATTATCTTTTCCATCAGTAATTAAAGGTGGGTTTTTGTTTATTAATTTTCTGCCTGTGCTTCTCATGCTTGCTCAAGCATTACCTCCCAGCCTTTGCTCTGCAAAAAGCTTGTACAAAGCAGACATGAGTTTTCACTTATCAGGCAAGGACAGCCCATTTCTTCAATTTAGATCTTAAACTCACTGGATCAAAAAAACTTTACTCCTGATCTACATCTTTACAAAGTAGGAACAAATCAGGTTTATGACATCCTATGTTTCTCCTGAGTTTTTTTTCAACTAGTGAGGTCTTGTTACAACTCTGTAGGCGCAGACCAGGGTCCGTCAGTGCAAACGGCTCATTTATCTGTCCTGTGGACACCCGTGTACTGCCAAGTCTCAGCTCTAAGCCAGTTCCCAATACACAGGCTGTACTGTGCAGCCCAGTACATATGCATAGTTGAAGTAAAGTAAGTCTTTTCCTGCATTCTCTGCACGTATTTTGTATCTCTGTTTCATACAGCTACGGTAGAGGTTATTCCAAAAATGAAGGTGCTAAAAATATCTAGGCTTCAGAACTGAAATAGCATCCACATACTGCAGCTTTTTTTCATCTAGGTATATCCTTCTTATCAAGAAATGTTCGTAAGACTATACACAACCACATTGCATATAAAACAGTAGCACATGTCTTTTTTATAATTTTTTTTAACAGCATATACACAGACGTCTGGCTAATAATCATTGGAAGACATGGCGCAGTACTACCCCAGTTCTTGCATTTATACAAAGCGCTGAACCAAAAGGAATCTAGAAGACTCTTCCTCTCTTCTTTACATTCATAAATTAAATACACAACATGCCCCTTCTGGCAAATGCACACCACATTTCCAACATTTAGTCATAATGAGAACCAGAAGGCCACAGTCTGGCTGCTCTGGAGTGTGTACACGCTGCGGAGAGAAGGAATAAGGACCATTTCCTCTGTTTGCATGTCTCTTGTGAAGGAGCTAAAGTCTCTGCAAAATGGTGGGGTGAGAGGCTGCGGCCTCCATGTCCTGAGGTTCTCCCCTGTGGGCTCTGCATCTGCATGGGGTCTCAGCTGATCATTCAGCTCTGATGGACATCAGAGCTGGGGGGAAGAAAAGACAGGAGGAAAAATAGCTTTTCTATATGAACTAAATCTGATTTCAAAAGGTTGGAGGAGTAGGAAGTGTCCCTCTCATCTCACTATGTGTTGACTCCAGGATCCTCATTTTGCACATCTTGGCCCTAGAGCTGAGGGCTCTGGAGGCGATGGGCCCAGTGGAGACAGCACCAGCAGAGAGCTGGGACAGCCTCGCCGTAGCCGAGCGCTGTGAGGCAGCCAGGGGAATGCAGCAGAGCCCCTGGCTTTGTGGGCCCTCTGCAGAGGGGAGCCACGGTGGGCTTCCCCACCAACCTCCCATCTCCCCAGATGCCTGCGGACAACCAGCTGCCACCGCCATCTGCACCTCCACGGGCAGCAATGAGAACAGGGACCCCCTGCCCACAGCACAACTCAGCCACCTGTGAAAGGGTGAGGAAGTGGCACTTATGGTCCACAGAGGCCTTCTAAAATATTTTTTTAAAATTGGATAGGAATATAACATGCTCTTAGCTAATATACCTAAGAGTCAGCTGAAGGCACTGGGGACAGCCAAATCCTTTTCTCCTCTGTAAATACATACAATTTCCCTCCATCTGTGTACAGCACTGATGGATAAGAACAGCCACAAACTGTACTGAAATGTACTTTCCAAACAGTAATCAAATTTGCTTAATTTATAGTCACATCCTTTTCGGATCCTCTTTCTGAAAAGATCCTGCTGAAAACATCTCTTTTCAAGACTGCTCGTCTTGAAAGAGCAAACGTAGAAATTCATAAAGATATCGTGGAGGGGGTAGCAATTGCAGATTTGCAGAGACTAAGGAGTGGGCTGAGACAAAACGGTGTCCCAGGCAGGAATTGCTGGGTCTGGAGCCAGTTGTTCGGCTGGTACTGCTAGAGAGGTACCACCAGGAGCTGGTACTCAGGTGTCCCTCTTTCACTGAGTCTGCCTATGAGAAGTCCGACTCCTACACCTGCAGTGAGCTGAAAACATGGGCTGACCGCGTGGAAAAGGAAGAGAGGCTGAGCTGAACATAAATAATTAACTCTGTTGCCTCTCAGGGAGCCTAGCAGCCCTTTCAGGGTACGAGTAACACCATTAAAGACTGGTGACTAGCAAGAGAGGAATTTCATGGTGAGGGAAGGATTTGTTACCTCCTCCACATAACAAGTGGAAAACTATAAAGAGGGGAGAGCACTAAATTACGTATGCAATCTGCTTGAGGAACAGTTTGGAGACATGGAAAGTCACAGGTAATGTACTGTTGACAGGCAGAGCACAGGAAAAGGAAAACGCTCTGTTGTGCTAAACACATTACACCACTCTCCAAGGGCTCGCAGGAGAGAACGCTGAATTCTCCAAAGTATGCCAGCATGGAAGCCAGCAGGACAAAAGTTTATTTTCTAGAAAACTCATCAAATCCAAGCATTAGGCTTTAAAACAGTAATAAAGGAGAAATATAAAAGACCACTGAAATAAATAAAGAATTCCAAGAATTGTACGCAATGAATCATGAAACAGAAATTAATGAAGTAATTGGTACATCCAGATCAAAACTCCAGATCACATTGTTTGAATAATAACTGTGTTACTTTGCTAGTGTAGAAATAGTTCTTGCAAAATACATTCTTCATAGATAGAACAATTCACAATCCATGGGGAAAATGAGAACTGCATTGCAAGTATAAATTAACGCATAGCTTTTGTTTGAAATACACTTAGATTTACATGCACCAGAGGTGGATCCAGTTTCCAGTGGTTTTTTGTTCTACTTGATGTTAACTGGCGCAGTAGATCTGACCGTGTTCCTATCTATTTGCCCATTCAGAGCAAGCACAAGGGATCTATTGTTCATCCATGCTTCCTGCAGTGGATTAGGAATAAAGATCAGGTTGCTGTCAGGGTGGCTGTTGCAGGCAACCCATTGATGTGATTAAGGCACTACAATAGCAAAAGAGGAAGAAAGATTTTTATCTAACCATTATCTCCCCAGTTTTCCTGCCAGGTAACACTTTTGTATGCCAGGTAACATAACTGTATAGCATTTTCTTCATCATAGATAGACCTGCCTTAATATGAGATTAAGGGTAACAGCTATATTTATGAGGATTTGGAAGACATCTATATTTAAAACCAAATCTTGGGAATGGGAGCTTTAGGAAAATGTTAAATTTATAAGATGTGGCCAAGCAAAAAGCTGTTATCACATCTAGACAGGATTTTGTCACGAAAAATGCTTATGGAGATTTCATACTTGCAGCTTCACTACAAAGGGATGATACGGTGCCGTAACGGAGTGTGTGAATTTGCAGAGCACCAGTTATCCAGCACTAGCTTCCTGCCCGGACACCCCTAATGCATAATGGATGTGAGGTACCTTATTCCATGTCTTAAAGTAAAAGTGATAGCTTTGCTATGAATACATAAGCCCAAGACTTTGTCTTTTATGACAAAGTGGAGAGGAGGGGAGAGGCAGTTTGCAGAGAAATGCGTTACTGAGCTGTTATCTCCCCGCACGTCCCAGATGAAAGCAAGGTGTCTAGAGTGTTCACAGCAGGTACTGAGGAGGGTTTGGGATGATACCATGCACCTGCGCTTGACCTCTCCTATGTTGTCCAGCAGCAGATGCACAGTGCTGTATCTCCATTTTATTTTCAAAATGAGACAGCTAATGTGCAATAGAAAACGGCCAAAGCTTCATCCCTACTGTTAGAAAGGCACATTTTTACTGTGTGCTTCCTTTCCCTTGCATAACCTTTGTGGGTGCGAAGCACTGAAGATCTACTGGAAAGGTGAAAAAGGTAAGGTTAGGCATCAGTAAATATTATGCTGGCCTGTTCTTGACTTAAACAAAAAAGACAGCAAAACCAGTTGGTTCTTTTCTTCACTTTTCCCACTAGCACCAGTTGCCTTATTGTAGAAACCATTCTTGGTTCAGTGAAGGGAAAGGACTGGGTAATGTGAGCTAGTAGGAACACAAAGCCCTAGGATATGAGAGGGAACATTTTTTTCCAGAGAGTAGTAAAACTTCAAAATTCCTTAATTCAATGCAGAATTAGCCCAGCAATAGCTTTCAGCAGTCATACATGTGTCTTTTATGCAATGTCTTGCTCTAATTCAACACTATTCTAAATAAAAAATTGTTCCATTGAAACCAAACTCTATGTAGTTTAAAAATACATCTTAAATTTTGACTGATACTACTTGGTGAGGGATTAACTCCTCTTTTGAAAGAAGATAGGAAAAAATGATTTGACAATCAACACAGAAAGAGGAGCACTCTGCCTCCCCGAATAATACCACCACAAGGACTGCAAGAATTACTGTGGATATTAATAAAAACAAACACTGGAAATTTATACCTGATATTTATTTGTGAGTTCAGTCATGAACCCTTAAAAGGAAGGAAGGAAGGACGGAAGGAAGGAAAGAAGGAAGGAAGGAGGGATAAGAAATGATAAGGTTCACATGGTGTCATTTTAATCCTGTACTACATATCCCACCAACTACGGGTAGAGCGGTAATGGGAAACAGCAGTTTGGAAATTTGAAGGCAGTGGAGGAATGTCTTCTACCAACTCATTTTATGCAAATGGTGAAAGGGCACAGACTAAGTCATGGTGGTTTTCCAGTACCAGTAAACACCTAGAGAAATAAATTAAGCTAACACAGATTAGGAGGTGGATGCTAAAATCTTTTCCTGATTTTTTTTTTTTTTTTTATGTTCACAACACTCAGTGCCTGAAATGTGAGACTCCATCTGGCTTACCAGCCGCAGATTCAGATCATCTTGACAACTGATGGCCACCTCAGCATTGCCCTGGTATATGCAGGGAAAGAAGAAAAAAAAAAAAAAAAAAAAAAAAAAGAGGTGATTTTAAACAGTGAAAGTAAAAAATAATTTCATTAAGACATACAGTGTCCTAGGAAGGTTTTCTTAAGTATTTCTGTCTTCTATAGGCAAGCAAACATAGCTTTACAGACTTTAAAATCTTCTTTAAACAATAATGGGGAAACATTAGTCATTACACTAAAATATAATCATATAAAATGAATTGAATTCATGGTGGAAGGCTATCTTTTCAATCACTGACATTATCACTTAAATAATATTGAAGTTTTGTCATTGACTTCAAAGAACACAGGATTTCATCCTTAATTAATTTTTTCGAGTGAAATTATAAGGCCTAATGCAAAACCTTCTGAAGATAATGACAAATACTCTAGTTGATGTCAGTGGATTTAGTGGGAGTAGGCTGTAAATTAGCAATGTATGAAGGAGCTACTGAAAATATGCAAGAATATTTCCCAAATCTTGCAGAATGCCTGTTTCAAATTCTGTACAGCATATTGGTTGTTCAGGCATATATCAGTAAGTTGGGTGAAATGAAAGGAATATTTTAAACTTGAGCCTACTGGATTTGGAGTAAGTGAAGGCTTGTCTCTCATTTTCGTTGGAAGCAGTCCTAGTCCTTTCCAAGGCAGAGCAGATCATGAAGTGAATCAGTGACACAGTATTGCTAAGGCAGGTTTTTCTCCTGAAAATTATTCGTGTGCACTCAGTGTCTGCTAGACACAGTCCTTGCTTCTTTTTTATGTAGTTTATCACAGAATCTCCTAATCTCTGAAATGATTACTGATAAATAATATTAAGCCACATTTCATTCAGCATTCAACTGACAGTTTCATTTGGTTGAAGAAAGGTTGGAAAAGCACGGTCATAACTGGAGGGTATGGTACCAGACCTGTATCATTGCTTTTCTTGCTCTTGCTCTGCCAATTTATCCTTCTTTTCAAAGAGATGATGAAGAGCCATGTGTATTTATTCCAAATCAGATCCAAACTCAAGGGCTACACTGCACAGCCAGCCTGTAGTCGTTTGTCACACTGGATGTCCCCGACTTCCCCGGGGATCCCTCAGGCAAGGCCATGTGCAGGGGATGGTGTCCGTATCAGTCATGGCCAACCCTTCCTCATAAGGCAATGCTGGTGTGGTGCGACTGATAAATAACAGGTGGCTAGTGCAAAGGAATGCAGGCACATTACGAAGGCTGTATAGGGTTAAAACATTGGGATTTTGCCTGCAGCTGTCCACAATAAATATGTATAAGTTCATTTTTTGCTTAGTTATGGATTCATCCACCTGTTTTCCTGAGTGCCAGACATTTTGTACTCTAATTATTGCCAGGTTCTATCCCAAGTCCATTTAAGTTCGCAAAAAAGAAGTTGTCAGTGATCTCAGGGAACTGGGATCAAGCCATATGGAGCAGTTTCACCAGAATATTTATATTACAGGTTCTCAGTTTTGACCTTACAAGAGCAAGGCTTACAGAAAAAAAAAAAAAAAAAAAAAAGTGTTCTTTGTACAAGGGACATAAGATTCTGCGCCCTCCTTATTTCCAGGTAGTTTTAAAAAATAAAGCTGTGCTCCTGTTAAATTACAGATATCTTTGCAGAACCACAAAGTCAATGGAGGGTTCAGAGCTGCGGTCCTGGTCAGCAGAGATCGAAGCTGCTCTGCTGATTGATGGCTCCCACCTTGATTTAGACTTCAGACCTTCCCTGGTCAGCTTTCACACTCCAGGGAGCTGCTTCATCTGCAGCACAATGCTGCTTGTAAAGCAGATTTTATAAAACAAACTGTTGCTGCCACAAAAATGAGCACATCCCCTCCTTCTGACCACCACTTTGCTCCCCACTAATACATCTGATGGTTGCTGCTTTCTACCTGTTCTCTTTGACTGTTATCTTACCATCTTATGTCTGCCATTTATCTCTGTTGCCTGTGTACCCAATTAAGGCCATAGGGCATCATACAGATGTAGTTTATCAGTGAATCCACAGGCAGAACAACAGCCCTCAGAAACACAAACCTACCAGGGAGATATAATCTGTAAGTGATGCAGAAAACTTCAGATACAGGCACCAAGATTTACCAAAATAAACAACCACAAAACAAAAAATAAGAAGAAAGGAATACCTAGAGGTAAGTTCCCATAGGCATAATTCAACAGCTCTGTAGATATCCAGATGTACACAGCATCGAGCATTACCAGTTTCCAGTGAGTTTTAGGATCCATTTCATAAATCTGCAACCACACCACATAATATACTATATATCAGTTATTAATACATTTAATGATGTAAGCCATCATATCATGCAACCTGGCCTCCTCTGTACTCCCTTTCCCCTCTTAATGAAACAATCAGTGAAGCAATTTCTTGAACATGGCTACTCTGAATTGTTAAATCTCATGCCTTATTTTATAACAAAACCTCTAGGTAATCGACATCAGACTTATCTCTTTCTATTACTGTCTGGTATTTACATTGACGATGTTGGCTAGAGTTGAAACTGAGGTGGTAGAAATGTGGTTTGCATTTAAACAACGAACCCATGTTCACTGACACCTCTCTGCGCAATTATTTTCTGGTGTGAGTCCTTTGGGATGGAGATTCTTGTCAGCCAGGTTTCGTGAGGTTCATGGATATGATTAGGTGACAGTGTCCCAAGTGGCTAGTGCACGCAAAACGATATGAAATCTGTCTTCCAGTCTTGGCAAGTAAATGGAAGAAGAGCTGGCCTAGATTTTTTTTCTTTAATGCATCTTTACTTAAATTTCTACATTAAATTTTTACATTTACATTAAATTTTCTACTTAAATTTCTTCATTCCTACTTTATCCTTAAGTTAGCAGACTAACCTAAAATGTTACGGGTGGTTTTCCTCTCTTCAATATTGTGATTTACGTTAGCTGTTAGCGTAGACCTACTTATGTGACCTGTCAGTAGCGGTCAATGGTTTGGAGCTGGGGAAAAAAAACCCCCAAGAAACAAGAAGATTATTTCCCCAAATCAGTTTGCTTTATAAAGGCTGGAAGACAAAGTTCGAAATATCTGCTCCTAGTATCACACTGGTGGGTCAAGATGTATTTGCTTGCTGATGACCATTTTTCACATGGTACTCTCGTGACTATTTGAGTAAGAAGAGCAAGAGGGCCCTCCCGATCCGATGTGGGATGGGAATCCCTCCGTCGGATCTGGATGTAGAGAAGCAGAGCTGCTCGCCCAGAGTGCCCCAGGAGAGGCTGAGAGCTTTGCTCTCTGCAGCCCAGGTTGGTGCCTCCCCAGCTGATCCATGCCTTCTCTCACTAAGTGTTGTGCAGTCAAATCTAAGATCAGATCTATTCCCTTAATAGATGCATTTCTAAAAAAATAAAATTGTGCTATGATTATTCCAGCACAGAAACACCGTATAGTATTTTCTGCTTCTGAAAATTGCTGCAGCTCTGTGGATGTCTAATGATTTACTCACTGTTTTTTTTGAGACAGACATCAACATTTCAGAAAAGACTATAGAACTTACAGATTTTTATTGCAATATATTGTATTAAAATACAATGTATACCATAGACTATATATCATCTAGTCAATACATTATTATGTATCTATCATATCATTATTCTTGTCATAAACTATAAATACAGTAAGATTGATGATGAAATTAGAAGTCTTTTCTGAAATCCTGAAAACATGAAATCTGATTACAAGAGAATTTCAGGTATCAGTTAAAAGCAATTTCCATATCCTCTAGCATGAAGAAAGCTCAAAAACCTAAGCTGAATGCAAACTGAAGAGACCAGAGGAGAAGAAATGTATTTGTCAAAGCCTTCCATAAGGTGATTTCATACTGTGAGTAGAAGCCAGATAAAAGTTGATTAGACGCCTAAATAGTAAAAATTGCTAGCAAGCAAAAACTGAAATGGTGCTTTGTACAAATACGAGGCTGTTACTGAACTCTGGGCCTGAATGCCTTCCAGCCTTCCTTGGTATGGCCCAGAAATTTTAAGAGCTACATTTTCCTTTTAAACTAATATTCAAAAGAAAAAAATAAGATAGGACTTCCAGAAAAGAATCTCCTAGGGGTTGAACGATGCTTTTCACTGGAGTTTGCTGCAGCAAGTCAGACTGTACTGACTACTGCTGAGAATTAAAGAGGTGATTAGCAAAAAAGCAGTGAGAGATGCCCAGCTGGGTGAACATGTACAGCTCCGATGCAATCCTCAGCCCAGCATCTGAGATGAGATGAAGACAGACTTAAGACTTTGCTTTGCATTCTCCTTTGATATACAAATGCACATGCACAAGATTAAAGCTACATTTTTAGTAAAATCATACAGCTATAATACCCGATGCAAAATCGCGCTTGGCTTTAGAGGCCTGGCCTGCATCATAAACCTTATGTATGAGAAGTCAATAATTGATTTGGCTCTGTATTCAAGACAAAATCTTATTTCTCAGAAGCATCAGCATATGCTGTAAAGGGACTTGAAGCTTATGGGAAAAACATGCATCGCAGAAGCATGCTGATTTTACCATAAGTAATCTGCTTCAGGAAAAAAGTTCTGCAAAGAAATATCCCCTGAACTTAATAAAAAATATAAAGTGCTTATTCCTAGTAAGCCTAATTTTTTTCTGGTGAGATTATCCCATGCAATAAATTTGGCAAGAAACACCCCTTAAAAAATTAACTGGTCTTACTAAGCATCATTAATAACATATTTTAAATCCAAGACACATATGCAAAGATTAATTTAGCAAAAGATTTCCAAATTTTGCAGCAAATTATTTTCCTTACAGATGAGCATCCAGAATAATTTCAGTGTAAGTGGACATCAGCAACAGAAGACTTCATGGACACCAAGCAAGAATTTGTCCTTGTTTTACATAATACTTCGTATGTAATGAACCTAAGAACCTGGAATAGAATAAACTATATTACTAGTATATTACTATATAAACATAGTACTAATGCTAGGAATACTAGTTATGTTTTATCTACCTAATGGTATTAACATTACTGCAAGTGTGGATACTGGTATTTTAATGGTAAGTAAAAGTATCTTTGGAGTACTTTCAAAATGTAAGTGTTCTTTTATTAGTGTCTTCAAAGAGCTTGAAATAAATTTAATAAATCAGAGTAAATCTAGTTTAATAGTGAAAATCTTGACAGTCTGTTTTAATACTGTGTTTAATATTGCTGTGTGTCCTGCGACATTATGAAAAGATTTTGATATTAGGAATCTGAAGAAGTAAATAATTAAGTATAATTTTGCTAGCAGATGGATCCACTATTCACAGGTACCAGTTTTTCATCATTTTGCGTCTGGTGTAGTCATTCAGAGATCTGCAGAGTCAGTGTAAAACATTACAAAATTAGAATCAGGTCGTTCCAAATCCCTTTATGAAGGTGCACAAAATGTACGGCAGGAAACTGGAAAGTCACTCCCAGTGTCTTGTGGGTCTCCTACTGATACTGGGCTGGATTCTAGTTCTGTTCAAGTAAATTCTTCAGATCTGATCCTTTTTACTATCAATTCACAGTCAAAGAAGAGATTTAAGGACCTGAACTCACGAGTCCAACCATGTACAATGTGGCTTCATTGAAGAAAAGGCAAGCCGCACTAATAGGGGCAGACCTTCAATTAGCTTCCGTGGGGCTTTTTTTTAGGCATTTGCTAGAATTCATACAGTTAGAGTCTGCTCCGTGCATTTTGCTGGACAGAATATGCACAAAAATACTTTCAGACTAAATGCAGCTGGTTCTAATCCTCTGATAATTCAATCTACATGCATCCCTAGCTTTAACATGAACCAAGCCATCTGTAAAATGTTAGTTACATTAGAAGACACAAATCTAGTTTTTGACCAGACCTGAGTCAATCAATACAACTTTTTTTCTTTGATCTTTGTATCTTCTGGAATAATGGCAAGAAACTAAACAAAAGTCACCACAAAATCAATTCAAGCCATAATGCCGTCTTAAAACGACTAGGCGCTCTTTTTGATGAGGGGCTTCGCTGCTGGTAAAGTTTCTCTGCCTGCCACATGCATTCCAGTGGTGATTCAAATTCTTCTGCTGAAATGAACTTAGAGGATAAACTGTACTTGCAATCATACAGCAAGCAGTAGGAATACTAAAAAGGAAAGATGAATTTTATCTTAAAAGGCATATATGACCCTCCTTGCTTTTTCAGATGAAATCCAGACCAAATTTGTGTAAATAATCAGTATAGACAGCAGGAAGAATGCTGAGAAAAAAATAAAACGCAGCCAATTCTAAGTACACCAAAAGCCTTTTATTCACACTGTATGTTCACATTGCATTCAAACTGTGCTTATTCCATACTCTTACATTCCAGCTATAATGTGGTTTCAGCAAAACATTTACCAATACAGTCTGTATTTAAAATAAACCCAAGGTTGTTATAGTAAAAGGAAATGAGTTCACATGACAAATGCCATTTTTTTGTGAACGTCCCTTTATGCATCATGTAGTTTTCCTCCATTTGTGAGATGCACGTTCTTATGTCAGGATTCTCATGATCCTACATTTCTTTAAATGAGAGCAAGCTGAGCAGGAATGTGCATTAAGCACTGCTGCTGGGGCAGGGCAGTGTTTTGATTTTGCTGGGTGCAATTGTCCATGCAATGGGCAGATGAGCAGAGTGGGAAACTCATACCTGCTCACCAAATCCTCTCTGGACCATGGGGAAAGACAGTAGCACGCAGAATGCCCTCAAGTAATTTTTTTTGGCTACGTGCAAAGATGATTCAAATGCAGCTCTTCACTTGCTGCCTGAATTAAAATGTTTTCAGCAGTACTCCTCCTACGAACCTAAACCCATAAGGCACAGAAAAATTTACTGCTTGACTTCAGGTCTGTTAAAGCAAGGCTGCTCCGTTCTTCCCATAATCAGGCATAAGTAATAAGTTCTCCTCCTGTTCCCCTCCCCGCCCCCCCCCCCCCCGGGTGCTGCAGACTTGTATTTTTCTTGCAATTTTAGTTGTGTTTATTAGCTTTAATCTACATTTTTTGCAGTCCTCAAGATCAGTCACTCTTTTCTACTGATGTCAAACCAGCTAGAATAATTTAAAAGCCCTTCCAAACGTCCGTCATCGCAACCAAAATGTTACTGTTTCATTTACTTGAAACCCTTATAGTCTAAGTAGTGATATTTTCATTTAGACTACTGACTAAGGTCTACTAGTGCCTGATGGTGCTTTTTGCCATTTCCACATAGCTGTTATCTTTACAGTCTCCTCATAAGCCAGAGGACTAGTTGCTCACCCCCTTCTTCCACGTTGGTAAAAGTTTTGGGCAGACTCCATCCTTTCATCCACTCTTCTGGTGTGGTGTGCCATGGCAAAATGGGTGGAAATGGTGTTATCCAGTTGTATGGTCAGTACAGATAACCCCTCTGGCACTCCCAGCCTGGCAGGATGCTGACATAGTTAGGGAGGGACAGGACAAAAAATATTCAGTGCAGATCTCCTGGGCTTCAGAACATTGCCTGAAACACAAAATATAGTAGCAATCATACTGAAATAAGAAAAATAAGAGAAATAATCTCCCTTTCCTATGCTGCCACCTGTCCTCTCCCAGCAAGAATCTGGTTTGATAGTCTTTGTAGAAAGAACATTTAAATCACATTTTGATCTCCATAAATTGTAACAGCTGGAACAGCAAAATATAAAAGAGCTCGCAATGGTTTTCCTTATGAAGAAATGCTGGACACATCTCTAAATCCTTTGAATTGGCAGAGAAAAGTAGTATGTATAGCCAATATAGTCTGTCTGGTGCATCTTTTATTCAGAAAGAAAACGAAATTCATTATCATGCATACTTCAACTAAAACATGCAAAGAGACAGAAAGAGAGAGGAAACCTTTAAAAGGCTTACATAGGAAGATCACTGTAACTTTGAAGTCACTTGGAGATCATAAGAAATTGTCTTTTTTAAATCTGAAACAAAGAACCTTCAGAAAATCACTGTCCGTTGTGGACTGGGACTGGAACATGCAGTCAACCTGGCAGGGCCATCTGAGCCAAAAAATCTCTTATGTTCCACAGTAGAAAAGAACATGGTGAAAGAATTAGCAGAGTAAAGAAAAAAAAATTTAGAAATATGTAGCTCTGAAGAAGACTGGGTTGCCTGATCTGAAATGTGGTAAAGGAATCTACAGAGCTTGAGATATCTGCATAGTCAGGGTATAATGTGCAGGAAGAGAAAGAAAAACCATCACATAAGAATGTCTGTCAAAACAATGGAATTGGGAGCTTGCTAAAAAAAAACTAAAAAAAATAAAAAAGACGCTATTCATAATGTCACAGGAATGGTTAACTTGAGACATTTTTGATGAATTTGATTCTGTACTGTCCCAATGCACTTGCTTTCCTCAGCTATCAAGCTGTAAAGGAAACTTGCCCTTTACACAGTTCAAACTTTATTTCCCTAAAACGTATTACACCTCTACAGAGATGGAGCTGCAGAACCTAATATCGATGCCCCAAACTACCTGTGGAAATCTTACCTCTGCTGGCTGCTGTTTAAAGGGTGAACTCTTGAGTAGCTGGATATTAAATGAAACTTTTGTCTTTAATGCCTGTCTCACAACTTCGGTAATATTAGCTTTTGAACAATATTTTTCTTTCCCTTTTGAAAAGCATTGCCTTCGCCTATGACTCCATTTATTTATCACATGATGCTCAGGCAGCAATTTTCTCATACGTTGTTTCCAGTCTAAAACGTTCACTGCATCCAGCAGTAAACCCTAGGACTTGCAGCCCTGACACATGAAGGGAAGGATTTTGCCTATTCACCAATATTATATTTACAACAAAATAAAAAGATAGAATTGCTCTGGGCACTCCCTTTGCCTTCAGCATGATTTCTCAAGCATTATAAACCACATAAAAGGACAAAGGTTACTTCAGTGCCAGGCCAGAGACCTGAGCCAAGAAATACCTTTCCAGGATGAAGATCACAGATACTGAGATCACATGCGTAAAAGAAAACGGAATTTTCAACTTATATTTTCATCACCAAGTAGAAGAGATGTCAGCCAATAAGCGATTCAGAGGCTACCCACCAAAGCAAGGAAGGCAAACCCCAGATGAGGATGCACGCTGTCTCTCTTGCTGCCATCTGCTGTTTTCTTGTGGAAGCATGGAAAATTCCAAAAACTGTACCATGATTTTTCTCTCTACTTACTGCATTAACCCTACCTACAATTTAGCAAAATTTCATGGGCCATGTGGGGCGATGTGTTATTCACGCTGATTCATTCACTCCGTGGTTGCAGAAAACAGCACGCGCAGCTCTTTCATTTGCAGAGTCACCCACAGCAGCTGCTGTTACTGAAGATGCCAGACTCAGATCTGCACCTGCAAGAAAACCAACCTGTGGAAGGCTAATGCTAGCTGCACACCTGAAACGCTCTGCAGAAGCTGCTCTGCTAATCCTTCGGGAGCAGAAGGGCAGCAGGGATGCACTAAAGGGCACCCCTCAGGAGCTGCCAAAGTTGTGGCGTGTATTACAAGAAACTTCACGGATGCTGCATGAAAATTGCTCCCACGCTTAGTGAGAAGAGTGTATGCCAGAAAGCTTTTGGAAATAATTTTTTATGTGTCTCTTTTTGGAAAGCGTCTGGTAAATTTTGCTCATTATCTTTAAAAGGAAACCCTGAAGTCCTTTGTGGTGCTATTATTGAATGGCTTGCTTTCTCTGAGATAGGGGCCGTCCTGTGGCAGAGGCGGCTCAGTCCCGTGACGTTTTTCACTTGACATGAGAAGGAATTGGTATTGTGTAGGACCATGTGTTTTCAGTTTTTAAAGGCAGTCCTATAAGCAAAATGAAAGGGAAAGCTTTAATTGTCCCAATCCTTTATTTAAGAACTATAATTTACTTATTTGACCTGAGAAATTTTCCTTTACTTCTGCTGCCTATTTCAAGGGAGTTTTTTTGACATGAATTCCCATTTGGGGGAAAGGGAAAGGATGATCACTTCTGCTGAAAAGCAAAGCAAGAAGATTAATAGGGGGAATAATGTATTCATTCTGGTGTATTATATACTTTCTATGAGTAAATTTTAATTGGAAGACTTGCATAAATGGAATGTAAATGTGTCTACAGCACAGCATGGGTCTGGTGCTTGAGAAGCCAAAGTCCAACTCCTGATGTCATTATTTAGGAACTATAATTAGTAAATGTAGGGTAGGTAAAGGAAATTAAAACAAATGTCCTTTATTAACTAGTTCTTCAGGTACAGATAAATCTATTTGAAAATGAGTTCAGCCACCCCAGCTACGCACTGCATGCCCAAGACAGCCTTATTCTGAAGAAGTTAATAATCTACTGCCTTTGACTACAGAAAATCTAACTCCCCTGGTTACATCGGTTAGGGATGCACATCCAGGAATCATGGTGCTGGACAGGTTTGAAGGTTTGTCTTTGAGTCTTTACAAATTTGGTCCAAAGAAAGGTCAGTTATCACTGCCCCTGTTACACTAGCTGCATAAATGACTTTGAAGGCCTTCTTAAAGCAGGAGATATTCAGCTGAGACATGTTTTCATGACCATTAAGAAATCAAGATCAGAATTTTTATTTTCTTGATTGATAATGATGGTCCTGATATTATTAATTCACAAAGATGCAGTCAGGTATCTCACTAGGCTTTGCAAGTGATACACTATTTCTGTATGACTCGCAAATGCAGTGATGGTATAAGGGTGTCCAAAAGCCTGGCGGCCTCTTTGCTAGATCTACATTTTCTAATGGAGCAGTAAAGTAAATGTCTGATAGTGCAGATATGGAAGTTCAGTTGTGTACTGTGGGTATACAGAGAGCAGCCTTGCCCTTAATCCAAGTTATCTATATATAGATACTATTGCAGGACTAATAGTTTTTTTAATGGGAATAGAGTTTCTTTCCACTTTATTTCAGTTTAGCCTATGCTGACCTGGTTTTGGTCTTCATTTTCCAGCCTATGGTCTTACATAAACATCCTTGTTGGTGTTCGCAGTCTGTAAAAGGGAGGATGATCACTGTGCTGCTCACTGAATTTGGGTGCTAACACTATCTTTCCTAAAAGAAAACATCACACACCTGCCCTGCTAGCTAATAACCAGGCAATAGGATGGATGTCACAGCTTAAAAATGTAGAAATGGAAATGGGAAAGAATCCCAAACTCCCAGAGGGGAAAAGGCCAAACATAAGGGAGAAATTTATCACTGAGTATGGCATAGCTGAAAGACAATAAAAGATTCCTTAATCTGGGCATAACAACAGGACAAAAGAAAACCAAAACCTAAACCATGTCTGTTCGGTTTTATTGTGGGGTCGGCTGCAGACTGCCAGCCTGTTTTAAAATCAACACTTCAGAAACTGTACAGTAATGTATCACTTCTCTGCAGGCACTTCCTTCCCCCGACAAATGGTTCAAGTGGAGTAATAGCTTAAACAGAATCGCACAGAGGGGTGAGCAGCACTGATGAAGAAGGCTCTGTATGAGCATATTTATTTACAAACACATGCACACAGGCGATTGTGTGGACCAGCTTCTTATTGTGGATAATGAACTGTATAAAACACCAAGCTAGACGAGATGTTTTAACAATCAGGGGAAAAAAAATATAAATTCCACATGTATCGCTAATTTATTCTGTCCCCAAGGGGGATCTCCATAAGCTTGTCAGTCTAAAAATCAGCTCATCTTGCAGCAGTTTTAACACTTACTAGGCAGCATCGCTAGTTAACACTGCTAACCTGCTAGCTTTACCTTTTCCCAGTTTTTTTAAGTAAGGGGAAGAGAAAAGGAATTGCTCCAGAGCTCATCATAGCTCTCTCAAGTACAAGCTGAAGCACATTTTTTCCTGAGGCAGACAATAAACTGCACCCTAATGTAAATGGCTGATACTAAGCCAATGCACCAATTTATGCCTCAGCTAAATCCTTAACTTAGCACTTATGTAAGACATTAGGCTTTTATAGGGCTTGGACCAAGGTATGAACTTCATGAGGAGCTCACTAATTTGAGAAAACAACTGAGTGTGCTCTTTAGTACGACAAACCAGACCACTTATCCATCAGGGAGAGATGAAGGAAGATAATATTCTATTTTTTCAGCTTTCTTAAATGTTTTTCAGATTTCCTCATTCAATATAAGCTCGATACAAACAAAGTTTCAGAATAAAATTTTTAACCCGCTCTCCAGTTAAAATGCTAAGCTTTTCCCCTCATGAGAAAAAAAAAAAAATATTGCGCACACAGGGTTTCAACTATCTCTGCTCAAATTCTGCCAATTTTCAAATGCTTAGGAATCACACTGAATCTGCTCATTCCCCACCAGGGCTGGTGAATGAATTAGCACTAAAGCTCTGCTATTTTGCTCCTACTCGATAGTCACATTTCTAGGAGTCTGCCATTTTCTACATACATTAACACAATAACATGAAATTTGGCTTAAGCTAACAGGGTTTTGTAGGTTCTACACTTGAATGAAAATACACATTTAATGAGGAGCCCAGGAAATTATGCAGTTCTTGCTGAAGTTTCATTAATGGCTTGGAATTGCAATTTTGAGATAACCAAAACAAAGCAGCAATGTGTAAACTTGATTCTTCAGGAAGTGAATGCTCAGCACTTCCTCAAAATCTAACCATCTCTATTGAGCCTCTCAATATGTGGAGGCCCTCACAAATCTCTAAAAAATATGCTTTTTATTCTGACTGTTCGTAAATTGTATTTATCCTATTAAATTAAGACATTTCTGAACATTTGGGAACAACTTGGCAAACTGTGATCAAAACTGATTTGCAATAAACTGAAAAACTAAACATGCAGAAGTAAAGATCAGCTATATATAGCTGCAAAAGTCAACCCTGCCTCTTTACGAGTTTTTATGTTAGCCAGCAATGAAGTAGTAGCATTATAGAAATAAAGACTACCATCCACCGTACTACAAAAGAACTCACATAACCAGAGTTTAGCCACTTGAAACCTTTTGGCAAACTTTGATATTTTTGTGTTGGAAGACAATTTCTGTTCTTACTTTACACGACAATGGAGGAAGACCAGGAGACGCTCAGGTATGCCTTAAACTCAGACCTCTAGGAACAATTCACAAAACCTCAGTGAAGCAGATACACAGCAACATCAAGAAGGCTGGCATCTAACATTTATTATACACAAGTAGCTAGGTGACTTTATCAAAATTAACGAGGACAGACACAATAGCCAACAAACTCATCCCCGTTTAAAAAACCCTATGCCATATTTTAGTTAAATTATTTAATTAAGTGTAATTAAGAGCTATAATGGAAGCTCTCTAGTTCTCCTCAAGTCCCTGGCAAGACTCCTAGTGCCTTCCAGCCTATTCAGCATTACAGGTGCTGATTCATGCCCTTGGGTAATTTAGAGGGACTGAACCTTAAGTTGGTTCTGTGGGGAGGCAAAATCCCAGCTCAGAAAGAAAAACTCCAGAGACTCTGTGCTGGAGGTAAGAGAAGTACCCTCTATAAATCAGGAAAAAGTAATTTAATCTTCCTAAAGGTCAGGCATCAAATTTTTTCCCTTACATCAGTGACCCCTGGGAACTTCTTAAAACTCGAGCCTCACTTAAGAAAATTAACAATATCCCATGCCTTATGGTAAGCCAACAAAGCTGTTGTTCTTCAAAACAAGGCACCATAAAGAACCCCACCTTGGCTGCGAAGGATCAACATCTCAAACGAGATCCGGGAGTGATCCCACGCTGATCACACCAGCAGCAGCAGCTGTGGGGCACAGCTGGTCACAAATCACATCACCTCGTTCCCCCTTCCCAGGCCTGCAGGTGGGAGCAGGGGAGAGGCAGGACTAGGCTGGTGGGGTTGGGGCTCAGGCTCTCTGGCTGCTCCTTGTCACACATCTAGGCTCTTGCTGCTCACTCTGAAGAGGTGCACCAGAAAAACTGCAGGAGGGAGAAGATTTCTTTCAGATTTTTCCACTTTGGTCCTGGAAACCAGACACCATTTTGAGTAACGGGAGATGAGTGCTGCGGGAAGCACGTTGCTCTTTCTAACAGGTAAGATGAAGTGGCTCGTAGCTTCAGACTCCCAGCTTTGCGTACAAGAATCTCAGTAATTTCATTTTCAGTTGTTAATCATTTTTATGTTTCCTTGGTGGAAAAATGCTTAAATATAATTTACATTCAAGCCACCAAAAAGTGATAAACAATTCCCAGGCTGAAGGTTGCCAAACTATGTCAATTAAAACCAAACCCAACAAACCAAACAAGATAAACAAAGGTATTCTTACAAGAATTACTGTTCAAAAACCCCCAGTCCAAGAAAAATGTGCCAGAGAAATGAAACAATGGGGGAAAAATAGCCTGTTTCCTTCAGGGGCTGGGTAAAAATCTCTGGAATGTGCGTAGCCTCCACTGTGTATTTCAAGGTGACCTCTTTCTGTGGTTCATATTTTCCATAGCTTCCTTTTAGTAAGAAGGAGACTCCACATGTATGTCCAGGTCCTCAGCTAGGGTCCTGTCAGCGTAGTATGACTACTACCTACAGGTAGTAACCACTAATGCCACACTGATATACTGTAGCAGAGGCAGTAGCTCACTGCTCACCTGCTGCCCCAAGCAGCACAGCTCAGGCTTTCCCTCCCCCAGCATCGGTCCAGCCACCTCCCGCATCAGTGGGAATTGGAAAGGGTCGTGCTGCAGACAAGAATTTGGATTCCCGAAACTGTCAAACTGATGTAAAATTCCTGCCCTGTGGTATCACAGTTGTCTTTGTTTATTTACCACCTGTACATGCAATAAAGCACTGCATGGTTAGCTGATTTGAAAATTGAGGTGAGATATTTTAAGTTTACTCCATCCCTGAATAATGTAATCTTTCCTTAGCATCAAAATGTAAACCAAAAAGAGACAATCCTCGAGCTTGTTAAAACTTTGTAAGAATTATCTTGTTCATGTTTTTGAATCATTGTCAACTAAGAAACAGAAACTAAACCCTTTAAAGCACTATACCACTCCTCCTCCTTCCTCTAAGTTGAGCACTAGGTACTATACCGGAGTTAGGAAATCGCTGTGTCCTTAGGGTTTGCACCTGGAACAGTCATATTGTTTATCAGACTACAGGCTATATTAAGTAATTTGCCAGCACCTGTCTGAAACCTACACAAACAAAAGTATTTTTTGCCGTAATTGTAAGTTACTTTGCTCAGCAGCCAAGTAAAATTCTTAAAGACGATATACATGTACCTGCATATGTATTTACTGTAGATTTTTTGCTAAAACTCTGCTTGTGTATAATCTATACCACAATGACATCCGTTGTGTACACCACAAACGCAACCAGTAAATAAACACTTCAATCAAAACCCCTCCTAAATTTAGGTAGCATTCATAAAACTTTCCTGAAGAAGTTAACATAAGGACTTAAAAGCTGGAGTTTGCTATATTTTGTGAAGTCTGCATAGTGTTTGCTCTTCAGAAATTCCCAATTAACAAGTCACACTAATGCAAACTCCTTGCTTTTTAAATTCTTCAGTTTTGTTCAGTTCCTTAACTCCGCAGTGATACAGTTTTATTTTTAAAATGTTGGAACCAAATTTTGAGACTTCAGCAGTACTTGAGTTACATTCTCATCTTAGGTTTAAGATAAGATTACAGAGAACTAGCGCTTTTTGCAGCTCTAACTTTTTATGTACTTCGGGCTCTGCGTGACACAGATAATCGAAGGTATTCATTCACCTCCTAACCAATTTCAGTAGGAATTAAACATCTAGATAAGGATTCATGCTGTCATCTTTACCTTTGTGCCTCAGTTTTCAGTCTATAAAATAGAGGCAACGCTTCTTAGAAACATGAGGATGTTTGCAGTAACTCCGTCACTGCTGTGCCTGAAGGACCACCCTGCTGAGAGCAAAAGGCACAGCTGGGCATGCTTTTTGTTTGGTTGGTTTTTTTGTTTGTTTTACAAAACAGCACACAAGTTCCACCTGAAAAATTTACATAAGGCTCTGCCTCAGGGGGAAGGGGCCCTTTTCTGAAGGAAACTGTCCACAGGCTTAGAATTCCCAGGGCAGTTTTCCTAGCTGGAGGAAATTTCTCTCTGTACTCCCAAAGCTTTAAGCATCTTGAAAACCTGGCCTGAGGCAAGTAATAAATGGGGAGTGGAGAGATAGGACTGGAGGTGTAGTGCCTTGTTGTTCTTGCTTTTGTTTGTAAAATGAAGCATTTAAAAGGGAATTTTTACTGGACTGACTGCAGCACTTATTTGCAGTAGCTAAAAGACCATGGAAGTCTATACAGAGCCATCCTACAGCTACAGACCCCATGAGCTGATAGGAAGTCTAATACCTGCTAGTAATTAAGGCCAGAACTTAGTGGCTAATGGTGTCCCATTTATAGCAGATTGATTGAAAGGCATCTCTTTTGACAAGACTACAGGATGTACGAAGACAGATTATTTATGTAGTTTGCAGGTGGCCACACTCACATTCATTGCTGTGGCAGATGTTCAGTAAAATTTTCTGGAAAATCTGGTGGAGATTAGGTTTTGATGAAAAATTTCAAGGCATTTTCCTCTAACGTGAGCAAGGATAAACCCTTCTGGGTTATTTTATATTACACATCAGCAAGATAATGACACTTTTGCCTAAGCAGATGGAAGGTGCTGGGGAAGTGTGTGCTGCATCAGGTCTGTGCTGCTCTCCAGCACCACATTTCTCCCCACTCCTCTTCAACAACATCCACAGTCATTAAAGGACATGGCTGCTGTAGTGGGTTTGCATGGCGAGGTTGTTTTGGTAACGGAGGGGGCTGCAGGGGTGGCTTCTGTGAGAAGATGCCAGAAGCTTCCCACCATGTCCAAAGGGGCCAATGCCAGCTGGCTCCAAGATGGACCCACTGCTGGCTGAGGCCGAGCCCATCTGTGACAGTGGTAGTGCCTCTGGGATACCATATTAAGAAGAAAAAAAAAAAAATAATCTGTGCCAGTGTGAGAGCAACCGCTCTGCAGCCCCCCAGGTCGGTGCAGGACGGGGGGCAGGAGGGGCTCCAGGCACCGGCGCAGAGATGCCCCGGCAGCCCGCGGTGGAGCCCACGGTGGGGCAGGCTGTGCCCTCAGCCCATGGAGGTCAGCGGGAGCAGATCCCCACCTGCAGCCGGGGAGGACCCCGCGCCAGGGCAGGGGGTGCCCAAAGGAGGCTGCGACCCCGTGGGAAGCCCACGCTGGAGCAGGCTCCTGGCAGGACCCGTGGCCCCATGGAGAGAGGTGGACACACGCTGGAGCAGTCTGCTCCTGAAGGTCGGCACTGCGTGGGAGGGACCCACACTGGAGAGGGGAAGAGTGTGAGGAGGAAGGAGCAGCAGAAATGATGTGTGATGAACTGACCTCACCCCGCATTCCCTGTCCCCCTGTGCCACTCAGGGAAGATGCAAAGAAATCAGGAATTAAGTTAAGCCCAGGAAGAAGGGAGGGGTGGGGGGAATGTGTTTTTTTCTGATTTGGATGCTAATAAACTCATTTTCCCCAAGCTGAATCTGTTTTGTGTGTAACAGTAATTGCTGAGTGATCCCCGGGCCCCTGGGCTGAGCTGGGGAGTGACAGAGCCACTTTGGTGGGCACCTGGTGCCCAGCCAGGGCCAGCCCAGCCCCAAGTGCCAGGGCCGTGCTGGGGAGGCGATGGCCTGTCTGCCTGTGCAGCCACAGCACCAGCACTTGAGCGCGTTGCAGGGAAGTGATTGCAGCAGGGCAGGGTGTTGCAATGGGGACGCAGGTTTTCCTGACCAGGGAGAAAAGCAATGCCTCGCAAAACTTGGTGGTGTTGCCTAACACGCGAAACGCTCTCGGCTGAGGCATGAGATGGTAGGCAGCATGGCTGACTTGAATTTCTGGTTCTACTTTCTCTTTTCCCTCGTCATCAAGCACATGGCTGGCAGTTGCAGGAGGCAGCCGGGTGGCTGGTGGCGGGAGAGCGCCGGTACGCGGCTCCGAGCAGCCCGAGGGTGCGGAACTGACAGTTCCTCTGGCTCGGCGTTAAGCAGGGGCAGCTTCCCCAAACTAGTGTGACCCAACGTTCGTGCGTTAATCGAAGCACGTCTCCGGTGTGAGGGCTGGGATCATTATATTAAGCCGCCCCATTAACCCTCCCGCAAGTTGCCCCGCGTAGCGGCTCCAGGGCGCAAACCGAGCGTGGTGCCCGCGGGCGAGGAGCGGGGCCGGGCACCGGCGCCCCCGGCCGAAAGCTGCGCTCGGCGCCCCCCGCCCCGGGGGCCTTTCGCGCGCCGCGCCGGGGCTGCCCGCCGGCGGGGCCGGGGCCGGGGCCGGGGCCGGGCCGCCCGCGGGGGAAGCGGCGGGTGCCAGCGCGGGCGGAGTCGGAAGCACGACAGCACGGGGCGCTGGGGCGGCGCTGGCGGCGGCGGGAGGAGCTCGGCACTAGCGGCTGTGCTGGGGTCGCGGCGCAGGGACGGAGCCGGGCAGCGCCGCCGCCGGCCCCGCAGCAGCAGCAGCAGCGGGAGGTGGAGGAGGAGCAGCCGCCGGAGCCGCCTCCTGCCGCCGCCGCCGAGCGCGGGGAGCTGCCGCCGCCGCTGCCCCGGGCGGCTCATGAGCGCCGGGCTGCGGCGCTGCCGCCTGCCGCCTCGCCGCGGGTGAATGAACCTGTCCCGGCCGGCGTCGGCGGCTTCGCCTCGGACTGCGGCGCCGGTCTCCCCCCCCGCAAAATGGACGGTTTCGCCGGGAGTTTGGGTAAGCGGCGGCGGGAAGCGTGAGGGGAGCGGGCGGGACGGGACGGGACGGGGCGGCGTGCCGGGGGCTGCGCGGGGCGCGCACCTGCGGCCGGCGGGGGGTCCGGGCCGTTCCGAGCCGTGCCGCGCCGTGCCGCGGGGGCTGCCCGGGGACGCGGTGCCGGCCGGGCCGGTGCGCGCAAACGCCGCCCGTGCGGCGGCGGGCGGGGAGGGGAGGGGAGGGGATGCCAGTGCGGAATCTGGTCAGCTTCAAACCATCTGTTGCGAGCGCTCCGGCTGCACTTGCCTCCTTTGTTCTTTCCTCGCCGTGGGCTTGCGCTTCCCCGGAGTTAGTTGCTTGGGCTGTTGCTTTTCGTTGGTGCTTTTTAATTTTATTTTGAAATTACTGTCATGTTTTCCCTTTTCCCCTCTGGCTGCGGGGGCGGGCGGGCGCAGCGGGCCCGGGTGCCGCAGCGGGGGAGCCCCGGGAGCGCCCTGGCGGCGGGGAGCGGCGGGGCCGGGCTCGTGTCCCCCCGCCGTGCCCGCCCGCCGCGGAAGTGCGGAGCGGCGGGGGACCAGCGCCTTCCCGGTGGCCGCGCATCCGTCCGTGTGCCCGGGGAGCCCTCCCGGCCCCCGCGGCGTCAGGCGCCTCTGCTTGCAGCTGTGGGGGGATCGCAAACGTTTACTGCTCGTTTATCCCAGTGTTCCCAGAAAACGGCCGGGCTGCGTTCTCCGCAGTTCTGCGGAGGCAGGCTGCGGCAAATTGTCAGCGGTTTCTTTAGGCAGAATTACTTCGCCAGCCCACTTTCTGAATGATGCGGAGGACGGGCTGCGCGGCGTATGCAGTCGTCCCGATTAAAAGCGTGAGCCGCAAGTGTCGCCAGATGCCGGGGCTGTATAGCCCGCGCGTTCCGGCGTATGTTCCGCAGATGACAGGGTGCCCGGGCGCTGCGCGCGTGCCTACCTGCGCGCCTCCCCCGCCGGCCGCGCGCTCCCAGCGCTCCGCAGCCGCTGCGCGATCCGCCGCGCGCCCTCTCCCCTAGCAGAAGAAATCCGTGACTCTAAAAATCAGATTAATTTATTTTTACGGCACTCCTGTGAAATCTGTAATAATAGCGAATAGTTCTCAAATTTCTGGAAAAATTGACTCGTTTAAATACTGGCGAGCGTGATCCTAACCTTTCAGGTTTTCAAAATGTCAACTCCAGCATTTTGGGCACCTGTCCAAGCCAAACTGGTGCACCGTAATTAACAGTACGCTTTGGTAGTTTGGCTCTTTGCCTGACACACTCTCCTTGCTTAAGTAACTTCCACGGTCATTTAATATCCGACAATCAAAAAGCGACACAGGGAGGAATTGTAGGGGTTCTGTGCCCGGTTTTCAGAGGGGAGCTTGTGCCTGTGGGTGACAGATGCAAATGTGCCACGGTTAATATTAATGAACCTCTTTACCCAGTAGCGGAACTGATCACCGTATCAAAGGGCACCGATATTGCTTTTAACGCCCGGAGTATTTGCCCCGCTGAGGTGGATGTTTAGAATAACTGTTTTCTGTTGGAAGTGGAAAAAACCCCTAATTATTTTGAAATAATAAAGCATCATTTCTCCTGTGCGGAGCTTGCTCCCTGAGCGATGGCGTGGGCTGGCCGGGTGGCCCAGCACCTTGCGCTGGTGCAGGGATGGAGGGGTGATGGGCGCTTCGGAGCATCCCGCTGGTCTTATTAAGGGAGGCTCCATCTGGGCCTTTAATTTGTTTCACTGTTTGGTCAGGAAGGCACCGTGGTTTTATTAGAATTTAATGAGGATTAAGCTCAGCTCAACCTTTTGAACTGTGTATCGTGATATTCACTGTTAGTTGGCCTTTGATTTTGCTTTTATGGCGAGCACTGATGCGCAGTGGTTTCCTGGGCTTGGGCTGAGGGGAGGGCATTCCCAGAATCCGTGGCTTTGAAGTACACGACTTTCTTGTTCTCAGGTTTGAATCGTTTTGCTTAGTCCTCTTTGTATTTATAATCACTTGTTGGTTGCTCTAGCTGCTAACAAGCCTGTAGTGTCTGTCCACGACGGTGTGTGAATTGTTCTGAGATAATTTTTTTTTTTTAAACATCTCTAATTAAAATCTAATGGCTTGAATTTAATTAGCTGTCTGCTAAGTGTCTTTTAGGAAGGCCATAAATTAATGTAATTTAGAATGAAATGTAAAAATTAATTGAAATTATTGTTGGCAAAACTGTGCTATCTGTGTATGTGCATGCTCAACCAGTCAAGCGAGCTTATTAGAGAGCAAGTTGTCCTTTTAATGCCTCCTGTCATTATCTGGAAGGCAAAATGTTATTACAGATTGTGCCCTCCAGCACAGGCAGAAATACCTTCTTACATGTCTTGCAGTTGAAAATACTTTACGCAGCTGTTTTCTTTTGGCTTCCACACTGAAATTTTTATGAGAATAAAAAGATGAAAGAAACTATTTTATATGTAATTTAGAAAATTCTTTTGGTTATTGGTTTAGTAAATGCTTATGCAGCACTCAAGAGTATGCAACTACTGTATACAGTAAAAAAGTATCTCTGTATTATGAGTTAACTTGTACAGCTGAAATAGATGTTGATTTACTTTTTTGATAAAACACAGAGTTATTTCACATTTGCTGGGACTTCAGTATCTTTTTGAATATCACCAGCAGCAAAGTGAGTATCACCACCAGCATTTATTTGCCCCAAGTAGGAGAGTCGTACCTTACATTTGAGCATTCCCCACGCGACTATTGTCAGAGGTCTCAATGGATTTTGGCCAGCTGCTTTTTCAGATGCATCCCTGGAAGTGAAAGAATGTGCTTCTGAATGGGAACAAGAGGCCCAGGAACTTGGACGGAGCACCTAGGCTCCTGCCTTGCGCCTTTGCCGAGACAGGAGCACAGCATGGGTGTCTGGCTCTGGCTCTGCCAAGTTCTCTCGCGGCAGCATCTTCAGGGAAAAGAAAACACTGTTAATTCTACCAAAAGAATCAAGCTTAGAGTTCTACCAAAAAAACCCACCAACCCCCCCCCCCCCAAAAAAAAAAAAAAAAGGGCAGGCTAACCAGAAAGCCCATGTAGGACATAGTACAGCCAAGGCTGCCGGTAAGGGTCGTCCCACTGTAGCCCTCTCCCTTTGTCCTGCGCTACTGCCCTGCATCATTTCCACCCTCACACTGCTGCTTGTGAGCCCGTGGTCAGCTGGTTCGGAGATGCCCATCAGAGGGCTGCAAGACTGTTGAAGACCAATGGTTTTGCAAACAGTAATTTTGATTTTTACGTGTCATCGTGGAGTATATCGGTTTACAGCCTTCCTGCCTGCCCCAGCTGTTTCCGTGGTTTTCTGCCGAAATTGGCTTTTTAGAGGGTAGGAGAAGCGTGTGGGGCAGGGGGAGGGAAGTGGTAGGAGTCCTCAGCTGGCGGTAGGTGGGATGGTGGCAGTGTGTGTTGTTGGCAGCTCTTAGGTGGCCCTCTTAAGCTGTTTGTTTATCTCAGTTTCTGTAAGGTTAATTGGCTAAGGTATGAGATCTACTAGGTTTAGGCTGATGAAGAGTAAGCTGTGACTGGCTGCCTGGGGCTGGTGAGGGGTGCTCCTTGGTGGACAGTTTTCCATTGCTTTTAGCTGTTGCATTGTTTTCCCTGCCTCTGCTAATTGAGTTCTGTAACAATAACTCATTGTAAACAAAGATATGGAAGCATTCATCAGATTATGTTAAAAAATGACTACAACCGTTTCCAAGTTTGTCACCAGTGTATGATGATAACATGGTATAAAGCATTTCAATAGAACTCTCTCCAGCGATGAGGTCTGTGGCACAATAATAACTCATAAAAATAAATGAAGTCTCAATTTCTGAGTTCTAGCTGTGGTTTTTGTGCAGCTGTGCAGGACGTCCTGAAGCTTATAAGTAGTCTTTACTGAAAAATTCTCTTATGATTGAAAATATTTTCATGGAAAAAACAAAATCAATCTTCTCTTGAGGTCTTGGGCAAGCAGAATAATTTAGGTTGTTTTTTTTAAAGAGTAGTTGAGCTTATGCATTTTTTTTCAGAGAAGCAGAAGACAAAGGAGAGCTGTAATGACTAATTGGAGACCAGCGTTTTGCTCTGTTGTTGATGTTATTGGAGGAAGAACTGGAGAAATAATAAAAGAATCATTTTTTCATTGTATGTAGGATCTACATACTGTTCTGTCACTGTATATATACTACTGCTAACTGCAGTATATGTACCAGCTACTTACTGGAGGGGTGGCATGTGGGTCAGTTCCTAATTATTCCCCTCTCCCCCTTTTCTTTTACTACATATTGTATAAAAGTTGTTGGGAAAAGTTCCTGTTCCACAGGTGTGTCTGGTCTGCATCGTGTAGCTGCTGGGGAGGTGACGTGGGTGCGGGCTGCTGCTCTGCGCTGGAAGAGCCAGCAGAGCCTGTTGAGCCCCCCCATGGCTTTGCTAAACCCCAGTCAGTGGTCTCCTCTGGAGCCCCCCAGCGATGGGCGGGCAGGTACGCTGGAGGGGCCAGGGGAGCTGGAGCTGAGGAGCTGGTGGTGCTCGGAGCCTGGGGAGCATGTGTGCATCATGATTCATCTCTGGCTGGGTTCAGTACCGAGAAATGCGAGCATGTGGAATGACTGGCTACAGCAAGCTGGGGTATTTGTCATTTATTTGGGCTAGAATGTGAAGTTTTATGGTTGCCCGTCTAGACTGCAGAAGCGGCAGTGGTGCTGCAGAGCGATTGCTCATCGCCAGGGCCAGTTCAGCTCGGTCTGCGGGGCGCTGCTCGTGGGGTTGCTGTGTGCTATTGTCAGTGTGCTGGTCTTCTGAAAAATAAAAACTTTGGCAGGATGTCAGTCTCTCTTGCCTGAGAAGGATGGCCTTGGTTGGTGCCAGGGATGATTAAACTATAGCAGCAAGGAGAACAGGCTGTTTGCTTTAGAAACGCGGCGGTGGCCCACCTTTTGCTGCAGGGGTCTCTACTTAACGGGCAGCGAGGAGGAGCCCTTTGCTCTGTAGCCAGCTGAGAAGCAAAGGATCGTGTATTTACAAAACAATCTTTTTTTTTTTTTTTTTTTTTTTTGCACAGAGCAATTGGCAATATTTGGCCTGGTTGTGAGTAACACTCTTACTTTTAAAAACAAAAAAAGAAACAATCCCAAACACAGCATTCTCTAATAGAGAGACTCTCTTCTTAGTCCTCTAGAAAGGCTTTTAATGCCTGGGATGCTGAGAAGAATTTTTGGCCTCACAGTGTGTTTTTCATACTCTTTTTAACTGAATATTTTTGATATGGGAAGTACAGTTATTTGACACAATTTTCTCTTGCCTGAAGAGCCTACTCTGAAAGGATATTTTTTCTTCTGTGCTTCATATTGTGAAGCATGTAAGAGGGAAAAAAAATGGTGAAGAGCAGTGCTCTTACAAGCCCTCTGAAGCATGGTTTTGTTTTGTAAGCAGCATTATGTTGCTAATTGTGCTGTTAGTAACATACAGGGAGAGCTCTATGTCACTCCTTGCTCTGCAGAGTAGCAGCTTCCCTCCTTGGTGTGGTTTCTGTCAGTTATCGAGGTTTATTTTCCCTTCTCTGTTTAGGTCCTTGCTAAATCTAATCCTTAATGAATGTAATTTTAAGGCCAAGAATGTTATTCCTGCTTTACCCACACATAATGTAATAGGAAGGGCGCTAGAGCATAATTAATTTTATAGCACGTGGCATGTATGATGACAGTGCAAGTCTCTGCTCTTCTGGTGTTGAGCATTTCTAGTAGGAACGTGCTTCTGTTCGGGAGATGAGAATCACCTGATAAACAACAACTCAAAAGCTTCCCTACTTTCCTTTTCAAGTAATATTTTTATAGTTAGTTACGAGCTCAGGTGAAGCCACTGCTTGCCTCGTTTTTCCTCTCTGTAAACAAGTGAGCACAGGCACCAACAGTTTAAAGAGGAATTGTTTGCTTTCATCTGCTTGTTGAAATGGATACAGAATTTTGGTTTTCTAGGCTTTTCTGTCATTGGGTGCTGAAGGATGGGTACCTGGAAACACCACGTGGTGAGGTGCAAGCTCTTCTTGAGAGTTTTGAGTCGACTTCAGGAAACAGACATGAACTCAGATTTAGGAAGGCTGTGCTCGCGGGGCAGTTTGCAGCCTGAGCCGATAGTTCAGACAGTGGAAGTAAATGGGTGGTGCTGTATGTGGGGTGGGATGCGAAGAGAGAGACACCACAGTCATTAAAGCTTATTGCTAAATCTTGGAACATCCAGAATGTTTTTTCTCTTCTGGTATTGCCCCCCTCCCCTTTTTTAATTATTATTTTTTTCTTTTTGCGCAGTGTTGTAAATAGTACATACCATCAGTGAGTACTGCAATCTTCTTAAGCTTTCTGCTCTAAGACTTCTTACTGGGTTGGAAAAACTAGTTTTTTTTTATTAGGTTTTTGATTGTTTTGCCTCTCAGTTGTCTCTTCTGCTCATCATCAATAGTTTCAGCCTAATGTTTACTAAATATAGCTATGTCTTGATCTTTTAACTGCTGGTTTCACAATTACTCTCCTGACTTTTTAATGTCTGTACTGCTCGACTTTGCATGACAGTACTGTTCCTTGGGAAGGACAACTTTTTTTTTTTTTTTTTTAGCAAGTCGGAGAATCCAGTTGCTTTCTTTGGTTGATGGTCTACGCTGCCTTTCTGCCCCATTTAGTGATGTGGATTGTGTGCTCTCACAGCTTTCAGGCCAGACACTTTTCAGTGCAAATTTGTCTTACTGTAGAAGTAGTCTTTTTGTATTTAAATATATTTTCTTTAGCTTTCTGGGGCTGTTTGTACATGAGTGACATGCATAATACAAGTGCAGTGGAAGGGACAAGAGTGGAAGCAACACAGCTGTGCTCTATAAACAGTTAAATATTTGGGAGAGGTACAACTACCTTGGATTTCAGATGTTGTATTAAATTAAAAAGAAATACTTATTGTTGTCTCTCGCCTGATCCTGTCTTGTTTCACTGAAACTCAGCTTGTGGCTGTGAATGCAGTGCTCCAGCCTGGAGTCAGTTCCCACTTCTCCTGCCAGTTTCTTTGGGCTTTAAAAAAAGGGGGGGGGGGGGGGCACTGAAACCAAACTGTTTTATGTTTGAATGTATTTTGGATTTGTGTAAACAGTTTTAATGCATCAAGCTAAATTGGCAGGCTTTCGTAATCCTCTGGGAAAATTGGGAGTTTGAAACCCAGTGGATAAATTAAAGTCACAAATGCTTCTAAGCCCCAGATTTGGCTCCCTACAGGGACGCTGTAAATTAGTTAGGCCTAGAAATGTGGTTTAGCTAAAGTAAATGAAAATACTTTTTCATGAGAACTTTATAATTTTAAAGACAGAAGAGTTGGATTTCTTTATTCTGAGTTGAGGACACAAAAACAAGAAAATGGCTATTAACAAGAGAAATTTATCGTTGCTGTCCAAACACAAGAGGTAATGATTTCATCACTTTTTATGGTTTTTAATGAAATTATGACATGAGGGTAGTAGAAACGGGTTTAAAATGCTTGATTTCAGTCAGCAGCTGAGGTAAGCAAGCCCTCACAGGCGTGATGGCTAAATTAGCAATCCCAAATATACATAAAATGAATGGTAGAACTATTAGCTTGCTTACAGTTTATTGTATGTTACATTTTTTCCTCTTTTGAGAACAAAAGGAAAATGTCGCTTTTACGTCAGGGTTCTGACAAGCTTTGCGCCCAGCGCTGTGCAGAACAACAGCAGTAGGATGGGCTGTAGTTTGTTTCCTTCCCCCTTATTCAAGACCACAAGCAGACCATGCCATTTTCTCAGGAGGTTTCCTGTTGTGTGTGTTATATGGATCTTGAGTTAATTAGACCTCTGAGTTTCAGTGGCAAGTTCCGTTTAAGAACGGCAGAATAAAGCCTGGTCTTGCAGGTTCCGTTTTTGAGGATGGACGTCACCTCCCCAAACTAACCAGTTCTTTTAGACTTTTTATTATACATCTTGCAGTACCTCTGGCTTTTACAACTAATAGACAGACTTTGGAGTGGCTTTGGATTGTAGACGTAATCCTTTAGGTAGGGCACGGCTGACCGAATTCCTTTCCAGGAGCAGTGGATACTGGAAACCCGACTGTGTGGAATGGAAAGAGAAGTGTTGCTGTTAGAGATTTTCTCATACATCTCTAGTGTGATGTAGGTGTGGTGAAATCTTGCTTTTGAGTTGGAGCAGTTCTGAGATGAGTGCTCCACATGTACATCTGGGCTTCCCTGGGAGCAAAGTCCACTTCAGATGTGTTAATGTGTGTTAGAACTGTGACGGTTTGGGGTTTTTTTTGGATGCAGTTTGACTGAATGGAATTTCAGGAGAGCGTACCTAAAAATGTGCTGCTTGGTGTCTCCAAAGAGAGGTGTGGAAAGAAGGAACCTTGAGTGGTAGGAACTGTAAATTAAACTTTTTCAGTTGCAAGATTCAGAGACGTGGCGATACTTACGTCTGCATAGTATCACTTGACTTTTTTTTAAACAAGAGCTCTTAACAAGGAGAAAATTACAACTTTGTTTAGCTATGAAATCCTGCATTGAACTGCTGTCGCCTGCTCTCCCAGCATGTACTGTGCAAATGCCATCAGAGGGATCTAGCAGGAAATCGGTGGTTTGTGGGGCTGTCATGCTTGCTCTCTGAACTCTGAATGTGTCCGTTAAAGTCATGAGGCAAGGGGGACAACAATAACCAGCAGCTCAAACTTTTTTTTTTTCCTAATAGGATAAGCATGAAAGAGCTCAGAGTCCTGTTGGCAGGTTTGCAATAGCTGCAATAAGCGCTGCTGTGAGATGGTTTTAGTCTCGGCATGCAGCGGGATAGGTGATGGGGAGGATTTCTGCGTGCCTGTTTTCTGAACACTTAACATGTGGGATGGCGTTTTTCCATGAAAATGATCTGATGTATTTAAGAAAGTTGACTTGTTGGCAGTGCTGTTCCCCAGATTTGGATTTGTTGCTGTATTTTGTATAATCTGTGACCATTGTATTTTCTTGAAGATGCCCAGAGGGGTGAAGGCTTGGTTAGGATGGGGTGAGGCAGCAGTTAGGTTTTGACCGTGCTAACAGCCTGCTTGGTTTTTTTGCCTGCCCCAGTTCTTGAAGTGAATCCTCAGTAGAGGAGTGAATGTATGATTACTGTGAATATGTAAGTTGCTTTTGGAAGTAGACACAGTGAAATGCTTAGGAGCTTGATTTATTTGAGTTTATTCTTTACTGTAAAGAACCAGAGTAGTAAGGCCATTTATTTAGCCAGTGTAGACTTGATGATGGTATTCCTGATGTAAATGTGGTTTTCTTAAAGTATTATTTTTGAATTAAAAATGTGTTAGGGGAGATGCTGTATCTGTTAACACTTTTATTTTACATTGTTTTAACGTCTTTTTAATAGGCTGGATCTGCAAAACTACTGTAGCTTGGGCAAGTGTTTAGCCTGAAGCTAAAAAATACTTGAAATCTTGTTCTGAGTTTGGTACATGTGTTTGTTTTCCAGAAAGCTTCCCGAGGGATATATGTATTTTCTGCAGCATCCCTCCCGGCTTGTTTTCCTTTTGTTTCTCACCCGGTACCAGAAATCTGCTGTAGCTGACGTGGCTGAGGACTCTATTTCGGACAGGCCAGGTTAGAGGGAGTAGCAACTGCAAAAAGACACCATGTTGGTGCAGGGTTTATGGTGAAAGTGGTAGACTGAACGTGTAGTGTGGGGAGTGGTGATGAGGACAGATCCAGTAAGGCAGGGTAATACAGGTATTCATATAATTCCTCATGACTTCAGGTTCTGCCTAGCAGCATAATATTCTTTAATTCTGTAACTAAACCTGTGTTTTCTGGCTTTGGTAATCTAGCAGAGCTGTGTCCTCCAATTTGTATTGTTGGTTTGTTTGTGGTTGGGCTTTTAAAATCTTTTTTCCCCAAGGTAGAGTATTTAGCCTTCATTTATACTTCTTTCAGTTCTGTTTGATTTTTAAAATCCTATGAACATCCACATATGATTGGTATTGTGAAGTGATTGGAAGCTGTAGCTGTGAGTGTTTGGTGGCTTTAAATGAAGAGGTAGGAGATTTGAGGTTTTCAGAGTAGCTTTAAAAAGGAAATTGCTTGTTTTCCTGTTAAACATAGAGGAAAATGGGTATTGGGTATAGTAGTAGAAAACCGTAAGCAAATCAGATTCTTGGGCAAAAACTTTTTCTTTTTTTAGTACTTGATCTGGCTTACTAGTGTTCCATGAGAAATGCAGTATGGCACCATTCCTGTGCTCTTTGCTAGCACAAATGGGTGGTCAGATGCAAGCATTGAATAGGTGTGTATCCATATCTATTACTGCTCGTGTGCCTCTTCAGTTCTGGAGGTGAACGTGCTCACCAAGTGGGACCAGTCCGGCTGGGTGGCTGGGATGCTCTGTGGATCGTAAGCTAAGGCGTGTCATGGTGTGGGACTGCAGTACCATGGAGGAACAAGGATACAGAAATTAATCAGCCCGGTTCTCTTGTGTGTGAGGGAGTTGGGAACTGCTGGGTCAGGAGCTCTGGTCTCATCCCGTGGTGGGCTTGGTAGGAAATGATTGCAGACCCCAAGTGCGGCAGAGCCTCAGGTGGGGCATCTCCAGAATCTACCCAGCACCTCAGTCAGTAATTATGGTACAAATTGATACACATTTGATTTGAAAACTTCCAAAGTGCAGAGAATCCAAGTAATTTCTGTGTGGGATTAACATCAGGCCTCAAGCTTTTCCATGACAGCTGATTTAGTGTAAAGGAAATAGATCAGGGCTTGCAATCTGCAAATTTATAAACTCTGATGTTTAGAACAACCGCAGCCAAGAACTGAAAAACAATCTGATTTTATTCATGATGTGGAAAAGTACATATTAGAAGTTACTGTTTAATCATAGAATGGTTTGGGTTGGAAGGGACATTAAAGATCATCAAGTTTCAACCCCCCTGCCACGGGCAGGGACACCTTGCACTAGATCAGGTTGCTTAAAGCCTCATCCAGTGACAAATTTAAATCTAAAATAGACTTCAGTTTTTCATTTTTAGACGCCAGATCTGTATATGTTAATAAGTGTTAGTTATTTAAATGTTGTGGACGCAAGCTTTTGTTTTAAGATGCATTGTATGGAAAGTACCTGTTTTTAGTTGGTAACAGTGCAGATACACCCAGTGAGTTGCTTAAAGACTTTAGGGTAATCAAAGTCTGACTGATTATATGTGCTAGCATTGGAGAGAGGAAGTGGGAAAGATGCTGATGCAGGTGAAGGGAGTTAAATATTCCAGGTAATCTGCATCGATTACTACTTTAGAACTGTTAAGTACATAGTGTGTATGGCACAAGAGGAAAAAGAACCCTCCTGTCCTGGTCTTTTGAGCATGACACTTCCATATCTTTAGATTTAATATGTGCAGGAGTCCCACCTGTGAGAGGGGGTAGCTCTTGTGACGCTGTTGTGTGCCCTTCTGGGCTTGCAGACAAACAGCTTTGTCACTGTGGGTCCTGCAATGACTGCGTGTGTTTTGGACTTTTTTTTTTAAAGATAAACTTGACGTGTGGTTCTACTTTTCACTGTTGCTGTTCAAGTAGAGAAATTAGATCCTGTGCTTTGGTGCATCTGTAAACAGCCTACTAAAACCTCTATTTAAAAACTATTTCCTACTGAAATCCTAACCCTACTTGGCTTTTCTGTTTCTTTGTCTGTGCCAGGCCAGCAATGTGATGTATGACATCAACATGCTAGTTTCCACTTACCTGATTCTGTGTGCCCTTTCACAGTAAAACTGCTGACCCTTTCCCCAAGGAAGAGCTTAGAGCTGTGGTCCAGGTGGCTGTGTTGCTTTGTGTCCCTGTTGGAAGCTGAATTCCAGCCCCGTGAGAACCAGGGTGGAGGCTGGCTCGAATTCATAGGAGATGCTGCGGTCCTTCTGCAGCGGAACCCACAAAAGGCACTTGTGAACCTTGAAGAAGGGCTGAGGATGCTGGCAGGAAAATGAAATACATGTGCAGGGTCTGTGAATGTATTGCCACAGTAACTTTGGTGCATCGGATTGGCAGTTGTTACCGATCTCTGATCTCGGTGTATTGCAGAATGGTTTCTTCTGAGTTGCGTATCTTGGTTTGCATTAGTAAACACAGGTTGCTTTTTCATTGGGATAATTTGTCAGCGAATTGTATGTTATTGGGCGGGATTTCAGCTGGCATCCTATTGTCTGAACTGCGATGAGAGGTCTTTTTTAACATAAAGTCATCCGAGTCTTGAACAGATTTTTGATCATTCCTTTTGTGTGTGTGCACCAAGCTTGTGGTTCTGCTGCAAAAGTGTTTGTAGCTGTGTAGAGTGTTTAATTGGAATTTTAATAGTCAAGCGTTGAAGTGGCCATTGGACTCAAGCATGAAGAATGTAAGCTGTTTAATACTGTGTGAAGGTATTGCAAAACACGTGGATGTGAAGATGGCGAACGGTGCAAGTAGCAAGCAGCGTCTCTTTCTGTGTACCTGTGGAAAGCCTCGTACGTGACCTGTCCCGGAGTGTGGCTGGAGCTGTGCGTGTGGAGGCTCTGGGCTGCTGGATGAGTGCTGCTGTACGTCTCTGCTCTGGACCCGGGGTGCTCGCCTGGGACCGGCAAGGAATTGTTTTGTGAGAGGGAGGAAGTTGCTCAGTGCGTTGAGCAAGAGAGTGTCTCTGGACGAAGTACGAACGCGCAGCAGCCCCTCCCCAGGGATTGCTCAGCATTTTTTCCTGTTGCTGTTACAGGGGGCTCAGACCATTGATACCCATCTGTTTCCTCCTATTTATTTGTCAGATCTTCCTCTTTTAAGTGGTACTGCAAGGCTGGGCCACCAAGAGTTAAACATCTGTCCTTTAACATATTTATGGGTTGTAAACTATGCATTTGAAATTCTGGCTGTGCTGAAGTCCAGAATAATAAAACCAAAAAATGTCCTGTTAGTGCTGATGGTGCAGATTTCACTTTCTGTGTCCCTGCCCTGCAGAAGACCCTGCTTCTGTCCTTGTCCTCCTGCAGCCTGGTGGCCTCTCCTGTCCCTGCTGGCCCCAGTGGCGCTGAGCATGGCTCCGCTGCCCTGAGCCTTGCCCGTGCGGGGTGGGGGCTGGGGAAGAGTAAAGAGGGAAGGTGGTCTGAACGCCAGGTAGGACTTGACTGACTTGATCATCCTCCCTTCTACCCCCCCAGCATACCTAAATACAGTGATCTGAAACCTTCAGAAATATGAAAATGAGAACAGGTGTTCGTGTGCTCTCTGGATATCGGTTTGGTTATTGCCTGGCTAAGTAATAGAGGTGTGTGTGTAGGTGTATTTGCTAATATGCTTTTAATTATCTGCATTTACGTAATTATTTGCACTAGAAATTTCAATTTCCTGTTTCTATAGCTATAGCTGCTTTACCAGCAAAAGGGCTTTAACTTGGCTGTTGGTTTTGTGAATTAATGGCAACATTTGCTGTTTGCTTTTTATAGACCACAGAGGGACATTTTTTCAAAGCTATAGATAAAACGACAAAGGGAATTGCAAGAAAGCAAAAGGGAATTGACAAGAAAGCATGCACAGAGTGTTTGCAGCATATAACGTGTATTTATTGGTATGTGCAGATTTGTGTTTGATAGGGTCACTTCCATCTGCCTTTCAGCCTTTAGTTGAAGTTAATTTAAACAGATATATTTTGAATGGGTTTTGTTTCTAGAACTAAATTTCCAGACTCTGGTGTGTGCATGTATACACACACCCTGGTTTTATTTAAAGGGCCTGAAGTCTGACCTTTTCTAGCTCATAACTGAACATTTCAAAGAATGTCGTTAGTTTGTTCTGGACCTGGTAATATCTTACAGTTTCAGCATCATCTACTACAGGGCTTTTTGACTTCTACAGAAACTGCGTAAAATCGTTACAAAGTGTTCCTATAATCTCATTCTTCAGTTGAAACATTTCTATTATGTTATATAGCCCTACTTTCAGGTACTTTATGTATGATTAATAAATATTTTAGTTTCTTTTCAATATTACCGGGTCTTGATTATGTCATGCATTGCAGTATATATTTTGGTTTTGCAAAACTTTAAGCTAGCTTTGAAGTAGCTTTTTTCCTCTTTGCTATATTGCTATTTACAAGTCTTTTGCATACAATATATGGATTAAAACTCAAATACCATCAAAGTTAAACTAATGGGCAAGTAAAAGAAGATAGAAATCTTTTCTAGAAGGAAGTAGTGACTTGCCTAAGATGAACAAGAAGCTACATTTGGCAAACAACTCTTCTGTACTATCCTATGATCTGTGTATGTATTTTTAGAAGAAAAATGGGTAGGGTTGATGTCATATAAGAGTTGCCCCTCTTCACTCTTCTTCATGAGCCTAATTACCCTTGGAAGTTCTGGACTCTTGAGTGGCAGTACTGGCTGAACAGCCTTGGGTACCGGCTTCTGCTTTTGAGCTGCATCATTCTCTGCTGTGGAACAGGGGTGCAGAAATCACCATTCCATAGCAATTTTAGTCATCTGTTTCATCGGCTTTGATGTGTAGGTGTTAGTGTCCCCTCTTCTGTGCAGTGCATAGTACGTGTTGTATCCAGTGTTTTCCTCCAAGCTCCATGATGACTGTAGCTGGTTGGTGACCTTAAGCCACATGCTACCCATGGGCACCATCCTGCTGGGAGGCAGAGCTGGGTCCCCACTGGAGTTTGGGGTAACCCGTCTGGGGGAGAACCCTTCGCGCAAGATGAAAACCATCGCTGCAGCTGTTTGCTAATCCCACTGCACATGTGGTCCTGAGCAGTGCCTAGGGAAGCTGGAGATGGGCGGTGTGACAGCAGAGACCTAAGTGTGCTTGCATGAAACAGGGGTAGTGTTAATCATCAGGTATTAAGTGCAGTTAAGGCTTGCTGTGAACAAGCAGCATATTGTAGTAGGGAAGGAGAAGGCAGATATCTGCCCCTGGAAGAAAGGCCTCTAAATCAGGGGCTGTGGGAGCCACCCTGGTCTACCCTGGGCAGTGTCACAGGGATGCTGACAAGCTGGAGCAGTGCTCTGCAGAGCATGCCCTCTCTCTTCCTGTTGTGTTAGGCTGCCATAACATGTGCTCCTCACGATAAATGCCTAGGTTGTCCAACCCTATATAATTCTGTAGAACTTGCTCTCCCTGGCCCTTGAGTATCTATATGGATGTTTAATGTGGTTTTTTGTTTCTTTGTTTGTGTGTTAAACTTTCGTTTCTTGGAAAATACTGTTTTCTGGTTTTCACTGACTGCTATTGAACTTCAAGTTTTTGCCGAAAGTTTATTGAGGTGGGTCTTGAGTATTTTTGCTGTTTTTAGAAGCTGCACTCTGATCCCCCAAGAGGAGGTGGGGAAAGGTGCTGGTCATCCTGCTGGTATACTTTGCAGCAGAGAAATATGGTACTGTGGTCTTCCTTTGCAGTGCTGCTGCACTAGGGAGAATGGTGGAGGTGACATCAACTTAAAGTTGATTTTTATACATTAAAAATACATGAATGGTGAACTGGGGAGGCCATCCGTGCTTTCTCTGACTGGTACCTCGTGGATTCCCTAGCCCCAGCTGGTGACTGCACTTATGTTGATGCCCCTGGCTTGGGATCCCCAACCGTGTGTCCCCGACCCTGTGGTGGTGACAGAATAAAGCCATCCCTCAAATCTGGGGGCTGCTGGGGCATGCAGACAGCAGGGCTAGCACAGCCCTGCTCTGCAAATAGTTCTGTTTGTCCACATCTAGGGGTATGCAACATGCCCCCCTTGTTCTCCTGCTGCCCTTTTAGTTATCATAGGCTATTTTATGTCACGTCAACCTTTTTCTAACCTGTGCCCTCCTCAGACGCTGACTTTGGTTTCAGCATTATAGAAGCTATTTTCTGTCTCCTGGAAGCAGCTGTTAGATTAGGTTTTAGCATTTAACTTCCTATTCTCGAAATGGAAAACTGAATCATGTTGATGCTCTGAGAACTTGACGTGTGGCTGGGCCACTTCCAGGGAGCTTAGAGCAGGAGGGTGCTGCTGCTGCTGCTGCACGGTACTGGCTGTTCAGTCCAACCAGGATCTTCTAACAAGTTCTCTTCTAACAAGAACCATCCTTCTTATTAAACAACATGGTGGCAACCATAAGGCTTTCTTCTTTCCCTTCTTCCCTTCTTCTAATTTTGCATGTGTGTTTATGTACTAAAAGCATCAGGAAGACTATTTTCCATGCCAGTGTAACACTGAAAGTGGGTAGATTTGTACTTGTTATTAAGGACAGTTTAGTGAATTAAGAAAATGTTTGGTTGATGTTGGTAAAATAGACTCCAGGTGTTCCTGAAGGCTCTTACATTTGTGGGGTTTTGATGTTTGGATTTTGGGGTTCTTTTTCTTTTGTTTGCAGAATGGTTAATGCATTTTAAAATAATTTACTATGGAAGTATGACTCAACTTGTTTTTCCAAAATAGAGCTACGCTTTTGTAATGTCTAACATATAATCTTATTTTAGAAGTATTTACATTGGAGAAGAGGTGGGGTTTTTTGTTATACTGTAAGGGATGCTTCACTACTTTGTTAATCATTACGGTTTGATTATTTTGTTTGATGTGTGACTCATTTTTCCAAGGACTTTTATGGCAGCAATTATACACGTACAACAGGAAGCCTAGAAAGAAGTGCAACATCAGATCACTGAAGATTCTCTGCTCCTTTTACAGATGATTTTTATGTTTTATGGTGGCAAAGTTAATGATTTCTTGCTGTGCGTCTTCTGTTCCACATGCATAGTGTATATCATGTCTGCCTTATGACTGAATATTTCTTGAACCCACATGTGCCAACATAATTAGTAGGAAACTAGGGTTTTGTAATCAAACACACAGTTGTACATAAGTGCTTTCCAGTGCTGCTGCTTTTGTTGATATAAGAAGTGACCTGTAGTAGCCCTGTAGAATAGTTACAATTATGAAGAGGTAGTGCAGCTCTTCAGCTACATAGTGTGATCTTGCTGTTGCTATAGGTGTTCCTCTATAGTCACTGCATTTCTCTCTCTGCTCCCTTTTGAGGAAGCCTTAGGGAGAAGCTGCAAATTGAACAGTTCAGCTATTTCCTAACTACCAGTGAAAGGTTAGTTTTAGTTTTGAGGCAGTATTTGCAGTCCTCTGGTAGGTCGTTGTTCCTGCCTGCGTGAAAACATCACTAAAAGTGTTGGTGAGGGCAAGTCGGGTAGACTGGAGTTCTGGTTGTGTTCTCACTGTGTTCCCTCCTTGGGCCACAGGCGATACTGCCTTTGGGACCATGCTCTGCTCCGTGTGTGTAAACGCATCTGCACGGTACCGTGCTGTGCCGCACCCGGTCTGGAGGTGCTCTCGGAAACCTGTGGCTCGAGCCACATGGCTCGTGGGGCTGTGCTGGGGGACGGCAGTGGGCTACCCAGTGCCATTCAAGGAGCAGGCTCCCCAGTGTTGCTCTCCCGCCTTGGGGGAAAAAAAGGTTATTGAATTATTATTATTATTTTTTCCTCATCCACTTTTATAAAACTTCTTCAGGTGAAGACTGCCCCCAAGTGTAGCTATTACTCAGAGGCATGAGAAAAATGAAAAGTGAGTGCTTGAGGCCCCAGTAATATCTAGTATAAAATGTTTAGGATCAGCCGCGTGCCCATCAGCATGATAATGGGTACATTTCTGCAGAAAGTCGGCTAATCAATGATTTGGGTTGCCAGGCTAGATGGTTTACCTCATGGTAACTGCTTTCTTGTGTGTCCAGGGGTGGTGGCAGCAGTGACTCTTCAATCCTTTCAGTCATGCTGGAGAAGCCCTCCAGCCTTTCTGAGGAATTTGAGATGCTGAGCCTTGCAGGCTCAGCTTTGCCTTCCATGAGGAGCCCAGGTGCAGGAGGTGGCACCAGTGCCATCTGTGCTGCCTTTGGCTTCGGTGGATTGCTGTTAGCGGCTGTATGGGAGGTTACCGGGAGGAGCGATCTGGCATCTCTGGAGGACAGAAGACGTGGGTCTTGGAAGCGAGTGGGCGAATGGCGGTATGAAACCTTGGTTTGGAAACTGTAGAGAGAGCACTGTGCCTTTGCCAAAGCGTCTGCTCCCCCATTGCAAAGACCTGTCTGTCTCCATTGTGGAGCTCCTGTCTGCCAGCCTGGTGGAGCTGGTTCACTTCCCACCCCAAAGGTGAAAATAACCTCCTCGGGGCACGGCTCCGGGGCTGATGCTGTGAGGGAGGAAAACCTACTTGCTGTGGTGGTAGAGCAGTTGGGGAGCCAGTTGGATGCAGCTGAACATCCTTCTTCCTCTCTCCAAAACCTAGCTTTTTTTGCCCTTCTGCTCCTTTTCTTCCACTTCTTCTCTTCCTTTTCCTTGTCACACCATCCTCAAAAAAGGTGTGTGAAAAGGGTCCAGGTGTTCCCATCTTGGGAATGGGTTTTCCTTTCCAAAGCCTTCTGAAAAAGGTGAATGTATAGCCTTAGGCTATGTCATTGTGTAATTTCCAAAATCATATTTAAACAAATGTATTACTGGTTTTTTGAACTGAGCAAACCCCAACCTTCAATGCAGCAAATGATATAATGATCCCTGTTGATTATCATTATTTGTCTAGTTCTCCTTATTAAGGTAGTTATATGTTCCAGATGACAAAATATATTTTAATTTGGTTTTACTGTTCCTGTGTGTTAAAAGAAAAAGAGAAGCTGACCTAATTCAGCCTTTTAGCATGTATATGTTTTATGTAAATGGCCTCAAATTAATGAATTAACAACTTTTAACTTAGTATTTAGTTTACAAGACCAGATTGCAAGCTCCATATTCTAAAACGAGCATGTTGTGAGGCGGCTAATCATAAGAAGGGCAAATAAGTATCACATTACAGAATTTTTCTACATTAAAAATACGACCATATGTGCCTTTGAATAATTCCAGATGGAAGGCTGCTGGTTTATAATTTGTTGTTTTGGATTTGAGTTCGTCACAGTTCTTTCTGTTTTTTTGTAAACAGGTCGATCATAGGTATGTTACAAGCAGAAGAAAACCATGTATTTGTTTTGCAAGGTCTGTAAATCTAAACTTTTCACCTATTCATTCTCCTTTCCCACTGCCCAACGTTTTGGTTGCATAGCGAGCTATCAGGGATGTGTCAGCATTAGGTTGGTTGTATAGACCTTTACATATATTATCATTATGTAGTCCCTGAGCGATCACATTTTACAGTACAATTATTTTTTTAATATGTATTTTTAATAAGCATATTCAGATGCTTATCAAGAGTGTTCCCAGAGTGAATGTGAAACCTTTCAAATAAAAAGGTAAATATTTGAGAAAGTTACAAACCTCTGAAAACAGCATTATAAGGGAAATTGGTTTGCAGCCTTGGCTCTGGCTGCAGCACTAGTGCACGCTGCAACTGCTTTTGGGAGAAACATACTCTGAGAGCTTGCCAGCTTATTCTCTAATGATTTCTTTCTTAAAAAATAAAAAAAAGAGTATTTTGTGTTTATCAGATAATTTTAAAGACACTTTTTTAACAAAAGCAACCTTAGAAATAGGTGTAAGTTTGGTTCATGTTGTCAGAAGCAGTGGTTACACATCCCATCTCAGTATCTGCGGCTGTACATGATGAGGTGAGAAAAATGCAGTTTTAGGTTATAGTTAATGAAGTCTTAATTGTTCCTGTATCTGAGGTCACTTGGGACTCCGTTGCTTCAGGAGTGCTTTGTAGTAATCCTGTAGTGCTCTTACCCTCCTGCCCTGAGCAACTTGATCGTTCTTGATACCCGTGGGGAATGCCCGAGTCATGTTTCAGGTCCTTATCGATCCTTGTTTTTTATTCTTCATGATAAGGTACAAGGATATCCCAAGGTAATTCAGGATGATCATTGCTGTTCTTACTATGTGTGTCTATTTCTGTTTTCCTTGGGTTTTTTTATTTGTGACTTCCTCGCGTGGTTTTAACAGTATTTTGTAAGTCAGTATTGTAGGAAATAATAACTGTACCTGTGTCAGTAGGTTATTTATTTTTAGTTTCACTCAGAGCAACACATGGGGTCTGTGCATGACCAACATAGATGACGGGCTTGGCATCAGAAGTGCCTGTTCTAAGTTGGTTTTTCATCTTCAGCCCTCCCTTGTTTTATTTCTGCTGCCACAGTCCAATTTCTGGAGTTTAAGGAAGGCTATGTACTGTATTCACTCCATGGCAGGGGAAGGTGTAGGATTTAGTCTTGGCCATGACAATTACCAAGTCAGAATATCTGGAAAACTCATTTTCATGGCTGAGAACTTTATCCTTCTTTTACTGCTTCTTGGGGCTAAAAATATTGTTTATTGATTGCTCAGGAGTCATGTGTAGTATAAAATAGGACTTTCAGAACCTTGTGGCTTTTAAGCCTTTATAATCTTGCCCCAATGACTTTCAGCTGGTTGTTAAGAGGCTCCTCACGTGCTTTGGTGAGGTATTAGCTGTTCATGTCTGCAAACTGTGGGTCGCCTCTATGTAATGCAGGAAAACAGAGGTTTGTGATATGTCCTTTTTAAGATAAATGTAAACACGAATTAAATGTGAACATTTTCTAAAAATCAGATCAATTTCAATCCATGTTATGAGTATGTGGGATTTAAGGGAAATCATCTTGATTACTTGAGAAGCATCATCTTTGTGGAAAAGTGGAACTTGAGTAAAATAGTTTTGGGAGTACAGAACCTACTGTACAGTGCTATTTCTGAAATTCTGCTAGGAAAGAGGCCAGGATTAGAAGGAGAGCAAAATTTAGCAGTATGGAGGACTAGGATTGCTAACGGTAAGCATTTTCTCATGCTCGTGACTGTACCATTTTTACACAGCAGTCTTTTAAAACGTTCAGAGGAGGGGTGACGTGATAATGCCTCTTTGGGCTCAAGTACTTCTGTGGTCGTCTTTATCTGTGGTTTAGACTTTTTTTTGGTTTGAATTCTGTATTTTAGAGGGTTTTGGCACTTTTCTATGTGAAACCTTTGCCCAGACCTTTCAACATCTTAGGTGAGAGAGTCCTGTGCAGCTAGATATTCTTGTTGACTGGCTTGTATCTCACTTGGTGTTTAAGTTTAAACGTGTTCACAAACCCCTGTGTATAAGGAGAAAGGTATATTTCCCTGCAGTTGTTTTGAGAAACCGAGGAATGAATGAGCTTTTGCAATATTAGGCTTGTTTGTGCAGTGGCTGTTCTAAGAACCCCCTCAGAAATGCTGCCTTGCGAATGAAATCCTACCTACTGTTCGATTCATTTTGGAGTTAAAGACAACTTATTTGGTGAGCAGTTCACCTGGAACACTTGATGTGTAAGGCTGGTTCATGTGTACAGTGTGATGTTCTTTGCATGCATTTTTGTGTTTTTAAACAGCTGATGTAGCAGCAGTGAGGCACCATCTGGCATTTTGTTAAGCTCAGTGATCATTCTCCTCCGTCAGGGTTTCAGGAGGATGCTGCTGCCCTACCCACCAGCAGCTCCCTCTTCTCTGGGGACTCCTTTTTCTCCTGTTTTCTACAGTGCCTGTGGGATTCAGCCGTTCAGAAGCATTTGTTCAACTTGTTCTATGAGGTGACAGGATTTTTGCTTGAGAGTAAGGAGCCCTTGAGCAAAACTGTCTCAAGCTGAGAAAATCTGCCAGCGTGTGCCCTGGCTAGGGGCGGGAGGCTGGTGGGGGGTGTGGGTGCACCTAAGACCTTGGAGTAACATGATAGAAACTGCGTTTTGGAGCAGAAATGTGTAGATTGCTCAGTTATGTCAGCACCAATTTTCTGTGCAGAGCGTAAGGAAGCTGCTGTGGGGTGGATGGATAGACACCTTGAGAAGTGGCTGAATCGGTTATATTTGGTCTTTCTACAGAAATTACCTTTGGGTAGAAAGTGGGCATGAAGAGCACGGGCCTATATGGAATTAATTTGCTGGAGCTGTGGAGAATTAAGACTTGGAAAAAGGAAAGGGCATGCTGTAATGGGAGGTGTGGTTGGCACCCCCAGCGTATCCTTCTGCACAAGTGAACGGTGTTCCTTCAGGTGAAATGTGGGCTAGCGCAAAAGACAGCATTATATCTCTAAAACACTTAAAAATTAATATGCCACACAAATCTACGTAAAACTGAAGGTGTATGGAGGAGGGGATGTATTAGGAGCTATTACACGGTGTTGTCAATGCATTCCTAGAGGTGTCAGAGGTGACTGACTTACTTTAAGGATGAAATATTAATTGAAGAAATACCAAACGTTACCACAAATAAGACATCCATGCTGTCCTCTCCTGCAGAGCAAAATTTGTTACGAAAGTATGGACTTTTTGAATATGTAGTAATTTTTGTGCTATGCATAATGTGTAGTCTCACTTCTGTAGTCAGGGATGCCACAGGCAATTGCAGTAACCTAAATGTGTTGAAGGATAAGGTGATGCATTGCATAAAAATCCAGAGTATTGTTGAGTGACAGGACTTTGTGATACAGTTAATTTCTTCTCTGTGAAGAAATTGCTCAAAAACATTACTCAAAAAACATGCCATGGCTTTTGGCACAGATATGTTTATAAACGCAGAGTATTTGGTCTGAAAGGTACCTTTTGTTTACTTTGATTTTCTGTATGGGTGTGTTTGAAATTTTTAGTTTGAGACTACTGAAGAGGAAAATGGTAGGCATGTTCTTGATTCTGTAAAAAGGTGGTGTACCAGAGTAAAACTGCTAAAAAGAGGAGCTGCAACTGTTTAAAAAATACCTGTAGGCAGGTGTTCTCAGGTTAAAATCCTTAAATGTGTAAAAATGTACTGTGAAATGTTTCATATTTTTGTTTCCCTGCCTGGATTAGACAGTGGTTTCTCCAACTTTTTTTGGTAGTCTAGTTTGTTTACTTTAATTGTCCAGATAAGAAAATCTGGAGTGACATAAGGAGACCACTGGGGACAAAAGGGTGCAGTTGTACAATTGAGTTTTCTTGCTGTTTTTGTAGACGCATGTAAACCTCTAATCTGTATAACCTTCCTAGTTTAATGAACCGTGATACCAGTATTAGTTGTGACTACATGCTTTCTTCAAATGTCTAGGTGTTTGCTCAGTTTTTCTCTGTTTTCTAAATGGGTAACTAGGTGTATCTATTTAAATCCTGCATTTCTGATGTCATGCTATCTCGAGTCGTGAAGTGTGTCTTGTTCGCTCAGACTGCATTTTTGTAAATGACACTTGACAAGCCAGCACAGGAATTTACAAACTGGTCGGTAAGCGTTGGCATCTTCAGTCACTGATCAAACTCTGCCATAGTTGCGCTCTCTAAGCATTTTAGTGTTCTGAGGGTTTTTTCCCTTCTCTTTACATCTTTTCATATAGAACTTATTCTTTGCTCGTTAGCTGATTTGCAGCCATATGTTAGTTTGGTTATTTTTGTGTTTATTTCTTTGCAACCAAGGAGCTAGCAAAACCTGTTGGAATTAACCTGAGAGATGTGCAAATACACATTATTGATGTATGTGGTTTTACTTTGCCACAATGTGATGCTCAGAGTGTTAATTCGCAGCTCTGCAAGAATGGTGAATTTTAGCATTTAACATCTTTCCTGTGTTTTTGACAGCATTCCTGTGCTACCTATACAACACATTAAAATGCACTGCTTTTGTCAGATGTCTCAGAAGACTTAGCATTTTGGCCAGTAAAACAGGGAATCTTCTACTGAAATAATTTTCCCCCTTTTCCATTTTTTTGGTGTTTTTTTTTCCTTTTCTTACATGTATGCATATATAAATTGCACCCAGCTCAGTAACTCTTTTTCTACATCTCACGCAGAAACTCTTACAAGAGAGGCTACATTTTCCGAATGTCAGATTTGGCATTCTTACTAATGGTTGAGTACCCTCTCTGCAACGTGTCTCAACCTCTGTTTTTTAATTACAGACCTTTTCATGCATAACCTCTCTAGTATTTCAACTTCTAAAGTTACTTTAATCCAGAACTGGTCACCTCGGTCTCCTTGATTTGCTTGTGGACTTCTTGTTTGCAAATACGTGCAACTTTAAGCAAGGTGGAGTGAGTGAATATATTTTTTGGCATTGTAGTGCTGGACAGTCCTGTTTTCTTTTATCTCCCTTCCTTCTCCCTCCTCCCTCAGGCTATTAGTAGAAACAGAATTCTTCAAAATAGTGGTTTTGAAATGAAAATAGCATTTTCAGCAGAATAGATGAGGTCTGTCCTTGTCACTACAGGAAGCAGGAGGGTGAGTGTGCATGAGGTTATTACTGGCGCTCATCTTGTCTTCAGGTTCTACTGGCACCTACATTTTTCACCCATGTAGGTTCCCCTTATTTGTTTCACCTTAATAGGAAACCTAAACTATGGCCAGATTCCAGTCTTCAGAGTAAATTTAAGTTAGTCTCCTAAAGCTAACATGAATTTAAGTGACACACGGTGTCTTAATTATATTTATTAGCAAAAAGCAATAATTATTTCTATGTGTAGACTGGTTTCACATTCTCCAAAATGTTGGTGTACTTCCGTCCACTCCCAGCTTAAACTGCCAGATGCTGAAACAACCAGCCTCTTACCCTATTCTCCTTAGCAGAATTTCTGTCGTGAGGACTGTCCACCAATGTGAATCAAAATTGTCACAACAGACTTCACTGAAGTCTTTTCAACACATGCAACAAAAGCATAGCAGGCCAGGACCACTGCCCTTGATCGTTATTGATCCTTGTTATTAATCACTGCCCTAGCGATTGACATCGGCTGAATTTCTGGCCCAGCACGTCCAGCACTCCCAGTTCCCAAACATAGCCGTGGTGGCTCTGAGACACCAGGAGGACGCTTATCTGGAGGGCGGTTTGCTGTGTCAGTTACAGAAAACCTGTTTTCCCTGAGCTGTTTGTTACAGACTCTTTATTGTGACTTTGGCTAGCTATCAGATGCTTCTGTCTAAACAGAGAATTTTCCTCACCAGGTTTTTCTTAAGATGTTCTGCAGTGAGACACCTCTGGCTGAGACAAGCACACACCTAACACCCATTTTGATAGCGACAGCAGGATTTGTTCAAATGCATTGATAAATCAGTCTTGGAATTGTGACTTCAGAGTAGGTTCTAGTGGGAGTAAACCAGTGGATGGTGCCTTGAAGAAAATTTCCATTTCAGAGCTCTTGTCTTTTGTTGCAGATGTTCGTTTCCCTTCAAGCCAAGTCTGTGCTACCAGCATCTGTACTACCTGTGTCTGTTGCTCAGGGCTGAGCAGGAGAAAGCTATGATCTGCTGTATTTAAGGTAGAAGTCCTTACGTACAGGTATGTCAGGAAGAACATGCGTTTGCATTTCTGGGTTTGGGGTTTTTTCTTCCCCTTCCCCTTTCCCATGAGTTTTGACAGCATTTTGGAGCATCTGCTGACAAGGGTATGTCAAAAGACTGTAGAGTAGTTATCTTCTATTCTTGCCTTTTGATTGGCAGTGCGTTTTGGCTTGCTGGTATATTACATTTGTAATCCTATACCGTGCATGCCCTCCTAGAATAGATCATAGAATCACTGGAAAATGTAGGCTGGAACCGCTGGAGGTCATCTGGTCCGATACTGCCCAGCCTTGGCAGTGCTGGCTTCAAAGATGGATCGTGTTACTCAGGGTCTTGCCCCAGTTGAGTTTTGAGTATCTCCAAGGAGGGAAAGGTTACACCTCTGAGTACAAAGGAAAAAAAAAATAAAAAATTGAATTGAGAATAGTGAAGAGCTAAAAATAAGGTGGTTGAATTGGAGTTTCCCTTCTTGCAATGTGTGGTGGTTGCCTCCTGCATGCCCTTCACACTTCTGACTAGTTTGGCATGCTTTTCTCTGTAGGCCCTGTCCCACAAGGTAGTGAGGAGTAGAACTGGATCCTGCTTTGGCTTTCCTCTAGGCCAGGTGAGCCCAGTTCTTGCATCCTCTGGTCATACACGATGTGCTGCAGCCTCCTTATCATCTTCGTGGCCCTCTGCTGCACTCGTTCCAGTTGGCCAGTCTCCACTGTACTGGGGCCCCCCAGACTAGATATGTGTCTAGGGGCGACCCAGAATGGAATAATCATTTGCATTGGCTGCACTTCTGCTCATACAGCCCAGTGTGTGGTCAGCCTTGGTTGCTGCAGGGGTACCCTGCTGATCCCTGCTCAGGTTGTCCACCTGGATCCCCAGCTCCTCTCTGCTGGTCACCCCAGCCCACAATGCTGCTGGGTAACTGGGATAACAGGATAACTGGGGTTATCCTGGCTCTGCTGCAAGACTCTCTGTCTTTCTGAATATTGTGGGACTTCTGGCAAGCCAGTCCTCCTCCGGTTTGGTGTCATCGCAAACAGGGTGGGGGTGTGCCCATCCCACTGACCGGAGGAAGCTGTGCTGACCTTGGTGCTGACCCATGGGGGACACCACTGGAAATCACCGGCCAGCTGGACCATTAGACCGTTTGTGGGTTTAAGGGAAGTATGTGAGCAGTTCTAGGGGAAATACATGACAGTAAAAGCACGAGTGGAAATCAGCCACCAGTTGGGCCGTTGACATTTGGTCCAGACCTGTTAGACCACAAACGCTGCATTGGAAGCCTGATGTTCCAACTTGTTCCTCACCCAACCTCTGAAAATGATCATGTATCTTCTTTTCTCACCCAATCCTTATGTTTCAGAGATCCACATTTAATAAACAGATCAGTGGAAAGCTGAACAGTGGAACAGAAAATTGTTTTTATTTTCAACTTCTAAAAGTGCATCACTGCTTTTGAGAAGGAATTGGGAATTGTTTGTTAAAAGGACAGAGTGCAGCAGATGAACAATTTTTTTATTTATTTTTTTAACCAGTCTGTATTTGTGTGGAAGGTGTACATTCAAAGTGATTTGAACTGGAAAGAAATTAAAGGGAGAATTGCAATTGATCTGAGTTAATTTGATACAAATTTACATTGTTTGAACTTTATTGCGCTGGTCGCATGTGGAGGACATTTATGGGAAAAGCAATTGAGGAAGCGTGCTTTTAAGGGAAATACTTGATAGAAAAACCACAAAGTATCAGGGAGGGTTCAGCATATCGGAACTATTTTTGAATTGTTTTTGCTTTAAATTCGCTGAAATTTTAAGCTATCTTTCTGTATGACTTATTTATGTAAGATCTGGGAGACACTTTTCTGGAGCTGGTGGCAAATTATTGCTAGCCAGAATTTGCTTTGTACATTTTTCTTCATCTGAAAATGAACCTCACTTTATTTTGAATAACCCCAAGGCCTGTAAGCAGGCCTGTCCTGAAACACTTTGAGTTCATCCAGGTGCAGATTTGTTTTTCTTTTTTCCCCCTAAGTGTTGATACAATTAGTTTGAAAGTTATAATAAAACTGTGTAACACTTTCTCTCCAAATAGCTCTTTTAAAAAAGCAAACAAAAAACCCCAAACCCAAACAAAAATCCCAAGAATTCTTGCAATGAACTTGGAAAAAATCCCAGATATGAATTTATACAGCTGTGAATGGTACTAGAGATACTGACTTGTCAAATATAAAGGTGACTGGAGATGCATTGGCCTTTTATTCTTAGACACTCGAGTTTGCTGGAGGCACAGAATAAAATCATGGTCTATTGCTTAAGATGCTGGACTGATGCCAGCAGTAGTACTTACAATAAAGCGAATGCCTTCAGTTTTGAGTAGAAGCCTGTTTGGCATACCTTGAGGAGTAGTCACTCTCCTAAAAATAATCTGTTGTCAAATATAGGGAAAAAGTGAGAGCTGTCAACTTGCAGCCTCATTTACCTGATGGAAGATGTGTATTTTTTATGTTTATTATGTTAAGTTTTTATTTATTGTTATAACTTTTATTATTATTTCTTTTCATTGTTGACAGTGGAAAGCGTGTTTTTTGTTTGTTTTTTCCCCCCTCTCTACATGTTGCCTGAAGCTCTTCTGTGGTTGAATGTGGAACTGGGCAGTGAGCTGTGCCTGCTGGAAGGAGCTGCAAGTTCACCTTTAACTGCTCTTGCTGCAAAAAAGGACTTTGGTGTTGGGGGAGATGGGGCAGGGTTTTGGGAGGGAAAACCACGTGTGCAGTTGGGAATTTCCCTTACGGTGCTGCAGGCAGAAACCGTTCATTCTGTTTTCCCTGTGTATAATCGCTGGAGATCTTGGTCTTTGTGGTGACTTAGTCAAGATCATGTGCGATCTTCAAGTTTCTGACACAAGTCAGTAACTAGTTTAGAAAAGACCACTGACTTCTAAGCAGTTCCATTGATCACCAGGTACACGTGCCACTAGGTGTAACCCTTGATTTGCAATTATGAAGTTTAAATTTATAATTAAAATGTTAATATTTATATTTAAATTTATAATTTAAGCAATAATATTTATATTTAAATTTATAATTTAAATTATGAATATAAATTATATGCAAATATGCTTCAAACATATTGGTCCATAAATCTGATTGAAATTTAAAAATCAAGTATTTTGGAGAATATAATTTTTATTCTAATAACTCCTAGTAATCTAGTCATTACTTTGCAGCTGCATCAGTCTGAGGAACAGTTGTATTGAGTTTTTTGGTTGATTTGTCTTCTGTGCTGTTAGAAATGAGCACAAGAAAACTTATGATAAAAATCTGACCCTGATCTGTAAGTTTGTTAGCTGGAGCTGGTGGGGGTGGGTATGGACAGAGCAGTTTCACTGTGTGAACCAGCGGTGGTGGTGGGATCCCAGACTTGCCATTTTTTAGCACGCAGCTTTGTAAGGAATTCCAGCAGAAGAAACTTTATTGGGTTGCCCATGGTGTTCTATACACTGTTTTTTAAAGACAGATATATAGTTGAGGGCACTGTTAGCTGGAGAGCTTAGTTTTTTACTGACAGCATCACATACATGCTAAATTGGGATCTTCAATCAGAAAGCAATATAGGTGTGAAAGTATACTGTAGGTTGTGCATGTCTTATTATGTAAAGCATGTTATCAGATGATGTACAAATTTTACTCTTTCACAGGATACTGAGCCTTAAGTGCCTGGTTCTGATTACATATGACTTCAGTTCTTTGAGCCTGTGATGTAGCTTTCCGTTTGTTGGTTGGTTTTCGGTTGGTTTTTTTTTTAGTAGCTGGTGTTCTTGTAGATAACTTGTTTTTTCTAAAATTCAAAGCTTTGCATAATTTCAGTGGATTCTGTGGTTTCAGCAGGTATAAGGCAGTGGATTCTAACTAAAGCACTTGAGCTCTGAAAACATCAGACTATAATATCTTGTCAGGAAGAAAGCTGGTGATGAATTTAATGTGAATTTTTGTCCTTTTTTCATGATTTGCTGAAACAGAAGGGAAAAATTTGTGTGTTGCTTTGCAACTGAGATTTGATACTTTTCTGTTATGCAGTGGTCTTATCTGAGATTGCCTAAAGTCAATTCTGTTATGCAGGAGCTTTTAGGGTTTTCTGTTGTATGGATGCATCAGGTTTGGAGCCGGCGTTCAGTCCATAACAGCTTTAAGTTTTACATTCAGTGAACATCATGGTAGAAGAGGAAGAAGAAACTTCATTTCTGCAGGAGCCTGAAAGCCTATAATGGGAAAATACTATATTCTTTGTTTCTGTCATTGATTATGTCAATGGATGGCCAGAAACTGTCAGAAGAAACATTAGCATAGCAAGCTTTAAAATGAACAAATGGAATTAAACCCAAAGTTGGAGCTGAAATGAGAGGCAATTTTAAGAAATCTGTTTGCTGAGTTCTGTATGATCAGCCCCCAAGATTCATCCAATTAGATAGTCACTTTTACCACAAAGCAAAAGAGAAATGCAGAAGTTCCAACTACTTTCCTGAATGTTTTTTTCTCTTGCAGATTTGAAGCGCTGACTGAAGTTTCATCTGCTCTTTGTTTGTGTATGTATGCGTCTACGTATAAATAAAATCCAGACTGCAAATAATACTTTGTAGCATGAGAACTGAAGAGCTAGAAATCTCTCTTGGTGATGCACTGGCCTTTTCTCCCCCACCATCTCTTGTTGTGCTCCATCCCTCAGCTCCCCTGGCTCGCTGCTGCGTTTTCTTATTTCCCCCAGGTGCAGGCAGGTGCTTAAAAAAACTTGCTGGCAGGGTCTAACAGCTTTTTCCTCTTTGTTGGCGGGATTTGTTGAGATCACACAGGCACTTGATCCAGGAGCTGGGAAATTGCGTTGCAGTCTGTTCCAGTTAGGATTTTGTGAGTAACTGCAAGCTTCCCATATCTGTATTGTCTTAAGGTTTCTGTTGTTAATTGATTAAGCTGCATGAAGCTGTGATGGCTATGATAAGCCTTACTGGTTTTATTTCCAGTTAAATATTTATAAAATGTGAATTTCACAGTGTGGCTTGAAAGTCAGGTGGCGAGTCTCTCAATGTATTTGTTTAACCATCTGTAGCCAAGTACAATCAGCGTGTACTGTAAGGACAGCGGTAATTATCCTGTCTAGTAAGCATGCAGAATTCTTCCTTACTGGAAGATTATTTTAATGTTCCCTTCGTGTAGCTCAGGGCAGCAAGGAAGTGGATCCCCGTGCTAAAAATAAGAAAGGAAGATGCACATCTGTGTGTTGCATCAGCTTTCAGCAAGCTTAAAATAATGCATTGTGCAAGAACACGTCTCCTTCAGCTCATTCTCTGAAGACTATAGACAATCTTAACTTCTTCAAACACCACCCCCCCCACCCTCCTGCCTGTGCACAGGAATAGTTCACGTGGAGAAAGCTGCATTCACCATCGACGTTATAAAGTAACTCATCCATTTTTATGTGGTGCTCTAAATTCAGGAGTATCTGCACTTCAGGTGCAGATTAAATTGCATGAAGGCAAGGCAAGAATCTGTAACACTTATCAAGTGGTGCAGGTAAGAGGTGACTAATGTCTTGGGGCAAAACAAATTTGTTTGCAGTTTCTTTCTGAATGAAAAGGCTAGTAGTTTGTTTCCGTGGAAGAGGAGAGGTAGTGTTAGCTTTAACTAAAATATAGTGTTTTGGATTTGATTGACTTGGCATGATGCCTGGCCTAATGAAATAGGTGCATTCTGAAAAGGTTGTTTAGGTGGTCCATGTACCAGTGTACTTTCTTCAGTTTCTTCCACTGGGAAGAGAATTGGAGAAGGGATGTATAATGTGAAAAGGTTTTTTGGGACTGAGGGGGAGGTTGGTGGGGTTCTTTAGCTTTTTTTTTTTTTTTTTTTTTTTACAAGTGAAATCATATATGAGCGTTTTGGCAGTTTTGGAGTTCTGGGAAGTCAAGGCTTATTGTGTTGCTGACTTTGGAAATGATGCAGTCTTACTGCCTGCTTACAGGGCAGGACAAATAAATGAAGGAATTGGGTGCAGGATCTGGGAGATCATTCTGTCGTGTCTAACCCTCAGCTTGCTGTTTAGGGAAGGAAGAACTTGTAAAAAAGCTGTTAGTGTAACTTTTCCAAGTTGACCAGATTGTTATCGCTTGTTGATGTTTGAATCAATACTGAAATACAGCTTCTAACACCTTTTTATATTGGTGGTGGAGTAAAATGGACTCATATCATGGGAAGGGTCAATGTGAGCTTTTTTAACATGCTGTAAAAGGACTGATCTGAAATCATACGTGTCTTAATTCTGTTGTTAGAGCCAGAATCTTTTGATTGCGGCTGTTGTAAATGCATCCTTCCCCAAATACTGATTACGTGTCACTGCATGTATTTGCTCATAAGTTGACTAAAATAACTGTAGTATGAAATACCTTGTACGACTTCTAAAAATAACTACACGTTCCTCTTTGCTGTTTTGCTTTAGTTGTAGAATAATATTTTTGCTCTCTGCTTTGGTGAGTTTTGTGTTTTTCTTCAATATAGGTGATACTTAAAAGAATAGCTACTTTGCCTACTAGAACAACCATTTATGCTCTTAACCTAATTATTTAAAACTTAGCTTGGAGATGTGAGGTTAAAGTATAGCTTCCATAAATAAATGGTCACCTCCAATGTTTAAGACTTATTTATTTTCTGTTCTCTTTTTCACTGTGACTTTTTTTTTAGGTGTAAAGAAAAAGTAATGGCATCATTATGAAGAAAAAGTAATGCATATGTAATTCATACCTGTTAAGACACTCACACACACACACAAATTCACGTATGCTGTTTCCAAGCAGGTATTTTCCTTCCGAGGCGTCCATCCCCCTCAGCTGGACCTTGCTTGGTGTGTGGTACATCACTGAGCACTCCACTGCTGCTCCTGTTTGTTAGAAAACAGCTGGCAGCAGAGCTCACCTGTGAGCTCCCCAGGACCCTGTGTCCAGTGCTCATTGCTCTGATCTTCGTCTTTTCTTGGGATAACAGTGGAAACAAAGATGTCTACAAATTACTAAACTCACCTGAACTGAGTGATGGGTTTCTTGGCGATACGCTGGAAATGCCTGCTGCAGTGTAGGATATAGTTTAAAAAGCATACATGGACAGTAGTGATGGTCTGCACTGTATGTTACTTTGTTGGGGAGGTACTGAATTGTAGAATGTGTGTGCTTGAAAAAAGCGGGAATATATTTAACTTGGAAGAGAAAAATGAAGAAGCTGAAGAAAATGTTTTAGAGTGTGACTGTAATACTACAGATGAGGCGAGGTGCAGAAAATTGCACTTTTACTCAGGTGGTTTATTCGTGGTCTCAGAACCAGGGAACTGGTAGGCATGAAACAGGTCTTTACCCTCTAAAATGTTAAAGAGAAACTCTTGAATAAGGTGATGTTTTTGTTTATTTGTTTGGATTTGTTTTTTTTTTTTGTTTTAAGGAAGATGTGTGTATGCTTTCAAAACTTGCGTGAAGAGCTGACATTACTGTTTGTGCGTTTGTAAAACACTGCCATGTCTAACAAAGTGAACTGAGGCAATACATTGAGGCTGTTTTATGATAATTATTTTCACTACTTCGGTCAAAATATGAACCTGAGTGTAGTTCACAAATTAGACTTAAAATTGCAAAATGGATTTTTGTCTTTAATTAAAGGTTTCCAGATATTGCCACATATGGGAGTCTGAACATACCATTAGTACTCTATTAAACTGTATTAAAATACCACTGTATTAAAAAACCCAACAAATCCGATCTATAAATGTGCAGAGTAGAAATGCTACCATACCTAATAGACTATTGATATTCTGACAAACTGTACTAGTCTACAGTTAAATAAATATAAATCAACATTTGATTATTTTTTTTTCTGGCTTGAATTTTACATCATATTATAAGGGGCTTAATCGTGACCCCATTGCTTTTTACCTCCATATTTTTATGTAGAGTGCAAGGTCTTTTAAAAATAAATAAATAACCTCTGTCTACACAGTGAATATTCCCAGCCTTAGCTAATTACTGATACAGTAATTGTATCGGAGGTATAATTAGAGTTGTGTACCTTAGAGTTGGGTTTGGGGTTTTTTTTTGTGGTGTGGTGTTTTTTGGGGGGGGTTTGTTTGGTTTTTTGCTTATGGTCAATGGAACATTTTGTTATACTTAGTTCTGGTTAGCTGTAGGGTTTTAAATCTCTTACTTCTGAACAGCGCTTTTGCATTTTGTTGCTTGGTGTTTCTTACCTCTCAGAAGTATGAAGAATAATAATTTTTTAATCAGTACAAAATCCCTTTTATACAATCCTGCATTAAAAGGTGTTTACTGGATTTTGGTAGTACGTGCTGATCTGGGAAGATGAGCTGAGCTGCGCAACGTGCTTGAGCAGGTTCGTGCCGCTCCGAATGCCCACCCCCCATGTGCACCCAGTACAGAGGCAGCTGCTGGGGTTGGCCAAGTCCTGCCGCATCAGTTGTAACAATCGAAACGTAGACATGCCAGCTGTGATTTCAAAAAAAATTAACATTTTTAGAAAGGTCTTTCTCTTCTATCTCCATCGCCCCCCTGCCCCTTATTTAAAGTGAAATCAGATTAGGTCAAAAATGTTTTGAAAATCTTTGTGATAAGACAATGGAAACTAAGCAGTGATACTTGCCTTTTTTTACATAGGAAATTATCTAGAAAAACCTCTCCTAAGTATAATAGGCAGGGGTACTGCTGAGGTGGTAACCCTGAACCAGTAACCAGTGCCATGCCCAAACAAGCCCAGTGCGTCTGTGGAGACAGGGTTTAATTCCTGCCTCCTACCCCTTCAGGCAGAAGTGTGCCATCGATAGTTCGACTTGGGAAGCAAAGCGACTTGAGTAATTAAATTTAGGTCATTAAAGTTTAAGTAATGTTCCATCTCGGAGAGGATACATGTGCCTGGGGAGGCGAGGGGCAGCGAGGAGAGGGAATGAGGAAGGCAGGGCAGTGCACCAAGGCTGGGCTGGGAGAGGAGCTTTGGAAAAAGGGAATTCAGCCCTCCTGAAACCAATACAGAAAGCCATAAAATGCATCAGGCAAACGTATGGGAAGGAAACCAGAGGAGTGATAAGTCTGTGAAGCAGATGGTCTGCTTTATGATGAGTCACCTTACAGAAATAGGAAGTAGTAGTTAAAGGAAAAAAAAATGAGGTGGGACTGCGGTGGTAAGTAGTCTGGTTCTGTGAGGGTTTTGGGGTTTTTTTGTCGTCTTAGTAAGGATGAAATACTGTCAGGCTTTTGGGTGTTAAGTGTAAAGATGCTCCAGCCAGTGTATTGAAGCGCAGCAAACTGCTGTGACCCATTGGATACGCCAGAGAATTCTGGTAGCATTTAAAGATGATGGGGTTGCTCTGTTCCAAACGTGTGTTTTTTCTCTCACTGTGAGCAACGTGGTGAAATGGCAGAAATTGTATGACAATAATCAGTTATTTAATTTGGGTAAGATTAGGCACGTTTATGAAAAAATACAGAGTAACCTAAGGAAGCAGCATAAGTGAGCAACAAGGAGGTAAGGACAGCACGTTGGACTAAGAGGATTTACAGAGGCTTAATTACTGTCTTAATTTGCGAAGGAAGGGGGCAGGACAAACACAAATTTACAGATAAAGGAGTGCCTTGATACAGATGATAAATCCAGAATTGGGCAACCAAATTTTAAGTACATGGGATAAACCAGATTCCTTTATCTTAGTGCTCGTCTCCAAGGGATGGGGGGGGGGGAAAGATGGGTGGGTGGGGGAAGCATATGAAACAATGGAAAGGTAGAGCATCTCCTGTGAACAATGAGCACTCAGCAAAACTAAATCCAAGGAAAAGGAAGTACTCCCACCCGCTCTTTTTTCCTTATCCTTTTTCTCACAGAATTGGTGTTTACATTGAAAAACACATCTCCTTTGGAGGCTACTGAATGCAAGAGCTCTGCTGAGAATTGAGATTATTTAGGTATTCATATAAGTAGCAAGTAGGTGGTGCTGGAGTAAATAATCTGGTTTTAGAGAAGTGTAGAGTTATCATCACATTTTTCAGCATAAGCGCATTTCAGAGTTGTGGTGCGGTTTTTTTCCCCTCCAGAAGAAAGCATCTCTGAATCTGTTATTAATGAATGGAGAAGCAATTGCTGTTCATTTTTAGAAACATGGCATAGGTTGGATTCACCAGGAGTCTCACCAGACTTAAAAATTATTTTCTGAAGTACAGCCCTGCTGTGTGGGCAGCTCGTGACCATGGTGTGCGTCAGGTCCTCCTAAGATGGGAGGTACGTTCATTTGCTTCCTTTTAAAAGCAAAACAAAACAAAAATCAAATGCTTTGATTTGTACTTTGCTTGACTTTTGCCTGGGGAAACCGTAAGAAGCAATTTGTCTTACAAACATAGGAGCCACATCTTCTCTCCCACTTCTAGGAAGTCGGTATGAGATTGTAGCATCAATGGAGATGTTGTAGGCGCTTGGCTCTGTGAGTATAAACAGAATTAAGCAGGGATTGCTCTGGCTGGAAACTGAACTGCCTTAGCAGTTCACATGCCTCCAACCACTAGTGACTGTTGGAGCCGTGTTGCATCCATCTGTCCAATTCTGGCTACTTTGCAGCCACTGCTGTCACCAGGGAAAGGGATTGTGGGGAGGAGCTGAGATCTGCCCTGTAGCACAGGAATTTCTCTCTCAGATATGGAAATAAAGATCTGAAGGCTGAGCAAAGGCTGGTGCAGTAAGAGTCAGTCAAATGCTGTCAAATGCAACTCTTGACTTCTCTTTCTAAAGTGAGTTGATGTCAGGTTGTCCGAGTTGGATCTTCTTGTCAGTCCTTGAGATCTCTGGGGTCTGTTGTGCAGTTTCAAAATACGATGCAAAAATGATAAGCTGAATTTGTAGGACATGGGTATTTTGGCCAGTCACGCTGGAGAGCAGTTTAATGTAGTGCAGATGATGGCTGGTGGTTGTGCCCCCCCGTCTTGTGGCACAGGGAGCTCCATAGTTTGTGATTATGAAGTAAACTTTTCTTTTGATGGTCAGGTTAAATCCTATCCAGTTGTCATTAGTAAGCATCAAATGGAATGAAATATTTTTTCAGAGGAGCTTTAGACTTTATAATGCTCTTAACAAGTGTTCTTCTCTCATTCATTATGTGTTACAGAGCACGTCTGCAAAGCAGTTTACATGCCTACTGCACTTATACTGGTTTTCTTACCTTTTTTTTTAACCCAGGTATGTGCGTGTAAATCCTTCGTGCATGAATTGCTTGTGCAGATGTGTTCAAGTAGAAACCCCACACTTCAAAGTCTGTATGTTAGACTTAAAGCGCTTTATTTGGCATGAGGATGCCTTATGTCAAAGTGTTGCCTCAGTGCACGTTTGGGAGGCTTGCAAAAGGAAGGTGCTTAACGAACGTTTCTGCTTGGGGGAAGAAACCCCACCTTTTATTACTGTTTGCATTGAATTACTTTAGTTAATCATTGCTCTTTTGTGTATGAGTTTGAGAGAGAATGTGTTCACTGCAGGCAGTAAATCTTACCAATTCAAGATGTTTTCTTCAGCTCTGTGTGTGCAGTGAGATATTCAAGTATGCTTTTCCTGTGTTAGGTGCTTTGAAAGCATTTTTAAAACCAGTTACTGTTGGTGAACAGTGTCTTAAGAAAAACGGTCTTGTGGTGTTTGGGTAGTGTGTATTCTGAAGCACGGTAAAACTGAAGTGTAGTTGTGCCTCCTGAAATAGAGTTAAAGCCACCAAAGCATCAGAGATGACAAGTCACACGTTCGTCATAGGCAAGAAAAATACAGCAATTGCATCATTTTCTTCACTGTCACTCAGTATTCAGTTGGCAATATTCTGTGTACTGTAACTGAAGGGTGCATACGCAGGTGAATTAAAAGAAACTGCTGTTTTTAACAGTTGTGTAGGACAGCCCTTAGTAATAATTTCCACACGCCTGGTGACCTTCAGTATGAGAACGTACTGTTGAATGTCTAGTCCGATATCTTGTATTTAACTTCAGGCACCATCAGCAAGATCAAGAAAGGTGTAAAACCTTCCTGCTGAACAAATGTGGGATGATCTTCCTCCTTATTCTTGATAGAAGTTGTTTCATGTCCTTAAGAAGAGTGCTTCGTATCTCTTCTAAAGCACTTGTTTGGTTTATTTTTATACTCTTGCCTATCATGTCTGTTTTAAAACTGGCTTTTCATTGTGGATTTTTTTAATGCCTACTCCTGTCAGTAGTCATCTGAATTTATTCATTGCCCTCCTGTAAAGAATAAGTGGCATTTGTAGGAATGGTTGCAACTTTTGACTTTGCATTTGTTAAATGTAAATGTTTTTATTACTATAAATACAACAATACTTGAAATTAAGAGTGCTGGTCTATCTTTAAGGAGAATATTGATATAGCTTATAGAGCCTGATGTTAACAAATATGAAAATGTTTCTTTTCCAAATATACATGTGTGTTAGATTTCCTAATATAAAGGAGAACAAAGTCTGTAGTTAATATTTTTTTTTTCTCCTCTTCTCAAAATTGTTTTGAGGGCAAAGTTTTCTTCTCCCAACATCATTAAAATGAGGCATTTAATTTTGTTTTACTTTGGCAAAGTAATATGAAACATTTTGGTTGTAAGGAATGTTAAAAACGAGGTGTAATAGAGAAGAACATGAGCCTCTGAAATATTGATTGCCGTTTTTATGGATCTTTTTGTTCATGTTTATTTGTGGTCAGTTGGAGGGAAGTAAGGACTTTGCATCCTGCTAAGTGTGGAAGGCTTTCAATATGTGTTACTTGGTGTTAGCTTTTTTTAAAACATTACTTATGACTGACACATCCTGGTGTAGTTTACTCTTCCCGCTAGTGACCTTGAAAGCATGTCTGTGCAATAATTGCTTATTGCTGGAACAAAAAATAATTCTGTCTAAGATTTGTTTGAATTCAGGAAGCAGTGTTTGCCAAAGCAAAATCTTGGTGACGCAACTATGTCAGGTTTCAGCAGCCACACCTCTGCTAAGCAGTTTCAAGTTTTCAGCTTTAACCTTTGTTCATAGCTATATTCCTTTTCCAGCAGAACATCTGAGGCGGTTTTCTTTCTTCCTTTTGCAACGAAGCTGTGGTAAAGAAATGGAGAGTTCTAGCAGAAGCAGCAGCAGCGAGTACTGCTGAGGCTTGCAGTAATTTTGTGTTGAGGTAACTGCATGACAGACAGACAAATGGATTCTCTTCCCAATCACTGTGGTAAGGATAACGCTTGATATTTGGAAGTGCTGAATGGTTTAGATGGTGTGGGTTTTGTAGCATAGGATTTCATAATGAGCTATGCTTGATATCCGAAAAGCAACACGGAATGCCATTGCTGGGCTCCAGTCGCCTTCCGTTGCACGGGGATACTGGATCAAATTAAGTAGGTACATCTTCACTGCTGTAGTGTCATTTCCAGTGCGGCTTTGGGGTATTGCATTAACACTTGTCTTTGGTATTGGTGTTTAATGCAAGAATACCTTTCTAATGAGCCATGCTGCTGAAAGTGCTCCCTCCAGGACTGGGTAAATGTAGTTTTCAGTGCTTTATGATGAGGATTTTCTTTTCTGTAATTATGGATTTGTAAGAATCCCTTCAAAATTAATAGTTTTTGGACAGCAAATACAGTTTTGAAGCATGCTTCACTATTAATGCGCTGAGCTGCTGGGTTGATTGCTTTGCCTGCACCGTGCCTCTGTTCCCATGCTGTACGTGCTGCGGTGAGCACGGGGCTGGGTCTCTGATGAGTGTAACTTCTCACCGTTATCAAACTGAAAGTGAGCTTATAATTACAAATTAGCTGTTCTAACTGCTTTGGGGGAAAAAAAAGTTTTGAAATCCTAAAGGATCACTATTTCAAGAGGAGATCCATCCATTTCTGCCTGGAGCCATCCATATTCATGCACTTGCGTACACATGTGGCTTTTCATTATCAAATGCTGAAGTTTTATACTAAGACTTCTGAAATTTGCCCCTCGGATACAAAGTTTTATAAAGCCCCTAAGTGCTTTAAGCATCCTTTTTGAATGTTTGCCGAACACAGAGGGCAGGAATCGAGCCGTGGTCTTGGGAGAGCGTTCAGTGTGTAGTTCATACTCCTTCCCAGCCAGATGCGATGCCAGGGGTTGAACCCTTGTTTACAGCAGAAGTAAATAAAGCAGTCTTTTTATAAATGACTTGTGAAGAAGTGATAGTAGTAGCATATGGAGCCTCTGTAGTTTTTGTCGTGTTCAGCTATGCCTCATCTTCATACTGCCCTGATTTACTGCCAAATTGTGGAACAGCTGCCAAAGACCCTTACCAAAAGGAGTTTGTAATCTTCTGTGGGGAGTTACCTTTAAATACAGCACCGTGCTGAGTACTATGTGACATTCATCACCACAGTCCACTGTTATGAATTAAAATTGGAATGCAAAACTTGTCATTTATGAAAATAGACTTTTTTTTTTCTCTAACTTGCCAAGAATGCCATGGTTTTTTCTCTTACATTCCTGTTTTCTGACTTATTCCAGGACTCCTCAACACTACTCCTTTCTTGGGGGGGTGGGGGTGGTAAAGGATATAGGCATATTCTCTATGTTGAGGGACTAAACTGTAGTTTCCACTAGGCATGGACTAGGAAAATGAACTTACAAACCCAGTTGTTTTTCTTGGGCTGCGCTGTCCAACTGAGTGGCCACTAGATTCAGATATTTTAAAAAAATTATTTTGTATTTAAGATTTTAATATGGTTACTGCAGTATTTAGTGTGGTTTTCCATTAGAAAAAAAAATAAATTTCCTCGTTGAATGCATTCCCAGTCATTGATATATGCTGACGGGCCTGCTGCAAAGCAAACAGAGATCTACGGTGGTCAGAGGTTACATCTATCCAGGAAACAGTGAGTATCTGCAGAGAGAACAGCTTCAGCTTTACTTGATGTAAATCTGTACGTGATAGATACAAGATACCTGGAACCAGATCCAGATGCTCGAGTGGTGTCTCCCAAATGATAAATAAAAGAAAACTGCGTACCTCAGAGGAAGTTTGGGGAATACTTCCACCAAGAATCAGGATAATTGCTCAAGTATTTGATATTTGCTGAAAGTTTTCTTGGGGGGGGCGGGGGGAAGTTTTTCATTTTTTCCCTGTATATAATAGTCAGAAATGTCAGGCCTCAAATTAAAATGAAATAGAAAAAGCTTGCTGTGAAAGGGAGTGAAAAAGAGGAGGTATACAACAGCTGTTATAGACGAGAAAGCTCTCCTAGCCTCTAGGAGACTGGCTGTTGCCTTCTCCTTGGGCCACAAAGTAAGTGGTGAATGCTAAGGTGATGTGAAAATGGGATGGTAAAAGACTTGGAAAAAGCATGAAATAATCTAATTCAAAAGTATTTTAATTGAGCGTTGGTTTTCTGGCTGCGTTTAGATATAAATGATACCCATTCACTTGGTGCGTGACAGTCTCTGAGAAAGGCTAGGGTATGCTGTGGGGTTTTTTGCTTAGTTAGGAAATACGTAAAATCAAGAGGGTTGATAATGGAGGACTTAAATTTATTCTATGCAGAGATGATCCTTGTACTTGAAGACAGATTTATGTGATATTCACAGCCCATAAGTCATTCTTGCATTGCCTCCCTGCAAGACTATTGGCAGTAGAATATGTTACTCAAAATATGCCTGTTTTCAATTAGCTCAAGGAAAATTCTCTAGTCACGGAAAGAACATCCATCTCTATTACCTGCCCCGAGAATTAAACACCGAAATACATTTGGGTGAAGATTACCAAAGCTTACTCAGCATGAATAGTGATTAGTGCTGATTTCTAAATAGGGGAGGATAGGAAGATTTAACACAGCAGCCTTTGAAATGTTTCTTATCCTGAGATTCAAGAGCTGTGAGCGATTGTGAGATAGCTCCAAAGTAACAAAGAAGTGCAGCAAAAAGCGTTCTCGGCTTGGAAAGCAGGAAAGGTTTCGGAGCACCATCCATGGCGGGGACGCTGTGTGCTGGAGCTGGTGGGTCACGGCTGCGGGGTGTCGGGGTGCACCCAGCTTAATGGCAAGGCAAGGTGCTGCCTCGTGCCCCCTCGCTCACTTTTCCTCTGGGTGGGACAGCAATGCTGCTGTTTGCTGCTTTTCCTCTTTAGCAGCAGTTCTTTGTATGCTCTGCGTACAGCCTTCCCCCTTTTCATCTCTGGGGTGGGGGAATTTGAGAGCTTTTTAGTTTGGGCTTGTCTTCTCTGTACCACACTTGGACACCCTGGCTTCTTATTGCGTTATTGCCCATTTCATTGTGCTTTGGTTAAAAAATGGTTGTTTGCTCCGTGCAATTATAAGTTACAGCACAGATCGTTCTGTGCTCTCGGCATGTTTCTTGCATAGCTAGTTTTACCTCTCCTGTGTTGACTTTGCTCTCTTAATTGGAGAAAAGGCAAGGGACATTGCCAGCTTTTACAAAAACCTTCTTTTCTTCCAAGGGAAATTGAAATAGTTTTCGCCTGTGACTTTTTCTATTGAAAGCCTGGTTTGTGTGAATTGGCATACCTGGAAATGAACAATGTCCCATTAACGAGGTTGATCCTGAATCCCTTTCTGAAGGCAGAATGGGTGATCTTGGTTTGTGTGAGGTTGCCAAAGTAAATGTCAGTTGAAGTCTTGTGGCTTGCACTTAGCTGGAACAGTGTACCTGGCCTTTAAATAAAGCTTTTTTTCACTGCCTGATCCAGGATGCAGAGCTAATTTTATTCTGTTTTGCTGTTAGTGAACAGATTTCTGAGGGTACCAAATGAGTAAGCACAACTGTTTTCTATTTACTTCATTTACTTCAGCATGTACATTGTGATGTGTAAAACTTACAATGAAGATACAACATTTTTAGGAGTATCTTGTCAGTCTAGAGGGGAGTACAGCCTGCTTGAGAGCACGTGTGTGTGTGTATAGATTTGGAGGGGTCTGTCTTGTGAATGTATGCCTGCTGCTTCTAGAAAGTGAAAATTCTCATGAAGTGATATTGCTGCATGTGTTTAGATAAAAATCGTGGGGGTGTCTCTTTAGTCTGCTAAAATGCCAAATATCTATGCGTATAATTAGTGGCCTTTTTATTATGGTCAAAAGAAGTGGGTCATTTTGCAGTGTGCGTAGAACAGAAGTAATCACAGTGGGAGGTTACATTGAGGCTTGTTGCTCAGACATGCATAAGAGTACTAAAGAAATACTTTATGTACATCTATATACTCAAGACTGATAATTGCCATTTTTGTTAATAGCGCATAAGTCTGTGTTTATGAGACTTGAAAAATACTTTAGAGATCTTCATGCAGTTCATGGCTGTTCAAGAAGCTCTGTGTGATGCTGTGTCATTAGGGGTGTCACTAAAAAACTGGGCTTTTATGAAAAACTTTGTAGGGAATTTGGAAGTGTCCGCGTTTTACCGTGGCCTGAAGTACCTGACTGAAGGATCTGTGGTGGCAGATGCGTGTTGAGGAGGACCTTTGTCTGCTGGCGTTACGCTTCCCAAGATGCAAAATACTGTTTACTAAACCTAAAAACCTGTCTGTGGCTTAAATGTAATATTTGGAGGAATGGTATCTTTTTATCATATTTTTAGCTGGAAGGTGGGGATGGGAGAAAAGGAGGAAAGCCCTGATCGTGATAAGCTGACTTGTGTAGGTCCTAGGTCAAGGGGTAGCAAGTGCCATTCTGTGTCCTAATTTTTTATTATTTTTTATTTTTAAAACATCCATGGTCTCAGGCTTTTGAAGGCTCAGGCAGACTCATGCCCAGTTCTTAGGAATTCATGTACTGGAGGAGTAGCTCTGTACTGAAGGGCTTCTGGAAAATGTCATTTGTCCTTCACTTGCATAATAAAAAAAATAATAAAAATGTACAGCTGGGAATAGATTATTTATTACTTAACTGTAGGTTTTGTGCTTTAATAGCAATCGCATGCTTCCCTTTTACAAATGCTTTTACCTTCTTGACTATTGCATCCCATGTAAACACCTTTCACTTGAGGAAAATCATGAACTTCCTATTCCTGCCACAAACTTGACAGAGCCTGTATTTATTCATACATATTTATCTATATATTATGTATACATATGTAAAAATGTGAACATCATAGATACCTATAAAATAGGTATATATTTGGTTTATATACATATTACATACATATATTTGTATATAGGTTTTTTTTTTGGCTGGTTTTCTTCAATAACCATTAGTACGATGACGGGTTACGGGAGTTAAACCATTTTGGTACAACTGGAAGGGCAGGGGCGCTGGGGTTGCCCCTGTAGCTGTGAGGTGGCAGCGCGGGGGGGGGAGGGGAGCGCTGCCATCACACACAGGCACGCTGTGCCATTCGGTGCGCCAGGCTGCTGCAGTGCCGGTGGTCAGCTCAGCTTCAGTTTGCTGGCAGTGGTGTTGCCTAGAGTCGAGTCTTAACAGCTGAGAGAGGTCCTGCTGCTTTTGGGGTTAGTGGGTGCTGCGCCCTTGACTTCTGGGGCAGAGAGCAGGTGAACTCCCAGAATAAATTGAGATGTGTGTAAAGCTAGAATCACGTGCGTCTTGGATGTGTTAATATTTTGTTGTCATCAGGAATGTTTTCTGGAAGAACTTTTCTGAGGGGTCACTGGGTTATTACCGCAACCCTAAACTAAAACCGCCTGGGGCGGGTGCTATACTGAAACGTTGCACCGGGCCACGAGAGGTGGGCAAAGCGGGTGCCCTGCTTTGGGTCGCTTTTCAGGAATGGACGATGTTCTTTACAGAGCTCCATTTTTATGCTTTCCAGAGAGCATTTTTTTTAATTGAAACATCCTGTCTCTTCAGGTTGTTTGGATTGAGCTCGCATGAGCACAAGCAAGAGAATAGATGCTTTATGCGTGAGGAAGCGCTCTGTTCAGCATAGCCAAAGGCTGGTATGTGCAAAATATATAAAAGCAAGAAAACTGCTCTTTATTATGGAGGGATAATGTATTTGAAAAGGAGGAAGGGGAAGAGAAGGAGGGAAAAAAAGGTACGATGGGTTTCTTCCAGCCCTGAGTGATAGAATCTCTGTTGCTTACATAATTTGTGAGAAGGAAATAGCCCTAATGGCTTTCCATGGATCATTGGTTTATGGGCTTGGCTCCAGAAAATCTTGCAGAGAATAATTTAGTTAAAACGGTGATGCTAATCAAGTGAAACTGAGCGGGTAGATGCTCAGCAAGTTCAATAACAGGATGTTGATTCTGTTGTTGATGCTGTCTCTCCAAGTCCAGTAACTGTGGGCTCCCCAGCGTGACTCGGGTGGCACCCGAGAGCTGACTCCGACCCCTTCGCCCCCACCCCGTGGCTGCGTTTTGCCATGAGCCAAGGAGCTGTGCATCCGCCGGGATCCAGGCTGGAAGGCAGATGATGCTCAGTGAGGCTTCTGCATTTGAGGCAGTGCTTTTTGAAAGTCGTGAACTCCGTGCCTGAGCCACCTTTGGCTCTGGCAGAGGCAGTGCTCTGTGGAGGAGTGAGTGTGCTAGCACCCAGTCCTGCCGGCTGCCCCAGAGCTAGGATCAGCAGCAGGCAGTGCCCAGGCTCAGCAGAGGGGTCATGGGCTCCCAACCCCATATGTTAATAGGTCTTTCCACCATCCTTGGTGGTCTTCCCCAAGCTTCCCTAGCAGCTCCTTTTTGCTGCTTGACAGTGAATACAGCTCGAGAATGGATCGGGTCAAGAAGGCCCTGAACTGTGGGACACCTGAGGTTCCCAGAATGATAGAATTCTTGTTGCCTAAAAGAGTGTTAGTTCTTTCTGAACAGTATCGTAGTTTTCTGAACGAGTTCCTTCTTACTGGTCACTCCAGTATGCTTCCACAAGCAGGATTATTTTCACCAAGTTGCCAGTTTGAGCTAGAAATGGAGATACTGTTCCTTTTTACCCTGATGTCAAACTCCCTAGTGGGTCTCTAGTTCAGAAGTAGGTGGTGCCACCAGCTGGTATGAACTTGCACACAGGAGATACTGGGGCTCACAGCACTGAGCTGGCAGTAGGTCCTGGAGCTAATATTGCTGCTAATCACATACTCTGTGGAAAAGCTCTTGGCGATAGCTGGGTTTTTCATCCATGTTTTAAAAGCACGCAGTCTACAAGTTTAATGCGAGCAGTTTGATACCAGTACCAGTTTGAAACCTCCTCTGAACTGCACAGTGACCAGTTCTTCCAGTGGTGTGAAGGTATAGCAGCTGTGGGGGCATTCCTGTAGGGAACGGGGATAAATGGTTTCTTACACGAGATGTATCTGCCGTTCCTACGGGTGCCAGGTGGGTATCAATTGAAGGATGCTCCTGTTATGCTGGCGGAAGAAATGGTGGGAGTGCTTGCTTAGAGTGAGTTTCAGATGGCACTGATATTTAACCATTAGTGGTAATAAGCCCCATATTTAGCCTCTTGCATTTAAACACAATAATTTATATCTATAAAAATTTTCAGGGTCTCCAGTGAATTTCCCTTCTTTTCCCACTGCTATGTGAAACCAACAGCTTTGTTCAGGAAGAGTTTTCTTGCTTTTTGGTCTGTGTGTGGTTGTCGTGTTTGCTTTTGACTGCATATAATCCCCAAACAAAATTAACTTGATGTACTGTATTTTCAAAATCGATTTATAGCAGACAGAACGTGTTGATGTGCTGTCAAAAATAACCACACGTTCCTATGGAGGAGGGAAGGAAGGGAAAGGACAAGAGTTCCTATAAGCGCGACTAACTGTATTCTCATAAAGCAGAGAAAGGTGGTGAGAGAGAAATATTAAATACTCTGAACAGTTTTGAATAGGTTGTATACTGTCTTCATTTATGCTTTTCTTTAATAAAACCAGCAAAATAGATACACTGCTCTGTAAAGGAAGCTTTGTGAAACATTTCTAGTGCTTCTACTAAAAGCAAAGAAAAAAGAAGTAGTCATTCCCCTGCAGTTGGAAAGTCTTGATTTATTATTATTTTTTTTAAGCTGTTTGTCCTACCCAACTGCTTTTCTGGTATCCTTGCTTACTTTATCAGGTTTTGAACAGTAGAAACATCGGGTGTGGGTTGATGACCTGCAAACGGCAACACTTGAACATAAACTGAAATAAATTAGGATGTTTACCCTAGGACTATAATTTCAGGTTCTTATATGCATGCGATACCTTTTCTTATACACCAGTCTTGCCAGGGCTTTTCAGTGAGGTTTAGACCTCATCATTTATGCATAGAAAATAATGAGAAAATAAAAAAATGCTGAAGTAGGCTTAATATAACTTTTCCTTTTCTTCCTTTCTGTTATCTCCCCCCCCCCCCCCCTTTTATTGACTGTAAAGTTGCCATTGAGCAGGGATAAAATCAGAATCAGTTACACAAATCAAGTACGTTTTCCTGCTTTCATAGTTCATCATATTGCTTTGGACTTGACAGTAACCTGCTGCTTTTTGACAACTACAGGCAGTTTTTCACAGCTTACCATTGCATAATTTATTGAAAAACATTCAAGAAGGTAGCTTTTTTCAAAGCTCGCTACTCCAAAGTATTATAGGGTGTGGCAAGCTGAACTTGTCCTAAAAAATCCCCAACCCAAACCAAATGGCAAAACAAAAGTGGCAAAAGGAGGGGGCAGAGGGATGGCTGGTTCATCAGAAGAATGCTGGCGTGCTTTCCAGTAGGTAAGACTAGAGGTATGGCACCTGCAAGATAATATGTAAATTTACTGAAAAACAGTAATTTCTGGGCATGCATATAATTTCTATTGAAGTGTCATACAGATAACCCTTTTAGGCCTTATGCCTGCCTTACCAAGAATATGAAAACAAGTAACATGCATGTATGCGTATCTTTACAATTTAATCTTTAAAAATTAATTTTAGATGCTATTGTATTTTATATATTGCAGGCAGTGCAGGTATTCTTGTTTGCTGGATGCCAGGCAGACTTGGGAAGACAAAAAAAGTTGCTGTGAGGCATTTCCAAGCAAATGAATCCAAAAGTGTAGGTTTTCTTTATAGTCCAGAACAGTTAAACAAACCAAAGGTATTGCCAGAGAAATGGGATTCAAATTAAGTTTACAATATCTAGAGTTTGTGACTATATGAACCCGCTTTGCGGTAGGATATGTTGGAGGGAATTTCCAGTTTAATTTTGAAAACTTATTTCAGTTTGAAACTAAAACCTAAATAAATACATCCTTTTTCTTTTAGCACTGAGATTTTTAGCAGTGGGGAACTTCTTGTCAAAGTGCTTAGTGCATACCTTGTAATGGAAATTGTGGGAGAATGTGAATAGAACAGAAATAGACCCAGCGTTTATCTGACAGCTCAGCAGAAAGTAAATATTGAGATTTGTTTCTCTTCTTGTAATGGACTATTAAAGTGTAGCTGACTTGGGAATGGAGGGCTGGAGGGGACAATTTTCCCAAACAGTCATATAAAAAAGAAAAGTTGAAATCTAGGTGGGCCTGTTTCTCCCTCTCCCTATGTGTTCTAACAAATGTAAAGCATTAGTAAAAAGGCTTAAAGAGTGAATAAACTGTATTGTGCCCTCGGGAGACAGTAAAAAGATCATACACGTTGTTTTTTTTCCTGTTGTAGCAGGGAATGTACTAAATGTGAATGTCTAGCTGAGTGGGGGAACAGACCATACCTAAACTACAGAAGTCTGACTCAGGAAAGATTCACTCAAACAGTAGTAAAGATGCCAATGAGGTGCCATGCAGACCCTGCTGAAGTTTATATTCACACTGAGGTGCAGCTTGCCCTTCAACTTCCCAGCTGAAGTAAGACCTCTTGCTTGGGGGCAGCGGGAGCCCTTCCACTCCTGAGCCAGGCAGCGGGGTGTTGGAATTTTTTTCTGTCTCTCAGATAATCAGCAGAAGCTATCAGTACAGAATTTAAATTACTATAATATAGTGTGTGGCGTATTCATGAACCTCCTTTGAACTGTGTCTTAGGAAACTGGTCAGATTGAACACCTGAAGCCTTGAGCCAGGAGGGCTTGGGTCGCCTTTGTTCCTCAAATGTTTGAGGTTCTGTCTTGAAACAGTTTTTGCTCCTTTACCTGCCCCAGCCGGTTTGGCAGGCACTGCCACCCTTTGCACTGGGACCAGCCTTTGCTTTTCACCCCTACACAAGCCTGCCTTTTCCTGTGAGGTCTGCCCTGCTTTGCGAAGACACACCTACAGAGCTGTGTTGCTTTCAACACTTAATTACTAGGCTAGAGCATCCCGAGTGCTTTAGCTTCCCTTACAAGGTGCATTTTCTCTATCCTGTATATTCTGAGTAGCCTGCACCTGTTTCCCTTAAATTGGTTTTGGGGAAAGGTTTGTGATTTTGTTTTGCTTTAGACTAAGTAGCCGCAACTATATTACAGATAGGGGTTTACCAACACTTTATATAATTAATTGATCCTGGCTTTCTACTAAAAATACTTCTCTTTTTGTGTATGCTGCAAAGCATTGGTATTAAACACTTATTAAATAGACTAATATGATCCTGTGATGTTTTGATGTTCTGACAGCTCCCTTCTCCCCTTTTATCTCCTGTTAATGGGTTCCAGATCATAGCAGAAGTCATTATTCAGAATTGTTTTTCACTTTATATGCTTAAATTCCGTTGCATTTGTGTTGCTCCATCTAACACAAAACACTCTTTCATTTCTGAGATGCTTTCACAAACAGCGAATTCTCCAAACTTTGATTTCCCAGAAGTCATTAGTGGATACCTGCTTTTTCATATAGTCATTGCATAACTCGTTTAATAGCCCTGATGTCACAAAACATAAGGAAGCCACTACCTTGTCATTGGTTATCTTACCTTTTTATTGTCTGTCTTTAAGCCATCTTTGTCCATTCTTTAAAGTGTTATAGGTCTGTTAGGTCTGTACGTTCAATATTCCATGAGATGTCATATCAGTTCTTGCTTTAACTCTGGATTAAGTTCATGGCATTATACTTTTTTTTAGGAATAAATTATCCAGGTAAAATCAAATTTGCCTTGTTTTTATTTCACTGTTCAATTACATTGCCTTGATTTCTTTTGCTCAGATCTTGTATTATCAAGATCATACTTCTGCACTTGTAGCACCAAGATTGCTTTTCCTTCTCTCCCAAAGTACTTCCTGTCCCCCTCCCTCTTGTAATGATGTTTTGCGTATCTGCCATTGTTGTGTGTGCCAATTATTTCAGGGAGGTGGAGATTATCCAGATCCCCTTATTTCTTTGTTGTAAATGGTCTAATTTTGTTCCACACTACATGTGGTAATAACCATTATCCTATCCTCGTTTTCACTGTATCATTTTGTTACCTTTATTGAAACAGAAGGCAAAAAATTCACTTCAATTGATATTTGTTCCTGATTATCTTTTCCTAAACGTCCTCTTAAAAATCAGTGTGTAGGTAGCTGCCTTTCTCTCCCTCTTTTGAAGCTGCAGTACACAGTAAAAGTGATGCCCCCAGTATTTCCTTGCATGGTTCAGCTCAAGCAAGCTCCTAGCTGGTTTTACTCTTCTGTTTGTACCCTGTAATCTCTGAAACATGCTTTTCTTTCTTAAGCTTTTTTTCTGCTTGTAGAAAAAAAGTTTTCTGGTTATTTTTAGCATTACAGGTCGGGTTTTTATTCATCCAGGTAGTCTGGAGTTCACCATATTTTGTTCTTTAACTAGGAAAACACACCTGAGTGGAAACGGGTTTCAGTTGGAGTGCAGATACCCTCTGGAATCTTGCCCCATTAACAGATTCCAGTTGTTTTGTGAGCTTTGCCCTTCCCAAATTCCAGGCTGTTTGACGTGTCCCTGGGAGGTGATGGGAAGTGGTCAGGATTGGCTTGTGATTGCTTGAGCGACTGGTCATCTCTCTTGTCCAAGCATGAACTGGCTCTGAGACAGCATCCTTATAGACCTGTGACTGACGATGACTGTTGACCAGAGTAATCCTTCAGCTATCCTGTCTGTGTTGTTGCTAACATTCATGGGGTTTTTTGTTGTTTTTTTAAAAAATTATTATTCTTTTGGGTTTTTTTAAATAAAATGTTGGTTTCCCAAGAGTTCACACTTTTTGTCAGCATTTTATGAGGGATAATCTGTGGACTACCATCTGTGTTCAGGTGTAAATCTCTGTAGGATCCCAGTTGCTCTCCAAAGTGATAATCGCCAAAAGTCTGTTACATTTCAGTTGTTCTTTATTTCTTAACCACTTCTTTGGTATACAGTGATTCCTCATTATATATTTTTTTTAATTTTATTTTTTAAAAATCCAGCTTGAATATCTTGCAGCCTTTGGTGCCTGTGCTGCAGTTGCGGTTGGTGTGTAGAGGGTTGGTGTTGCCAGCATGCTGCACAGCAGCCAGCTCTGCATTCTGAAGTCAGCCTGATCCTCCTTGGCAATAAAACTTATAGCAAGTTGAGCTCTTAAACTCACTGATACGGTCACTTGCTCTGTCTTTCTACACTCGTCAGTTTTGATGGATGGATGAATCCGCCGGTGATTTGTGTGTGTTGAGTATTTCTTTTCCTTTATTTTTCCTCCTCCCTCATTGACTATCCTACCCAGCAATTTTAGCCTCTGTGTAAGTACTGGCTAACCTCTCAAAGGTTATGTCTCTCTTAATCTACTTCTTGTATTTCACAATATGGCAACACATTTTCTTTTGAATCTCTTCATTGCCTGCTGTGGCAGGACACTCCAGTGCTAGTGTTGTTATCTTAATGTGGAAAGAGATCCATCATGCGAGAGAAATGTGTGGCTGAATTAATTTTTGTGTGTGTTTAAAAAAAACTTTTCTGCAGGAGACTGTTACTTTAGGACCAAAGACTGCGTGGGAGAGCTGAAATTGCTGGAAACGTGCTTATAGGGGAAATTCTGGCAGATTTTTAAGTGCTGTACAAGAAATGTGGCTGTTTAAAAACAAGAAGTCGTAAAATTCTTTTTCCAGGCATGATCCATTTACCTTTAATTGAAATTTTAGGTTATGAAAACGTTTAGGAATGGAAAGACTCATCTAAAATGTCTAATCATACCAATAATTGACTTTTTTTTTCTTTCTTTCTAATTCCTTGTGCACAGTAATGCACCTGCTTGAAGGTATGTGTACTATATATGCAGTTGTTGGTGGTTCCTCTCTAAAAGTGGCATGATAGATGTTAATTGTGCTGTGAAATAATGTAAGCTTTGAATGGTTAAAATGTACTTGTACGTCTGGATCTGCTATATATCTTAGTGTACCATTTGAGTGTTGCCTTCATTAAAGATGCTGAGACCCTCTTCTGTGCTTGCTGGGTTTTTTGTGGCTTTGTTCTGTGTGTATATGTGCTTTCTCTTTTCCCTTTTCTCTCACTTTTTTCCCCTCTGTTGTTGGGTGAGTGGGTGTTTTTGTTTAGCTTTACTTCTTACTCCAGAAAGGGAAGACATCATCAGGTCTGTTACTTGTGGGTCTGTAGGCCTGGGTGTGCAGAGGGTGTGGGATTTTTTTGTTTTTTTCTTCTATTCTTTGAGTAAGTGGTGAGGAGAGATGGGCAGAGGGAAAGCATTAGCGAGTCATGATGCCTGGCGGGGTTTGATTACATTTGAAATAACTAGTTGTGATTTATGTTGCTTAGTTTTCGATGAGGAGGAAGAGGAAATGGGACACATCCTGCCTAACAACTTCTGTAATGCTCTATGGTTTATCTTTGCAGCAAGTGCAGTAATACTGTTCAGATTATTTTCTATGTGAAAAATGTTCAGCGTTGTCAATTATTGAGGCTTCTACCTAATATTGTCTGTGCTGGTGGACAATTCCAGGCTTGATTCTTCTCTGTAGACCTTCGCAGTCAAGTAGCCCCAGGCATATTGTTGCTGCTGCTCTCTTAACAAGTGAATGTGTTTTTAATTCGGTGCCATCAGATTCAGGGAAGGAGGCTGAGTGGTTCAGAAGGGGCAGGCTGAGACAAGGTCTCTGTTACTCTGTCTAGGATTTACAGAGATGTTAGTGTCATCTCCCTTTGACCAGTGACTCACAGCAGAGAAGGGGTCTCAAAACTTTTGAGCCCAGAAATTACTCATTTATAAATACAGTTTTGTCTCCTCACTTAATACAGTACTTCCTTCCTCTCCTTGATGATCCCTGAACAGTTACAGCACCTGTTAAAACTCAGTTGCATTTTACAGCCGGCACGCTGCCTCAGTGCTAAGCTTGTCCTTTACGCACCCTAAGCGAGCTGCTCTGAGGGGCCAGCTACGTACCTGCCTTCGCAGTCAGGCATGCGTGCGTGCACACAGACACGTATATGCAAATAAATCGGACTTGCCAGCTGTTTTAAACTACATTTGGGGTTAAGTTGCTTCAGAGCTGTGGGTGGTTCAAGGTGCTACTGAGCCAGCAGAGCTCGTTGCTCAGTGTGGGTGGTTGCCACGTGGGGGGCTTGCCATGGTGCAAGCTCCCCTCATCTGCTGCAGTGGAGCCCTCCCCGAGGAGCGCGCACGTACTGCCCTGGCAGCGATCGGGGTTCCTCCGTGCTCCTTCCAGTGAGGGGGCATGTGCCGGTGCCTGCAGCGGGGGGATAAGGTGCATCGGGGCCATGATTTCGTAAGGAAGCCTGCTAAATCTTGAAGGCCACTTCAATTTGTCTGTGTCTGTGCAGGTGGGATCTTGTTTGCTCCTATCACCAGGGAACCTGCTTAACCCCATAAACAGATTATTTTTAAGATGAATTCATGTTGAGATCTAGGGACTATTATAACCAAGACCTGCTTTGTCAAGAAAGGAAGTCTTTTATTTGGGGAAGTGCAAATCTTGCCAAGTGTTGAGATCTTTTATTTGCCCCTTGACAAACAAAGGGTTAGTTCCAGGTCTTTCAGCGCTCTGCTTTTGGGCTAGGAAGAAGGGAGAAAACCAAGAAATATGCGTTTGAAATCTTGCTGATGTTTGCTAATCCAGGTGTAGGTTTCATTATTATGAAGGCCCTGTTGGGTAGTAGAATGAAGTGTAAATTTCAAATCCCTGTCAGACCTTTTGATGCTCAGAGGGAGCTGGAATTGTGTGTGTTGTGAGAATTGGCGGGCTAAGGTGGTGTGTTTCTAAGCAGAAATACCGAGAGAACGCATTAGGTTGAGTAGTAAAATATATCCTTTCATAACACATTGAAGCACCTCTTTTAGCACAACAGGAGCCTCAAAACAGTCCCCGTCATCAGCGGTCCGTGCTTTAAATAGGCAAGAAAAGCAAAAACAGGATAAAAGGAAATATTTAAAGGAAATAAAGGTATTTTGCTGGCCCTCTGTTCTCCCCTCGTTGCCAATGTCCCCTGTATATTGTTTCTCTCTTGGTGCATGGTGTCTACGTGCCCATTTCACACCACCTCTGTTCCCAAAGCTGTGCAGTCACCACCTTTGCGCATGTTGACGGAGAGGAGCAAACTGTTATAGTGGCATTATTTAAATGCAATTTCTGGAGGAATTTGTAAACATACCCTTTGTGTGAGTGCTGCTGGGAGCTTGTGGTGTGTCCTTCCATGGTGCTCCCAGGAGACCATCATGGCTCTGGCGACACTGGGGCTGGCATGTGTCACACTGTCACAGAGCTGGAAGCGGCTTGTATCAGCTAGAAAAGCATTGCAGCCAAGGGTTCACCTGGGGAACGGCCCTGTTCAGTGCCAGGTTCGGGAGACAAAATGCTGGCTGGAGTAGGGAGATCCGTCCTGTCACTAGGAGAGTACAGGAGGGCTTGCGGGGTGATCCATGTTTCTGTGGCTTGTGTTTTGTTTTTTACTCTGTGCATCTGCAGTGTTGCTGTGTACCTCTGAATTGTTGGGCATGGCTAACAAGTTACCACTTTGCTGTATTTCCCAGTGGATTCGAAATTTGTCTGTTTCCTTAAGGCAGAAAATTCATGAGTTTGTTTTTGTCAATATGCTTTACTGCTTTGTTTTCATGATCTACAAAGGAATTACAAAATTGTAACAGGCACAAGATTTTGGCATGTATCTAGAAGAACGAATAGAATAAAAAAATAAGGTCTTGTCTAGTTTCAACTGAAACTTTAGGAATTTTGCACTGATAATTCAGATATATGGACTTGCTGTTAATATGCAGCCCCTCCTAACTGTCCTGGGAGTAATCCAGCAATGTCAGCAATGCCTGGAGCAGGGTATGTGGTTATTTTTTTTAGGCACCTGAAGTGGTGTTAATCTGTGGGAAGGTTAGAAAGACTCATAATTCTTCCTTATCAGTTCTGTGTTTTGAAATTACTTTGCAAGTGTACCTGCCCATATATGTTACTTTGCAGAATGGCACACACTCCGGTCCTTTCTGATACAGCCACTTGCAGTTTCAATAGGCTAAATAGAAAAGAGTTTTAGAGGCTTTCTGCTTAATGCTCCAGTGCAATTAAATCCTGACTTTGTTTGTAGAAGATACAATCAGCACATGTTGGAACGCCCGATATGACCCATAAAAATAAGAGGCTTTGTTCATTTCTGTTGCGTATGTTCTCGTGAGCCGAAGTGAAGTGAGTGTTACCAAGGGCTGTGTATTCAGGGAGTGAACTCCAGCAATCCTGCTAGTAGAGGGGGCCATGTAGAGCTCCTGACGTGGGGTTTTTTACATCATCAGCCTCTGTTGCTGATGGATATGACTTCGTTGTGAATGTTTCAAAAGTTTTGGTTTTCTTTAAAGTTGCTCTTGAGAGCTGTTCAGTACAAGGAAGAGGATTTCTGTGTTTGTTAAATAAAGCTGGGAAGTTTAGCAGCCCTCAAAGCTGCAAAAGGAAAAAGCATGAAAATCAGGCTTCACAGGGATACAGTTTTAAGGGAAAAAATATCCTGGATTAACAAACAGAGGATGACCAAAATAATCCTCCCTTCTCTCCCTCCTTTCCCCCACTCCACAGTAATTCAGCATTCTGAGGTTGGTCTTGTATTTAAGATCTGCTTCATAACTTATAAAAAAAACTTGGATATGGCAGATACCTGTCATATACCATACGGTTTAAACAAGCATCTAATTTAAACTGACACTGTTTCTAGCTGTTCTGTTCAAGCTGCCTTCTCGCTGAACAGATCCTGTTATCTAGTGGCTCTGCCCAGCAGAAAACCTCACGTGTTGGGGGGGGGCTTCACTCTGCTCCGGCTACCCTGTATGTTGAAAAATATTTTTGCAATTGTGGAAGAAACTGCCCCCCTCCCAGGAGGCTGATATTCCTCCCCTCCCCTTCCTCTGGAAACATTGGATCATTTCAAAAGCAAATCCAGAGAAGCCGATGCATTGGTGTGTTACGTCAGCTGTGCTCAGTTTGGGTGAGCTTGAAACACTGATTCTCCTGTACCTCTGTCGCGTTCTGTCAAGCCAGCAGAAGGCTTGGAGTACGTTAATGCTTTGTGTAGGTGGTACACTATCGCTGCTTAGGCTAGATCATAAAGAAACTCAAAGCAATGGAACATTTGGGAAAAAAAACCCAAAACCCACTGAAAAATGGAATGCCTTGCTCTAGGAGTTATTTCATATTATTCCCTAACATGAGGGGTGGCGTCTACAACAGTATAGGGGCAACAACCTATAGGGGGAAAAGATGACTTTCTATTATTAGCTATAAAGATATTTATATTTCAGACTTCAGTTGTACCATTGTACCTTTTCTATTTCAGATAGAGCTAAAATGTAAATGACGTATCAGTAACACTTTCTTTCTAAGGAAAATGTCTCTAGTAGTAGCTAGTGTTTCAGATTTTAAGAATGAATTAATTGATGTGGGCCAATTTTCAGGTTTACAGTCTACTAGGAAGCAAAACTTTCCTTAATGTATTACTGTATAACACAAAATAATTTTAGTACATAGGCCACTTACCTAGTATCTTAGTACACATTAGTGGAATATATGTGGTGAAGAAGAAAGTCAATAAAACCTGTGCTGGTCATACTTCATGGGTTATTCTAAAGCAGTTTTTTTTCTGTGGAATTCTATTAAGTCCCCATATTTTTATTTTGTCATCTTTATGAATTCATTAAACATTTTTCTTTTCTAGAAAAAGAAGTATGAGAAATAACAGTACTTGTATAATTTACAATTAAAATTTAAATCTAAAATTCAACAGATGGAGTAATATTAATAGCCATTCTTTTTTACAAAAGTAGCTCTGATAGTCATAGGGAACATGATGCTATAAAAGAAGGAATGACAGTATCATATAATATTTACTAATATAACCCAAGTTGTCTAAATGCTGTTTAGGTATGGTTTTATTAAATACCTTTTTTTAAAAGACTTTTGTCTACAGGGATGCCTTGTGTTAATGATTTGTTGGAATTGCCATGTTATGTTAAATTCTATCAGGGTATAGGATATAGCAGTCTTGAGGTGAGTCTGGATTCCCTTTGTAGGTAACTGGAGCTTCTCACTGATTTTTAGCCTGTTCAGCACCTCACTGAAGGATGCTCTGTGTTCAGAGCTGTGTCCCCCATCTGTCCCGTGCCACAGCTGCCAGGCAAACTCTCTGCAAAATTGTGCAGCAGGATTTAGAAATTTCTTACCAAATCAAATCTTCCAACAGTGAATCTAGTTTAAACTGCTAATTTGCTAATGATCTAAACCGAACTGACTCAAGAGGTGCATGCCAGGTAGGGGATGTTTCCACTCTAATCCTTTTACTGAAGGAGAGGTACCTTGAAAGCAGTTATCTGCAAGTGTTTTGTGGCGTGTTTTCAGGGATGGTTGGACTCGTTCCTGCAGCTGGTGCCAGGCTCCATTCGGTCTGTAGAAGAGTGGACCTGTACTGAAAAGCCACCGTGCTCTCTCCACCTGTATGTGGTGCGGAGCACCTTAATGCATGTGTGTGTGTGGTACAGACAGCCTGAGCTGTGGCTCTGGGTTTGAAAATCAGTAATGTGTTCTTGTCGAGTGGAGGACTTCACTGAAATAAACAGCTAATTAATGTGTAAAAATAATTGCCACTACAGATTCATGCAGGTGGGTGTGTTTTTGTTTTCTTTAAAGTGCATGTTTTCTGTATGCCAAACGCTCATCATGTTTACTTTGACATGTGATGCCCGTGCTCAGTGGTCTCAGATGCAGTCTGCCTCTGGACCATTTAGTATGGCTCTCGGAGTGGACGATCAGAATTGGATTGCAGATTCAGTTTATTGTTTTGCTGGTTTGTTCCTTGCAATGCATAACCTGCCTAAGGATAGCAATTGATTTTTATGTGAGAAAAGGAAGGAGACAATGCAAATAAGCAGTCTTCATTCAAGTTGATTTTAATGCCGTAAATTTCATCAGTGAAGAGAGAAAACAGCACAATGCTTCCTCCAGATTGTTGTTTAATTTAATCTTCTCTCCACTTCTCCCCACCTCCCTCCAATGCACATATCCTCCATGAGTTTTGAGGATACTGCAAGAACAAACTGATTTCCTCTGATTGCAGATATGCTTTCAAACCTGTAACTTGCCTTAATGGAAGGTACCAGCGATGAAGTAGACAAAAATCAGTTGCCTTATTACCCATCAGATAAATTACTCATTAAATCAAATCATCCTCCTTTGGTGAAACAGAATGAGTGATTTGACTTCTGTCAAGAGACTACCAAAGAAAAATACTGAGGTATCAATCCTTTTATTAAGAAAATCTTGAAAGTTACGAAGTATATTAGTTTGTAGTCTACAACTGCTCTCTCTTGACTTTGTTTTAAAGGAGCTGGGGGAAGCTGTCTCCTTGTGAGCCACCTTGCAGATTGATAGGCACTTTTCAACAAGGTGGTGTGTAATGACACGGGGGTGGAAAATGCAAAGCAGTTCTTTTGAGAATTTTGAGATACACACAAGTATGTTTTCTGTTAAAATGTAAATAACCTAGCTATTCAAGTATAGGAAAGCTGCACAAGTGACTTGGAACAATTCATTAAGTCCTCATTGCTGTAGTGTAATTTTACACTTTATTTCCATATAGAGTGGCAGAATATTGAGCAATTTGACAGATGAGTGAAAAACTGTATTTTTACTGGGATGGTGACTCTTAAGGTTGCTTCAAATCTGTTACCTTGCAAACTGAATGCATCCTCAAATTATACCTAAAGAAACACACAACATCTAGTGAAAACTTCAGAAAAGGGACTGGAATTTTCTTTTCTTTGGTATTTTAGCTTGTCTTCTCATTGCTGCTTAATACTGTTCCTTTCATTCTGGTGTCCTGCAGTATGATTTGGTAGTGTGTGCTTTCCTGTAGAAGCCATCATTAATGTTGAAAATAGAGAAAAAAAAAAAGCATATTAATGCTGTAAATATAGCCAATGGAGAAATATAATAAAATGTCCAGCATTACAGGTTTGTTGCTTTCAAGTACAGTTTGCTGTGGGCTGTGTTATGTTAGTAAGTCTCCAGCACTTGGTTGAAGGAAATAGCTGAGTCTTCCTGTTTATAGAGGTAGCAGGCAAAAAATTTCTTCTAAATAAAACTTACACTGAAATTGTAATATTGTCAGCTGCTCAATGTCCTGTAAGCTCCTGTGTCGATTACAAAGTTACTGATAAATAAATCACTGTTATGTTTTGTCTTCTGAGACTTTGTTTTGACAGAAGTTTTGTACACACACAATAAATTATTTTGGCTTGGGGATAGAAAAAGGAGGAATGTGGTTTTTGGGGAGTTTGTATACTGGACTGAGTATTTCAATGGTCAGATGTAACCTATGTATACATGATATATACAAAAAATATATATTTTTTTCTCTAATTTAGAGCACTTTGCTAAGATTAGGACATCTTTTATGTTTTAAGACTGTCTTGAGATCAAGTGTCACTAACTTTAAAAATACGGAGAGAAGAACGTAGGCTGTAAATACAGCGATGCTTTATTACGGCCATAATTTAAAAGCTGTGTAGCCATGTGCATTTACAATTCTGTAATCCTTTTGGCTTTGTGGAGTGCTTTAAGCATCATACAAGTTGATATGAGAAAAAGTGTTTACAGCCCATTTCATAGGGAATATGTAATTCTAATAAGTTTTATGTTCAGGTTGTCTGTAGGTTAGAACTTTGTGTTATAAAGAAAGACGCACAAAAAGCATCTGCAAAATCTGGGTTAAAAAAAGCAATGTGTAAAGGTGTTTGTCAAGTTGCTATCTAAAAATCCTATGGTGCAATTGTGGTTGTATCTGTCTTGATCGTGCAAACTTGCACGTAAGCAGTTAGTTACATGAAACCTACTGACTTAATGGATTGGGGATACCTTCTGGTATTAAGAAAAATACAAACGTGGCCGTAGTCTGTGTTTCAGAAAAAAGGTGGAGGTGGGGAAATAGTTTTCATTCTTTCCATTCGCTTCCTATGCAAGTATACAGATTGTTCCTTATCCTAATGCCTGAGGAGCTTAGTACAGTCAGTACCGTTGTCTCTTCTGCTAGTGAAGAAGTTGCTTTTCCTTGTAGTCCCACCATCCCTGGTATTTTATTCACTTAGATCATGGACGTTCATCCTTGTCAAGGAACAGATAGGTAAACTCTTCATTTGAGGCTGTTGAAGTCATGACTTCAATATGTTTTGGGTTCTTCTCTTGTTTTCCGGCTCTTACTGAAGATGGCTAGGTATGTCTGGAGTACAGAAGCTTCTTGTGGTGAAGTAAGGGCGTAGAGAGCTTGATCACACACTGCTGTAATGATCCCCAGCCCCTCAGGCTGGTGGTGTTGCAGTGTATGAAAACGCCTCTTACATATATGATACCATCAAATTCCTGCCGCTTCTGACCTTTAGTAGGGCTCTGAAGCTTTGGTAAGCTGGATTCCTGAAAAATAAAACTGTGTTTCTTAAAGCCACCAAGGACCATCCCCATTTTCCATGTGTGGTGTTTTTCCCCCATGGCATGGTGGGTCCTTGCGTACAGCACTGCCGCGCAGCCCCTCTGCTCAGCCAGACCCCTGGCACCCTCAGGTCCCCCTCTCCTCCTTCTCTCTAATTAGCCTTTTTGTTCTTTGCTCGGGCCTTTAGCTGTGATAACAGGATTGATGATCCAGAGGAAGAAATTATTCTCCCTGAGCTGTAGAATGGTTTTTTGGCAACACCACCACACAGTTCTGTAGTCAAAAGCTGACCCCTTGTCTTGACCTGTGAAAAAGCTACAACTGAAGTGGTGGGTTGTTTGTTGTCTCTTACTGTCCTCTTGGCTTTTTCTCCAGAGAGGCTGTCAAAGGTATCAGCTAGGGCAGGTTTTTGTAGCAGGGTTTGCACACAAAGGTAATGTTTGCATCATTGTAGCAGGGTTTGCAACAATCCTGCAGAAAGAATAAATTGGAAATCAATACTTAATTTTATTATTCGGACTTTCAAGTAAGCCTCACTTCTAGTCTGGCAGATTTTATTTGTTGACTTAGTTGAAAGATCTCTTGACGCCTGTGTTATGAACCAAGCTGGTTCCTTCTATTGACAATTTTTTTTATCAAACAATTAATGGAATTAGTGTGGCTTGTTCTTCCCATTGTATATTCACCAAGTTTTAAAATACAGCTGAAATACAATACTGAGAGTACTACTGAAAAACAAGAGAAGAAACTGGGAGTTTCCATATTTGCCTTTTTAAAAAAAATACGTGTATATCTCTTATGTTCTTCCAGCAGCATTGTCATAAGCCCTGCCTGAGGATTTCACAACAGTTCAATCCTGTATTTGTAAATAAATCATGATGTTTATTATTGTGACCCATTTTACTGAGAGTACCAAATCTGCTGTCAGCTAAATTCAAAGGAATGACATGGATATAAAGCTGCCTGTACAGATTCCTTTTAAACCGATTTGTGTAGTAGTCTGTGCCATCAGAAGGGTAATTAATTTATGGACTGTACAGCTGTTATACATAGTATGTCAAAACTGTGGCTGCAAGTGATCTTCTCATAAGGTCAAACTCTGAATTGTAATAGTTGAAGATCTGAGACTACCTCACATTTGCATGTACTAGATGATATTTAAATCAGAGATATTGTGTTTATGCTGCATGGCCACAAATGGAGATGATGACCCCACCCCTCAGGTGGAAGATTTGGGTTCTGCTGACATATGCAGAGTGTGGAAGCTGAAAGGTGTTCCTAGCCATCTAGATTAAGCCAGACTAGCATCTGTGGCTTTTGTTCCTCATTTACGTGCCATATGAAGATGCATGCTTATGTCTGAGCCACCCCGGGATGCATTTCCCATCGCTATCTGCTGCCCAAAGGGTAGCTTTCTATGCACAACAAGGATTGTGCCATCCCAGCGTGGTGCTGAGCCCGTCACCTGCTGTGCAAGCCCTCAGTGTCATCTGCAAATCTTGTGGTGGATGTCCTCAGTAAGATTTAGTTTTGTGTGAAGGATTGCCCTTTTTGTCGGTAGTGTTTTCATAAAGGCTTTTCTACTTCCTCACCATCTCTAAGTGGATAGTAAATGTCTGGTGTCTGTCATAAGTAGTGGGCTCTTTCAAATCCTGTTGGTTTTTTTACACTTCAAAAGTAGTGAAAAATAAACTGCATTGCAGCAATGTTAGTGGAAACAGCTAACATTTGGAGATGTTTTGATATGGAAGAAAAACATTTAAGCATTTATAGAAGTAGATACTTAATTTTGAAAATGCTGTGTTAGAAAACACTTCTGCAGTTGGCCTGTCCACCGCTGTTTCCCCACTTCTGCGTGGCAAAAGCAATGTTTTCCTTTCTGTTGGCATGAGCTAAATGGTCGGACAGTGGTCACTTAACTATAGCTAGTCCATAACCATAGCTTTGGTTTGACTAAGGCTACCAGTTAGTTGTCTTTATGAAGAATTAAACTTTTGCTGAATACTTTCAGGAAGCATAAATGCTTCATATTTAACAGCCTTGTATGATTTACCTGTAGTTTTAAAAATCACTTGTGTAGAACTTGTGTCATTAAATCAGCATAGGTTCCTGACCAGAGACGAAACTGTGATTATCTCTGCAAAAATACAGACTGCGCCTCTCAAGGAGGATGCTGCTCTTTAGACTCTTCCTTTCCCCAGGGGCAAGGTTGCACGTTTTCATAGGCTACCATATAGAATCCATGTTCTGGGCTGTAGTCTGGAGCATAAAGCCAAATTAAAATTTGTGGGAGAAAGCTTTTCGTGGCTGTGTTTTAGACTTGATGTGTTTTCATCTTGTTTGCTGGCTGGTTCTGCATTGCGCTTGATGGGTAGGCAGGAAAGCAGCTGCAAGCAGCCTGCTGTGCAAGTGCTCCAAGCAGGCAGCGGAAGGCATGCTACAGCTGTGGTTTGAGGTTATGCTCAGTGAAATACCAGCCTTAAAACGTTGCCACCCGTCCTACCCTCTACATCGGTCTGCTTCCATCTCCGTCGTGTTGTGCAGCTGATGCAGTAGAAAACCCACCTGACAAAAATAGATATTCAGGTGGTTATTCTTAAAATACGTGTGTGCGTTTGGAGGGCTTTGTATTGTGTGGGGGTTTTCTTTTTCGAGTTAGGCAGTGTGGTTTTGGGGAGAAAAATACTTTCCCGATTCAGATCCCTTTCCTGGGATAGTATGACAGAACTGTGTGGCTGCAAACGATCTTTTAATAAGGTCAAACTCTGAATTGTTGTAATAGTTGAAGATCTGAGGCTACATCACATTTGCGTGTACTAGATGATATTTAAATCAGAGAAATTATGTTTATGCTGCGTGGTCACAAATGGAGATGATGACCCCACCTCTCAGGTGGAAGATTTGGGTTCTGCTGACATTTGCAGAGTGTGGAAGCTGAAAGGTGTTCCTAGCCATCTAGATTGAGACAGACCAGCTTAATCCACATGGATTAAGTTGACCGCGTGGACGTGGGTATGGCTGAGTTGTGGAGAACAGCCTCGGGACAACTTTTAAGACCTGGGTACACCTGTTTCTCATGTTTTCTGCATGCTCTCTGTTTGAGAAAAATGCCTGTAGGATGAAGCTCAGTTTAGAGTCTGGGAGGGGGTGACAAGGGAATGGTCTCTGGCACCACTCTGTGCTGCCCACCATGTCCTGCCCTGGCACTGCTCCCTCGGGAATTTCACTCTCTTCTGTGTCAGTTCTTGTTTCACTCAGTTTTCTGGCAATGAAACATGCTTTACAACTGCAGCTGTTTCCCAATCACCTTAAGTCATCCACAGGCAGAGCTGCTGTTGACAGGCTCAGTTCCCACTGCTCTTTCCAAAGGGTGCTGCCACCTCCCTGCTGCTGCAACAGGGTTCATTGTGCCATATGCCATATGACTGGCCGGGTGAGTTTTCTTGTTTTGGTGCTTGGTTCGCGTTAGTTTGCATGCTGTTCAGTTTCCCAGTGTGCTTCCCTGTGCAGCCCCGCGAGCTGTTGTGCCAGTGCCAGGAGCAGGATGAGGATGGGAGGGATGCGGGAGAAGGGCAGGGATGCTTATTTTAGCAGTAGCGCTGCCATATGCCAACTATAAGTGACCTTGATCATAGCCAAAGGTCCTGCCTTCCGTCACTCTTGGTATTAATGCTTCAGAGAAGGGGACTTTAATAGGTTTTATTACAGTGCCAGCACCTGGAGTGAAGAGGAGGAGTGAGCAGAGTCTGCTGCATCCCACGGGTGTTAATGGGAGCACTGGATCCTGCAGGGCTGTCCTTGTCCTTCACTAACCTCGGTACACCTGGCAAGTCTGGCTGGGAGCAGGCCTGACGCAATGAACGTTCTTGACCAAAGCGTGTATTTTAAAACTGCTTAATTTACTTTTGGCTCATCTGATGAGATGGTTCTGATCTGTTGCACTAGTTAGGTGAGTGCAGATTAGATGTGGTTTTAAACAGTCTGGTTTCAGAAAGGAATTTTTTTTCCTCCTTTCTAAGGAAAAAGGAATAGAAGGCTTCAAATCTTTAGGAATTGGGTAATTATTAAAGAAATCATTGTTATTCTCTCTTTTCCATGGGGTGAAGGTAATACTGGAACAGAGATGCATGCAGCTGCTGAACAGTGATGGGGTTAATTGCCAACTGAAACATTGCTGCAGCTCCTTTTCAGGAAGGAAAAAGCAAAATAATTGAAGGATTGTTTGCCAGTGGAAACACGATTGATTTCTTCGTATACATATGAAGAAACAAAATTAACTAGTGCTGCCCTCTTGCAGTTCAACAGCAAGACAGTCATTGAACTGGTCTCAGTAGTTATCACTTCATATTGTTTAGGTACAGTTGCAGCTACAGGTTTTCTGAAGGAAAGGTGGGTAGGGGGAGTTCCCAGTAATCCTTTGGAGGGAAGATAACAATGAGATTGCCTCGTGCAGCAGCTCTTGGATCCTGAAGTTGAAGGACATGAAGAGACCCTGGTTCTGTGAAAACCGGTTTCCACATTTCATGTTAACTGCAGATGTTTTCTTAGTAACTGCCAAGGAAACTCAGTAAATAATCTTCCTCTTTTTAATTACTAAAGGTGTCTGTTCTGCAGTCTGTGTGGCTGGGGCTGTGGTGGCTTTGGTGCCACACACACACACACACACATACACACACACCCAGCTTCCTTAGCTGGCTCTGGGTCACTGGAAGGCAGTGGTTGGGTTATGGGGCAGGGGACCTGCTTCTTCCTCCTCCTTATGTCAAAGTGATGACTCCAAAGAGTTCGTGCCCTCCTGTGTCTCTCTTCAAAAGCTGGAGGAACAGTTTGCTCCCACCTCTGAAGAACAGGTGGGTTGGAGTGGTTTTCGGTGCGTGAAAGCCTGAAGCGTGTCTAAAATGATTTAGGTTTATAATCTGACATGCTGCCGCGGTCTTTGAGACATCCGCTATTCTTACCAGAACTGTGTAATAATGTTCCTAAATAGCTGTATGTTGAGGACAAACAAACGGCTCTGTACTTGCGCAATGTGCAGAGCCGTGTTACTGATCTTTGGCTTTATTCTGTCAGATTGAAAAGGGTGGTTTCTTCATGGTGTAACACGGTACTTTGCACCTCTAATATCCTGAGAGTTTTTTTTTCTAGGCAAAGGTTACTTTCCTATGTCATATGTGTTTCATTTTGGTCTATGCCATATTTTAAGTAATTCTTTCATCGTTTGTGCCTACCTTAAAATATCTAAAAAGAGTGTCTCCTCACCCCCCACCATTCATGTTAAATAACAGCAGGGAAGAGGAGCTTGAGATGGTATTTAAGCCTGCAAAGGTTAGGGTAGACAGCTGTTGAAGATAGATTACTTAGAAGGATAGGTATGGGCCAGAGCTAGAGGAGTGCAAAATCCTAATGAAGAGCTAAGGCTTTCATGAGACATCTAAAGGCAGATGAAGAAATTTTGATCCAAGTCCTCAGTCCAGCAGGGAACAGGTGATGGGTAGATTGAGATTGCTTCTTCTGTTTTCAGGGTGAATTGTATACAGTGCACCATCTGAAATCTTATTTCAAACGCTGACATTCAGAGGATCGCTCTGAAGGTGCTCTAACATTTGCTTTAGTTCCTTCTGCCTCAGCAGGCATTAAGCTCTGTTTAAAATACTGCCCTAGTGCAACATTCCCCCCGCCCCACGCTGAGAAAATCCATAGTTTTTAGAGCTAAAAATTAGGGCCATAGGTACCTGGAAATACCAGTATTTCATATCTTTTTAGTCCAGTAGGGGATCCCAATCTTTTTTTAAATACATGGTATTTAAAAAAATGATGCTTCTTGCCAGTTCTATGTAATCTGTCATTGTTGGGAGCACTAACGGCCACTTAAAATTGCAAATCAAGCCTCTTTGCGCTCTGTGCTGGTCTTTACCAACATGTACAATGTATGTTTGGCCTCATGGCAGATTTTTGCCCACATTTTCTTTCAAGACTTCATAGTTGTGTTAGGAAGGATGTTGAATTTGAAGGGATACCAAATAGTATGTCTGTGCATGTGAAACAATCCTGTGTGCCCAACCCACCGAAGATAAGACTCTGTGTTTCTCCTTGCAATGAAGATTGTTTAATCTGATGATGTGATGCAAGGTAGTGGCAGGGACAAGTTGGAAGCATGAGTTCTTGGTTAATCCTAGTGCCATGGCTGCGTGTTGAGGCGCATGGTTTCATTAGGGCCCTTTCCTTAATTGTGTGCCCTTTCGTTTTACCCTTTATCGTCTTGCACCATTCAGTTTCTCAGTCCCTTCCTTTTATTAACCATGGTAGTTGGCTGGCAGGCCTCATACTGCAAAGCTGGCTCCAGCTGACTGCCTTTTTTTTTTTTTTTTTTTTTTAAAAAAAAAAAAAAAAAAAAATCACTGCAGAGGTCGATTCCTCCAGCATGTCAGGGACTGCCGGTAAAGGAAGATACTCCTGAAATCACAATAGGCTGGTAATTCTGGGGAAAACACACAAAACCCATTGTGTGCTGTCTTAACTGCATGTGGTGTTATGAACCTTCTTATCAAGTCTTTGTGATGTGTCAGAAAGGGCTGCCCCTCATTTTTCAAATGGAGGCATGGATTTGCCCTCTGTGTGGGATGGGTGTGTGGGGTTGGTTGGGGGTTTTTTTGTTTGTTTTTTTTACTATCCCACTGTTGTCTGGAAATCAAAACTTCAATCCAGAGTCATTTAATACGCTTGCAAAGCTTGAAGATAATAAACTATTTGAAGTATGATAGAAGAAGCAAAATCTATGCAGTACATATTCACAAATAGTTTTGTTTTGACATTTATCTTGCTGTAGTCATTCTGCCAATTGGCTTCAGGCAGGGCTACCAAAAGAATGAACACATGTTGCATTCATTAGTTCTCATCTGGCTGTGCTTCGTCTTGCAAGGCAGACAGAGTCGTGATGGTGCGAAGCAGACGGTAACGTGTGTGCTGCGCGTGCCCGTGTGGTGAGCAGAACCCTCGCTTTGCAAATCTGCTGCTTTTAAGCTGCCGTGTTTTGTTTGGTTTTAATAGAATGGGTTGTGAGTGTGTTGCCAGTGATGTCATGGCTTGCTCGAAAGATGTCATACGAAAAATATTCAGATGCAATGCTACGGGGCCAGCCTCCCCTTCTGCTTCCCCCCCCCCCCCCCCCCCCCCCCCGTGTGAACTTCTCACGTCGGGCCTGGCCCGCCGAGGGGTCGGTGGGCGTCGGGCACACGGACGGGCCCGGGGGCGCTTTGTCCCGGCCTGCCCCGTACAGACAAGTCCTTGTCGTTCGTCGCTTGTGGTGGCTTTTCGCGCTCAGCGCGGGCGCAGGCTGGTGGCTGGTGGCTTCCGACGGGGAGTGCGGGAGCTGGGGGACGGGGCGGGGGGGAGCCGGGCGGTGCGGGAGGGCGGGGAGGGCGAGCCTGGCGGTGCGGTGCGGGAGCCGGGCCGTGCGGGAGCAGCCGCCGGTTTCCCGCTGGGGAGCGGGCCGGGGAGCTCCGCTCCCCCTCAGCCACGGCGGCGGGGCCGTGTCGCGGCGGCGCTGGAGGGGCGGCTGACGTCTGAGGGCTGGCCACTCCCTGTGGCGGCCGCCGCGGTCGGTCCCCGTCCCACCCCCGGAGCCGCTCGCTCTGCCCGGGGCTGCGGGGAGGCAGAGGCAGCGGGGACCGGCCGCCTCCCGCCCCGCTCTGTGGCCTGGGAGGAGCCGCTGGGAGCCCGCGGCATGCCGGCCCGTCCGGGGCGCGGGGGCTCGCCCTGAGGCCGGCCGGGAGGGCGGCGGGGGCGGGCATGGACGGCAGCAAGGACGGCAGCCTGCCCTGCCTGGCCGCAGCCTGCGACCCCTCGGCGCTCGTCAGCTTCTGCACGGGTAAGGTGCCGGCGGCCGCCGCGCAGCGCGCATGGGGGGTCCCCGGAGGTGCCCTCCGGCGCCCTGCGTTCAGCGGCCCCCTTCCCTGCAGCGGGGAGAGGGAGATCCGTAAAGTAAATACTGGGGTAAATATCTATCTGTGTGGTTTAAGTGAATGTTGCCGCCCGCAGCGGCGGCAGGCAAGGTGTGCGTACTCGGGCTGAGGCGGCTCGCTGCCCCGCAACATCCTAACCTTGAGAAAATTAATTAAAAAAAAAATTCAATATGATGTTGATGTATGCGGACAGCAGAGAAAACGACTGGAAGGTGACGATGCTAAGCGAACGCTGGCAGGGCAGGCGGCCCCCGGCGTGGCGGCTCCCGTGGGCGCTCCGTGCCTCCTCGGCAGCGTGGGGGGGGGTCCCCGGCCCGGGGCGGGGGGGCTGTGCGAGAGCCCCCTTGGCAGCCCTGGGGACGAGGGCCGCTGCTGGTGCCCAGGCTTTCGCTTTGACCCCCCGGGTTTAGGCAGGGCGGAGCGCGGGGAAGCCCCGGCCCGTCAGGCGGCAGCAGAGGGTCGTTCATCGGCGACTCCGACGGGGCGGCTCGGTGGGCTCAGCCCGGGCGCTTGACCTGCGGAGCTACGACCTCCCCTCCCCGCTTTACTTGTACTAAAATTGAAATACTTAAAAGACATTTTCTTTCTTTAAACGGCTGCTATTAACCTAGCCTCTCCCGAGTGCAAGTCAGGTAATGAATAGCAGCATTCTAGCTGCATCAACCAAAAGTATTGTGAGTGAAGTCTTAAAAAGACCAACGAACCAATAGCCCCCACCGACAAATCTCATCCCAGATGAAGCGGATGGCTCCTGTGTGCGGTGGGGAAGTTGTTCCTGCGAATGAAATCGCAGAACAGCGATTCTTTGTTTGCTGATGCACGGCGTGCGGGTTTGGTAAAAAGCACAACATCCTGCACAGAGAAGTGTGCCTTCTGCCCTAAACCGGCATGGGCAGTAGGAAAGCTGGTTTAAAAAACTCCAAACAAAAAACAACAGCAAAAAAACAAAATCAAGGGGAGGTATTTAACACACAGATTTTTATGTGTGTTTAGTGGCAGAAAGGAGTGACTTTGCCGCAATGTACTTCCTTAAAGTGAGCAATGTGCTGTGCTTTATCTGCGTCAGAATTCAAAGCATTCGGTTTAGAATTCAAGATGTTGCAACCCTCGGGAAACAGGGAGGGTAGATTGAATATTTTAAAATTACAAGCACTTCATACAGTCTTTTGCAGGCTTGCAAGGATTTTTACTTTAAAAAAGAAGGGCTAATGTTCAGCTGATTATCTTCAGAACAAAATTCGCAAGAGCAACAATTTTTATAGCTACAAGTTGCGACTTTGTTACTGATGAGTGCAGGCTTGTGTTAAGACGTATCTGTTGTCTTCAGTGGCTTTTAGCAAGAGTGTCTGATCGTCTATAAAAAAATAGCAGCCTCTCAGACTTGAGCTTGAGGCATCTTGGATTTTGGAAGATAGCATGACGTGACGGACTTACCTTTGAGATTTGTCTAGTAATCCAGCAAAACAAGGTGCACGGAATACATTCTTTCCTCATGCGTATGTTCTGCTTTAATTTTTTTCTGCATTTTAGAAAATAATTTTGACTAAAATCTTGGTGTAGAACTGAGGGTTTTGCTGAATAAGACTTAAAGACAGCATTTATAATTAAAAGAAAATGTGACTATGGATAGTCTTAGCAGTGTAATGTGTTCTGCTGATTTAAAGCTTGATTCCTGCTTATGTTATTAGACCTAATATACCTTTATATAAAGTTTGCTGAGCAATGTGTGTTTACTTGCAAGTAAACTCACAGTGATAAGAAGCTCGTATGATGGAGAATCAACAAGTGCTTTGTTCATACGAAATTTCTAACCTCATCCTTGAGAGCTCCTTGCCTTGAGGGCCTTCAGCAACTTTGCAGTGGTAATCAGCAGGAAAAAGCCTGAGATTAAGCTGTAGAAAGAGTTTATTTTTGTAAAACTTTTTGGCCATACATGCTTGTTCTCGCTTTATTAGAAGATTAAGGCTTTGTACTAACAGTATGGTATTTCAGGTGAGGTGTTGGGGGACAACTTAATTTTTTTTTAGTAAGTGTCCTATAGTGATATCCTTTTCTATAGAACTTCTCTACCTTCTCTTTAATTTTGATTTGTTTTGTGCGCAGGTATCATTGTACATACATCCAGTTGCTCAGTTCTTGCCAAAGCTAAAAATAAATTCTAATTCTGTAGTGGAGGAACTAGTACTCCCTTTTAACATATGGGATATCAGTGCTGATGGGCAACTTAATTAGATTTTTAAAAAAGCTTGTTTGATGTCAGTAGGGATGCCTTCTTTTTTTTTCCTACTTGTATTTAATTAGCTGGTTATAACTAAAGCTAAGACAAGGGCTTATGTCATAACACATCCCTTCAGGAAAATCTTAGGTATCAAATTAAACCTGGGGTAGAATTTAGCTTAAGTGATACAGATCAGGATAGAAAATTTCAATTTGACCAAGGAAAATATTTACCTGTAAACAAAACTTCAGTTTGGCACGCTTCTTGATTAAATGTTTGCTTCCAACGACACGACATTGTAAACAGAATTTATAAATGGAAAAAAACCCCAACACCAATGTCCTCAGATTTGTAGGCATTATTGCTTGCAGAATCTTAGATTGATTTGTATGCATTTATCTTTAATGTTAAGATTAGTAGAGAGTTTTCTTGGGGGGTGTTTCACAGTGGGGATTTGCTAGTTGCTGGAGGTGTTGATGGTAAAGGTGGTGGTCATCTTGCGGTGGCCCTGCAGGGTTTCTACAGGGGTGAGACCAAGCCCTCCTCAGGCTTGGTGCTGCGCACCAGGGGCTCTCACCGTGCCATGGAGGGCAGCTCGGCCAGCAGAAGCTTTGTTCTCTGCCTCGCTGGCAGGGAGCGACATGCCTGGTGCATGGTGCTGTTCCTGCTGCCTCGCTTCCCTGCCTGCGCACTTGCAGAGAAGTACTTACTTTGAGTTAGTATCTTATGTAAGGAACTTTGGTTTAAGTATTTAGATGTCACAAGGGCATTTTTCTTTCTAGTGCCTATGACGTAGGCAAAAATAGACAAATTTGACATAGAAGTCCTACTTGCAGCTTGATATTCTACCTAAAATAGTTAGGTACTGGATGGGGACCAGTTAAATAAACCAAGCAGCAGCCTATTTCAGGGGATTACATCTTGCTAAACAGTTTGTTTCTTGTCTTGCACTGCCACAACTACAACATTTGTGTTGATGCAGTGAAGCCTGTCTAAACAAGACAGCTTTTGTTGTAATTGCATTGAAAACTTTTCAGCTAGCCTTACTCTAGGTGCTACCAGTAATAATGATGATAAATACAAAACTCCATATCACTATCTTAATACTTATAAAAAAAAACAACCAAAAAAAAGTCTGAAAAAGTCTGTATCCTCTTAGTTGATTCACCTAGAATGTTACAATATTCAGTGTTTGATTGAAAATTTAACTCGCTGTGGATTTTGGTGCATTTGACACGCAATTTAACTATGTGAGAGTCAGTGCTGTCATAGCTAGTTGTTTTAAAACTAGTTTAAATTATTTGTAATGTGTACTTGTTAAGTAATCAGTCTGTGTTGTCATTTCCATCTCCCAAAATATCAGACTCAGAGCGAGTTCTCCTGCCTTCAGCTGACACATTTTTACAAAGGAGGGTGAATTCCCAGCAGCCTGCCTTATGAACCTACACGGCTTACCTAGTACAAGAATTCCAACTGGCAGGACCCAGGGGAAAGGCTTTTGTCATACCACGAGTATGAATCCAGAGTTCAGTGAGCAGCCATTTGCACTGGGGGATGAGGGTCAGGCTTGCTAATAGGCCCAAAACTCATTTAAGCATTTTTGCTATCGGGAAGTTATATCAGTGAGGAGGTTTAAAGGATTAAAAACTATATTAGAATAGTATTGTCCACAGTCTTGGGCTAGAAATTTGTTAGTAGCTTCTCTGAACTTGCTTTCCTGTTTTCCAGAAAAAAACCCCAACATTTGATAGGAGCACACTTAAAGAACCACAGTGAGTTTCCTGGCTGAAGGAGGCAGAGTGTTTTATTCTCTAGAAATAATGACATGCAACCCAGCTATTCTGTAAGACCTGGAGCTCCTTCTCCCCAAGGTTGCGGTAGTCCAAATGCTTTGGGCTTTATTTTGGGGGAAATTCTCTGCTTCCTATTGGTCCCCTGAAAGAAGGGCAAACTGGTCCCTGCCAGGAAGAGCAGTAGTCACCAAGAAAAGAATGCAAATGGTTGCATTTTTGCAGACGTGATCATTCATGCTTGTAATTGATGGGCTTAAATGGCTGGAAATGGAGCTTTCCAAATGTAGCAATGGATGGGGAATTACTCTCCTTTTGTGTGCTTCTTTGCTTATTATGCTGTACTTTATAGAATGGAATTATGACAGCCACCACTTTTTGCTGGCATAATTTTCCACACCAGTTTGACATCTTCAGCTAGGATTCTTGTCTGATGTTTCCAGGCTTCATTACATTAAATTTATTGTCAGAGTGCTATTTCCTCTTCAGATGCTACCCCCTGTCCAGGTAACTGAGGGAAGGGACGTGGCTGGTGTGACACAGCGGTGCACACACAGTACAGACCGGTGCAGTGCCAGTCGTGCAGAGCTGTGGGGATCCCCCTGCCAGGTCACACACACTGTTTGACTCTGCATGTCGCCCACTGTAGATGTTTGCACGTACTCAGCTCGTTAAAAATCTTCCAATGTCTGTCTTGACTGAGAAACCAAAATAGTGCATCAGGTACATACTTTGCTAAATAACTGCTTTATTAATCTGTAGCATGTGACTAAATACCTGCAGTATTGTCCTGTAGCAGAAGTGCTATGTAGATACAACATCAAATTACCACTATCATAAAGGTGTCCATAGGAGTTTGCATCTCACACTGTTTAGAAGGTTAATACTTACCCTGACTCAATGGAAAAAACTTGATTTCTTTAACTTGGTATTTACCCTTTAAAAATGTGGTTACGTTTTTTGGTAATGTTTCTTCTGCTTTGCCTGTTCGGCATCTTGCTTCTAACAGTTCTAGGAATATGTATTAGTCATCAAAAGGGGGTTGAGGAGATAATGGTGACTTGTGGATGATAATGGTTAGCATTTTCTTAGCAGTCGCAGAAGGCAATTGCAAGGTGAAGTAACTGCAAGCCATGCTCGGAAGCTGCTGACGTATCAAAACCAGTGAAATATCAAAGGTGCAGTTGACTCAGCAAACTTGTTAAAGGTCAGATAAAAAGGTTCAGACTGCACACACTTTCTCAGCACTGAGTCTTTGCTCTCAAACTTTGAGTGATGCCCAGATTATGAAACCTAAGAAAGTATCTTTATGAACCCTGCGTCACGCTGCTGCTTCACATGGATAAGAAAACTAATCAGGAAAGCAGCAGCATTGGAAGAGCTCCCTTTTGCAGCATGCAGAACTAAAGTGCTTCTTCAGCCTGCCTCTTCTGCCGTGAGCCAAAGCAGCTCTGAGAGCAGAACTTGCAAAGAAACACAGAAAACATGCCTGACCTACAGATCCCATCCTGTGAACAGGGAAGGAGAAGGAATGACCAGACATGACAGTCATTAGTCACAGTGGTTTATTGTGTGATGAGAAGACGCTCTGCTGTATCATAAAAACAGATAGAATTTAGGTGTCATGTCTTCTGCTTTTGCTTTTCTCTCCCAGCATCATTTTTGTGCTTCGTGCGCTCTAAAAATGCATTAATTAGTTGGGGCTTGCCCTTGTTTCCTCTTCGGAAGCATTTAAAACCATGAGAATACCACAGTCAGACCTCTGATACCTATGAAATGCATCACAGGGAGCATTCCCTTCCATGAGAAGCTGAGGTGGTCTTCCAGGTTTTTGCATGCTGCTGCCACCGTTGCTATTACCCATTTTGCTCTGTGGCTTTAGTGGCATGGTATCTTGAGCAGTAAGGTTTTTAGGAGTTAGTTTTCTTAGGTGATAAAGGGGCAAAAATCAGAGCTGGAAGTGGCTTTTTATTCCTGAGTGGCTTGTGCTGACCACGTACAATTTCTGTATTGGGGTTACATTATGTGGCCGGTGGTGGGGTGGCCCTGGGGGGTGTTGGGCAGGGGTTTGGCAGGGGCAAAGCTGTGCTGCTGGCTGTGCTCCCTCCATGCCAGAGCAGTGGCGCTACTGGAGAAGGGTCACTTGTCCTCTCTGCTAGAGGGTTGACGCCGGGAGGTCTTCCCCAGCTCTCTCGACGGCTGTGTTTCGTGTCATGCTCTTGTACGAGGGCTTTTTGCTATGTAAGCTGCAAGTCGCAAGGGGTGGCCACACCTAGTTGGCGTGCAGGCTTGCACATGGGTTGCAAAGGGTTAAGTGAAGGTGGGAATTTACAGCATGTTGACACAGTAAGTTACTAAATGTAGATTAGTAGGTGAAACAACCTGGTGTTTAGTCTTGAGTAAGAGCCTGTGCTTGAGTAGTTACCACATGGAAGCTGTGATACTGTTAACTCCCTCTTGGGCTCACTCCCTGGTGGTTTAGGTGGCCGTCCCCCGGGTCACAGCCCAAAGAACATTCTCATACTTGCTCGGTTTTAATTCTTTCATGCTAACACTAAAGATAAAATACAATTCATAAAATAAGATTATCGGAAAGGTTAGAAGATGCTGAAAATGTATAAAACAATTTTGTTATTGATGTATTCTGTTGAGGGGGAGGGGGGATCCTTTTCATGCATGAAGGATCCTGTTATTTTGGTTGCCAGTATTATATAGAAATAGCATGCTTCTGGATGGTTCTTATATGTATAAATATCTGAATTAGTATAGCTAATGCTTAACAAGTGTGCGCAGAATGAATGAATCTTAAAGCATAAGCATTAGATGAATAAACTGGGTAATTCTGTTGTTTGAGATGATAGCTACTTTCAGAATAAATATTATTTTTTTGGCTTTAGATTGTTCCCCCCCCCAGATACGATACACAATTAGAGAAATTTCCAGGATTTTTAAAAGAGAACCGAATTGCAGACACTGGAGACCGATGATATATAGCTTTTTCCAATACATTTTTCACTTCATTAATTTGAAGTGTATTAGTATGAAACTGTAAATTTTATTTCTATGGGTTGCGGGCAGGCTTTACCTAGCATTGCTCTTCCTGATCTCTTCTTAAAAGCTGGAAGTGATGCCCAGTGTACTGAAGAGCTTTGAGGAAGGTGTGCAAGGGAGCGATGGCTGGCGTGGCACGTTGTGTGGCAATGCAGAGGCTGCCCGGTTGCATTGGTGCTGGTGTGCATTTGTAGCAAAATACTCCTTCTCTTTTTGAACTTCTGTATTTTAGCACATAAAGATTCCTCTTTCTGAGGAGACTGACTGATGTCAGTTCTTGATAAATTAATAACTTGATTTTGGGGAAGAAGGAGGAAAACGGGGAAAAAATGCAGCTTAATTCTGGCTTGTGACACTGCTGTTACTTGGTCCACACCAGATTTAATTCTTGTTTCCCTATCAAGTATTTGTGGTACTTGATCATTTCTAATACTAGACACATCCATGATCAGTCCTGTCTCCCTTGCTATTTGCAGGGATCTTTTCTGTACCTAAAAACTGTTGCTTTGTAGCAAATAGTAGGAAAAGAAACCTGGAATATTTTTTTTTTGCTTCAGAGGCTCCATCTGTGGAAAGAACAGATGAGTAATCTGTTTATAATACAAGGTGTGATGTATTAAAGCAACTTTGATAGAAACATGATCTCTTTTGGGTTTAGAAAATTTGGCAAACCTTCCACATAAGAAATGTATGCGTTTTCCTACAGGATCCTTTGAGAAGGAAGGAAAAGGTATCCCTATGAAAAGGCATATGTTTTTCCCATGCAGGCAAATTCCATGCATGCATTCATGATGGTTTCATATGATTTATCAGTAGCAATTGTGACACTTCAGTTTTGTGCAGGACTTCTATGTAAAATATGTTCAAGGTGAAATCTTAGAAGGTCTTAGCCTGCCTGTGTTGTCCAGCATGTTCTGTTTGGTGATTGTTTTTTCTCTGGGAAGTTGTATCATCCCATAACACTGTGTCTGTGTGTTTGTGTTTGCTTGCAGGTGAATTGGTTCTGAAGCCTGCTTTATGGCTTAGCCTAAATAAAGATGAGACCTAATTCCTTCTTTTCCAGTGGACTTATCCATTTTAGGTATAATAGTGCCAGGATTAGCAACTGAAATTGTCATTGAAACTGGCTTCATTTTCATGTATTATTTTCTGTGGAAGCAGCTTAACTATAATGTTTTAAAATACATGTGTAGTCACACATACCGAAGTCTGTTATGCTCTTCAAGAGTTCTTCATCAATTAAGCCAGTTTAATTTCACAGTTACCGCATTTTTTTGTGGAGCATTTGTGGAAACTTACTTTTGATAGTGCCCATGCGAAGGAAAACGTGGCAATGGTTGATGGTAGATCTGCCGTCTGAATTGGTTAAAATAGTATCTTTCTTTGTAAAATAATAAATTTTGATATTAAATACTTCTGCAGCTGTTCAGATGTGGTGGGTTGCAGAACGGCAGGATCGATGCCCAAGCAGTCAGCCTCCTGTCAGGCAGCAGCAGCAGCCACAGTGGCAGGCAAGGTGTGAGCAATGCTTTCCACCCACACCTTGTTTATAGGTGTTAACTTCAAGGCTTCCCTGGGGCTATTTATTTGCTAACAAAATAATAATAAAAAAGGAGTTTAAGTAAAGAACTAGTCCGGTTTTTTAATTACATTTATGCTTGGTTCCCCTTTTTGAGGGTGGCTGTTGACTTACACCGGTATAGCTATTTCTGCTTGCTGTCTGGTCTGAAACGTTTTCTGTGACATACAATGTGAAAATATTCCCTTTTATTTCCCAATACTTGCTCCTCTGTAGTAACTGAAATGGAGATTGTGACTAATGTGTGATGAGTAGTTGCAGATACCACCTTGCAGGTTGGCTGTGTGGGAGTCATGCAGCTTGTGCTTTATTCTTGAAACTAAGCAGAGAGCAGTGGCTATAACACGAGTAGTTTGTACAGAGAGGTTTTAGTTCCTTTCTATGCAACAAAACCTTGCAAAACTGCTGTTTATTTGGTTCCACCTGGAAGAAGCAGTAGTTGTTGTAGAGGTGTTCCTCTAGTACAAAAGCTGCAACCAGTGGCAACATCTGGGGAGGCGTCTTGGTGGAGGTAAATGAAAGTAGGATTTTGGCTGCTGCTGTTGCAAGTGTTGTGCTGGATCTAACTTGTGATCAGAGAGATTTAGTCTCGTGCTCCCAAGGAACAGTGAACTTTTAAAAATATCAAAAGCACACCTTATGTCTGTTCTTGCCTACAAGGTACAGGAGAGGTTTAATGACCACGAGACCAGGTTTCCTGCTGCAATAGTGAGTGTAAGGTTTTCAGTGCGGAGCTGGGATAAGAGGTGCCTCCTGCAGGAGATGCTGCCCGCTGGGTCGGAGCGTGATGGGCACGCAATTGTGACTGGTTGCCCTGGGCCGGCTGCAGCAGCGCCTCAGCTCTGGTGGGTGGTCACAGGACAAAACCAGACATGGGGATTAATACTCCTTTATAATTATTACTCCCTCTTAATAGAGCTTTTTTTTTTTACATTGTCATCCTTAGCTTTTGGATAAGGAAATGTAAAGAAGGATGATAACTTTTCAAGGTCACTTTAGCTTGTCAGAAAGAAAGTTGGCATTTTACTGAATGGGCTCTGGTACGGAGAGGTAATGAAGCAGTGACGTATAGGGCTCTGCATAAGTGGAAGAAATTCCTATACCTGAAATACCAGAAAACTAAGATCAGGCAGTGAGTTGCTAAGTCTCTTTCCAAACAGATTTTACCTTTATCTGAAATCACCGTGTCCTGTGACTTGGAGAGATAAGAGCCTTCAGATACCCTGCTGTGTACAGCAGCCCTGGTGCCTCTCCCCTCCTCTGGTGTAAGCGCATTTCTGCTGAGCACAGAAACCCACCGGGTACCACTCTGCCCTGCAGAGCCCAAAGGGAGGGCTTCCCCCGCAGGGTAGGGAAGCGTTTTGGGAGAAGGACCTCCGAGTGCCCAGGGGAATGCCAGTGCCATGAAACCAAATTACTGTGAGTTGGTGGCCTGTGGAGAGCCGCCAGCCTCCCTGGGAGGGGGTGCAGGACTGTCCCATGGGAAGAGTGTGGCATCCTGCCCTCCCGTCAAGGTACCCCTGAGAGGCTCGCTGTGAATTTGGGGGAGTGCTGCTGAGCAGGGGTGTCTGCACTTAAAGGCTGAATTTGGGGCCTGAAATGATGCTGCAGAGGACAAGCTTAAGCGGTTTTCCCTTAAGCACAAAGGAAAATGAAGTTGAGCGAGAACAGCGTGCACTGTGTCTGTGTTTGGAATCGATATCAAGAAGTGAATCTCTTTAATGTGGCAGTACACTAATACTGGTATTTTTATATGCATATCCGTCATTTCAATAGGAGGCTATTCTTGTTGCGTAAACATAATACTAAGCCTGCAAGATAACATCCTATTGCCTGTGAAACACAAGCAACCACTGACAGCTGCACAACCTTTACAAACCAGATTTGTAAGTGAACACTAAGGACAAAAAAGTATTTCTTTGGGAAAGGAAATAAATAAAATAGACCAGCACTCTTATTTTTCCTGACTTGTTGGATTTTTTCGTAGTGGCATTTATGATAGAGCAGTTTAGAATACCGTAGAATGAGATCAAAGAAACATAGTTTGTACAGTGGTATTTTTGATGTTACAAATTAGATATCAGTCCTGGGGGAAAGAAAAAAGAGCAGTACAATGAAGCAGCCAGAACAACAAATTTCAGAAATGTTCCAACACTTTTAATTACAGTGATAATGTCTAACTTGATTGCTCGATAACAGAAGCTGGAGATTATTAATTTGTGTTTCAGGATTTGAGATTAGTAAAATTTTGAAATAAACATTGCATGGTACAAAATAAATTGTATCTGTAAAAGAAGAGGGTATGTTGCTTTGCCTGATGTTATCTCACTTAATGATTTCAGTGCTTTTCTGTTTTGCTGCTGAAATTATACCCTAGAATTGATGAGAATATGGCAAGCTTCAAAGAGTAGAAATAATTTTTCTCCAGGACAAGAACATTTTTATGTTCTTGTTAAAAGCATATCACAAACAAAAACTCAGGTAAGTTTGCTGCCTGAATAAACAATAAATATTTAAGGTGTTGGCAGGTTTCTGTAAGTTTCAGAGTAAAAGTATGTTGGTACTACTGAATTCAGATGTTTTGCAGCAGAGGAGATGCACTACAGTGATGGGGGACATTGGACTTCCTATACATTGTTACAATCTAAAGATTGAATGTTTTGCAAACTTGGATTTTATTGGCACATTACTGGAAAAAGTACATTGGAAATATTTTGGAAAATCAGTTCATAAAGGTTACCTCTGGGGTTTAATTTCTGACAAAAAGATACCCTACATATATGGACCGTTCTCTGAGCAGGAATTATCACCATCGCTCTGACAAAAGCAGTTAAAAAATAAGTGGCATGGGGACAGGGAGGGCTGCAAGGGACAGGTGGAGAATCTGAGATTACTGTGAGTACTCTTTAATTCTTTTTTCCCCCTCCTAGATTACTGTGAGTACTCTTTAATTCTTTTTTCCCCCTCCTTTGCCCTCCCTTTCCATTTACAAGCCTTCACACCAACTTCCTTGCCTGCAAATGAGTTTGCAAAATACTCCAGGAAAACCAGAGTGTTTCAGATGATCCCATGTTTTTTGGTGAACTGTGCAATGTTTGCTGGATTTGTGATGTTTTCAATAGTGGTACTTTTGTCTGAGCCTGAATATGGTTATTATTATCCTTTGTTGTGTTGAGCAGATCATTGACAATTGATGCTGTCTTTTGTAGATTTATGCAGTAAAGACATATGGTTAAAGAAAAGTGTTATGAGTGGGAAGTCAAAGACTTAACATGAAAGTCAGAATTGGGGTAGTCTCTCAAGCCTATATTTAATCTTGTGGATTGTAGCAGTATTAAGATGCAGCCTTTAATTGCTCGATCATAGCTCCCCCAAGTCAGAACTTGGAAAAGGTGATTTTGCCTAAAAAGCAGTTGCTTGGTATTTTGAGTTGCCTTTGTTTTCTTTGCGTGTCTCCCTCTGTTATGTTTATGGCAAGGCTTTTTGTCTTGCTTTTCAAATACGTGCATGAATTTAAATATCGACTGCTGTAGTACTTACGGTAGTGCCTCAGTAGCCCGTAAGTGTTAAGTTTTATGCGGTGTGGGACTATGGTTGTATTTAGCAGATGAAGAGTGAAGTTAAAAAGAGATTAAGGTCAAAAGCATCTGCTAATTATCTGATTTTCTAATTAAGTAATTGCCCAATTTGAAACGCTGAAGACTTGATTGTCAAAGTGCATGGGTAGGACAGTCCTGTAGGCATCAAGAGCCTGACCACTTCTGGCCACCTACCTGTGAGAGCTCATCACTTTTCAATGCTGGTGTCCAGGTTTCAAGTTAGGCAGGACATGCAGGTTTTTCCTCCCTCCGTGCAGCCTTGGGAGTGTGGGAGAGATGCTGTCCTGCTTTGGCCACCCTGGAGCCCCAGGCAGTGTCTGGCTTCCCCTCTGTCCTGCAGAGCTGGAGCCTGTTGATCCTGCGTGGGGTGGCTAGGGTGCCATCTGCTCGTGGTGCAGAACCCTTGGTGGAGCGGACGGTGTCAGAGATCCAGTCCCTCTTCAGCATGTGAGAAGTTGTTTCGTTAGAAAATTTTAATTAGATCCATTTGGGCATGAGGGAGGATAGGGGAAGTGAATCCAGGTCCTGAAATTTTTAGCTTAGTTTCATGCTTGGTGAAGTTATTAATTTTTAAATTAGCATTTTATCATGTCATTCTATATTAGAATATCATATATTCTAATGCTTCTAGCACAACATGAAATACTTTCAACAGAGGAGTAGTAATACATGTGTGCTGGAGCGTTTTTAATGCATGCCTAACTTGGAGCAGCTCGTTGCAGCTGTCTCTTTGATTGCTGCAGGAGCTTCCAAGCGTATGTGTTAGAAAAGATGCTCTCAGCCCCTCTTTCTGTTATGACGTGAAAATAGAGTGGCATCAGATATTAGACTGGGATTGCTGCTGAGAGAATTACATGGGGGATCCCAGGCGTGTACCTGTAACCACCATGAGTTCTGTCTACAGAGGGTAGAGGTTGCTCACCTGTTGCAGAAACACTATTTTGGAAGGTAAGGGCTTGTCATGTTGGTGGAAGGCCAAGCACCGAAGAGTCCTGAGCTTCAGAACAGTATCAGGAACATCAAGAGCTAAGCAGTGTTAGAGGAAGAAAAATACTTAAAAACCGCAGGACTTCTTCAGTGGTGAAAATCCCGTGAATGATCCTACTGATGCATCGTAATGGCGGTGGAGCTGATACAAAGTGTTCAGTTGGGGAAGGATACGTGACAGCACCAGCCTAATTACCTGCCTCCATTACATGGTAATTACATGGATACCAATGTCAAATACGAGAAGTGTATGTAAGTGTTGGCTTTGTTTTGCTTTCTCAGTCTACCCATCAAAACTTGTATTGGCAAGTACAAAGTCTGATCTGTTTCTTCTTAGAACTTGTATGCCCAATAAATTATAGTTACCAGAAACTTGGGCAAGCGGAACACTCGTGTTGGTCAAATACAGCATGGGTGGAGTTATGCCCTGCAATTCTCATGCTGATGTATTTCTAGATTATCTGTATTAAAAATAATATGAGTGTTTGCAGCAGCAGATGCACGGGCTTATTACAAATATATTTTTATCATAACTTCTGTTTATTACAAAGTTATTTTTTCAGGATGTTTTTGTATCTTCTTTTATTTTTTTCTCTCCCTTGGTTTTTCATGTCAGGAAAAAAATAGATATGAAAGCCTGTGTGCACAAATCTGTTTAGCATATACAAACAGAGCTACTAATTGTTAGGGTTAAAGTGGCAGATCATCTTACATGTCAGACCAACCCTTTAAAATGAGATTGCCTGAAAACATAGATGATGTACTATATAATGTAATGGTGCAGTAGTAGGCTCGTGGGCATAAACTTGCTTCAAATAAAGCATAAAGCAGCCCACAAATAGAAAAGATCAGTAGCAACTACTGCATTGCAGAGCATTCATGTGCTACAGTAAAATTATATCATGGATCATCTATAGACTAAAACCTGCAGTTGTATAATGAAAGTATGTCATGCTTAATTGAAAATTCCTAAGGAAGCTTTGTCCAATGTAGTTAATATATTTTTTTTCTTTTAAAATTTAATGCTGTGCTGTAACAATTTAAATTTCTACTTTACGGCCCTTTTGTTTTTCTAAATTGAATTTTGGGCTGTATGATTATCTATACAGTTATATACAGACCTGTTCAGTTCTATTCCAGGTGGACCAGTTCAAGTCATGCATAAATTCTCAACAACACAAATTATATTGCTTTCAGAGTTTTGGCTGAGGTTTTTAGACACAGTCTAGATTTTCAGACTTGAGTGAGGGTTGGTGGGAGTTGTCTGGGGTTGGGGAGGCTGGGTTGTTTGTTGTTTGTGGGGGTTTTATGGTCAGGTTCTGTATCCATCATTTAACATGGTGGATTGCACTGATGTATTTTAAAGTGAGTAATAAGCAATCTTTTTACATGGTTTATGATCAAAAATGCAGATGAGCGTTGGGAAGCTCACTTCTGATGTTTAAGGCACTATCCCCTAGACATCGAGCTCTTAATTTATGGTCTGATTCTGCAGTAGGATCTGTGCAAATAGATTTACTGCTTGCTGTGGACTTGTTAGATGGCTTGTGAAAGGCTAGTGGAGAGTAATATGTCCTTTTTTTTTATTTTTTATTAACTAGCTTGTAGGGGACTAAAATAAGATTGAACTATACAATGTTAAATAATCTCATGAGCTGTACAAGGAAGGCAGTTTTGTCAACATGATGGCCCTTGTGCAGCATCAACCCTGAGAAGATGAGTAGTGTTTGACCACATGCAGCTTTACTGAAAACCTAAAGAAATGGCCGTGGAAGAGAGAAATGTAAGGTTTAGCTAGGGTTGGAAGTGCTAACATGCAGTGTATGAGAGCCATGAGTTGGCGCAACCACTGTCTGCAGTCAATGAGTTACCTGTACCCATCTCAAAACATCTGCATTATTGTTTTACAAGAAAGTAAAGAAAGAACTTAAGCTTTGTCGCTGGCAATAAGTGTGGTATCAAGCAGAGCATTGTTTTAAATTCTGAATGGAAAAATTGGGGAGATTAGGGAAAGAGAACAAAGAAGTAGCAAAGGAGGTCAGATATATGTGGGGTAATTGAGAATGTCTTGCATTTGCAGGAAGGGAGAATTTGAGGAGAACTTCCCACAGCACTTCCGTGGCACCAGGTCTAGCTTCTAGGGACACGTTAGAACTTAATACTAATACAGTATCATTGTATCATTGGGGGGGGCGGGGGGAGGGGGAAGATTTTTTAATCTTCCACATTTGTGTTGTGTGTTTTAATTCCCGTTCTCTTTTTCTTGCCGTGACCTGTGTCCTCTACAAAACCAAGATAATTTGTCTGTGTGTTGGCATCTGGAGGAAGTGAAGGAGATACTGTGGGAAAAAGTGTGGAGTCAGATTCTGCTTTTTTTGTTTGGTTGGGTTTGGGTTGGTGGTATTTTTTTGAGATTATGTATTGGAGATATGCAACAGAATTCCTGATCTTTGCACCCTTTATAAGCTAGTCATACAACAAGTGAGCTGCAGAAAACTGCAGAGAATTATGTTTCACTTAACATGGTAGGAAAACCAAATTTGTCAGTTATCTCTTGGGAAATGCAAGCCTCATCCAGAGTCAAATTATTCACTGTTCTTCAGAATAAAAATTACAAGTTGTGCAAATACATACCGTCCTGAGCATATGGACAGTTTGTAGCCCTAGTGAGAGAGGGGTTTTTTGGGCCAATTATTCCCTGAAATTGTCGGGCAGATCTTTATACCAGTCCAAGTAATTTCTGTTACTTTTCTGTAATAAAAGACTCATACCACTCTGGGGGAAACACAGAAAACCGTGTGGGTGCCATGGCACACAGGGTTTTAAAAATATCTGTGGTTTGTGTGGCTTTATTGGATAAAATGTAGGATTTTCCACCCTGTGGTTTAAATTTCCGTGTGCTGGAGTTTGTAGAATTTGTTTTTCTGAAATGTTGCTTATGTGTAAAATGAAGCCCTTATGTTTAGTCGAGGCTGGGAGGAATTGACTCAGAGGAGTGATAATGGTTGGTCTGGAATTGTTGAGGGGCCCCAGCGTAGGCAGTTCAGTAGTAAGATATATTTTTGTCAAATGTAGTCAGTTCAAATTTCTCACAGGCAGTGAGCGATAAAGGATGATGCTTTTCAAATGCTTTTATGCTCACGTGCCTGATTGGTGACATGTGAGGCGAGGAGTGATCCATGGGTTGGGAGGTTTGTTAAGTACCATCACTGTGTGCTGGATACCCGTTTTTGAAGTTCCTGGCCAAAGGCTAAGGGGTAGTTTGAGCTGATGCTTTGTGTGTTCTGCTGGGAGTGGTTTGACACATGACTGTGAGGGGTCCCACGCGGCTTAATGAGTCTGTTCAGTGCTGTTCACTGGCAGTAAAAAATGAACCCTCATTTTTAGGATCATCCAGATGTCTCATGAGTACTGAATACAAGCATCCCATACACATCTGTGCTTACTGTAAAAGCAGGAAGAACTGATGTTTTAACGGCTAAAATTAAAAATCAAAGTAGTGGACTAGGATAAAATAATAAGACATCTTTTTGGAAGTTACAGTACTGTATGTTTAGGCCTGGCATGTTTTTGCTGTCATTTGAGTGTCAATACTCGTATCTTAAACCACTTTTTAAGATTGAAGGACCTTAGATCCACATCTGTGATCCGCTACCAGCAAGTGCAGCAGATGATGCTTTTTTTGCAGTGAATCTTGTTCCCAGTGGCTCTTTTGAAGGCATAGGTCATGGACAGCTTGGGAAATGTGACCAACACATCAGAAACTATGATACTTGGTTGGAATTAAAATAACCAGATAACTAAGAAGGTCTTTTTAAAATTAATTCGGTGAATGAATGGTCAACTGCACTTGCAGATTTCTTGCTATATTCCCTTAACAAGTTTCCCTCTCTAAATATATAAATCTTCCTCTGGTTTTGTAAATTAAGAGTGGCTCATGGAAGGTCTGGATAGATAGCTGAGACAGCACGATGGCAAGATGTTTGGAAGTGGGAAAAGAGGAGGGGGAGGGGAGGAGATTAACTTCTCTTCACAGGTGACTGACTTTGTACTTGTTTAAGAGCTTTTTCCCCCCCTGAAGGGAGAAGGGCATGCCCTTGAAGAGAGATTTTAGTTCAAACATCTTTTGCAATAGTTCTTTAGATTATAATAATGTATTTTTAACAGAAGAAGAAATCTGGAAGAGATTTTGAAAACTTCTATAAAAAAAAAAGTACAGTTTTGTAATGTGCAGATTTGTCAAAATGATCGCAGTTGTGTTTACTTTCACAGCATCTTCTTCTAAGCTAATCCCTAGCTGACTGACTTTTCAAGACATTGCCAAGAAGGGCATGTTGGACTTCAGTTGAATATTTGCTGTCATGGGTGAGGTATTTGGGTTGGGAATCATTCATTTTAATCCTCTAACAGTTGCCAGGGTAATAGATGATTGTCATCACTTGAAACAGATGCTGCTTTTGTAGAGTGATAAAGAACAATAAAATATCTTCCCAGTGTGCTACTGTGTTCGTTGATCAACCAAAATATTCTTGATTTCCTAGTGATCTTCTTGCTACTGGCTTCTTTCAGTTGCTGTGCCTCGTGTGCCCTCTCTGCAGAGCAGCCACTGGTGGTTTGAAATGTCTTTTTGCTCATTGTACACACATAACCCATCGCTTTGCCTATTTTTGAATCAGCGAAATGGCTTAACCTTCTTGGTGTCCTACTCACACCCCATCTATACAGCTATGACCTCTGACAAGGTGCTGGGCTGAAGTTGAGGGTCCTTCTGGCTCTCCATACCCTGTCTAGGGTTTAAGCCTCTGTAGCACAGGTCACAGAGGTGAACGTTGGCCAGCTCCTCTACAATCTCATTTGATACATGGGGGAGGTCAAAGCATTGCAACTCACCCTTCCAGGGCAGAAAGATTTGCTCTCCCGTTCTCCTTTGGAGTTCCTAATTACTGACTGTGGCTTCGGGAGCTGCAGAAGCCATCTGCTGTGTGAGGGTTTTTGGGGTGCTGAGGTCCAGCAGAAACAGTCTAGTTAATGTTAGTAACTGGTGGAGAAAAAAATATGCCCCATCGGGGTGAGCACTTGCATCTGTGCTGATCAGAGAGACAGACCAAGAGCGGAGGCTTTCCTGGGCTTTCCTGGTTTGGTAATTACTATTATTTGGACTTCACACAGGGAACACAATAAAGTCTGGCTTCTAAAATGATGATTTGACGTAGTTACTTATTCCTTTTACAAATGTTTTGTAGTGATCTGCTGTATATTTATCCAGCATGGGAATTAATCCATAATTTATCCATTATAAGACCTTTTAATAGTTCATTAATTAAAGACTTTGGCAGGCAATAAAGGAAAAAAGTTAAGCTTTCATTTTTTTCTTCTTTCTTTTTTTCTTCTTTAAAGAATTTTCTCTTCTGTTCGGACTGCTACCCGGTGTAAGATAAGTTATAAAGATTATAATGTTTTGAAACTTGTAATTATTTTCTGCAGTGTTCATTTTGACTGGTCCACTGCATATATTTAAAGGCTAATATTGTAAGGATAGCAAAAGTATTAATTACATGGTACTTCTTTTAAGTCCCATTTACTTTTCTAAAGTAAAAGCTTTTCTTCATGAATTAATGTAAATTTACCTTAGTTCCTTTTTATATGCTGCATAGGTATGTGTGCTTGTAGGAACTTCTACTAGCTCCTGAAAACAGATAGAGGTTTATGTTTTGAAAATGAGGATGCTAATAAAAGAATCTTAACAGTCCTTATCGACTTGGGGTAGCTGTCGCTGGTCTGGATTTGTACCTTTGAGAGAGCATTGGATATGCTGGCCTGTAGAGCTGTTAAAATAATATTTCTGTATATAGGAGGTACAGTTATGACTGGTGATACTACAGTGTTTTCTTCAGAGTTGTTCTGATCTGTTGTCTCCAGATCTCAGTCTGATTACATGCCTTATTAATTCCCCTGCAGTTCTTTTTATTTATTAGCCTGAATTAATGCAGTATTAACCATGAAGGGATACACTTCTGCTTTGGTTTAACCAAATGGTGAGTTAAACCAATATGCAAAGCTGTCGTCTTGTAGGAGTTGTTTTATCAATGTAATCTTAATCATTGCTTTCAGTTTAATAATAGTTATGAGTACATTTCACTACTAATAATAGTTTGTTTTGTAATTCCTTGTAGGAATTTTGTGTTGTGAAGGTATTATTGTGATTCTTTATTTTGGTTGGTTCAATTCTTGGTCTTTCCGTAGCAAGTATCGCATTTTAACTGAATGGAAGTTGGCGTTAAACTCTTTAATCTCTTTCTTGTGTAATAATTATTCATTGGAGGGGCTTGTCTTAGTGTTTCTTTTGCTTACATTTATTTTAGAAGTGCCCTTATGCAAGTATTTCAAAGATTAAGGATTGTGGCTTATATTAACTTTTTTTTTTTCCCCTTGGTATGTCTTCATGAGATTAGTGAACTAAAGTTTAGATTGTATACAATCGCGGTAGTAATACCAGCTATTTTACCCTTACATGTAAATTCACTGTTTATATGTATTTCATAGAATATGGACTTATACTGTCTGTTTGTGTAATACAAGTAAATTTTGTAAACCGGTATTAGAAGTTACTTCCTGACTTTTCACTAAGGCTAAACCAAAATGGATAAGAAATAGAAATTTGGTACCTTGTGATAAAGCAACAAATTATTTTATGATCTTTTCTTCTTCTACTACTTTTTGTGTTGTTGGCTTTTTTTTTTTTTTAATGCAGTTGGCCTGTGAATTATTGGAACAGCCAAGTACAAAAATCTGTTACGTGTTATTTTGGCTTGGCAGAAATAATGCAAAGAACTGTCAAAGGCAAAGAGTACGCAGAAGCTGTAATTTCCTTCTTACCGCTGAAGAATAGATTTGGCTGCGTTACGCCTTTAATGCTAAACTATCTCTGTGTGGCCAGACAGACTTTTGGAACCTTTTTGTAGCATATTTATTTTCTGTTCACTTCAGGCCAAATGTTACAATGCCATATGCTTTTTTGGCACATACAGGGTGGTGATGTGAAGAAAGTTAGAGAAGGAATTGAAGTTAAGAACTCTGATCTAGACCATTTAAATTGAGATTGTTAGCCATGACCTAATTGCATCAAGTGGCAATACTTGCATGTTCAACAGTGGCTTTTTTTTTTTTTAACTTTACAACTTGCTTTATTATTAAGGATCATAGTTAAAATTCTTCAACAGTTCCAAAAGAATATATTGCAAAATTTTACCGCAGTTTTATAGCTTTTTAGATAATTCAGTTGGCTATTTAAATAAGCTGTTTCAGTCTTCCTTCTACTGGTAAGCATGTTTTTCTTTCTATGCTATTTTAACAGAAAACACATTGCCTCTTATGATGGTAATAGGGCCACGCTCCTTAAGCCTTCTGTCTTAGCTAATGATCAGTAACATTTCTGTCTTGAAGCATTAATTTGATGTGTCTAACTTAATATCCATTCCTTATTTGCCTGAACATGCTTGTTTGAATGTCTTCAGTATTTCAAAATGATGGGTCGGACATGCTCGTGCTGTACATACTTCTTTCTGTGGCTTTTAGTTTAGAACAAAACAGTTGAATGCCTCTTTCTGCTCTGCTTTCCTGCTGTACAGATGACAGCATCTCAGCTGCGAGCACATCTGATGTCCAGGACCGCCTTTCAGCCCTGGAGCTGAGAGTGCAGCAACAAGAAGATGAAATCACCGTGCTAAAAGCAGCGCTGGCTGATGTGCTAAGGCGTCTCGCTATCTCTGAAGACCATGTAGCTGCTGTGAGAAAATCAGCACCAAATAAAGGTAAGCCTGTATTGGGTAAATTCTTTCTAGAGTTAGAAGGTTATAATTGGGAATGTTCTCCATTGATAACTTCTTTTTTTCCTTTTCTGTCTCATTTGGAAAGGCAGGTTGAGGTGGAGAGGTTAGTTTTTTGAGTGGCTTTATAGTATGTAGCTAATAGATATCTGAAACATGCTTATTAATTTTGCTGTTTGCTAACATTTAAATGTATGTGACACCCCTGAAAACTTACCTTCTTGTGAAAAGGTTCCTGTTTTAATTTTAAGTGGTGAAATGTTTTACAGCTGTGGTCTTTAACCTGCCACTGGGGGTTCTGGGGCATATCATAGACTGGTTCGGGTTGGAAAGGACCTTAAAGATCTTCCAGTTCCAACCCCCCTGCCATGGGCAGGGACACCTTCCACCAGACCAGGTTGCTCAAAGCCCCATCCAACCTGGCCCTGAATGCCTCCAGGGATGGGGCATCCACAGCTTCTCTGGGCAGCCTGTGCCAGTGCCTCACCACCCTCAAGGTAAAGCAGTGGGCTTTGTTTGTTAGCAGTTGTGAGTGTTGGCTTTGACTTCACCTAGAAATTGCTCAGCTGAAGGGGCGTATTACAGGCTATGTTTCACCATGTCCTAAAGTTTAAAAAAAAAAAACCAAAACAAAAAAAAAAACCCAAAACAAAACAAAACACCGCCCCCCCCCCCCCCCCCCCCAAAAAAAAAAACCCAAAAAGGAACAAAACCCCAACAAAATACATTGCCATCTAATAAGGAAGCTTTCTGAATATAGTTACTGTTCATCTACAGAGATAACTCAAAATCAGTAGGTTTCTTGTAAGAAGTGGCCAAGTAGCCACTCAGCAGTATCTGTTTTGGTTAGTGACTAGTAACTTTTATATTGCAACTTTGAAATACATGATTGTCGTAAAGAAACTCAATGCTGTTTACACAAATTTTTACATACTTCCCCTCCACAAACATTTCCCTTTCTATTCTGGATAACTCTTTGAATAGAGTTCTTTGAATTTGCTCCAGCTTAACGTGGTGTGTTCGGAGAGAACTACAGCTGTGAATGTTTGTGGTATATGTTAAGCCCCTGAATAAATAAAAGGTTAGGTCATATTCTAGTTTGCCATAAATGCATGTATCCCCATCACACTGTGCAGTATAGAGTTCTTTAGGATCAGTCCCTGTATTACAGCCTCGGAGTGCCCCCATTACACCAGTGCCAGTTTAACACTAACCTGACACATCATAGCCTATCTTTGTTTGTACGGCTGCATTATACAGGCTGAAAATGCTGGAAGTTTGAATTATTTCAGATGTGGCAGAGAGATCAAATTTCTTAATTAAGTGTTTTTGCAGTCTCTCTGCCAGATGGAAAGAAGTGATGACGCTTAATTGGCTTGGGCTCTGAATCTTGCTATTCTCTCTTGCTTGCTAAATGGTAGGCTTTTGTCATCCCTGCGTAGAAATACAGCTTTTTTCTACCTGTTATGCATCTCTGGTCTCACCCAGCTTGAGACCTCTTGCTCTAACTCTATAAATATAGCTCTAGCAAATATTTCAACTAAATCACTCTGCTATCTGCTGTCCCATTATGAAAAAAAGAAAATGTCCACGTGGAGAACTGTGGGCAAAACGTGTGCAACATAGAACCATATCTTCCCATTGAAATGCAAAGGAGCTGGGATACGCACAAGCGTGGCTGAAGGCCTTTGGCTCGGAGCTGTCTAGTACTCAGCAAACCGTGCGCAGACAGGGCAAACTTGCTGCGTTCTGCAAAATGCCTTGTGATTGTCTTGTTACTGTGACTCTGGGGGTCTTGGGGCCATCCTGAGTCCTCTAGGTGAATTTGTTCGGTGAAAAATTAATTCTTTTGGAGTGTAGTGGTAGAATGTCTAAATAGCTTCAGCTATTACATCTATACCAATTAATTGACAACATCATGTAACTGAATAAAGTTACGGGGGCAGAGGCGGAGATGTACACATATGAGCTAATACATTGAACTTAAATGAGTTAAGACTAATTGGCAGAGTATTTAATTTGTGGTGGATGTGTCCCCTTTGTGTTCGGTTACCTAATATCACCATGCCACACATTAACTTCACTGTTTATCATTAAACCAGCTGCATATAGACGGTATAAAGATGTCATAAAATAAAATGTTCACATAAAGTCACTGGAATTTTGTACAAAAGTTTAAAATTAGATGTGAAGAATGAGCTTGAGATTGACTTTAATTTAATCCTAAATATCAGTATTTTAATAAATACTTCAAAACAAGTTCATACATACCTTTTTGCAATACCTTAGGTCCTACTTTTGATTTCTGTATGTTGAGTTCAATAGATAAAGAACTCCTGAAATGTTTTAGGAGAGAGAAATGCGTACTGGTTTTGTGAACAAGTGGGATTAGCAGAAGATCTGGATTGTCATACAAAAATAACATTCAAAGAAGTCGTTAAGTTTTTTTTAATTATTTTATGGGTATGAAACAGGCTTTTACTAGTCAAGTTATGGTTGCTGCAAAGGTAATTGTATTCCTCTAAAACTCATTATGGTGTTCATGATCCTGTCAAGAATCTGGATTTCTGCATTACACAATTGCAGTTTCATGGTAAATATTAAAGGTAGGTTTTCTTTTTTAAAAAAAAAATAAATGGTCTTTGATTCACAGAAGTGTTTGTCTCCGCAACAGCCCTTAAAATACATGCTGACATAAATGGTGAGTAAAGAGAATAGATGTGTATGTATTTCTGAATACATTGAGAGAGATGTGTTTAATTTGAAGGATGGCAACACAGTGAGATAAATACTTATAAAATAAACCGAACTTACAAGAATGATGGTACTGGAGAAAAACCATTTTGAATCTTCCCATCAAATGAAAGATTTTTAGTCTGAGTAACAGAAGATATCTAACCTAGTTTGAAGGAGTCTTTCCTACTTGCTGCTGAAATGTGTTTTTAGGAAACCTCTCCGTTTTTTTTCTTGTTGCCACCTCAGCAGTGTCTTTGAATAGAAGTTTCCTATAGGCTATAAGTAAGTGTTGTGTGCAGGCTGTGAATCGTGCCTGAAGGTACAATCCCGATCACTTTTTCACTGATTTTTCCCATTCTAAAGTTGATGGTCCAGCTTAGTGGAAAAAGAGATCTCTTCATCCTTTGTGATATTTTGTCTGAATTGTATACCTGGTGAGCTAATTATGTTCTTATTTTTCTTATTCATTTATTTGAGATTGACAGATTGGATCAACCATAGCTGAAGATAATAGATAATTTGTTTTGCATTATCCTTGTAGTCTTTGTTTTTCTTTTTCCCTATGTTTTCGTTGCATGCTTATTTTGAATTTAATCCAGTCTTCAGTGAAAAAATTCATATGGGCATGGGTAGATTTTTATTTCTACGCTGTGGGCTATTGATCAGGAGGTTACTACCTATGATTTTGTCTGTCCAGCCCTGTCTCAGAAGCAAGCTGCTCTTCGTACAGGGATAGGTGATTTGTGAACTGTATGAGACAATCTACAGGGTGAGATTTTTTTTTAGCCACTTTAGTGCCTCCTAGTAAAGCATGAAATGGAGATACTGTATGAAGGAAGTACCTTTAGTAGGGATTGCAACAGAATTAGCACCTGTCATTGCACGGTGAAAAGCAGACTGGAAGTCTTCGCATGTGGCTTGTTTCCTTTTCAGTATTTCTCAATGCAAAGTCATTGTAAATAGAGAAAATCTTTTCAAAATAATAAAGCTACAATAGTACTTCTCCATTGTGACACACAGCTACGAATAACTACATCCTTAATAACAAAGGAGAAATTACTGGGTCCAAAGATAGTGTTGGGGATTAGAAATGTGAAAGGGCTTGACTATAGAACAGGTCCCCAGCAGCTACGGGGCTGGGGGGACCTTAGTTTGTGGGTGCATTTGTGGGTTGGGGTTTTTTCTTCCTTTCTTCCTCTCTTTCTTTTCTTTTTGAATAGATGGTTGGTAAGAAGGATTTCTTTGGTGGGAAGTTCTTTGCTTTTGGCAGCTCAGTGTTCTTGTTGCCACATGTCTCTGCTGTTGATGCATGATTGATGCTGTTAACTTTCACAAAAAATTGCAAAAACAAAGATTACCTGGACGCTGAAGAAAAGGAAAACATAAAGCGGTCTGGTACTTGTGGCTGCCAGCAAGATAGATTGGCTCACAGCTGGTGCCTGGTAAACCTATTAAAATCTTCCAGGGTGTCAAAATGTGTGTAACAGGAGAATCCATCCCTCAGGCTCTGGGTGTGGAGATGAGTTTGTGGCACACAATGGCACCAATAAAATACCTCAGACTAATCGTATCACTGAGGTATGAGCTCTTGCTTGAAAAAGTGGTCATCTACCAGAAAGTACGTCTGTAGAGAAAGGAGTTCATGTCCTCTTTCTGGACTCGGAAGTGACGAGGAGGGTTGTCACAGGTTAAAACTTTGAAGGAACATTTCCCATCACTTCCAACAAGGATTAGTATCAAATAACTCATATGTAAATTCAACTCACAAAATGAAACTGAAACAGCGGATGGCAGTTTGCAGAGAAGGTCTACCACGCTTTATTTTTATTTAAAACAGTGATACTGGGGACCTGCAAAAGCAGCTGTGTACTGGGAATGTAGATTATTGTTTGGCTGGGGTTTTTTTCCCCCTTTGTGCAGTGGATTTTTAGAATAGGAATAGGGAGAGTTTTCCTTCCTTTCCTGATCCCTCCTTTCATGTGAAATAAGTGTCTCCCTTCTACAGGAAAAATCCTAAGTAGTCTCTTGCATCAAATTCTGTCTCATTGCACTAATTTAAGCGAAGTGCTGATGTAGTTTTTACCTTATCTCAACAATGTTTTCATTTTAATAACATTAAGCCATTTTGTTTTACATTAACAAAAATTGAATTCAGGTGTTCAGCAAGCTTCATTAATGAAAGCAAAAGATAGACTTGCCTTGGTGATTTTACTCTTAGCACATTTTAATGTGCAGAATTGTTTGAATAACTGGGTACATGTTTATGTTGTCTAATCAGTAGATGTTAAACAGGAACAGAAAATATAGGTGTAGATAGGAAAATGCTTATGGTAGAGGTAGGATATAGGCTTTTATCCACAATATTAAAACTAACCTGGCAAGCTTGTATGTGTGTCATTATGCTCACGGGAATGGTCCGATTGAAGTCTGCAGGCTGTATGCTCACATAACAAATAATGATACTCTTGAGGTCTTAATGGATTTTCCAGATATCAGTTTTAATGCCATCTGTTCTTTCTGCATTAAAATTATTTTTTTCTGCATTTCTTCCCCATTTTTTTGTCTTCTCCTCTGTCTTTAATACTTTATTTCTCTTCTGTTACACTTACTATTCTTGATGTTCTTCAAATATTTTTCCCTAATCCAAAGAATTTGGATGTAGGTTGTAGAGGGCACTAATAAACTAAGGGTTGCTAACGAGCTAAACCAAGTTTAAGGAACGAGAAGTGAAGAAAAAGATTCCATTGTTTTGTTTTGTTTTGGTTTTTTAACTTCTGTAACCTAATAATCTTGTTCATTGGAGAAGGTATTCAGAGCGTTGTAGAGGAGTATTTTTCAGTTGTGGTGATAAGTGTCAGTATTTTTCCATATGTTTGTTAAAATTTTGGATACGTTTTGTGCGTTTTTGTGCCTTTCTTTAGAACAGCGTGGGCAAATTCTGCTGAGCAGTACTCCGCTGTTTTCAGTGATGCTTCTCAAAATAAGAATTGCAATGTTGGAAGAGTTAAATGGTGCCACTGACTTTTTCAGATAAAAACTGCTTGCTGTTCATAACACTTGAGTAGCTCTTCCATCACTGTTCGCCAGAGTATATCAAATTGTTTCAGATTACCATAGTTGAAATTTTACTTCCTCTGCTTGGAGGTAGCTCATTTGGCAATTGATTGAAGTAGTAGATGGTGCCTCTGGGGAATTGTAACAAAATAATAAGGTAGTAGGGAGGGAAGAGGAAAAGGGCTGTGTGGTTTGAATAAGCAATTAGGTGTCCCATGGCAAAGAAGTCTCCAGTTTCCCTGGGCAGTAGGTTTTAAAATGCCTGCCCAAAGAGCTGAGCATCAGAGCAGGGGGATGGCTCCCCTAGACTCATAAGAGCATAACACCTGAGAAACTGGTTGTATGTCCCTGGGAGGATCAGGTATAGTTAGAAATGCATGTGTTCACAGGTTAAGTCACTAGCTATAAAATTTTTGTAGGAAATCTCTGAAATAGATAAGTAATTATTCTTCACATTGCAGTTAGTTTACCTGCCTCTTGGGAGAGATTCACTGGCATCTCAAGATATTAATGCATTAGCTATACATTCTCAAACTGTTGCATATTTACATGCCTTTATTCACACAGTTCTTCTCCTTTTAATAGGAAATGAAAAATAACGTATGTTTAATAGCCAGTTGTCAGCTGAGATCTGTGAAATCTGGCTTCAGTAAAAAGTATAAACAGCATTTTTTTTTAACTAGACATAATTACTGTACGAATAATAAAGTTTTTCAAAACTTGTTTTTTTCTTAAAATGGGATTATTAAACAAGATGAAGTATAACCCATAGGTAGTGAACCGAGTTATTTTTTCCTGATTTATATTGGTCATTATTTGAGAACTAGTATCTCACCTTGATCTGTAACATTTGTTCACGTGATAGAAGAGAACATTTTTTTTCTACTTAAGTCTCAATGAGAATTTGACTTTTACTATGTAAATAAAATAGTGGAATAAAATAAAATGCCGAAGAAAATATTTCCCTACCCTTCAGAATACAGTACTCTATTTGAAAAGAGTGTTAGTGCTCCCAACCTATTCTTTGCCAGCATCTTCCATCAGCTGAGGGACTTGGTGTCCTTTTAAACTTTGGAAGCAGAGTGATGACTACAGGTAGTTGCTTTGGTTCAATTTATTGTAACATATTGAAGTAAGTTTAGAATTTGTCATAATTTCTAGTTCTTTTTTGATGTCTATTTTAGGAAGGAAATGCAGATAAAATCTTACGTTCTGCTGAACTTAGAACTATTTCAGTCAGGTTTTCTGTCGCTCACCTGTGTGAGTTCTCTGATAACTAATAGCGTGGCTGAAGACACACTGTATGCTGCTTTAGTAACAGTACTAAATTGGGTTTCTGTCCTTCAACCCATCAGTTTTATTTGCACAAAACACCTCACCATGTAATATGTTTGAAATCTAGAAATCTTTGTCAAGTTTTGCTGAAAATGAAGTAATCTAAAGTTGTTGAAGGACTTGGATATTGTATGACTTACTGTTGAAAAAAACAAACAACCCACAACACACCCACAAACAAAACCAAAAAAACCCCAACAACCAAACCCCAAAGTTTAAAAAAACACACTGTAAATCCCTTTTTTGTAACATGTACTTTGTTGAGCTTTTTTGTTTTAAGTCCACTTGAAGTCTAGAGAAGTTATTTTACTGTAGCTGCAGACACTTCAAATCAAAATTACTTGAAGAAGAGAAAGAAGGGCTGGGTTTTTCTCTGGAAGAAAGGCAGTTTACCTGTCAGGATATTAAGCAACTTGTTGTTCCAGTTAACACAATCAATAACATGATAAACTATGTTTTAACATAAAATCTGAAACTTTTGGGTTTGTGGAAAAAAGAAGTGACTTACTAAGTGATCCTCAGCACTAATACCTTATATGTATGTTTGGAAGGAAAAGCTATGTTATCAGAGGACACACATTTTCAGAACTTACCACTGTCTCTCTTAGAGCTTGGCTTCAGCTCTTTCCCATTTAGCTAATCGAGGCTGATAAAGAGTTGGAAATAGATTCTTAGTTTATTGTGGTCTGTTTTTTCTAATCCTACTTATCTTTCATTCACACACTTGTATACTTGACAGATGTTAATGAAATGCTGCTTTTGAACTCGATACTATTCTATGAAAATTATCGGAACGGAGATGAATCCATTATCCATAAACCACATTTTTTACCGCTTTGATCTCTGACAATTTGGCTTTAATCCTGGTCACCATACACTGGCTTTCATTTTGTGTTCAGTTTATGTCTGGCTTTTTGTTCCAAGCTAACAGATAAAGCTGAGTGCTATTCAGTCTGAAAAATTTCAGACTGTTTATGCTAGCAGGTGACGTATGACATGATATTGGCAGAGCTGTGCAATCCAAGCGCTGGGAGAACTCAATTGTTTTAGTTAATTGATCTGGAATTTGTGTTCTCCTGTGCTACTTCTTTATGTCCCGGGTCTCTGAAGCGTAGTTGCCTGACTGCTATGAAGGACTGTCTCTGCAGTGAAGGAAGAAGGTTATAGCATTGTTAATTTTTGACATCTTTTGCCTGCAGAGATGCCCTGGTTAAAAGTCATGGAGAGCTGCATGGTGTGGACTGGTGGGTTGGTGTCCTGGGGTTCTGACCTGGCTGGGAAGACCGTGGCTGTGTGTCTCTGACCCCGTGGGCAGCCAGGCTTCGCTGCGCGGCTGCCTGCCATGTGCACAGGGCTTAAACCTGCCTGCCCTTCTCATAGCTCAACATTTAAATGCATTTTCTTTACATATAATTGCCGGCGATTAGTGGAAGTTTTCGGTATTTTTCTCTTTGAAAATAGGTATTCTAAAGGTCAGTTTTGAATATCTAGTTAAAATGGAATACACAGAGAGTCTATAAGGAGGCTTAAGAGTGTTGCATTTGGGATTTGGGAGGTTTGGGTTTTGTTTCGGGGGTTTTTTTCCATTGTTTTGTTTTTTACATTTTGTTGCACATTGTGTGGCACAGTCAACTGTGACTGACGAAGATTTTGTTCTGGAGTGTAGGAAAGCCTGATATATTTTTGATGCTTGAAACAAGTCTGTCAGTGCAGTTTTTCCTAGATATTAATGTTTTGGTCTCTGTCCAAATGTTTCAGTCACTTTTTCAAGAAATTAATGAATCAAGAGATCTGGGTTATGTGTAACCATTAGTCATTTTCCAAAAATTGGTTTACTTTGATTAAAAATCTTAATATCAAACTTAATTTTGCATGCCACTTGTTGAAATTAGGAGGTACTCTGCAGATCTACCATCAATATCCACTTTACTGAAAAGCAAATAACCCCCAAACTGCCATATGGATCCTTTTAAAAAAAAATATTATTATTGCATTCATCTCTGTGTGGAGCAGCGCATATTCCCATCATGAGTGTACAATGATGTACATTTGTTTGTAATCGGGTTTGTACTTGGACGTAAGCAGGAGCTAAGGCTTTTCACACCTAGCAGGGGGATTTATTCTAGATGTCATCAGCGAACAAAATAGCAGCGTGCTCCTTGCTTGAGAAAAGTGAGACAATTTGTTCGCCATTTCATTAGGTTCCTCTACCCTGCCTGTAGCCCTGTTGTTCTTTACTGTTTCCACTGAACGCTTTCCCCACCATACTGCGAATGACCGCTGTTACGTCTCCTGATTCACGTTTCTTGAAGGCCATGATAGTGATGGTTGGAGAAGCATTGATCTATTGCAATGAGCAGACGGAGATGTTAAGGTCATATACAGTTCAAGAGTGAATCATATCCTTGATATTACACATTTCCTCAAAGAAGATGATTTACTTTGTCACTGGAAATAAAATAAGCTAATTTATAGGCTTCTGATGCTAAAAGTGCTTTTTAAGCTCATGCACTTTTGTTCTTGCATCTAAGTTATGCAGAGGGGTGAAAATCTTCTGAGCTTTAGAGGTTTTGTACAGAATATTAACTTTTTAAAATAAAATCTATATTCCAAATATGTAGATTGCAAATGAAACTGTGTTTAAGAAGTACCAGTTGGAAGGAATCACGCTAAGGTGATTTATGCAGAATTTAGGAAGAACAATGATACTTGCAGCGTTTCTGTATTCAAGTGTGTCTTCACTTTCTTCAGATTTCCTTTGTTCTCATTTCTGCCTGGGATATTCTGTGTGCTCCTTTTGGCTTTCCTGATCTGAATTTCAGATGTGGTGACATGGTGCTCAGTGCGTTTGAAGCAGTACATGGTTAGCACAGGTCAGCCCCCTTCTGCCTCCATCCAAATACTTCTGAAATCTAATATTCCCTTGATGGGTGTCTCTCATATGTAAACTGCTGGTTTAAAATAAGAATTGATTTGCCTCTCAGCCTGCCTGATAGAGCTGCAATGTGACAAATGGACCAAATGCTGGTATTGTTCAAATGGTGCATCTGTGTGAGTTAGCCCCCTTGTGTGCCGAGCAGTAGATTCCCCCTGGCTGCTTTTTTACTCCTCGCTTTTCTTCAGTGTGTGGCCTCATGCCTTATCTATCTCGCACTATTCCAAGCCTGCAACGAACACAGACCTGTTATTTTCCCGTCAGTTGTGTCCTTTGTGCTTGTCTGTGAAGTCAGAGTGACCGGACACGGTGACCCCATGAGATGCAGTAGCAACTTGCTGCTTGTGGAATGGGGATGTGGCGTGGAGATGGGGTCAGAAGTGACCGCTGATTTTTGAATGCTTAATGTTAGATTAGCCCAGGGATTTTTTTCAGGGCATGTAATGATTCAGAGGGGAAAAGCACAAGTTTAGCACTTGGGAAGAGGAGGGGGGAAAACTTTCTCTGAGGTCTTACTCAGGATAAGAGAGGCACACAAAAAAGGAGAGGGACACAATTAGTAGGAAAGGGTGAAATGTCAGGTTCGAGTTAAATGCCTTGTATTTCACTGATGGTCTGTGGCAGAGGCAGGTCTGGGAGCCAATTGCCGGGCTAGCATTCAGCTCTTTAAATAGAACAGCCTTCCCTCCCTGTCTTCCTTGCAATCCCCTCCCACATTCACTGCATAGTTTCAAACTTCTGCAATGAGTGAAGTGGGCATCTGACAGACAACAGCCTTCTTCACATAGACAGTCTTGATTCATCCCTGGAGGGAGTCTGTAATGTTCACTGGATGTGGCAGATGTTCTATGGAGTGAACTTTACCAGAAACTTAATAACTATACCATAGTGCATATGCTCAAAGGTCAATACCTTTTTAAGATGGAAGGGGCAGCTGAAAAACTTCATTTTTGAACCCTTAGAATCACAACCTTTAAATAACTTAGTAATTTTTTCAGTATGAGGAGGACTTCTGTGTGCAAGTTCTTTAACTTTAGGAAAAAAACCCAAACAAATGGAAAGGAACAAACCTCGTGTGGTGTTATCTGAGCTGTGATGGTTTTGAACAACAGAGTTGAAATAGTTAGATCTGCTGTTCCACAGCTATTGGAGCCAACCAGCTTCCCAAGGCTTGCTGTAATCTATAATTCTTCCTTTTGACCGCAACTGGAAAGCAATGTGGCATGTCGCTGAATTGAAGTATTTGCTGGCAGCGTGGCAGTGGAGAAGCTGGTGCCTCTCAAGGCATATTTTTGCCTGTCTTAGTGTTCCAGGTCTCCTGTCTCCAGCTGCCTAGGTTAAAGCTTTCATGACTGTGTGTCTCTGGATATAGGCTAGATGGTTGTCCTGAATGCTGGGGCTCCTGCCGTGTGATACCAGGTCCACATCTGAGAGCTTTTGGTTTTTCAGACGGATCTTTGGATACAGCTGTAAAACCTTGCATTCTTCAATGGTTGTTTTTTTTCCCCCCCTAGGTCAGCCAACCCTTCGAGAAGCTATCTCAATGTCCTGTATAACTAACGGGAGTACAGGAAGCAGGAAAACAAGCCACAGTTCATCTGTTTCTGTTGCCAGAAAAGAAACTCTTTCATCTGCTGCAAAAAGGTACAGACTTGTAATTAAATTTGATTTAAAAAAAAAAAACAACAAAAACAAAGAGCAAAAGTTTGATTTTTTTTTTTTATTTTATTTTATTTTTTTTGCCTCTGCATGACTCTCAGCAGAGCTTCCTGAAGTCCAGTAAGGCACAAATAAACTTTTGAGATGTACGGTGTTGTTAGGCTGCTTACAGCAGGTTCTTAAAAGAATTCATGAGTGGAGGGTATTTCTATAGTGTATAGTGTCCAAAATGCATTCTCACTAAGGGACAGAACAGGTAGATATATTTCCAATAGAAATGGAAAATTCTTCCTTCTGGTATTCATCTGCATCTTTTTTTTTTTTTTTCATCCTCTTTTTTTTTCAAGGAAATTAAAGGACAAAACTGACTTCATTTCCTGGAGTGTAAAGCGTAGACAATAGCAAAATAGCTGTGAGACAACAGGGGATTGTGCAAGATAAATTTATGGTTTTGCCTAGAAAATCTTCACACAAATTATGGCTACTTAATCTTCATGAAGAATACCTGTATCAGATCTCAAATGCGTAGAAATAACACTGCTTATTTTTTTAAGTTAAGCTAAGTACCAAACAATAACTTTTTTCCCCTCCATGTGATGGTTTCAGCTGCATACAGCAAACAAAGTTTGTGTATAACTTTCTTCTGCGGGTCTGTTAGTCATTGCATGGGTTCTTCAGTTAGTAGGTTTTGCATTTTTTTTCAGCTTTTTGCAACTTTTCCTATTTGTTGAAAAGAACAGGCTGCCAGAAACAGCCGCAGGGCAGAGAATACTTTAATGTTTTAACTGTGGTGAATTACGTGAACAAATTCTTGGCTTTTGTAGAGTGCTGTAGTAAATCCAGTGGTTGGTTTATCTTCCACCATGGGTGTAAATACACTGCTATCTAACAATACAGGGAAATTATATACTTCAGGGAATAAAAATGCTATGTGCAAATATAAACTGTATGAGAATAAACCAGGAAAAGCTTTCATGCCCTTTGGAATTTGGAGAGCAAGGGTAATGCCCTGCTCTTTGCTCTTCTCCATTGTGTGGCACTGCATATCTTTCTTTTTATTGAATTCTTATGTTTACTTTTCAGCAATAAATCCAAAGAGATCACAGTATGTCTCTGTCTGCTAGTGTGACAGGCACCAGTACAAAAGACATTCCTGCAGGAAGGTATTTCTTAGTTAGCGCTTTACCATTAATCTTGCTCCTGTGGCTCTTGGCGCTCTGGTGAGAGCCAGCCCGCTCCCCGTCATGTCCAGTTTGCATTTGCGCTGAATCACCTTCTTGATTCACTGGGTGCTCTGCACCTGACTGCAGCAGAATTGCAGCGTGGAGTGGCCAGCAGCTCCTTCATCTGAGTTAAGGTCTTTAAAAGAAGACCTGGACAGGCCAAAAGGAGAAAAAAGGAAAACCTTAATATGAGGGAGGGCAGCTCTCCCTGGGCCCCCATATAACTGTCCAGTGGAGGTTTTGGTGCTTCCGGTGCAGCTGAAGGTACTTGATTCCCTTCTTCAAGGCTTGGTTTAGGAAGACCTGAGTCCTCTCCTCAGCTGTTTTACCAGCAGTTCCTTTCACTTTCCTGTCTATGCATTCTTCTATGAAATTAGTTTGGTATTTGGAAGAAAATAGACTCGCCTTTTCGTAAAATTACCAGCTAAGAAAGGTGAAAGAAGAGGTCTAACCTCAGGCTTTCTGGATGTGTGCTTTTAATAACAACAAAATTGTTAAACACCAAATAGTTTTCCTGGTAGAAACAAGTGAATGTCAATAGTAGTCCCATTTCATTAACAAAGTTAGGGTAAACGTGACTGTTCCTAACACTCTTGTTACCGTGAAGAGGAGGAAGGCCAAAAGGAAGTACCAGCTGGTCATGGGATACTTCACCCCAGCTTGTCCAGGCTTTTCTTTAGGTTGGAGGTTGAACTAGTGCAGCAGGTGGACACTGTCATCTCTTGATGTAGAATTATGCTTTACTTACCAAAGAGACCCCATAGCCTGCCTGTAGCTTTTTGTGTTCTAAATGTATGTAGCTATACATCTAGTCACATATAACAGAAGGCCCACTTGTGTCCAGAGCATTATTGTTGAAGTTTGGTGTCTGTCTTAATATTGTACATTTCTAGGGCTCTGGCCTCTGTAGACCTGCCATCTCTGAGAATTTCTTCTATAGACAAACAGTTTTATTTCTTGGACTGTTTAATCCTTGTTCTACCAACCTGAACACTGAGATCATGGAGATGGTCTGATGGCTCCGTAGCTGCACAGCAGCAGCACATCTCGTTTCAACAAAGGTGTGCTAAAATATCCACTGTCACTAAAATCACAGCCCAGGAACGTACCATGAACAGCTGGTAGAAGATGTCCAGTTGACAGAGATGAAATCATGTACATGTTGGGAAAATTTTAGTGCTATAGTCTGGAACTGACTTGTGATAGAGGTGTCAAAACACTTGAGAAAAAAAAACATGCTGCATAGCTTGTATATCACCAGAGCTGGAAACAGGTTTGTATTTTGTACTGCAGATGACTGTCACAGAGACCTGTTTGATCATTTCCCTTGGGACTAAAGGTTCTTCTGAAAACAGCTGGTAGGAATAGTCTTCATGTTTCAGAAATGACCACCCTCCACAATAGCTGCCAGCTGCTGTGATTCAAAGGGTGAAACGTGCAAAGTGAAGTTAGAGAATCTGCACAATTAGGATAGATACTAATAGCTCTCAACTACTCACATTTAGACTGAAGAAATGCCTCATTGAGTTGGGATTTGGAAAGAATTTTTGGATGCATTAAATGACTGCTTCCCGGAACAACTAGTCTTTAGAAACCCACAAGAAAAGGTGCTGGTTTTGATTTGTGTCGGTTGTTGCACAAGACCTGGTTGAAGAAGCGTTAGTAGGAGAGCCACTCTGTAATAGCCGGTTATAATACAATTAGGTTGAAGATTTTAGCAGTAGTGAGCAAACCAAGTAAATTCAGCACAAAAGATACTCAATACCCAGACTGCCACATATGTACATAATTCACCTTCCAATTTAAGTGCAGTCAAAAAAAGAAGCCCACTTGCAACTTAGTTGTAGATAAAAGCACTGTATTGGAAGCCCAGGTATACCTTGCACTGCAACCCAGAGGGAAAGCAGAGCGGTCCAGTGGTTCTTGTGCCCCAGCAGAGAAGTTAAGGAGTGAACCTAATGGCAGAGGTGTGAAATGTGTAGTCAACAGCTGACAAGCTCGGTGAAGACATTGGAGAGGTTGCCACCCTGAACCTGTGGTGTCTAGGAGATGGATCCGATGAGCTAAATGAGTTTGGGCAAGAACACAGAAAATAAGAGACCTAATTGGTAAGTTAGGTGATATGCTGCTATCAGCAGGTGTCATTCATCTGAGCCTGCTGGAGGAACGCAGGGGTGAATTGCAGGATTGCTGGTGTGTCTTTGTAACAGGGTATTACAAAAAATGTGGTGAAAGGGGCTGCAGGCAACGACCCCTTTTATGCTCCTCTCAGAGACAGGGCATGGTGCCAGGTGAGCCATTGCTCTGACCGAGTAGGACCATTCTTTGTAGATTTGCAGGCTGGAGTTATGGGAATCATTTGTGTGTTCTCTCTCCTCCTGCTTCCTTTATCTTTTTTACTATTATTAGGCTTTATTTTGAAATCCCCAAGTACAGGGAAAGGGAAAACTGGAAGCCTGTCTTTCTAAAAGGTAGTTTCTTTTAAAAAAAGAAAACACACACACACACAGGCCCACCCCTCCAAAAAACAAAAGCAACACTCCTCTGTCCTAGTAGATGGGCTTCATTATGAGAAATCCTGTGTTTATGGGAGAGTGAGTGCAGGGGTCTGTGGTTGGACCTGTCGGAGAAGGACTAGTGACTCTTGTTTTCTTTAGTGATAAGATTCCAATAATTTATTTCACTATAATGCAATTCTTGCCGCAGACTGTGAAGAGATTAAGATCATGTAGTGTGCTTTTGCATCCAGCAATGCAAGCTAAGTCTTCTGATTAAAAAATAATAATTTTTATGCTTCTAGTTAATTAAGGACTTCTGGCTATAAATTATTAACCAAAACCCCACAGTTCTTCATGCTTTGTTCTCTGTGATCACATATATACCCTCAAGAAATGTGAAAGCTCTTTCTGTTTTGTTTCATCTGTGTTTCTGAAAAGAAAATTAACTTTGATGGATTATATGAGTTTTTTAACTAGTTAATATGGTTTACAGAAATAATCCTGAGTGATCCTTATAAAATGTATTTTGGGTTTTATATTATTTTTCACATTTTGACCTGTTCTTCAGTGCTTCTTTGCAAGCATTTAGAAAAGTTGAACTCATTATAAGCATTGAGGGCCTTGTCTTGGTGGTAGATGATATATTTTAATTGAAATAGCAAATGAAACAAAAAAGGGTCTTATGAATGTTGTATTAAAATCAAGGGCCCATTTTTACTCTTTTTTTTTTTTTTATGTTGTCTCACTGTTTTAAATTTGCTTTTGGGGGAAAGGTGAATGAAAACACAAATAGTCAAGATGGGCTCAGAGCAGGGGGGGAATTGATGTGGGGGAATAGAAATCTGGATTCTTCCCTTCAGAAAGATGCTGATTCTTCTTTACTTTGCAGGTTGCTTTGAACCTAAGAGAAAAAGTCTCTTTTCCCTTTTTAGCTGGTGTTTCCATCTTACTTTGTTCACTGAGAAATTTACCATGGAATATTATTATTTTTTAATCTTAAAAAAAAATAGGCTGTGTACTACAGAATACTCTTCTCTTTCAGGTCCTGTTATTGTTAGTGTGACTCGGTATATTGCAAAGCACGCTGTTTTATAGAAAAGCCTTTTAATTAATCTTTCTGTTTACTTAATGGATCTTTGCTTTGGATTTTAATGAATTTATGGTTGTTAATGACGTATTTAAAGCTGTTTCAAATGTTAACCTAGTAAATACAGCAATATGAAGTTAAGATGTTTTCTTAGCTGTCATTTACTGAAGACATTAAAGAAGTGGCAAGACAGTCTGATGTTAGTCAACTACAGATCAATATAGCGATGAGTTGTTGGGGATAATTTTCTTTGAATTCTGGTGCAGCCAGGGAGAGCCCAGGGGCCAGCAACAGCATTTCACTCGTTCAGTGACAGGGCAAAGATAAGCGGTACCATGCATGTCCAGAAAGACAGTGCCAGAAGTATAGTTCCTTCTTTATAGGCTTAAGCTGATCAGAGAATGGTGCAAGTCACACTCCTGCCCTTCGCTTGCCCCGAAGCACGGCTGGCAGCACGGTAGGGTCGGCGGTGAGCTGAACCAGAGGATGGGGTTTTTTCTGAGGGATGGCGGAGTTTTCATGCATCAACTTGTGACAGCTTCGAATGTTGTTGAAACACCTGCAAATGAAGAACACACTCAAATCTAAGTTGTATCTATTTTAAAATCAGAGTAAACTTAGTGCAACAGTATAGTAATAATAAGTAAATAATCTTCCATGCCTCCCTCCCCTTTTTGATTTTTGGAGCTCGTGAACAAATCCTATTTCAGCAAATGCTAACCTGAAGAGAGTGAGTAAATAATCAAAGTGTTCTTTTGGTGATTATATACAGTAAGTTGCTACATGCTTCTCCCATCTTTTACAGAGGACATTTTCTCCCACCTTTTTATTTGCTTGTTCTCATTTTTATTTTTCCCTCCCCCCATGTTATACTTTATTTTACAGCGGTACAGAAAAAAAGAAGGAAAAACCTCCAGGACAGAAAGAAAAAAAAGAGGAATCTCATTCTAATGATCAAAGTCCACAAACTCAAGCATCACCTTCTCCCCAGCCCTCCTCACAGACTCTCCAAACACACAGGCAAACTCAAGAAAGCAAGAGTTCTGCTCCAGCTAAAAGGTTTTCACAGTACCACAGTACAGAACTAGAAAATTATTGTAATGATACCAAGTTCATATTTGACAACAAGTCATGTGAAATAGTTCTGATCTCATGATCAAGTTAATAAATGTTTGATACTTTTTGTGCTAGAGAAGATGCATTCACTGTGCATTGCAACAGACCATATGTAAAAATGCAATTTTTTTTCTTTGAGTAAATTTTTAAGATTACAGAGGTGTTTTTGTTCTCTGTGACTGAAATTCTTATACGGTAGATTATCTTTAATCAGTCATCATTCTAAAATATTTAATGGTGACTCTGAATTGATCCTTCTCAAAATACACTTCACAGGCTTTGGCATAGCTGAATTGTGCTGTGTGTTTTGCACATGGCTGTGTTCTACAACTCGTAATAGCAATTTTTAAATGTCATTGCAAGTCTTCCTTTGGGAGTTTTTCTTCTTAAATTATTCTATACAGTGACTGCAGTTAGAAATTTATTTTTTTTTGTGGCCCTTCTCTTTTCAAGTCCTGCTAAGTTGCAGGGTTGTTCACTTTTATTCTGATTCTTTACATGAGTGAAGTTCTGAGTTTACACCCAAATCATAGAACTGCTTGACCTGAGTGAATGTAGACTTTTATTTAGGATTGCCTCTGTGTTCCCACTCATTTTAGTTGGAATTAGGCACAGAAAAAACTGGTAGTTTGGTTTTGTTGTGGTGGTTTTTTGTTGGGGTTTTTTTTTCCTTTTTTAGATAGCTTTTTAAGGTCAAGGAAATGGATTTTAAGATTTGGGTGATTACTTCTGAGTTTCAAAACTATGCAGATCACTTCGTGTGATTTCTTTTTTTTTTTCTTTTTCTTCATTGTCACCTTGTTTAGGATGGTGTGAAATTTTCTAGGAGACTGAAACAAACTCTCAAATGAAATTTATTCTTCTGACATTTACTGTAGTTCACAAGATTATGTTGTCTTGCATTGCTCGAATTCACAGCTCTAATAAATATTTAAACTTTCACTTGACTGATGCATGTCATAACACTCCATAAAGGCTCTGTCTCCATGTCTTGCACAAACTCTCAGTTGTCTGAAGCTGAACTTGTGGCCTGTTCTCCTGCCTGGTATCTCACTGTAAAGATGTTTGTCTGAAGTCTTGCTTACTAATCTTTTGCAGTGTGGCGAGAAAAAAAAAAAAAAAGGTGCCTTTTGTAGTCTCCTAATGGTTTAACTTGATTTGATTAACTTGTTTGTCGCAGGATCTTTCAGCTTCTTGAGGTGCTGTGGAAGGAGCTTGCTTGCCGTTTCTAAGGTTGCAGCTCAGGACTTAATCCTGCAAAAAGCATTTCTGACGGGATGAAGTACGATACTGTTAGCAGGACACGTGCAGACCAGCTTGAAGAATAATTTGGGCTAGATCACTTTTGAACATGTTTTCCATGATTAAAATGTACATGAAATTAATGAACCAGTGACTGCAAAACATGCAGGTCCCCATTAATGTACATTGGCTACAATAAGATTGCTGAAAAATTATACTGGTATTCATGGATTCAGTCCTCCGTAGTATTGGGCCAAACGTAGCTTGCCTTATTCATGCAAAAAGTTTGCGGATGTTTGTTTTAAGAAGATTAAAGCCACTAATGTGGTTTAGAATGTGCTGTGTGCAAAACAGCCGTATGAAACTAATCTTACAGAACTGTTCTGCCTCAGAAATCAGTGTGTTAAATCTGGTGAACAGTTAATCAAGAAGGGAAAAAAAATTTCTACTTTTCTTTCCTACCTTCTGTAGTGATTTTTTTAAAAAATTGTTTATTCTTTAAGGCTAGTATACTGTAGACTCACTTTTCTCCACATTTGTGATTCATTAGCAATATAATAATGAAGTATAGAGTTACTTTGTTCAAGTCTTTATGTAAGAGCATTTGGAAATGGAAAGGAATGGATAAGACATTTTGCAACTGTCTTGCTCAATTGTTTTCATTCATCCAGTTAGAACTTTTTGACTAATCTTTTTTTCCTGTTTCATGCTTCAGCTTGAAGGAAGACCTAGCTCTGCTTTTGTCTCCTGCTGCTTGATCTGTTCGTTGCGTACCAGTTCCAGTTATTGTTATTATCTTGTAATTTTAAAATACATTTTTGTTTCTTTTAGCATAAAGAAATCCTTGACTGCGGAAAAACCTCACAGTGCTTGGGAGAGTTCTGATGACAGTCGTAATAAGCTGCTGAGAGTAGCCTCGACATCTAAATTAATATCCAAAGTGGCAAAGAATGCAGACAAGTATGTATCAGTTTGGTACATAAAAGCAAGTGAACTTTACAGTCAAAATATTATGAAATTGCATAATTTTAATGAATTTATTTATGAATATGCTGAGACAGTTTGCATTTTCGTTTTTACCAGGAGTAATTATCTACATAACCTGCTGATGTTGTGCTTCTAGGTGCCTGTGGAATCTTAAAATCATTATAAAATGTGAATACAGGATTTGAGTATAAATGTGTTTTAATGGTAGCCATTTGGATTAGCAGAATTATGCACTGTGAGTTAAGATTTATGGCTTAATGCCACTGTTGTGAAGATTCCAATCATTTTTTCCCTCATTTCACTTGCATTTTCAAATCAGTCTTATTTCCTTGAAGTTAATTTACTGAGTTTGACATAGTATGTGTATTTCTAAAGTAGACTGTAATGGTAAGAATATATTCTTACTATTTTTCAGGTGGGTCTCTCAAGTTACCTGTTTAACAGGTTCCTGATTGCAGGTTCTAGGTAATAGGCAGGATCTTCTTTTCAGCTTCACCTGCAGGAGGTGATGTGCTATAGCCCATCATCCCTCTCATGCTCTTCTTCAGCAGCAGGTTTTCTCAGTTTGTGGCCTCCAGTGGAGGCCTCACCGAGGATGAAGAGCACGGAGTAGTTACTTCTCCTACTCCTGTCATTAAGAGAGACAGGAGTTTGCTTTTTGTTGTTGACGCCTATTGTTACCCACTTCTTGTCCTCAGTATTCTTTGCCAGTTGGGCTTCCCACTTCATATTCACTTAATTTCTTTTTTTTTTTAACTTTATTTCACTGAATTTGTTGAAATTGATGTGCTGATTCTTTGACTGACCCCTCTCCTGTTTGCCGAGATCCCCACAGTGTGCTGGCAGCTTCTTGCAGCTTGATGTTATCTGCAGATTTCATACATCTGCTCGTTAATCTTCATTCAAGTACCCATTAACTAGTCCAAGGCAAAACTATTTGAAAATCCCTCCCACTATGACAAATAAAACTCTTCAGAGCTTTCAGAGTAATTACCAGTCTTGTTATGATTGTGTCTGTAGGCGCTCTCCTTAGCTTGCATGTAAGACTGTCAAATACATACTTAGAGTCAAGAGTAGTGCAAGTGCATTCCTTCTTTCCTAGGAATGGGTAGAACAAAAACATCTTAAATTAATCTTGGGTGTGGATATCGGTACATTTACTAAAAGCCTTATGCTTAGCCTGAAGAGTTCTGCAAAGCAGTGAAGTGCTGTGTTTGAGGGATTTTGGGTGACGTATTTTGCAAATACTTCTTTTCCTGTTAGAATTGATTTTCACTGTTAGAATTTAAAAGCCCTTTGAATTTAAATTTATTTTAATTAATTAAAACATTTTTATATTTTATTAATTTTTATTATCTTATTTATTCTTACTTAAATTTTATTTTTATTTTAAAATTTTAATTTTTAATAATTTGAAATAATTTTTAAAAATTAAAAATATAATTTAAAAGTCCCTAGAATTTAAAATCAATTCAGATTGCAGCAGGATGCTGTTAGGTAATACTTTGGACTGAAAAAACCCTCTGTCTTGATTTTTACTTATCAACTTTCTTTTCTTGGTTTTTGTAATGCTACCAAAATATCTTTCACAATGTGGTATACTCAAATTTTCTAATAGTAAAAAATAAATTTCACTCTTACTGACATTTTGTATAATGGTTCAGGCATGGTCAAAATAGAGTATCTTGATGCATTTTCCTGTGATTCTACTTATTTTCTAAAAGACTTTAAATGATGCCATTCTGCAATCTAATGTAGAAAAAAATCAGGTATCTAACAACAAAGCATACAAGGAAAGATTGGGATTCATTATTGTGGAAGAAAGTTGTCTGTTCATATTTTGTTTTAAAGGATTTGGCAACAAACAAGGCTTCAAACATTATCAGTTGTAGACATTCATCTGATTGAAGGCTGGCTGTTTGTATACCTTGGTCGTAGCTCAGACTTACCCTAAAAGCACTATTTGCATTCAAGAGCACACATTAACACTAATTTCTTAATCACATCCTATGTGCCCATTTTCTAAAAGAATTGGTTAGTGTTGTTCAAAGGCATATTGTTATATTGCATTTGTCGTTCCCAGTGAAGAAATGGTGGCCTCATCTGCCTGAAGTTACCAGAGTCTTGTGCAAGGAGCAGAATTCAGCCCCTCATGTGGGCCCCAGGAAAGAAATGTTTTACATATGCTTTGCGTTATCAGCCCAGGATATGAACTTTGTTTAGTAAGCTCAGTCTTTAAGTCAGCACTGGCTGTAAATCAGCCTGATAAAGCCGTAAGAAGTAAGAGGGTTCCCACCCCACAGCAGCCTATCGTTCAGTGTTCTTCAGGCAAGGCTGGGAATCCAGTTTTAATTTTTCACGTGGAGTGTGGTGAAGGGTGAGTCTACCAGTAGTCCGAGATGACTTGCCTCATGCGTATGTTTGACCCTTTGTCACTGTTACAAAAATTTGACCTCCATCCAGCTAAAAATACTGGATGCCATTCATACCTTTCTGCTGAATTTCAAATTGAATTCAAGAGGGTTTTTTGTGCAATACATTCTCCCATCAAGGAGTGTTATTCTGGTAGGAAGTAGCTCTGAAGCTGGAAATTAGTATTTCTTCCCTCTTCGGAAATAAAGGACTGATGTTTTTTGTCAATAGTTCATTCTTAGTTCTTAGTCTCAACTGCACTGCTTTGAAGACTTTGCGTTGTACATCCAGTAATGCATGGATCCAGTGTGAATGAAACCACAGCTTGCTAATATTTAATCCATGCATCCAACAGGGTTAATTCCTAGAAAAATTTATGTTGTTGTGTGCTGACAGCTTATTTTGACAGGTGTTAAATGCCTTGCCTGCAGGCCTGAGGGTGTTTGGCAGCTTAAAACATTTGGTTATTACAAGTTTGTTCTCTCAAAATGGAATTTTCCATGCACAAGGAATACGTCCTCCATCATTTAATTTTAAGAGCTTTTTGTATTTTGTTGTTATTACAGTAATTATTAGGAACCCTTGCTATAGGGCCAAAGACTTTTACATGACTCAAAAGATACAGTGAACTGCATAAAATAATACATGGGTAAAAAGGTACTGCAGTGACCACAGTTATTATTTAGCATCCTATACTACAGTTACACTGTACGCAGAATCTGATGAGATTGCCAAATGCGATAATGTGTAAGAACTTGATGGTATGGGCTTGATAAGAATTTCACATATTATTAACAATTTTATTTTTTTTTTTTTTGCCAGGCACAAAGATGTCATTGTCAGCCAAGGTAAATAAAAACATTTATTTTTAAAAACTGGATGAAGTTGAAAAGATTGGCTTTTGACTGAATAGTATTTCCTGTAAATGAATACACTGGGACATCTGCTTATGAAACAGGGATATAGAACTAAAATAGCATTAATAATTACTCCAAGAATTCATCTGGCCAAATGTTACTCAAGACCTATATACGGAACTTTGAAATTATGGAGAAATGCCTCATCAAATTGGATCTTTAGGAAGGACAGAAATTTTCGGTGGGTGGTGGGAGGATTCGTTTTACTTTTGTAAAACAAAAAGCCTTTTTGATTATTTTCTCTGTGTGTATGTGCATAAATAGAGAGAGCTTATGAAAAAAAAAAAGTAAAGTTTTGACCTATGTGCCAGTCTTCATCCAAGCAGGTATGAGTGAGACTTTAGAAATAGTTTTAAGATATTCTATTTCTGTCCCATAACCAGCAAAAATGTCAACTCGTGAAAAAAACAGCCAAGGTAAGAATTAACCTATGCCCTTTGGTTGCTTTCTAATTTAGCGCTCTCACAAATCTTTTATTTGGCTTTTCACCATCAAAGAGCATCGGTGCACGATCTCTTAAAAACTTTGAGCATTTAAATAAATATTTCAGCTTTCTTGTTATGGAAATATGTATGCATATGCACTTCGCAGTCTATGTAGGGATTATTTGAGGGTAGTCTAAAATAAATTACTACGCACATAATTTCCTCAGAGAAGAATATGTGTTCAAATAAGGTTCTATAAGTCTTGCATTGTTGCCCAAGATACTAGAATATTAAGAACTGCCAACTAAAAGATTTGTTTTATCTCAGCTGTCTTGCCAATGTTACAACATATACACTCTGATTAGACAAGAACAGAGACTGAAGGTTTTAATACAGCCTCCTAAAATGAAAAATTAGTCTCTTCTAACGTGTATATCTTTGCACTGATTAATCTTGCATTCTGTGGCTACCTGCTGCTGCTGGCTTGTTCAGACAGAAAAAGGAGCCATCTATCTGAACATGGTGGGACATGACAACAAAAGAAACCCACTTGTAGTGCCGCAAAACTACTCTGCTTTGATGTCCTGCAAACTGTACTGAAGCATGCAGTTTCAAAACTGAAGCATGTAACCCAAGTGCATGCTTTACAAAACATGTATCTATGTACAGAGGTTTTCTGTCATGCTTTTTTGCTAATTAACAAATCTGTAATCTCAAAATTCTGTGCTGTAAGCAAGATTACATTATACATGGTTTGATTACATTTGGTCTCCTCTGGATTTTCTTTCAAAAAGAAAGAAACACTCAAATTTTTTAGGAACTTAATATATGAATTGTTGTAATGAAAGCAAAATCAACTTGAATCCAATTGCTTTATCTTTTTCTAATTCATAGAGAAATTACAGATTTAAAAACAGTTTATATTGTTACTTACCAAAAGCATCCTTCAAAGACAAGAGGGGTGAAAGGATGTATAAGCATCAGGAACAAAGAAAGGAATGTTCCAGCTGTGGAACAGTACATATGTGCAGCAATGGTTACCGTAAAAAGAAAACTAATCAGTATTGTCCAGACCAGATGCAATTTAGCTTTCCCAGAATTAAACTGTTACATTGAAAACATCCTTTCTAGCAAACACAACTTTTCACAAAATGAGGTTGCATACAGCTAAAATACTTTGAATACTAATTCTTTTCTTACAATGTGCTGCTTACAATTCTGTGTGTTCTGCCAAAAATGGACCATCCTTCAATTTTCTCATCCTGGTAGCTATAACTTACGTGGCCTCGATGTGTGCCCTGCTATCCGTTGTGTTACTCTGCAGATGATGTGAACTTTTGCTGAATGATGAACAGGCACCTTCCATGTGTGTGCTGCCGTAGTCTGTTCTGAGCCCAGCTGGAATGAAAGAGAAATATGATGCACATGACGTGGCCCCAAGTGTATGGAGAGGAAGTCTTGTCATAGAAAATGCATTTACTAACATTTTAAACATGTTATAGTGGCAGAACGTCATTCTGCCTTTAACATGGATGAAGTTAGAATTAGCAGGATTTAGCCTGCAAAGTTTTGGGTTTTGTTTTTTGTTTCTTATGGACCAATGAATATATCTTTTGACAGCCTTTTGAGTATGTGTCTGTGTGTGTGCGTAAGGTCTGTTAGGTTTTGGGTTGCGTTTACTGCCATAGAAGTAACCACCTGTTAGTTACTGTAGTTGCAGAGGGTCCCTCCATCCTTTCCAGTATACGTTTGGCAATACTCAGCTGGTTCTGTGTAGTGCAATGTCCTGTTCAGGGCAGCTGACTTCAGCCTGGTTTGTACTTGTTGGTTGCCACGTAAATAACCAATTTCGAGCTGGCACCCTGACTCAGTGGGTCAGGAGGTTGGCATGGCACAGGCAGTTAACATGGTTTGTGGAGGTAAATCCTGTGCAGCTGGACAGAGTTGGCTCAGGCAGGGTGGGATGAAGGGTAGCCTCTGCTCATGCCGCTTGGGCAGGACCTTCCTGCTCTGCAACCCAAAGGTGTGAAAAGTTACAGCTGCTTTAACACTCCCTTGTAGCTTGCCAGCCTTTGCTGCCAGACCCGAGCAGTCTCTAGCACGGTGTTCATTAAGTTACAGCAGCTCCCTTGAACTGCTCTTGTCAGTGGGCTGTGTGTGAAACACTGCGCACCCACCCCCCCGCACCCCCCACCCCCGGCACCCACCTCCTTGCTAACAATTGTGTCAGTGCGCTTCCTAGAACCTGTGTGAAGGAGGCTCTTGGAAAGACTGCCGGTGTGCAAACTGTCAAGCTTCAAAGAAAATCTACATAGATACGTTGTCTTTATACACACATGAAACAAGTTTGGAAACGTAGTGCAACCACGAATTATCACAGCAGAAGGTGTTTGCATGGGGTAACGGGATGGAAGATGACAATTCTGTGTAGCTTTGAACATCCTGGAATCAGTTTGTTTCCTTTTTTTGATTCATCTGTTAAAGAAACTGCTTTGGAACCTGTCAGTATAGTGCAGTACCACAGAATATAGAGAAATATGTTTTTGCACATCTTATTTTTTGAGCAGCAGAAGTCACTGCAGTATTATCTGTGTTGTGACCATCTGTGCACATTCACTGTGATTTCTGTTGATAGCATGTGTTAGCTGTACAAGTGAAAGGCTTGAGGAGCGAGTGAGGACCTTAGCTTCAGCAGTGAAAGACATTAGCTTTGACGTCTGAATCGCCTTTGGTGTGGAGTCCCCAGAGAGCATGCTGAAGGTGTTGCATGTGGGTGACAGCAAGACCCAGGCAGTTCTCCCCTGCAGCTGCCCCCAGGCAGCCCTTCAGGTTCTGTGTAGCACCGTGCCCAGGCCGCGTGTGTTACCGGTGTTACTCACTTACCTTCTGCCTCAGTACCCATTTGTTCCCTCTGTGCCTTTCTCGCTCCCGCTTGGGCTGAGCTGCATCTGCTCCACGTTAAGGTTAGTCCTGGCTTTATGCAGCTGGGTACACGCTGAAGCAGAGGTAATGCAGACAGGAGCACTTCGGTCATGCCAGTGCAATGAGGGAAATACACACACTTCCATATATTTGATGAAGAGATTTTTGGGTTTAGGTTTTTCAACTTATTTTTGAACACTTCTTCGTTTAGCTTTGTAAACCAGGACAACCTTTTTACAATAAAATCCAGTACTAGGAGGTATTAAAATTATGCGAAAAACCAGTAAAGCTGTGGGTGAAATGAACAGGTGCTTACTAAGCATTAAAAGGACACTAACTAAAGTTACTGTTTTAAATCCTTTACCAGCAGGTGTTTATAATTGCCTATAAAAGCCATCTTGCTTTTCACTTCAGCAGAGACATTTTTGAAGTATTAATCATAAAGTATTTGTATTTTTATACCCAGAAGTTGAAGACCTGGCTTATTTTAAGAGGAAAGGTAATTTTTTTCACTGAGGTTCTGTGTTTGAGTTTGGTTTTCAGTGATAGCAGCTCTGCATATGAATCACTTGTTCACTTATTATAAAGTAATAAGAGACACTTAGATGTTTTTGGATGGCAATAAAAACCATATGTGAAAGCATTAATGAAAAACATTCACTGCATTCCTAAGTTTGTTTCTTTTTAGATTGCACTTTATTAGTTTCCAGTACTTTTTCTTCTGTTAGTTTAATACTAGTACTATAGTTCTAGCTTCACAGAGCAATTGGGAAGCACACAATGGAAAAATTTACCCTGCTGACAGTGTGCCCTGTCCACCGAGTGTGCAACATTCAGTAACCACCACAGATCAGGTTTTTTCATCAGACACAGATTTTCTGTCACATGCTTACTGAAGGTGCTTACGCACCTGAGGGCAAATGGAGATCCTGTTTATCTCATTATTATTGGGCTGCTTGCTGTCATTCAGGCACAGTGCTTGGCAGTAAAAACCACAGATACTGTCAGAAAAAGAAACTGGTATTTGGGATTTTTGGTCGTGGATTCTTGAAGTCATGATTTTATTTAAGAAGGGAGCATTTAGATGCAGTCTTACTGCACTTGTGTCCAGCACTCCTTTTTGAGTCCTTTTTCTTAATAAAAAGCTAGAGTATAATATTAAACTGGAATTATTTCAATGCAGATGGTGACTGTTGGTTAATACCTAGATTCTTAATGTCACCTGGTACATGCGAAAGCAGGGGTTTAACTATGATTTACTTGCCTAGTTATATAAAACTAATAACGAAAGATCTAGTAAAAAATCACAAGGCAAAGCAGTAAAACCATTCCAAACCAAGGCAAATCTCTCATCTGCTTTTTTTTGACTGTGTGGCTTGCATTGCAGCACCGCTCGATAGTGTCAGTGCATGTCGGCTTGTCAGGTTCAGCAAGCATTGACACGTCGCTCAGGGTGAGAGACGGCAAACCTGCAGCCGTGTTTGAATTCCTTCTTCAAATGTAATGGTCTGCGTATGGTGGCTGAATTTGATTGTATTCATCTTTGTGCTGTTAGCACTAGTTTAAATTAGAAACAGGCTTCTAAGCCTTTGTCCCTCAGGTTAGTGGTCCTACAGAGTTCTTGGACACAGGCCTGAAAGCAGAAAGCTTGTGGGAAAGAAGCTATTTGTAGTATTAAAAAGCATAACTTCACTGGTCAAGTAACTAGAAGGTGAAGACAGATGAATAAATGTACTCTGGATGTGGTAGTTTATTGTATATTATTAGAGTTCTCCTTGGCCAAGCTAGTTGGAGGTTTTTTGGGTTTATCATTTGCTTGGAAGTCATTTGAAAGTTAAGATTCAGCTGCTAAACACAAGTAGAACTGAGCTGAGGGATTTGATGCATCACTTCATGTTGCTTTTTCAAACTAGGGGGGGTGGGACCGATTAAAAAATAGTCACTAATAACTTGCAAGATAAGATTATTGTAATGATTTCTTAAGAATTAAATTTATGACCATTTAGAGAACCAGATAATTTTGTTATTTAGTCACTATTATCTACTTTGTGTATGTATGCGTATATATATATATAAAAATAGACTTTATATATAAAATCTACTCATTAGACTTTCCATTATGCATACACTTGCTAGCTGAAGAGCAGAGTATTACAGCACAGATTTGTGGGGCTACCTCAAGGTCTGCCTAAATGAGGAAAAGTGTGATATAAAATACGTCCTTCTAATATTTTGTCTAGCTTTGTTGACGAAATCAGTAATCGAAGATGAGGGCTTCTCACAAGCCTCTAGGAGACTCCTGTGTATTCCTTGAGAATTTCATTTTGATGCATATTTTTTGGAAACCAGGAGGATTTTGGGTTTTTTATGTCACTGTCTTCAAATTTCAGAAGGATCTAAACAGTAGCTTTCATGTCTCCTGAATTGCTCTTCTCTGTAAGTACTTCTGACTTAATCTACAAAGGCTTCTTTGATCTTTTTTTTCTTTTTTTTTACTACTCCTTTCACTTCTTATTATTATGGTCCTCTGAAAACCTCGCATATTGCCCTAAGAATATGATTCACAGAAAGTAATAAATTGCCTAAGTGTCATTGCATGAGTCTGTGCTGAGAAGCGCCAATTCCAGCCTTTCAGGTGGTTTATATTGCCCTATCTTTGCTCTCTGTTATCACCTGCCGTGTTTTTCATCGGTCTTACCTGTCTGCTTGCTTTCCCGGAATTGCTGGGTTTTACACTCTCTTCCAAGAGTGAATTAATAGGCATTGTTTGAAGTTGAATTTTACTGTTAACCTTTGTGCTGCTTTTTTCTTTTTTTTTTCTGTATTTCCCCCTTTTTTCTTTATTTCCCCCTTTTTTCCTCTCTTGTATAAGGCCTGATTAAAAGCTTATTTATGTTAATGGAAATTTCCTTTTGAGGCAACGAGGCTTTGCAGAAAAGTTTCAGCCACTGTCTGCTGTTTGTCTACAATTTTTTTTACTGGCCCCTAGTTTAGTCCTGGATTCTTGGTGTTGCATGCTTTACCAGCAGTTTCCTTGCAGGCAAGGTAAGTGCGCTGGCTTAGAGTGACTGTGAAGAAGATGCACTTGTTTCCTTGCAGATCTGGCAGGCTTCTAGGCCTCCCTCTCAGTAGCAGCACCTTGTTTCACTGATGTATTTATTCCTTTCTTCTCTAGCAGGCTATAAACTCTCAGAGAACCTGCAGTAGATACTCCAGTTGCTAACATCTGCCTCCAGCCTGCTGGGACCTATTTGGCTTAGTGTTTACACTAATGAACTTAACACAGGAAAGTAGGAGCACTGACGGAATTTCACTGATGACATGAAACTGAGAGACCGTACTGATATGGTGGAAGCTGAGATTTTAGTACAGTAAGACCTAGATGCTCCTGAGGCATGGACTAGTATAAGACAAAATTAAATTATTCAAAATCATATATGCAGGAGTTGCTGGCAGTGTTTTAGCTGGTTATTTGCTAGAAGTAAATGGCGAGGAAGAGGGCTGTGAGATGCTAATTATTCATACAAAGATTGAGCTTATTTCACTTATTAGGAAAACACAAATGCAATCCCAGGATTTATCAGAAGTAATGCTAAAGGAGAAATGCAGCCTTATGGAAAATGTTAATGCATCAAAACCCTGATGGGTTCTCTGTAACACTGCATGCTGTTACAGCACCCACAGTCATAACAAGGTAAATTTTGTGGTGGTGTGGAGACAGACTGAAACCTTATCACACAAAAAGAGAGTTAAATAGCTGGACATTTCTATTTTTGCCACATGAAGGCTGAGAGGAGGAAGGGCATGATCACTGTTTTCATGCTCACATAATGGACTTTCGGGCCGCAGATGGGCAGACCTGAGCTGAGGTTAACAGCCCGCACGCACAAAAAGTGAACGACCTGGCTATGCTTTACTGTCACCTGGGAGCTGAGGGCTCCAAACTATTAGAAGAAGGAAGTTTTCACATGGTGTTCCAGAATCAGCAGTGTGTTTCTGTGTATCGCAGTGACGGCCAAGTCTCTGCTGACCGAAGTCAGTGCTGCAGTACTCTGCCTGCATCACTCCCATTTTCAGTCGGTCAGAGAGGGCACTGGGGGACACGATGTGCATCCACTGGGCTGAGCTGGGCTGGGCTCAGCTGTGATGTTCCTCCAGCTCATGACATGGGCTTGCAGAGCCTCGTGGCTGATCAGCACTCAAATCCACCTTTAGGTGGGCCCTCACCGAGTCGCTAGGCTCTATCTTTCTTGTCGCTGCGTCTGTCTTTGTGTCATTCTTCCCGAGTGATGTTTTGTGCCCCTTCAGCTGACTGGTGAAATCATGGTGTAGTCAGATCAAGTGTTTCTGCATCTTTGGGGCTGAGTTAATATATTTCCTCAGTCCTCTGGGAATCCCACAGAGAGAGCTGAAACCTACGTGGAGTTTGCTTGGCTCCAGCACACCCAGGGGGCTCCCCTGTGAGGCTAATAAGCCTGAATCCTGGGAGCAAAAATTGGGAGTGTTGGTCCTGCATCCTCTGGCACTTGTGCAAAGAGATTGTTGAGGCTCCAGAGGTGAATTATTGTGGAGCCAAGAGGAGTTTGGCAAGGTCTGTGAATCTGAGCTCAGAGCTGCACAAAAGCAGCTACAGCTGTTCCCGGTGAAGAGCTGTCCCCTGAAGCCGGAGCACTGCATCCACTTGATGCTGCTTTTTGCAGCAACCCTGGGCCTGAGCTGTTTCTTTTTGTGTGGTGTGGGTAATCCCTGGCACCTGAGTGTGCTATTTACAGAGCTTCAATTGTACTTTTGGATTGGTTTGATCCATATTTGAAGGAGTTTCTAGGATGTCTGCCATTGCAGATTCGTTAACTTAGCAAGTGCCCAGGTCCTTTCAGGTATGCCTTCTAGCACCTTCCCACCTCCCCCCACCCCTGAAATGCTTCTGCACAGTGGGTGGTGGGGTCCAAGCATCACTTTATATGGGGTAAAGAATTTTTACTTTCATGCCTACTGTTTTCAGCTGGTAGATACCAGAACTGTTGAGGACTTCTTGTTTGTTGGGGTCTGTGTCCCCCCTTCCTTTAAAACTTCTATCTCCCATATACTCCCTTACCTATGTGTTGCTGTTACGAGATGGCCAATTTCCTCCAACAGATATGTGAGGAAAAAAATAGTCTTGACATACTACTTTGTACCTGGAAGTAGTGAGAATGCAGGAAAGAAACAGGTAGTCTAATGGTCCTGAGCGTTCAGCTGAGCCAGTATGCTATGAAAGAGTTAAATCACTGATTTTCTTAACTTGCAAATACAAGAATTTGGCCTCAGGCAATTAATTGCTGTTTGAGAATGTCTTTGTTGATATGCTGCCATACTCTCTAGTATTTCAAAAGATTTTTACATTAATATTGTATCTCCCCTACAGGTTATTCTGATGAAAGGAAATTTAGTCTTAGGCAAAAATCTTTCAGTGGATTCTCTCTTTAGTTGTTTGGGTGGTTTTTTTTTTAATTCTTCCTCTTCTGTAGGGAGAGACTGAATCAAGTTATACTTAGCCTGTGCCCCTCTAACAAGTGTGTTAAATGTGTTTCTTCAACGTGACAGCTAGCTAATAAAAGCAAAAACGTTTGTTCTTCAGTGGGGAAGTTCAGAGAGCTAATTTGTATCTGCATGCCCTGCAGATATTTTTTTCCCTGAGCTCCAGGAGAGCCTCTTCCCTTCTGGCCAAAGACCTGACTGAGTTCCTCTTGGACACTCCATCTCTTGTCTGCAGAGTCCAACAGGCACAACTGCCTCCATCTGTATGTATGTGAGTTGCAGTTTGTCTCCACTGTTCTAAGCAGCGATGAGAAATGTGATCCTACATTTCTGGAGTCGTTTTGTACTGGTCTTGTGGAACCAGAAGTGCCAAGTTCAGTGTTAACTCAAGAATTTGACTTGCACAAACCAGTGGTCTTTTCTAAATACCTTCAGGCTACGCTGTGTTTTAATTTATAAGGGTGTGAGCGCCAGATCTTGATAGAAAGGTCATTAATACGTTACTGTTGGGTTTGGCCGGTGTTGTTGTATTTTACAGAGAAAAATACTATTAAAAATATTTTGATGGAAAATTGAGATGTGTTACTAGTTTGGAGTAATTATCTAAACGTTTGTGTCAAACTAGTGACAACACCAATCTTTAGCTTTTCTCAGCACTGCAATTAAGCAGTGCACATTTGGTAAAATAACTATTGCTTCTAATTTAGCTCCTGGGCAGTGATTTTCTTTGTCCTTTGATCTGAGGCAAGTTTTCTGGTGTTGTCAGTGGAGGGACTCACAAGGTTCTCATTCAGAGGAGGTATATTTATTTGTTCTTAGAAAGAAGTGGGAGAACTGTTTTTGATCTTCTCAGTATTTGTTCCATTGGTGCTGGACTTAAATGGCTCAGCTTTCATGATATTAATATTCTAAACAAGGAAAAACTTTTATGCTAATTTTACATAGCTCAATTTTTACAAATTGTGTTCAGGGATAGTTTTTGAACGTGTGGTGGTTTTGCACTAGTTTTCTGTTATATTTGGACTGTTACAGAAAAATTCCCTTTTCTTGTCTCCAGCACAGAGTAAATCTGTCAGGGTCGAAAGCGACACAAAATCAAGTAAAATGAATTGTTGGTCTCAGAAGGTTGACTTGAGTACACTGAAAGTGGTAAAGGAGTCACATTAATCATGTCTTTTATTTTATAATCGTTGCTAAATTTGATAAACTGTGATCTGTTTCATCAGTTTAAAAAAACCTGTTTAAATAGTTAAGCTATTTAAATCAAACTACTGTCTGTTAAGGAGAAAAACAGAATGTTTTGACAAATTAAGCCGTATATGTTGTGAAATCCTCAAAGTGAGTATCATGCACATAGTAGAATACTTGTAACCGCCTTATGTTCAGGTGCGTGGATTCATTGACCTAGTTAGGTTTGGGAAATGCTGTGACAAGCAGTGTTAAAACCATGCAAACTTAGGGGGAGTTACTGAATATATTATATGATTTGGTCACCGCAGGTTTTTCCTGGATGTGTCGGTGCTGTCCAAGCCATTGCTGTGTGCTAGGGTCATCACTGCTGTATTCAAAGTTAGTGCTTTCTAGTGTTTTCAGAGCTGGGGTGGTATTCAACAGAATTTCACCCGGCTCTGATAAAATCCTCTATGATCAGAAATATTTCTTTTAAATAACCTGAAATATTCACTATATTTTTCTGTTAGACTGATGATTGTCAGTCTTCTATCTTACCTGGCTGTAGAAGAAAGACCTTGAGCGTCAAGAATTCATTTCCAAACTTTGTGCAAGACTGCTTTATAATTTTGGATGAAAATAGTTACAGGCTCTTCCTCTCTCTTTCTCTTCTGACGGCGGTAAGACACCATGTTTCTGCAGTTTGTGTAGTTAGGGGTGTTTCATATTTGTAGAAGGGTAGAGACTCTGGCTTAAGGTTGGTCTTGCTCACAACTTCATTTCTTGATCTTTGCATCTTCTAAAATGTTTTCTTTAAGCAAGAGACTATTTTGGAGTCTACGTTGCTTTTGCTGACACTGAAATTATCAGCTTTCTCTTGCCAATTTACATCTCCAAGTTTGACTTGAGCTGTGAAGCTATAATTCTGTGGGAATAAGTCTGAGTTTCTCCTATTTTCAAATTTAGATGTTCTATGGAATGCAAAACATAGATTGCACAATCATGCCGTCTGAGTAATAATCTTACATTTAATTGGGGAATTATTTACAAGCATTCCCTGGGCATTTAAGGCAAAGTGTGTCTCATGTTTGCCTTTTGAAAGAAATACAATAGTAATTGTTTAAAGGTCTTAATTTTAGAGCTCAATATTGGTTGCATCGAATGCAATTAGAGATTTCTTAATACTGTATTGCTCATTCACAGCTATTTTACTCCAGTCCTATTCGGCTGTTTCATTTTGGTTTGAAACTCTGACTTCCCTCTGTCTGCTGTGATTTTCAAATCCCTACTCATAAAAAAAAATGTCAGAGTCCCAGACTCACAGCAGAATATTATATCACTTTGGGTTTGTGATATCGCTTACATTAACAATGAGTCTTAATAACTGAAGAAGTTGAAAAGTGATAGGTTGCCATTTCGTTGGATGTGAAATCAGCGAAATACTTGGGCCTTTGCTATCCGTGCGTTTCGAAACAAACTGCGGTGTCAGCAGCGTTGGAGGCTGGCATTACTTCTGGTGGATTTGAGGCCTGATTTAACAACAGTTAAACGGCACTACAGTGCTGGTTTTGCCGTGTGAGTAGGACATAAAGGCTTTTAAAGTCTCCAACGGGTTTCTGGTCTTCTGAAGTCAGATGATGATTATTGTCATAGTGTGGAGGGAAGACTCCTGTAGGGCACCTAATACACTAGTTGCAGTCATGTATTCCTTAAATCTAGATGCGCTTACCTTCCAACCGCTAGCTAATGTGTTTGACCAAGCCACTCAGCTACTCAGTAATTAGTTTTCTTTGGTGGAAAATAACCTCGTGTTCCTTGAGAAGGAACTCCTAAAGGTTTGTGAGGTGCTCCGATGCTCCAACGGACACGCATGTATTTTGTCACAGCTATAGACAGTCTCACAGCTGGAGTCATTAGGAGCTGTTGCTTCTCTCCATTCTTCAGGATATGGTGCAATATGCGATAGCGTGCAATTGGAACGATTTCAGTAAATTAGTAATTCAGGTTAGTGTATTAGTTTGTGATGATATGTAATTTCAGATGATATTCCTCAGCAAAACTTTGGACACTTTTCTTCTGCAGCATCCTTACATCTTAGCTTGGCTGTCATGGTTTAGCTAGGTGGGTGAAAGAACCAGCTGGTGGTCAGTGGAGCCTACAGGGGCTGGACTCGGACCCTTCCTGTTTAATGTCTTTAGCAATGACCTGGAGTGGTCAACATGGCACACTCTCAAGACAGCAGACCAGGGGGCTCATTAATATGCTGGAGGGTAGAGCTACCAACCTGGTACCTGAGCAGGCTGCAGGGATAGGTCTGCAGGAACCTCACAAAATTAAGCAAGGACAAATGCCAAGTCCTGCACAGGGGGGAAAGAAAACTCCCTGGCAGGGATACAGGCTGGGGACAGAGGGCTGCAGGGAGCAGCTCTGCTGGAAAGGTCCTAGGGGTCCTGGCAGACAGCCAGGTGCCAAGACAGGTTGTGTCATCTCCATCCTTGGAAGTTTTCAAGACTGGACGAGGCAAAACTGAGCATCCTAGTCTGAACTCATGGCTGAGCTTGCTTTGAGCCAGAGGTTGGACTTAAAGACTTCCTGAGGTCACCTTCAACCTGAAATATCTATCCTGTGATTCCGTGACTGCTTATTCAGTTTCAGATTCGGGTTGTAAATTTGCCTTTATAATTCAAGTTGCATGTCTAAAATGTTACATGCTCTGTTTGTTCTATCACAAATTCAACTAACACTGTGTGTGTGCGCTCACGTGTAGTGTTCCGTTTAAAAAAAAACAAACAAACAAAACAAAACAAAAAACTGAGCCTTTACCAAGCTCACAATTCAAAAATAATTGTTTTATCACAAGCGTTATTTGCATCTCTGTACTTTATTACTGGTTTCTTCTGTGCTTGTTTGTAGTGTAAACTTGCCACATGACTAATATGCTTTTTTTGTTTCAACAGAGGGAGAATATATCAAGATGTTCATGCGAGGCCGCCCGATCACAATGTTCATTCCTTCTGATGTAGAAAACTATGATGATATTAGGACAGAGCTGCCTCCTGAAAAGTTAAAACTGGAGTGGGTGTATCCTTAATATCAGTAGCTACTTGATGTTCCCTTTTGTCTTGCTTTTTCTTCCCTTCACAATCTGGTCTTGTGTCTTCTCTGTTCAGAGATAAAAATTACTTAACAGTGGCGGAAGAAAGTTTAACAACTGAAATGGTTTGTAGCTACTGTATAGTACAACTTTAAGCTGCAAAATATGTAAGCAAAGAAAAGACATACTTCTTTTGTTGTTTTGCTGTTGAAACTAATTGCAATTTATTTTTAGTGTGAAAGTCTTTGGAGAGTTAGAGTTTCAGAAATGTCCCCCAATATATCAATGTAGGCTTTGCATTCAGATTGTTAGTTTTCAGTTTTTCAATCTCTGTTCATTTTTAGGAGGCTTTAGAGCTATGAAAGATCTTGCATTTCTTGTTGTCCTTGCCTATGGAGTGAGGATTACAGAAGCAGCCATCCTTTGCACTGCTGCTGTGTTTCAGCTTCAAAGCAAAGGGGGTTAATTTCTTGGGGACCAGTTTGCATTAAATACATGAAATAAATCTATCATTTGAAGAACGGAGTTGGTGTGACTGCTGACAATTCTCCAGGCTTAGTGGTTCAGATGTTAAGTTCATTGTAAGAGAGGTGCTACTGCACAAGTTTGGGTCTTCCTGTCACCCCACCCCCCTCCACCCCCCATCTCGGCAGATTCTTCAGTAAGCTGTGATTAAGTAAGTTTTTTAGCGTTTCAGTAAAATAACACATCTAGGCAGCACTTGAGTTGGTGTCATAATCTCAAGTCTGATCCTTCTGATGTTGCTGAAAGCAGGCATGCTGGATGAAGATCAGATCTACTTTTTCGGCAGCAGTGAGCAGTTTGGACTGATGAAAACTGATCATGAAATCACACCCTCAGTTAAGTAGGTGCAAATCCCGATGTGGACACACTTATTTAATGTCCAAAGGCCTTAAGTTCAAGTTAAACCAGTTTCCTGCTGAGGGCTAATTAAAGGTAAATAAATCTAGTGTCTAAACAGACTGTCCGTATATTTTTGGGATCTGTTTAAGGAAACGTTATCCTAAATCAGACCAGTATATTTATGAGCATAGGGTATCTTCTGGATAGGATGGTGAAGAAAACGATGAGGAAAAGGCAGTAAAATTTGCAGGCTTGATATTGGTCTCTATGAAGTTGCACAAAATTGTTCTTCAGTTTTGGAGGCAGGAAGATACAGCAGCAGAAGATCTTGTACTTCATGCACAGGTTTAGCAAGGGGAAGAAAACTGCAAGCCAGCTGTAACTTCCCTATGTGAAGGCAAACTGAAACCTGTACCCCTTATTAAAAAGATGTGGGGATAGTGGTTCACAGAATATTTTAGTAATGTCAGGTGTTTTGCAACTGGAAGGTCAATTGAGCCTTGAATTGTTCGATCTATACGTTTTTGTTTGAACACCTTTAATTCTCCTGCCTTCTGGATGTTTGTTTGTAATTGGGTTTTCCTTTGATACTACTGTTTTCAAAGATGCTGATCAGCTATGATCAACCTCACAGCAAAAACAGAAGGGTTCTTGGGGTGGGTGGGTTCTTTGTTTGTTTCTTTGTTCAGTTGGTTGGTTTGGGAAGGAGATGTCCTTTTCAGATGTACTGTGTCCTGCAGGTATATTCCACTAGATAGCCAGTACTGTAGACTCACAAAACACACTTAGTTTTTATCTGCCCTGCAGATTACTTCCCATTGAAGAAATGCCTAAGCTGCTTGGCAAGATAAAGTAGCTCCTGGGGAAGTCTGAGCTCTTTACTATGTCTGGTTCATGAGTGATTTAATTTAAATAATTTAATTTGTGTATCCCTGCTTTGTAGTGCAGTCTTCCCTACTGCACTTCGGAACTGGTTAAAGTGTATCTGGCATTTCTAGTAACAGCAAAGTGGGCTTGTAGCAGCTACAGGGTCACAGTCAGTGCTGCTGTGGACAAGCAGTGACTTTATACTCTTTCTCCCAGTATACAGTAGCTCGGTTTCTGGAGGGCATTTCTGACTCTGTTTTATAAGATTATTTTTAGCACTGGTGCTCTTCTGTCTAAGAATAATTGAAGCCAGTGGTAAATATACTGTTGAATTCTGGTGTACAGGGGATCACTTTTCATGGGGGTCATGGCTATTCTTAGGCAATTAAAAAGAACAAGAACCCCAAACTAAAATCTCTTCAGCATATCAAATGTGACAAAACAGTCCTTGTAACTGGTGAGAAACGTTCCTGATATGAAGACCAGTATCTCTGAATTTTCCTGTTGAAACATCAGTCTCGTTGCAAGATGAATATTGAGATTTAGGGGAAACTAAGTATCAAATTCGTCATCCCTTTTTCTGTGGAGAGAGACAGTCAATTATTGTATTAGCAAGCTTTGTTCTGAGGGTGTGAAGCAACAGTCCCTCTCATTTTCTCTCAAGGTAGTTTGGGATGGACAATGAAGAAAGCAAAAAAATTTCTTCTGCAAAACAAGTTGTTCCTTTACATGCTCTTAAAAAAACATGGTCCTAGAAAATGCAGCTGCTCTTTGGTACTTTATTATGTAGGAGGGGTAAAGGAAAGGAATGGACTGAGAAACCGTGACCGTTTTTTGCAGCCTCGTGAATGCCAGAGTTCAATGGTGGGTGCCAAAATATTTAGCCTTAGCTTTGCATGGCAGATTTCTACTGTGGAAAGGCAGGTTTGCATAAATCTTTAATGCTTTTTCTAGGATGAATGTTCAAAGATGTCAATCTTACTAAATCCTTATCAATACATTCCCTATTGTATAAAGCAGTCTAACAAGATCTGCTTTTCTCCGCTGAGAAGCGTTCTTGATGCTTCAAGATAGAAAAAATATTTTCATAGGTTTGTAGCCCATCATTTTTGAAAGTTCAGTGGTCTGATTGTTTTAGTTTGGGTTTTTTTTTTATGTGTCTCTGTGTTTGGGGTTTTAGTTTTTTGTTGTTGTTTTTAATAAAAGGCAGTTCTGGAGTTTATTTTTATTCCATCGGTGGTTAAAAGAAGAAGAGAAAAATTTAGTGGGAAAGTAAATAGTGATGCAGGAGAAACAGAAGCATCCCTTTGTTTCCGCCCTCAGCATTGGTTGTATCAGCATTTCCCTTGATACCGTTTGCTAAGCAAGCCAGTGCATAACCTCTGCTTCAGAGGAGCCATTGTGTTTTTCTGTAATAAATGGAAGACAGCAATATAAAAATCTATTTCGTTTTCCATGTTCTTAAGAGATTAATTGACACCAGAATGCAGTGTCTCTCTTTGAACCATTGCTTAGTTACAGCATGTGTTTAATGTGTTTAATTTTGCAAGTGTCCCTTGCAAGTGGTACAGCAGCCCTGGGCTTGAGTGGGACCGCAAGAGGAAGGGTAGTGTGGGAGGGGGATTTTTTAGGGTGGGGGGTGGCACTGAATGTGGTAATGTGTGTGGATTGTTGGTGGAAAAGTAGTTCTTTTCCAAGAATAGAGGCCAGGCTGTCAGCTTAGGAGAGGTCAGTTTAGATACTCCCAAACTTGGACTACTGCACCTGCTTTCATTTATGAGGAAGGGCCAGCTTCATCCATCTAGCTTTCTCCATGTGGGACTTTGACTTCCCTTTTGCTTACCTGGTTAACCAGGACCTAAGGCTGGAATCCTTTAGCTAAAGTTGCTTAATGTATTTCCCGTATTTTCGCTGCTGTTGCAGGTGCCTTAGTTGGCAATGAAGTGGAAAGCTCTCTGAAGCACAGGGCGTAACAGGAAAATTGTATTTTTTTGAGGCTACAGAGCTACTGTTAAAGTCTGAGTTACGGTATTAATTGTACCTAGTGACCCTGGGAACAGAAATACAGGCAGACAGCCACGTTAGGAATCTAGATGAAGAAAATGTCACCTGTTTCAAAGAAATAACGAGTTGTAATAATGTTTGATTAGTGCTAACCAAGGGTGGTTTGCAGGCTGTAAAACTTCTGAATGTCATTTGGCGTCATGCAGGATTCCTACAAAAATCATCCCTTTATGTATTTTGGGTAGATTTGAATAGGGTATTTTTCACTGTGTCAGTTCCTTTTGAGCTTTGTTTGTTTTAAAAATACTCTAAAATGGTCTAAAGAAATATTTCCTGAACTTGGCAGCTGCTGTGCAGAAGCTTGCCTTTTTCTGAAGGGCATTAGGAATTTTCACATGCTTGTTTTAAAAGGCCAAATGAAAATAATACTCGGGTGCCTGGAATGCAGATGCACAGCTCTGTTGCTGTGAAAAATGTTAAATCAGAACGGCCAGTCCTGCTGTTCCTTAATGAAACTTCACATGGAGGGCTTTGAAAATAATAACACTACATTTCTTTTACTTCAGTATGCCATATATATTTTATTTTTAATGTCAATGAGCATCACTTTTAAAGGGATTTGGTTTCCTGAAGTCCAACTGTGTGGGGTTTGTTTTTTTAAACTGTTAGTGAAATTGTGCTGTAGTTCCAGAAGAAAAGCATAGAGGCCATTTGCTGACATGAAAGGTCCCCAAGAATCCTTTAAGAAAAAAAAAGTTGGGTGGTGTTTTTTTTCCTGGTACACAGTGATTATGAAAACCTTGACTTTAAAAAAAAATACACATAGATATGGGTATCGTGGAAGAGACTGTCGAGCCAATGTTTACCTCCTTCCTACCGGAGAAATTGTATATTTCATAGCATCAGTGGTGGTACTGTTTAACTATGAGGAGAGAACTCAGCGACACTACTTGGGTCATACAGATTGTGTTAAATGGTTAGTATATAACATTTGCATGTAAGTATGTGTGTAATAATGCAGAAATAATTTTTCTTTTATTCTCTCCTACTGTATGTATGAGCTCATTAATGTCATCGTAATTGTAGTTATTTTCCATTTCATCAGTCCCAGTAGTAAACACTGCACAAATGGATGGTGCTAGAGCAGTCCATGCTATTTTAGGATTTCTGGCTTAAATGTAAAACAACGGGATGTGTAGGCAATCTAAGAGTGCCAGATTAGATAAAGGATCTTTGCGTAAATTACTCTAAATAGATGTCCCAGAAATTAAAATTTGTTTGCAGCCTAATTCTAAATCAGTTGTTTACAAGCAGTATGGTAAAGCTGTGGTCTTAAAGGAGAATTAGAAAACCAAATGGAAAAGTGAGGAATAATTTTCTCATTTTTTAATATATGCTTCACCCATTAAGACTGTCTCGGAAATCAGAAAGATGTTTGCAAAACAGAATAGAGAAGCAAGGAAACTGAAGCCAGCATCATTGTGGGTGTAAAGGCAGTTGCTGACTTTACAATGGTAGTTTGAAGAGTAGGGCACATAATGTAATGGTGAATGTAAGCTCCCTACCGTACCTGAATGGAGCAGAGTTGCCATCTAAACTTCTTTTTCTCCTGTCTGTGCTTTGATAACTGTAATTGCTCCCTGTGGGAGGAATGCTGTCAGTCTTGTGTTCTTCACTTTCATTCAAAAATCTAGACCGAATTGCAAATGTGTTTGGTGTCCATCATTCAGGATTCCACCTGCTCCCCCTTTCCTGTTTTGATGGCTTTCTTCACCTTGGTAATTTTACAGAGAAAGCAAATAAGAAGGTCAGTCAAAAATCGCTAGGACTAACTAAGAGGATGTGCACTCTGAAATCTGTTTATTCCCATCAGCTTCAAAGCAATATGTGATAAGCAAAATCAGACTTTTACTTAAACTAGTAGCGCACATACCGGAGAACTTCACAGGTACAATTACATCAGTAACTCGTTTCAGGTGGCAGTAATCCCTGACTCCTGGGTGCACAAGCCCTCAGCCAACTTCTCCGCTGTTTTTTTCCCTAGGTTCCTGCTATCTGTAGGTTTAGGCATAAAACATGCCATAGTGTTTATAAATATGGCACGTAACTGCGTGTAGGAAGCTCATCATGAGACAGTGTGTATTTTGTTGCAGTGGACTCCCAATACAGGGCAAACCTTAGATTTGCCAGTGCCCATGTGGAGGCAGCTCTTCTGGCATTCCTGGCTGTGCACCACCAGCCATCACAAGAGCCTGTGTATGGCTTGTAATGTACATCACATAAAGCCATACACATTACATCAGTACCTTCTGTAATGAAATAGTCTGATGAAAAGCATTCAAGCTGTCTCATTGAAAGTGGGATTTAGGATCATAAGTGTCTTCATGGGCTTCTGTTGAGAAAGAAAAAAAATTTACAAAAAAAACCTCTCAGTTTTGAAGACCTATGACAGCAAAAAGCAAGTCATATTTCTGTCTGTCTTAGTCTTGCAGTTCATCCAGACAAAATTAGAATTGCAACAGGACAGTTAGCTGGAGTGGATAAAGATGGAAGGGTAAGTAATAGAGCTGTTGAGTAGTAGTATCCTTGTTTTGAAAATCAGGAAAAAGTGTTTGGATTATTATTTTTTTAAATCTCATTATCACCTTCTGTTTGCGGTTTATTTTATGCACCACGTTTACTGAGATATTTTGCTGTTTCTAAGGTAACAGCCTGTATCTCTAGCAAAAGACAGTAACAGCTAAGCACTGAGACATGAATCAAAAAGAGCAGAAGCTCATAAAGTCTTTTGTCTGTGACACAGGAAACTCAATTTTAATTCTGCAAGCAAACACAAAGCTTGTAATCAGTTTATAAGGCCATATCATTTCTGTCACATTTCTTTCAATAAGTCTTCCCGCAGAGAGCAAGCCCCCAGTTCTGTGGGTCACTGTGCTCTTAAGGTTTTGTGGAAGATGAAACCAACTTTGAGAATTCATGGAAGGTGTGTCAAGCTTTCCTACAAACTTGCTCATTCGAGGGCAGGTGTGTTTAAATGCTCTTGTCCCTGGCTCTTGGCAAATTCTGTCAGTATTTGAATAATTGGATTATCTTCATGAAGTTATAGACAGAGGGGGGAAAAAAAGTGGGAGGAAGAGATACTATGAGGTGTAGGAGCATGTTAAATATAACCCTTACTCAGATGTTCAGCTGAATTTCATGGATTTTGTAAGAAATTGATTCTTTTGTATAGCTGTTACGATTTCAACTGAACATCTGTTGACTCTTCTTAGGGCTGGTTGGTTTGTTTTTCCATCAGTGGGATGATTTATTGTCACTTTCTGTGGTGAATGCTGTCCTTAAGCCAACTTAATTCCCATTTCATTCATGTTTCTTTCACATTTATGAAGCTAAGCTGGTTTGGGATAGTGATTGTATGAAATACAGCTATGGATATTTTCATTGAGTGGTTGGTGATGGTTAGGGGACTTGGTGCACCAGGGTTTATTTTTTTAAATTATTTTTTCTTCCTACTTCATATATAAAAAAAGAAGGTTTGATCATTGTTTTCAGTTGTTGCGTAAGATCTGGGGTCTGAAATGCAAGAGGACTCTTTCATTATTTGTTCAATGACTTAAATTGGGCAAAGATTTATTTTCACAACTACCAAATGCCACCATACGTAATTTCCTGCCTCAGCAGCACTGCTAACGTGTTTGTAGCCCAGACACAGGGCGCAGGAGTATCTAGACTCTCACCTTTGAGCTTCAAGACACTATCTAGCAGCAGCATCCACACAGGTCATCCTGCATTTCAGTCTGCCGTTGGTAATTCAGGTAGCTCCTGCTTAACGAAACTTGACGTCTGCATATGATGCTTTCCCTGTTGATGACACTGTTTGTCCCATTGCTTTTTCATGCAGCCTCTGCAGCCCCATGTTAGAGTGTGGGACTCGGTGAGCCTGGTGACGCTGCAGGTTATCGGCCTGGGGACTTTTGAGCGTGGAGTGGGGTGTTTGGATTTTTCAAAAGCGGTAAGACGGGTGCAGTTACTTATGCTAAATAATTTACCCAATCTTATGTGAACAGGAAGGAAATCTCTGGATGTTTTTTATGCACTTGTCTAGCTGATCTGTTTTGGTATTAAAAGCATGTCGGTAAAGTCTATGTATTCTTTATAAAACCAGCTGAGGGTGAGCTAGCTGGAAAAAACTGGAAACTGCACATGTGAAAATTGTGGTAACAAACTAGCACAGTGAATGAATAGCAGGCAAGAAAAGCCTTAACTAGAAATGGAAGTCCATGTGGGGTTTTGTGGCTCAGTTTGTTTGTGAGGGGCTTGGATTTTAGTTTGGATGTTAAAAATAAGTTTGTGAGGTTTGTGAAGATGAATTTTGGTGGGTTCTGGTAGAAGGGATAACTTTTCTGCTTGCGCAGCTGGAGTTGGTTTTTATCCACCAACAGGAAATGAAAAAAAAAAAAACAAAAAACCAACCAACCAACAAAACCCACATTATATTGTGGGGTTTTTTTTTCCTGAGGAATAATTTGTTTAATTTATGCCTCTACTTTTACATTAAAAAAAAAAAAAAAGTCTTGTTACTTGGCCTGCAACGTTTATCAGAAAAATCAGTAGTAAATGAAGATGTGCGACTTGGCATTGCTAAAGTTCTCATTTCAAAATTGGCCACGAGTCCATCTTTTTGTAAAATACGTGTATATTTTAATCTTTACACTGCCTTTGTATTTTCACCAAAGCGCTGAAACATATCAGACCTCCTGAAAAACCAGACTCTAATTTTTGCATCCCAGATTTTGCAGAATTAATATGTATGAAAATTAAAAAATGCAGAGAAAGAATGTCTGCTGTATTTTGCTGATGGGGAAGAAGATTCACAGAACAGCTGAGGTGGGCAGGGCGGTCTGGAGGTCCCACCACCCTGCTGACAGCAGGCTCCCCAGAGCCCAGCTGGGTGCCCAGTGTCACCAAGGGTGGAAACTCAGTGTTGCTGGGTGACTTGTGGAAACAAAATGCTTAACTCTCTTGCTGCAGTTTCAATTAACATTGAAATGTTGCTAGGTTTGTTATATCTAGCTTCTGTCATTCAGTAAATAAAATATTTTTTTTTTTCCCTGCAAATAGGGGGTAACATAAATAAAACAGAATAATGTGAAAGGAGTACTGTCATTCCTGTCATTCTAACAAACCAATAACACTGTTGAGCTCGGATACTTTTTTTTTTTCCCAAGGAGAATAAATACACATTCCATAATGTTAAAAACAAAACGGATCACTAAGGAGTTTTTTGAGGACTAGATTTTAGTTTTTATTAGTTCTGTTTTGCAGCTGAAACTGATTTTGATGCCTTGTTGCAGTCTCATGTGATTCCTCACCAAACACAGATGTGCCATACCTAGAACTACGGGTTTGCCACGTAATTTCACTAATACACACAAGAGCTGAGTGTATTGCCAGTGCGGTCTCCAGGGTTTCTTTCCACTTAATAATTTACATGTGTATTTGCATATTACTGCTCATAATAGTACCTGGGCATAAAAATTTCAGCCACCTCTATTTTCATAATTTGGTAGAGAATGCAATTGAACTGCAAGAATCAACTTTAAAATAAATAAGGCCGCCTCCAAATCTTTCTACACCTGTCCTTGAAATGACTGGTTTGTGCAAGTATGTGTTGCTGTTGAATAAGTACGTTTTTGTTCTAAGATTTGCTGTCTGTTCTTTTAATTCCTTATAGCCATTTTACCATTTTGTTGTAAAATTCTTCAAAATAAGCTCTTTTAGTTATTTAATACCGTAGATGACAGTCTTTCTGCTCTCTAAGCATTATTTTATTTAGAAAGCGTTACCTTTGCTGCAGTTTTACCAACTACATGATAATGACTGTTGCTACTTAATGAGGAAAAAATGAGGTGTGCTTACAAAATCCGATCGTGTAAAGTTGTGTGTATGTTATGGTGATGTTTAAGAAAAAACAAGAGGATCTGTGTGTCCGTCCTCTGAGACCTGAGGAAAAACAAAACATTTGCAGAACAAGAAAAGGGAGAAACCTCTTTGCTGCTAGCATGATACTGCAAACAAGAAGGAAAGGGGGAAAAAAAAAAAAGACAACAAAAACAAACTAAAAGGGAAAGACTTGGCAAGATACTTCTAAATCATTCCTCTAATATTATTGGAAACGTTCATATTTTGTGAGATAATGCAAAACCCTATGTCTCTTTAAGAAAAGAGGAAAGTAACAGTTATATCAAGCTCATAATTGCTTTAAAAGGACTTATTTATGTTTGTGCCTTTTGTGGTTTTTTACGATGCTACTGCACTGCCCTGTTTCAAAATAGGGTATGGTAGTACTTTGTCAGCACTTCTTTTTTTTTTTTTTTTTTTCTTGTAGGATTCTGGTACTCATTTGTGTGTAATTGATGACTCTAATGAGCATATGCTCACTGTGTGGGATTGGCAAAGGAAATCAAAAATAGCAGAAATAAAGGTAATTATTGCACAAATTAATATTCTGAAATACAAGTGGTTTTATTCCCATAAATAGAACAGTTTGTGAGATGCACATTTGATCTTACTTGGAAACGGCAGCTGTGTAATACTGCTGGCTTGTGTGAGGGCACAAAACAAATGTATTCTTAACTTGTATGTTGGAAGGGGTTTGAATGTTGGAGTGCTTGCAATTACATTTTGCTCATCCCGAGGAGCCCATCCAAATAAAGCAATTCTCTAATATTTTCCTAATTAAAAAAAATAATAATCCTGGGATCTTTTAAGTAACTGAAGTGATGATTCTATCTGTAGTTGTTTATTTGAAATAAATACTTGCAGACATTCCTTATTTTTATTTTTGTCTAAATTGAATTCCACACGTTGATTCTTGGTACATGTATCTCTCCTCATTTAATAAGTCCATTATTACTTTTGTAGATTGTGATCTTGTCATCTTTCCTGTTTCTTTTGTAACCTTTTAAAATTCTGATCGATGAGAAGCATTCAAAGGTGTCGTGCTCAATGTTCATTTAAAGCTGATTCCACTGGAAACACCCAGTCCAATAACTTAGTATTGAAGTCCATAATTTGAGACACCTTACTTTGTGTTACACGATGTCAAGCAAGGAGATATTATGTGGAACTGAGTCATTTTTAATTTTTTTTGAATCATGATTCCGCAAGTGGAATACACTACAAACATGTATATGTCTGTATGATTATAAACCTGCAGTTTTAGATAATAAAATAAGGTTGATTTGACCCCTTTTCTTTAAGTAATGTTGATCAATACTGGTTATATTGTTTTTGTAAGTTTTAATGCAATTCTGTGTCAGTATTTTCATTTCCTTGTTAATATTTAATGTGAAGCTATTTGGCATGTGCCTTGTATTTCCCATTTTACTGACATCTGTTTTGACTATTTTCACTCTCCAGGGAGTTCCTTGGTGTTTCAGAATTGGCTAAAAACAGTTGGCAGGGCCAGCTTGCACTTCAGCACTTATTCACATTTAGGACTTGATCTTGCAGTGTCTTAAGCACTTTCCATGACAGGTGGTGTGAGCAGAGTTTCATCCGCTGAGCCAGGGTGCAAAACAGAAGCCTTTTCTCAGCTGAACTCCATTAAATTTTTCAGTCCTTGGTTTCCATACAGTTTGTGGATATATCAGATCCATTTGCATAGAGGGAACTGTGCGTGAGAAGTGTAGTTTGATAAATGCAGATATCAATAACTGAAACTGAAGCAAGCTGTTTTCCTAAAGCGAGGCAGAAATGGTCAGGTAGGAGAGGGTGCTCCCGCAGGTGCTGGTTCAGCAGCACTTTTCCGGATACTCCTGTAAAGCTTGAGCTTAAATCCCGTAGAAGTAAATGCACTGATGCGGTTACTGGTGTTTGTGGAGTCATTGCCTCCAGGAGGTTGTCTTCAAAGTCAGTTGGTTGAATATAAGTTAGAAGTTAGATAAATGACTGCTCAGGTTTTTTACATTTGTAAAATCTCTTGGTAAAGGATGAAATACTCACTGAGGTGTTGGTAATTCAGTAACAGTATATGCAGCCAGTAAAACTAAAAAAAAAAAAAAAAAAAAAAAAGTGGGACCCTATGTTTCAGAGCTTTGAGTTATGCAGGTTCCTTCTCTTCTTCCTGAGGGGGAAAGGAGAGGAAGAAAGAACCCGAAGGAGCTTTTATAGAATTTCAAAAAGAGAATGATGGATATAATCCTACTATGCTACCATTGTCTCACTTGCCTCTGTCACAGCTTTGTTATCCAGAACAGCAAACTAGTCTGTGTAAAAACTAATTAGGGGTTTCAACCCCAAAAAGTGTCTTTTATACACCATTTGCTTTCCACAGCAGTGTCTTAGCTATTGCAGAGAACAGAAGCTTTTGAGATTGAAAAAGTGAATGTAAACCCCTGACGTTTCTACTGAATTTTTGTTAAGATCTCTTACAAAGGTAAAAAAAATCAATATATATATATGTATAAAGTTATATGTGCAGTCATTCAGATATCTGATTTAGCACAGAACACTTAAGGAATACAAGGAGCTGTCTTAGCTCTTCATATCTCTGTTGTGAAACTTAGGATTTTACATGTGGTTTCAGTAATTAGTGTCTCATCTGAATAAATAGTATTTCTGTTGTTGTTGCAGACTACAAATGAAGTTGTTCTTGCTGTAGAATTCCATCCAACTGATGCAAATACCATAATAACATGTGGCAAATCTCATATATTTTTCTGGACCTGGAGCGGCAATTCATTATCAAGGAAGCAAGGGATATTTGGGGTAAGAATGTCTTGATGTCAGGTCTGTTTTAAATAGTATGATCAATGGTACGATCTGCTCACGCTTTCTATAACTTTGCTCTGTTGTTACCATGTACTGTTTGAGCAGAGAGGTAAACAAAGAAAAAAAGTTAAAATCTGCTTACGTGTATGCAGGGTGTATGGGTGTGGATACTTTATACTAATTGTGTAAAGAGTACAAGCAATTATCGCTTCTGCTTATTTTGTTTCAGAAATATGAAAAACCCAAATTTGTTCAGTGTTTGGCTTTTTTGGGAAATGGTGATGTGCTCACTGGAGACTCAGGTGGGATAATACTTATATGGGGCAAAACTACTGTAGAATCTACTCCAGGAAAAGGACCTAAAGGTAGGATACATTCACAGTTAATAGCAGATTTTAGGTAGTCTGTAGAAGACAAACGTAAAGGCTTGCTTTAGAAAAGGGATAGGGAAACAGGCCTGCCTAAGGGTGTACGCTTCCTATTGTTAACAGGTGGTATGAAACTCCAAGTCACTTGAATTTGCTCGCTTAAGAGCAATCTAGAGTTTCTCAGTAATTATTGAGACTGTGCCTGAAACGAATGAAAACTACTTTGCCTAAATGTTTTGCATTGAAAAAATGTGCAGTTAATCAGCTTTGCTTTCATCTTGAGATTTGAAAAAGGCTGGAGGATCAGCTTGAGGATTCTGCAGGCTGCCTTTGCCTATTAAGGCTTATGTGGTACCATGCTTAGTCTCAGAGGAATACCATTAAGTGTTGAAGTTGATGTTAAAAGGACTTGTATGTGAAGGAAAAATATAATGTGTAGTTGTACCAGTTACACAAATAACAGTATCTGGTTTAGCAGATACTCAAGTCTTGGCTGTAATATATGTTAAAACCCATCGTATCTGAAATTTGGATTAAACTTACTCTTTAGGGCAAAGCTTCTGTGAAAAAGAAAGGAAAATTATTTGTTACCCAACATATGCAGACCTGGCATGGTTGAGCCCTTAGGTAACTTATAAATTTAAGGAGTATTTATTTTACTTGGCAGCTGTTTAAAACACTGGTTTAAACTGGTACATCAGGAAAACATTCATGTAAAAAGTAAATTTTTAATGTTAAGTCTGTTTTTGAAGGTAAATCTTTTTCTTGTCTTTCAAACTAACTGCAGTGGAAAAGTAATTTAACAGATTATCTGACATTTAATTTTGAGGTTCTTGTGCAAAAATAACCTTTTCAGGGTATAATCTTAACAGATTGAATAGAAGATTTATTTACATTGGCTTAATTAAATATGGGATCTTTTAGTTGGTTTATCACATTAGATTGGTCTCCAGACCTGGTCTTAAACTCTTTTTCACAATGTGAGAGCATGCTGACTTGAACTGACTTGAGTTATAGGCAGAGTCAGCGAAGTTAAGATGCTCTTTTTGGGTGTTTTTTTAGGCTTTTTCTGGGATTGCTATTTGATAGCACCAGAATCTTGTTTTTTTTAAAAGTGTGCTTTCCTGCAGGAGTTCTGTTGACACGAAGTCCTGATTGGGATGCGAAAAGCTTCCTTTACTACCTTTGCTGTTTAATTTTCTCATCTGTCTTTTTGATCTTTCCAGTGTTCTCCTTTGGGTAGACTGCTATATTGATAGATGCCAGATGCTGGTTATGCTATTTTTAAGTGTGGCAACATCCAGCATTAGACATTAGCTTCATGCATCCTGGAAACTTTGCTATAATTAATTTTCTTTTTATTCCCATAAGACTATAGACAACACGTCTTGGAGTTTCTTTTAATAAAATAATGTTAATTCTTTTCTAATAATCACTTGCTAAATACTTACTGACTGGAAAGGACAGTTTCTCTTGCATCTGGAAAAACTGTGCGCCCTTGGATAGAAGAGAAATTAAAGTGTTTTGCAGATAGTTGTTGTTATTGCCTTTACAAGTTGTAGGACAGTCAATGTCAAAAAAAGTCTCTATTCAAAAAGACAGGCCCCTTGTTTTATCTTTTTATCCTGTAAGAAAACACTACCACCTTGTGTTTGCAATACTAATGCAATACTAATAGCCTGACAGTCCAAACGTAATTATTCATTATACACTGTTACTTAATTCTGCTCCCAAAAGGCACAGCTTCTTGTAAACTCCAGGTCAAAAAAAAGTGGTGTTCTTTATTATATTTTTTTGTGCATGTAGGAGTATATCAGATAAGCAGACAAATCAAAGCTCACGATGGCAGTGTGTTCACGCTCTGCCAAATGAGGAATGGGATGCTACTAACTGGAGGTGGGAAAGACCGAAAGATCATCCTGTGGGATCATGATTTGAATCCCGAAAGGGAAATTGAGGTAAGAAAGCAAGGGTGACAAGGAAATTGCCTTGAGAAAGATATTGACTGGCCAGACAAAGCCCTCCCCACCCTTTGGAGGACCGGTGGTGAGGACAATAGAATATCTTCTGGTTGCTGTCTTTTTAGAGGATGACAAAGTTTTATTACAAAAATGTTTAGATTTTCAACCTGTAAGTGAGCCTATTTAAGGCTTCAGTTCTCCTCTGTTTAAAATGAACAGAAATTTTAAGTTTTTCTTTCCTCCAAGCCTTTCCTTAGTTTCTTTTATTCGTCCCTCTTTTGAGTGTTGCCAGTGTTTTTGTTAAGCTTGCCTGTCTGGAGGAAGGCAATGTTACCAGGAATTGAGGGGTTTAACAGAATTTTTGACACAAGTGAAATAATTGGTAGGATACATGTGGGATAATTCCATGAGATTAATTATTTTGTTGAAATGGTTATGTTGAGGAGCTTGTTTTAACTTTATTCTGAAACAAGTGTTTAGTGAATATGTATGTCTTTGGGTTTTGGCTATACGGCAATGCTAGGTAAATAGGGACAAACTAGAAAAAATTGTACATTATGGATTTTTTTTTTTTTTTTTCACCCGTGGCAATAAAGTGACCTTTTGAAATAATGTGCTAATAACGGATTACTCCGCTTACCTAGTGTCACATTGATAGCAACATTTTTTCCTTAACACTTCTGTTAGGTTACATCTAGAATTTATTACCTTGAAACCACCATTGACCTTTAGAAAACATGGCTGAGAGTAAGCAAGCATTAGGCTTCTCTTCGTATCAGTGGTTTGGTTTTTCTTTTGTTAATAATGTTATGTTAAAGCTAATTTTTATATTGAGAAATATTATGAGAACCCTAACAGACAACTTTCTGAATGATTGATATTCTATCTTGTAGCTAATATTAGTCTATTTTATAAAGATAGATCATTTAGAAAACTGAATAAATGCACACTGTAAAATAGTGTATTAAAGCTTGCAATAAGCAAATTCAATAAAATCTGGAGTCATTGCTGACATAAGGCATATGAACATTTACTTAAGGCTAATCAGGAAGCATTAAATAAATCAGAAAGCATTTACTGTGCTACAAGATTTTTCTTGTTTTTCACAATGTATTTTGGAAAGTAAGCGGTAACTGTCTATTATTCCTGTCCTTACAAGAGATATTGTAACATTTTGGAGTGCGTTCGTTTGGTGTATTTGATGCTTTAAAATCCATGTAATTTAATTTGAAATTTTTTCCACTGAGACTTATTAAAATGGCATAATTGTGATTGTCTTGCAGTGAGATAGTCTTGTATGCTCGTACTGAACAAATAAAAAATAAATGCGGTAGGTTTCTGGTGAAGTCCTGATCTGGTGTATACATGATTGGATTGTTCCTTTTTACTGGGAGAACTGCAGTCCTGGTACTGTTGTTGTGCGCTATTTCTGGCCTTTGAAAATAAGCACCTATCAAGATGCGTGATGTGGTTTTATAGATGTTTCTTTTCCTAGGTTCCTGACCAGTATGGAACAATCAGAGCAGTAGCAGAAGGAAAAGCAGATCAGTTTCTAGTGGGTACTTCAAGAAACTTTGTTTTGCGGGGAACTTTCAATGATGGTTTCCTGGTAGAAGTACAGGTGAGCATAACTTTTTCCCTTTTTTTTTTTTTTTTTTTAAAACTATAACCCAAAAATGTAAAGGCTTTCGCTGCTGGTGTGTTATTTTAAGAGAGTCTTTATTTTATTCATTGTTAAATCACATGTGTTTTCTTTCTAGGGACATACAGATGAACTCTGGGGACTAGCATCCCATCCTTTCAAAGACTTATTTTTAACATGTGCCCAGGATAGGCAAGTTTGTATGTGGAGCTCTGTGGACCACACGCTGGAATGGACCAGGCTGCTAGATGTATGTCAACCGTTTAATGTTAAATAGAAAGCTGGAAAATAGGAAAAAGCATTAGCTTTATTTAACACACTTGTCCCATCTGATTGCAAGATAAGCAAAAATCCTGTAGTTATGGCTTTGAAAACGGCTATTCAGAAGCTTCAATAAACTTAGTGAGGCTCATCAGACATCGTATAGACTGTAATCTGGTTACCATTGTCTGATGCCATTCTGACAGTCCAAGTTGAATAAAAAATAGTCCTTTGCTTTTGTTACAATTTAACTTTTTTCTTAGTTATTCAAACAATCTTAAGAGGATATCGTATGATTGTGCAAGGTTTGGCTTTAGATATCCTTCCTTACTGTCATTGTTCATTTCATATCATGGCTAGTTCTGTCCTAATACCCCAGGAAAAAGTATCTTTTTACACAGAAATTTAGGCTTTTTACTTTCAAGAAGGTCATGTAGTACATGCCACTGATACATTAAAAGAAAATCTGTCAGAGGAGTACAAGCATGCTACTAGCTGATTGGTTTTTCCGTTATCAGTTCACTTTAGACTTTTAGGGTAGCTTTGGTATAAGGAGATATGTTTGACCGTAGAGAAGTGAGTGGGTGAGTGATGTTTTTGTGCCTCTCTGTTCAGGAACCAGGGCACTGTGCTGACTTCCATCCCAGTGGAGCAGTGGTCGCGATAGGAACACACTCGGGCAGGTAAATAGCTTTTGGCTAAGTTGTGATTATTGAAAGTTTAAAGGAGACATTGTGATACTATGCATCTTATCTGTTGGAATTAATTTGCTTTTTATTCTTTTTGCTTGAGGCTAGCCTAAAAAGCCTGGGCGAAGGGGGCAGATCTTTCTGACATGGGTTAGATGAAGACAGAGGTGTTAGGCTGTTTTGGTTTTTTAAGTACTCTTCCATGAAAGCCCAGATCTTGATTTTTATTTTTTTTAAACTATTTTTTTACAGGGGTTTCAGTAAGCACTACTTATTGGCTTTACCAAGTATCATATATTTTAATATTGTGTGCATGTTATCTTAGTTTGTAAGATGCGTGCGGTATAGATCTTTCGCTTTACCAAATGAAACACACTTGTAACATTTTAAATTGGTATGGAGAGACAGGTAAACAGGCTCGTATTTTGATTTTTGTGTAAGACAGAGTTCAACATGGCACATTGCTGAAATGAAGTGCTATTGAGCTGTTCATATTCTTCCTGAAATCGTTGTGTATTTGAAATCTCAGACCCATTACAAGTAATTAAATAACTTGATTCATAGCCCAAAATGCTTAAAGCAGATATTAAATGAGTCTAATCTGTTTAGGATTCAGTAAAGCCAAACCTTGGATGTGTCTTTATCTGTTGCTGTTCTGGTGCTGCTCTGCTGCCAGTACGGAGGTCAGTAAGGCGCAGGGGTAGGGCATTAAGGAAGTTGGGTTTGGTAGTTAAAGTTCTGACATCTGAAGAAAACTGGATTTTTACTTCTCTTCCCCTTCTTGTCTTTTTTGTTTCACAGTGGCGTGTTTTTATCAGGCCAGCACATCATGGTTTTGGTGTGTTTTTTACATACCATTTCCCATGATGAGTATTTCTGTATCATTTCCCTTTTTGGACTGTGTGCAGATAGTCTGCTGCAGGTTTTGTTACCACTACATTAAGCTGAAGAAGGCTAAATATCCCTGGGAACCCTAAGATGGGTTGATTTGTTCACTCTGATTAATGCTTTGCAGGTTCAACATTCAGTATTAAGTAAACATGGGAATTGCAAGTGTGAGTGAAAAAATATATTACTACTTTGGAATACCATTTCCCTGATGATTTAATCAGAAAAAGTCTACATTCACAGATGTCAATTATCAGTAATAAATGTCTGTCATGGGTCAGAATTTGTTTTCCAAAAGAGAGTAGTTTAGGGGGGTTTGTTTCTAATGTAATTTTTAGATAGATAGATTATTAGTATTTTTTTAAAGCAAAGGAATGGGAAGACAAGAAACAGATGAACATGGCAAAAGTTCTTTCTTGTTTACACGAACTCACAAACAAGTTAAGCATGTTTTCTTTGGTAACAGTTGGGAGAAAAATCAATAAAAAGCCAAAGAGTCACTATGTTACAGCTGGCACACTACTCATCCACTTATTTCATCCGATCTATGGCTCAGAAGTTCAGTTGGCAGCCAAGCTTTGCATTTCACAGCCCTTAGGACTTTTTCAGGATCAGCTGCAGTTCACGTCTTTCATTCCTTCACTTTGGAAGGAATTTCCTCTCCTGAAACACAGCCTCAGGGTGGACCCCAGCTGTTTGTGAGAAGGGCCTGTGTGGGGCATCCCCATGAACTGCTGTAGCTGCTAGACTGGAGACATGTTTCATGGAGACTTGCTGGCAGTTGCAGGGTTTGCCACAGCATTGGGTGAGCTTGGAAGATTGAAGAGAGCACGTCTGATTACAGCTTGTGGAAGCATCAAGAAACAGCTGAACTAGATGTCACCAGTGCTTCCTTTCTTAAATTATTATCAAAATTGTCACAGTGCACTGACTCCTTCCATGGTTAGCTTAGATTGCTGCTAGGTCTCCTGTTCAGAAGAATTTTTGGAGAAGGACTGGTGTCACAAAATGCTGTTTCCTGGTGCCAAATGAAGTTCACTGTACACTGTTGAGAGGAGCAGAAGTTTTGCATTGTGTTTGATGCCATACCATACCACCTCTGTGCTTTCAGTAAAATTGGGCGGATCTGCATGTATTTGAGGCTTTGGGTGTTTTTTCATCTTAGATGATATTAACTGGAGGATTACCTGGTTCGGGTAGCAGCTTCAAAAGACCAGCCTAAAGAGATGGTCTGGGGTCCAGCATCAAAAGGCACGTCCCTGCTGCAGCAGCCTCCCTGCCTTGCCCTGCCCTGGCTGTGTATTCTGGGATGCGGAGGGCTCAGCCCTCCCCTTGGCTGGCTGGCAGAAGCACTGTGCAGCATGGTCACCCGCAGGAGGGCATGGGAAAGGGGTGCCCACCCACTTGTGGAAGAAGGCTGCTTTTGGTTGTTACTGTGCTGATCATCAGGTTTTATATCCAGGCACTGCAATTATGCTGCTCAGGATAAACAGGCATCTTGCAGTGTCTAGATAAATAGATTTTATTTTACAGTGTAGTGCCTAAGTTTTCTGGTAATGCAAAAACCTGTTTTGCTGTCTGCCCACCTGGGCTGAAGCAGTGAGGAGCCTCCACCCTGTGCTGGATTCAGGAAGATAGAAAAATAAGAAAATAAGCTTCTCATGTTGCTTGAAACCCAGATGACTTCAACTCAGTGATGCCTCCATGTGTGTTCTTCCCACTTCTCTTGTTGTCCCATTGGGATGTACTTCTAGAGCAGTTTGGCTGTCATGGTCAAAAACAGTCACAAGACTGTTTTTCTTTCTGTGGTGGCAAAATAGCACAAGTACCCTGATTCTTCCCCCGTGCCAAACTCTTTTGTGGTTTTAATTGGGTTTTGGGGTTGTTTTGCGGTTGGCTTTATTATTTATCAATTTATTTTGGTTTGGTCTTTAATATCCACACCCTTATCAGCCAGGTAAAATTGTAGAAGTGTTTGGCAGGGCCAAGGAGGGGCGTAGTTTGAGCTAAATAGCAGAATATCAACTTCAAGCTCCTAATGTATTTATAGAACCTGCAAAGCTTTGGTTTTGAAGATTGGAAATCAGAAGTCCACTTTCAGCAGAGAATTACAGCAGAGAAACTAAGCATGGTTTCTGCTGCTGCCCAGTGGAAACATATTGGCTGTTTTCCACCAGTTCCATCTGCCTTGCACACAGATTATTCAGCAGTCCGTGGCATGTGGGGCTGGTTTTTTTCATTTGTATGTCATATAATTTCTTTCATGTGGTTCTCTAATTACAAGCTGGTTTTAAACCAATGGGGTCTAGGCAACTTTCCAGACACTTAGCTGTCGGACACTGAATCAGCACGAGCTGGAATCTAATCTCCATCCATAGAAAGCAGCAATGCGCACTGTTACTCCTGGAGTTTCTTTTAGGTTATGTAGGTTTGTTGTGGAATAAATGGTCCTAGCTTTAGCAGCGTTCCACTGAGTTCACTGTGAGGCAGCAGGCAGAAATAGCCTTACTCGTTTGCACAGTGTGTGAACTTGCCGTTTGCCACTAGAGATGGAAACCTGGCTGTGGTGTATGCATACAGGTGTGAGATCGGAGGTTTGGAGCCAAAAAATAAATTCAGAGTACAGCTTTAATGTATTTAGCCATGTTGACATTGCTGTTTTCATTATATACACGTATATTTTTTTTTAAATTAAATTATCGTTGTCTTTGCTTTGCTAATGTTCGCATACTTAGGAGTTAGGTGGGCTTTAGAACCGTAGCCAAATGCTCAGGTTCTGCTGACCTTGCCTGTCGTGCAGTCAGTGGCTGTTTCGGTGTACGGGCCGCAGAGTTTTTGTAAGCTTCTCTGAGCTTTTTACATATGCCTCATAACTAATACTGCAGGTTAAAAGTTATTGTTAAATAATTAAAAATGCAATTAGTTACCTTAGTTATAAACCATCCCGATAAATAAAAAAAAAAAGCTAGGTTATGAACCATTGAATTTCAGTAAATGGTTATTCTTCCTTACTTTCATCAAATTATTCAAAGAAATGGAAAGGACTGAGGGGAAAATACTGAATTAGAATGTACTTTGTGTTTAAAATTAGTATGGAAATGTTCTCCACTCCCCTCTCCTCCTCTTATTTTATTTTTTTTTTAAACTTTGCTTCATGCAAATTGAAAGATCATTCTTTTATATCACAGCTGTTCTTCAGAACAGGGAAGAAGTAGTAGTTTACAATTCAGCTGTGGCCTTAAGGCTTCAGGATGATAAGGTGCAGTCATATTAGCTCTCTGGTGGCATGTTTATCATCCAGTAGACATTTTGGTGATTACTGCAGTGTCCAAGGGATGGGGAAAAAATTGGGTGGTGTTTAGAAGCGTTTATATATTCTTCACTGAAACTCGTATGGCTTCATGAACCAGAAAAATGTTCCATTAAAAACAGATGTGCACTGTTTTGCCCTTGAGGGGCGAGCATGGGAAGATGAAGGCAGCAATGAGTATTGCTGTTTCCCTTGCTTTTCTTGTTTAGTGGGACTGATACTCATTGGAATTCTCCTCTCTCTAGGTGGTTTGTTTTGGATGCAGAAACGAGGGATCTGGTTTCAATACACACTGATGGCAACGAACAGCTCTCAGTGATGCGCTACTCAGTAGGTAGGCACACTTGTACATTCAGAATAAATGGTGATAAATGCAGTGTCTGTTCTGTTGAATGTTGTTAAGCTGTTCCCCAATCACTAGAAAAGGCAAAGCTTTGAAATAAATCGCTTAAGATGCTCAATATATACTGAGTACTTGCTTACAGATTTGTCTGTGTATGCTAAATCTTGTGGGTTTGTAACTGCAAGCATTACAGTTGCCTTTCCCAGCTTTTCCTGCATGTCGAACTGTGCTGTTATAATAAATGTTAGCTTTGCTCCCAGAAAAATGAAAAGTTCTTAACTAGTTAACAGGTTAACAGAAAAGTCTGTAAGAAGCTTAGTATTTCAGTGATGTTTTAATACACTACTTAATTAATTTTCAAGTTTATTAATACAAAACCATAAAACTAAGCTCAGGTCTGTCTGAAACCCAGAGCTGTTTATTAGGTATTTGCTATGGGATTTGTAATCCAAGCCAGTATTGAGTCTCCTCTTCAGACGTGACATGACAGCTCAGAGGCTGACTCTCCGTTAAAACTGGATGGAAGAACACTCTTGTAAATCTGTTTCTTGTTTGGTTTTGGATAACATGCCGTGTCAGTGGGCAAAATGTTCCACTGCTACTGCCACATCTGCCAAGTGTGGCAATTTATTTTAAAGCACTGATGTTCATTGACACTAGAGGCATTTGATCGTGATTCAAAGGAACTCTTGCCCATGTATTTTATTTTTTTTTAATGGAGATGACATAGGTTAGAAAACTGCTTATGGTGTTTGAATGCTCTAGTTCTTCTTTAGACATTTAGTGCTGCTTGATACGCATTCTCCACCTCCAAAGCTAAGCTAACTGTAGAGTAAATACTGTTCTGCATTTTTTGTGTTACAGAAAACTCAAGCCTGCCTGCTGTTGACAATTTTCAGAAGTCCAGTGCAATCTGAGAATTAATACCCTGTCCATTGGACACTTAGTTAGAAAAAGCATAAGTGAAAGAACTTGCCCAAAACCTGTACCCACAAAGTAAACAGATAGTGACCTGAAAATGTGAACATAATGTAAACAGTTATGTAAACCTTAAATACAGTTTGTAAGCAGTAGTTTAATTGAGACTATTGTCTTAGTGATAAATCTGAAATCATTACATTTTGGAAAACAATCATTCTGTTAATTTATGTCAAATATTTTGTGTTGTAGATGGCACCTTACTTGCAGTTGGATCCCATGACAACTTTATTTACCTCTACGTAGTAACAGAAAATGGAAGAAAGTATAGCAGATACGGAAAATGCACTGTAAGTTTTGGAGCAAATATAATCAGAGCAGTTCTTGCATTTCAATGTTACACATACACTAAAATGTTAAGCAGTGGCACTGTATGCGAAATGATGCTTTTCCATTTTTAGTTTTGGTTATACATTTTATGGGGTTTTTTTCAATATTTGATTGATTTTAAGCTTCAGTCTGATGGGTACTGCAACCATTAGTGTTAGGTGGACACTTTTGCATCAGGTATGACTGATTTCTCAGACTACTGACTTTTTCTTTGAAATGGGAAATTAGCAGGAAGATAAGAGAAGTGCCTTGGTACCTGTATACTGAAACTTTTTTTGGGGAAAATATTACACTTACTTGGGAGTATTTTCCCCCTGTTGATAAAGTACTCCTTGGACCTGCATAGTATTAGATAGTGCAATTTCATTAGAGTATGTAATTTTGAGGTTGCAAATATGTGCTATTATCAGTTGTAATTGTTACTAGAAAATTTGGAATTGGGGGGTTATGTTAACAATACATTTCTGGCCCAGGACAAATAAATCGTAAGTGTAGCAGCCCATGTAGTGGAGTTTGTATTTACATGACGTTATCCCAGTGCTAAAAAGACATACTTTTTCCCTGAAGTGTTCAGTTATCTAACATCCTGGCCTTAAGTTCAGCTATCTCTTAAAGGTTAATGGGAATATTTACATAGAGAACATCTGAACCTTAATGGGTTTTGCAAATGATACCATAAAAATGGATTCACATTTGAAATGTGAAGTGTTTTGGGGGTATTTTTTAAGGAATGCATCCCCCACTCAAAGTGCTTGTCATGTGTTTGTCACTGATTGCATTTCTTTGGTTTTGAAAATAAGATAACTTCTGAAGTTGCTTTGTTGATTTGAAAATGGGAGGTAAGGGAACCATAAAGCTAAACTGTGGGGGTTTGGTGGGGTTTTTTATTTTATTTCTAAGAAAAAAAAAATATTCCTACAATGTTTGCTGCAAGGCTTGCAGTGGAAACTTAGTGTAGAGGGAAATGAACATGCATTAGCCAGTCTTCTAGTGCCGCACGTGGTGCCTTTGAGAGATTCCTACCCATAATTTGCTGAGGATACCACGTGCTGCTAGAGCATGGGGGTCCAGAGCAGCCTGTGTTCAGCTGTGGCCAGGGACATGGAGCCGCCAGGGCGGTCAGGGGGGTCTCGCTGCTGGCATGGGGTGCAGCTGGCACGGGAGGCTGTTGAGTGTGCTGGGGACTCCTCAATGGCAGGGTTGTGGTGTGGAGTAAGTCAGAGCATCCTGCAGCCCCCAGGCAGGGTGGTGATGGGGTTAGCCGATAGCACAACGGTCATGAGATGAGAAATCAGATCTGCAGCCTTCCCAGGGACCTCAGGCAGTGGGGAAGAGGCTGAGCCTATGGGGGGGGGTCAGGCTGGGAGCCCAGTGGGGCTGGTGGGGTTGGCAGCAGGTGGCTGCACCTCAGTGCAGCATTTCACCCCGTCACTTATTTTTTAACCGTAAAAGATAAAATCACTCAGAGATGGCTAATCTTAACAAACATAATATTTAGCTTGCTGTGTACTTCAAGGTCTTTCTGAGCTCTTTGAATATGTGTGAGATCTTAGATTTCTGTACATCATATGAATTATGTATCAGGAGAGAACATTTTGTAATTTAAACCAGCAGCTGTATTTGTCTGTCCCTCTGCCTTGGCAGGAAAGGGGTTTGTAAAAATGGGGATGGGAGAAACGGGCGTTGTTACACTCGGGCAGAAGCGTTAAGGCTTCAAAGCAGATTTCTGCTAACCACTTTTCTCAGTCTGAGTGGCTGCATGTAGAAGCCAAAATTAGCAACCCGGTTTCTGTCGGGGCTGATCTGCCCCAGCCCTTCCAGCCTGCGCGGCAGCTCCGTGTTGGCTGCCCGGAGCGTGCTGCGAGGCTGCCCACCCGCTGTCCCGCACCCTGCGCCTCCCCTCCGCTCCGTGCCAGCTCCGTGCCAGCACCGGCTGACCGCCGCAGGGACACCCAGGCACGCTGCGGGCCGGAGCGCTCTCCTGGCCGGTGCTGGGGTCCTGGCACCGCGTCCTTCTGGCGTTCTTCTGTCATTCAGTAGCCTCGCGGGTGACCTCCAAGTAGTATGACTCAGTCCTCCTGGTAGTCAACTTCTGGTTGTTTCTTCCAACTTGAATACGTTATTTGAATACTTTCAGAAGGATTTTATCTACTGAACCGGCATCAGCTTGTGCTTAAGGGCTCTGTGCCCGCTGTTAGATTTAAATCCCCTTTCAGCCACAAACAGGCTCACTGCTGCTGCCGGGGAGGCCAGTCTGTGACCTGTGAGCGTGTTCCCACAGTGAGGGATAGTGTTGGTTGTGACCAGAAAGAATTTCAGATGAGCCGAAACAACCGTTGCGACTAGTGCAGCTGTTTTTTGAGGGCTCCAGCTATGCAGTCAGCAGGGTGAAGGTATGGGCTGGGGTATGAGCTTCCAGCGTGTCAGCAGCTCCAGGGTAGCTGGCGCTGTCTCTTGTTTGCCTTGCATCTTGAGAGGTCTGTTAGCAAAGTAGAAGCAAGTGCTGTGCATTTACCCGAGAGAGCTGCGGGGTGAAAGCACCGGAGGCAGCTGTGCTGAAGTGTTTGATACGCTGGACTTAACCTGAAATAATTAGTGTGCCCATCCTATAGGCTTGTGGGCATTTCAACCCTTGCACTACTTATGTCTGAAACAGATAAACATTGCCAATTAATTGGGCAGTTTCCTTTTATTTAAATAGTTTTATTAGCTAGTGATAATATAGGTAATTGTATTCATTGTATATAAAGGTACAGAAAAGGAAAGAGTTGCCGTATCAGTGGACAGCTACCAAACAAAGATTTTAATAGAAAAGGGGATCCTCCTGTTGAAAATATTACGACAATGTTATGTTCCAGTTCATCATTCGGTGACTGCTTGCCTGAGGGGATTTTGCAGCACGGAGCCCCCTGGCCAATTGCTTTATTCCCTCCCCCGCCACCCCCAGGAATTTTAACAGCTGCCAAATGTCTGGCAGGATTTAGTAAATGACTGACCAATTCTTTTCCATGTTGGAGTTCACTTTCAGATTTGAAGACTTGGAAAATAAGGGGAAGGGGGAGAAAAAACCCTAGCCAATTGTGCTTTTTTTTTTTTTTTTTACTTTATTTTTTCTTTCTCTCAAAATACCAGGTTTGCATGTCGATATCATATATCCCACCCATGACTGCAAAGCAGTTATGTCAATACACCGTTCCTCTGCTTGAGGCAGAGACTAGTTCATAAGTAAATAAAGCTTAAAGGCTAGCCTTTCTCCTAAATGTTTTTGCAGTCTCTCACAGAGGATTTGGGGACAGGGAGACAGACCCAGTGTATTTCTACACGTAATTCTGGGAGCAGTCAGCATCTCTTAGGGCTCTGTAGAGGAGGATGGTGTGGCGGGTGGTGGCAGCTGGGGCAGTGCTCCAGGGTGGCCCTGGCACAGCGGGTGCAGGCTGGGCCAAGAGACCTTGGGCAGGGGGGGCGAGGGACGCTATTTTCATAATGCTTGCTGAGAAAGGGAGATGAATTGGTATCAGCCAGCGAAGAAAGTGGCATTTTGTTGCCTGGCAGAATGACTAGGAAGGGGAGAAAATGGCTGGTCTTGAAAGAGGACGAGAAGCAGTAAGAAGAAATGGAAGGGTAGAAGAAGAAAAAGAACGACTTGGATGTCACATTGATTTCCTACCCTTTCCTCTACAGAGAAATATTTTTTTCCTACCTTTATACAAATGTATGGCTTCTCTGGAGCCTCTCATAGCTTTATTATTTCTGTTATTATTACTACCAACAAAAAAGCTCATGCACAGGAAGAATATTCTGATCAGCTGCATTTAGCTTCTCCCTCAAAAAAAAAAAAAAAAAAAAAGAAAGGGTGTTTACCCCTCAGTGTGTTCTTGATTGTGATAACTAAGCTATTAGGCCATAGTGTTTGATTTTTATATAGATGACTCTGTGCCTATAGGGAAGACTCCTCTCAAAGCTGACACTAACATGCATGCGGTGTAAGATGCACAGCAGAAACTTTCAAAAAACTTACGAGAGTATTCTCTAACACCTGTCCTTGATCTTGTAGTTTTATGTGGTGGTTGTAACCTTGTAACCAAGGAATCCTAAGTTTTAGGATGAGCGAAAGGTTATTTGAATGAGCGTGCATTTAATGGTAATTATTTTGAATGGATAGAGAAGTAAAATACGGGTCCTGTCTGTCACTTTTCTGTTGGGCTCTAAAAATGATCCTGTGCAAGTTACTTGTCTTTCTCAATTAGTAGCTACATTGACTTTCTTAATTCAAGTACAACTGTGAGTTCATCTATATTCTAGCAGTACTTTCTAGGAGTCCATTGGGACTGGGGTCCGAGAGGGACATGGTTTCCAAGTGGAGATTGCACCGTGCAGGGGCAGGGGTGGGATGCCCAGCTGGGGTCTGTTTAGCTGTTACACTCACGTCTGGCACTGTGGGGTAAAGAGCCTCTCCCGAAAGAGCAGCAGCGGCACACCTGGGGTGGGTGCGGAGGTGCTTTTTTGCCGTTAGCTGTCCCGTCGGTGGGTGCAACTTCTGCTTCTGTTTGAATTAAAGTGTGTGCTTCACACTGGTGTTACTGCATTCTTCCCCAGGGACATTCCAGCTATATTACACACCTTGACTGGTCCCCAGACAACAAGTATATAATGTCAAACTCAGGAGACTATGAAATACTATACTGTAAGTATGAAATTAAATATACTGGCAACCAAAGTATGTGTTAGCTGTCCGAATATTTAGAAGAGTGTGTTTGATCAGGACCGTACGAGATGCTTACTGACAAAGGAACCGATCTGAACTCGAGTAACCTGATACCCTGATGTTATTCAGAGCTGTGTATTACCTAATGGCAATGCCAAATATAGCTTACTTCTTTACAAGGTCATAAATCAGTTTAACAGCGTACAGAACAAGTGGCACTGCATTTTGGTGTTGGCCCAAAGTTCTATACATTGAAAATAATAGATACAGTTGTCTAATTAGTGTCAACAAACCCAGTTATTTTAGAGGAATAAAATCAGTGGGTCTGTGCCACCGGTCTGTTCTAGGGTTTCTTTTCTTTTAAACTTTATCTTGGCTGATAGTGTTGAAAACTAAGCAAAGCAATAGTATTTCAGTGAGTTAGTGGTAATAATGTTTGTCTCTTTTAATATGTGAAAATATGAATTTAATATATAGTGGTTATGTCAAAAGTTCAACTTGCATAGTGCATATCAGCCTGTTTTTAAATTGTTTTTTGTATTGTTGTCTTCCTGTGGCTTTAACTAGATCCAAGAGGATTGTAGTTCTGTTCCTGTACAGGCAAGAAGAGTCAGCAGTTTTAAATACCTGTCACTATAACATGTTATTTCTGCCTGTCACAACTTCGGTTTCAAATCTGGATAGTGCAATATCTCAATCTACCAAAAAGAACTGTTGGTGCTTATAACTGCCTGTATAGAGAAGCAAAGACCTGTGACCCATTAGTACTGGGCTGGTATACTGCAAGATGGACAATCTTTCCTTTCCTAGTTAGAGGTTGAAAAGCAGCCTAAGGCTCCTCTGCCAGTAATCGCTCACAGTTTAAAAGCAGAGCGCCCTGAATGATTGATTGAATTTTAGCACATCAGTGGAGCTGATAGGAAGGAGAAATTATTCTATTACAGACTCCGTTAAAGTGTTTTGTAGAGTAGGTAGCAGGGGACTCAAGCTGCAGGGAAGTATTTTTGAGGTGTGCTGATGCGAAGACGGAAATGAGAAGTAAATGTGACTTAAATATCAAGTGAAGCTTCAAGTATCTGGAATTTGATAAAGGTGCTGATCTGTCTTTGCCTCTACAGTGTGATTCCAGGTTGGTTGTAAGATGCATGTATTTACTGTCTTAGCACCCTCAATGAGTACATATGTAAATAAAACTTTATATGCCATATAACTCATCATTTACTTTTTTTTTATTACAGGGGACATTCCAAGTGGCTGTAAACTAATCAGGAATCGTTCTGACTGTAAGGATATAGATTGGACAACATATACTTGTGTGCTAGGCTTCCAGGTGTTCGGTAAGCACCATTTAACTTGCTTTTAAGCTGTTCATGCTGTGCTTTTGTGTTTCCTTTTGCTTCAATTTGTCATTAGAAATAGGCTCTAAATGACTATTGAGGATGGTCTTGAGATGACAGACCAAAGAGACTGTCCATAAAACTTGTCTGTGATACAGAGCACTGGGTGCTCTGCAGGCAATGTACGATTGATTTCCGTTTAGTCTCGAAGTTTGGGATTTGGTATTTCTGCTGTCATTTTAGGCTACCAATTTTGGAGGCACTGAAGCAAAAAGCTGGTATTTTAAAGTGCTCATATGTCACATGTGCATTCCTCTTTGCTTAAGCTTGTGTTGGGATAGGAACAAGACTATGTGAGTGTAGGTTATAGTTCGTGACTTCAAAACATGGTGGCACTTTGATACCTGTAGTCAAAGGTGAGTAACATACGCTACTTCTAAAGAGTAAAAATGCTTTAACGATTAAAAGGATTCTTTACCTAGTAGTTTATTTTTAAAATGTACAAAAAGATTTACAAAGCTGACGGATCTGATTTTAATAGCGCGGTCTGAGACGGGCCAGGCAGTTCAAACTGCTTGTGCTGAACGCAGCTCTGTTGGCCATAAATGTGGAGCTGCTCTGTGAGGGGTGGAAAAGTATGGTTCAACCTGTCAGTATTGTAAATCCAAGTTGTATGAGCAGGATGCCGAATATCTCACTTCCACCACTGAGATAAGATACCCTGCCTCTGTCCTTCACGTTATTGGAAAGATCAAAAGCAGGTAAAATCAACAAATTCGTTAGAGGTGAAGGTTAGGTCTACAAATCTTTTCTTCACAGCTACTAGGAGTTCAACTGTGAAGATTAATTTTTATGAAGGGTAGAAGAAAATCAGTTAACTGTGAGTGCTTTCTGTAGCTTCTGGCACCTGTTGTGCCAGTTTTAGGACCGTTACGTGCTTCATGAGCGAGTAGCCTTAAAAGGATTGCAGTTGATATGTGGGCTAGCGCTGACTCTTGTGTGGCACATTGGTTGAGTGGATGGTGTTTGGTGCTTCATAACCAGGCTTGATTGCCTTTCTGAGTACCAAAGGCCTGAGGCAGAGCAGGGAAAAAGGGGTCAGAGAAGGAAGCTGACTTGGGTGATAAACAATGCGAGTGGTTTTGAGTTGTTTGGAACTTGAAGTAGGTAGCAGAAATAAACAGTAGCGTGCTGTTTCTGAAGCAAAATGCTAGTTTGAAAATGTTGGCTCCCGTTAGCCTGAAAACTGTGATTCGGGTTGTGTACATGTTTGGTTTTTATTGTCTGTCTGGGTTAAGTGGAGTGCATGTCTGTTTCCTCCTGATGCTCTATGCACGTAAGCCTGGGCTGACAAGGAATTGCTCCACAGCAATCGTTTCTGCACTGTCTTTGCTACTGTGACTGAAATAATAGTGCAACACAAATGCCTTCTTTGAAACGGAGTTGTCAGAAGGTTCAGGAGACGCCAGCAAAAGTGGAAAGCAAAACTTTTGATGCTAATGTGACATCTTTCTGCAGGAGCAATGAAAACACTTTGTAAGGACTGAATATTCCTTCTTGGAATAGCCTTGGAGCTGAAGCCATTTTACATTTTATGCAGAGTACTTAAATGTACCAGAAATGTGGAGGTAGCAGGCTGTGGCTCTGTTGCTGCTGAACTTTGGCAACTACATTTGGTGGTAGAGCAGACAGAATAAGAGGAGCAGCTCTCTGAATCCCAGCGCTTTCCCAGAAGTGTCCTTTACTTCTCAGCTAAGGAGTGAGGTGTGGGTGTGCAGAAGGAGTTTCGTTTCACATCTAGACCATTGGCTTTGTCTCTAACAGCTGTCAGATAAAAGCTACTGGTGACTGGGGCCAGGCTGGAGATGAGCAGCTCTGTTTTAAGAAGCCTTTTTACTTCTTGCTTTTAAAAAGTAGACAAGTCTGCTGATCCTGTCTGCATTCCCTTTTGGATTAATACAAACTTTAACTACTCTGGATTAAGTTTAATTAGTCTCAACTGCTCTCAAAATCTTCAGTGTGCCAGAGGACCTGGGAGTGAAGTAGATAAAGCAGATAATGTGATGTTATTCTGGGGCAGAACAAATATATTTAAACTTCCTAGCCAGGATTCATAATGCATTAATTTGATATTGTCTGGTAGTCTGACACCCTTTGCAGAATCTTAGAATTATGGCTCAGTCTCAGACAAAGGCAAGTATTTTCCCATTAAATCAGACGGTGCAGCTAAGCCAACCTAGCAGATATTTGCTGCCCAAAGGAGAAGTCTGGCTTTGACCTGAGGGTCAGCTGGCTCAGGGATCCAAACAAGCTGGGGGCTGCTCACTTTGACGTTCAGGAGAGAAGGTTAAGTTTACGGGATTTGGGCTTTTGGGGTATGTGTTTTACTAATTTAGCTCTGTGAATAGTGTGTCCGTAGGCTTAGGCATTGCACTGTTGTCAGCAGAAGGGGATGGAAGTGCGTGGTTTGGATGAGAATAGCATCGCTCCTTTTTGGCAGTTGATGTTACTGTGTTGGCTCGGCAGTATCATCAGTCTGCACCCCGCGCACTTGAAGTCATTCTCTGACTTACTGCACATTTCCCACACTTTGGTCTGAGCAGATTCTTTGAGAGGCTTACTGCTGGCTAGCAGAATTTATTAAAAGTGAAGTGGTGGTGTCGTACCTAATAACAACGTCCTGTGATTTTGTATTTTTTGTTATTTTTTTATTTTGATATTTATATATTTTGTTACTTTAAAAGTTATTAAGAACTAAGAACTTGGTCATATTAATGTCTTGGGTTTTCCATGTTTGCCTGATACGTTGAAAGCAGATCCTGCTGTCTTATGACAGAGGGTTGTCTTACCTTTAGAGCTGCTAAAGTAATTTGTGAACACAAAAGATGTTTAATAAGAGATGCAATCTTGAATATTAGTCTTTTTAATCTTAAATTAAAAATAAGAGGAAATAGCATAGCTGCTTGGCACAGTCTGCCTAAGGTGGTAGCTGAAACTTCAGGAAACTCTTTTGAAGTTCGTTATTATTCCCAGCTGATGACAGTGTTCTATATATAGAATGCAGGAGAAAGTTAAAATTCATTAATTTTGAGCTACTTGAAAAGTCTTGAATAGTATATATTTTTCAGATCGATTTCATTGATGTGAAATCACTAAAATATTTCTGAATGCTTTCCTTAGCATTTCATGTCTTTATTTAGTAGATTACCTACAGTGTAGCTTATTGGCATTGTAACAAGCTTAACAAGCTACCTTTGTTATTCTTAAGAGAAAATAAAATTCTTACTCTGCCCACTGAAGAATAAAAAAAACAGCTTTAAAAGTTAAACACTATTTGCCATTTTGTTTAAAAACAAGAAGAGATAGTGTGAGTTAAAAAATAAGTTGGTGATTTGAGCTGTACAAAATAGTAGACAGCACGTGTTTTTTATTTTACCAAAGTCAGTGATTGTAAGGGAGGAAGGAGATATATTCATATCTGATAATGAACATCCCTCTCAGTCAATTGGACAAACAGGTCTTTTTCGGGGGCGGGGGGGGGGGGGGATGTGAAATTTGAGGGGAGGAAATTCCTCCTAACTCTTGAACTAATCAGAAGCCCAAGTCTGAGCGGTAAAAATATGATACCTTTGCATAAATAAGTATTTATAACCCTTTGCTTACCTTTTCTTCAGCTTTCCTTGCAGATGTGAATCATCAGTTTTGTTACGGGAATCTCTGGGGTCTTTATTTTTTGTTCAAACTAGAGCTTCCCCCTCCCCAATTTGTTCAGTGCTTTTCGTCCAGGCAATGTTGTTATTCTTTTGTCTAGACATATCTGTGTCATTCTTTTCACTTAAAAGCATATTGAATTGTACTTAAGCATTTGACAGTACTTAGATCTACGAAGCCCATACAGGCTAGGTTTCTGTGCAAAGTACCATCAATCACGCAAATTTGAATCACGCAAATACTAAGATTTAAAACAAAACCAAAATAAATCTCTGCATAATGTACTGTACCTGGGCTTGTTCCACACTTTGGCATCAGTTTTGCCTTTAAAATGTTTATGCATGAATGAAAGTGCTAAATTAAGGGTTGCCAGTTTTAGCAGTAAACTTAGATAAGCTTTAAACAAGACTGAGGTTTTGAACAGGAAACCTGTATTAAGCTGAAGAGGTTATCCTGGCTGAGGGAATGGCGTGGGGGAGTGGCATTAGAGTAGCAAAATATTAATGACATTTAATGCAATGCATATTCCATTTTCCAGTTGAATGTCTTACTTACCTTTTGTTAAGCTTGCCTTTTCCCACAGCTTTATGGAGTTTATTTTTGTTTATGAATTCTCTTTTAATTTGTTTCCAAAGCTACCATCACTAAGTATCTGCTCTACTCTCTCCTAGGAGTTTGGCCCGAAGGATCAGATGGAACAGACATAAACGCCCTTGTTAGATCCCATAACCGAAAAGTGATAGCAGTTGCTGATGATTTTTGTAAGGTCCATCTCTTTCAGTATCCCTGTTCCAAGCCAAAGGTAAGTCTAGACCAGTCTAGTCTGTGTGCTTGTTTGCATTGCATGAAGCTTTCATTGCCAGGCACCTGTTCCAGCTTGGTCATTTCAGAACCTGGCAGCTAAATAGCTCGTTTGTATCTGAGAACAGTGCTAGAGACAAAGGCACGGTTTTCTCCATTAAGTTTATATATAAAATAGAAAAGATAAAATAATATGCCTAAAAGGGAAGTGACAATAATTTTCCTAAAGTTCTGGAGCAGAGGCTTGCTTGATGCTTTCTGTCCACTAGCCTTGGTGTTGTCCATGACTTTTTGCATAAAGTCTGTCCCAAGTTACAAGCCTTAAGAAGAGAGGCTGTCTTGTGGGGGAAAACCTAATATGAGTATAGTTCTTTACTCCTATGTGAATTAAGAGCTTTCTTCTTGAGGGCTAAGCAAAAATAACAGGAGTTCTAGATTTCGGTATCATGTGCTCTTCTAGTCAAGCATGTGATTTACGTTTCTGCTTGTTTTCAATAGGCTCCAAGCCACAAATACAGCGCTCACAGTAGTCATGTGACAAATGTCAGCTTCACCCATAGCGATGGTCACTTGATTTCAACTGGAGGGAAAGACATGAGTATTATTCAGTGGAAACTTGTGGAGAAGGTAACTCTACCACAGAATGACATTGTCGTAGACATCAGTGCAACCAAAGTGCCCATCCCTGCCAGTGAAAACGTTGTACAGTCTCCTGCACCTCTCCCACAGCCTTTTAACGAAATGAACCAAAATGAAAGTGTAACTGGCAGCTCTCCGGCTTCTTTGGAGAGCAACTTGGAGCAGTCTGTGGAGGCCAGCGAAGAGCAAAGCGAGGAGCAAAGTGAAGGGAGCAGCCTGGATCCTGCTGAACCAGGCTATGAGGAGCCTTCCAACGAGATGAGCGAGGAGCACAGCGAATCCACGGTCACTGAAGAGCAGCAAGATAACTCACCGGTGTCTTAATGCTCCCAGCTCAGGCAGTTGTCATTTTCCCTTGGTGTGCGTGCTTTCATTACCGGGTGAGGGTTCAAATAGGGAAAAGTAGCTGAGATTCATGACCACTCCAGCTTTTGAGTTTCAGTGAGATGATTTTTTTTAGTCTGAGCTTCAGTTTGATGTGTGGAACCATCCCAAGGGCCTGGCTTGATGGTCTGTGTCAAGATCTGGTCACAGTTAGTAGTGGACATTACCATAGATCCATTTCAGTTCTGAAATTGCTGTGTCAGGAAGTGGCATGAAATACATACTGGAAAAAATTTTGCTCTGAGAATTAGCTGAAGTAGACCACTTTAACCATGTGAAAATGCTTTCTGAAAGAACTAAGCTGATGGGAAGCACTGAGCTGTTCCAGCTGGGGAGTACTGTGCTGCTTTTTCCAGGTGCGAAGACAAACAAAACAGAAAAAAACAACCAAAAAGCTTTTTCTAGGGCTGTTTTCCTTTGTTGTTTCTATTTTTCTCATTAAGAAAAAAAAAAGAGAAAACAACATAACAGTGCCATGTGTATGGCAATGCCTTCTTGATCTAACACATATGCAATTTTCTAACACTACTAATTCCTAGTGGAGTCTGGATGTGTTCGCAGTTGGTCCGCCCTGGGTGCTGCTAGTTCTAAGGCAAATCCTGTCGAGGAATTTTGTCGGCTGTTCCATTTTCATAGAATATTTAATAACAGACTAACCAAATACAGGCATGTTTCACTTTTCGTGACTTGAAAGTTGATTTAAACTGTAGGACGTAATTGTCTCTTCAAAGAATTGCTTGCCTAGAGAGTCTGAAACTTAAAGAGAATCTTTACAGTGACTTTGATGTGAACGGCAGAGGAAGCATGGCAAGTACACAGAAGTCAGATGGGCTCCAGAGTTAAACTTCAAGCCTTCAAGCAGAACTTGCTCCATCCCTAGTAGGAGAAATATAAATACAATTAATTTAAATTATTAAATTGGTGCTTAGGATTAGTATATTAAGTTGATAGTTTTCTTCTGAATTTTTAGAGGTAACTCTTAAGAATCATTAAACTGCAATCTTACTTCCCCCCCCCCCCCCCCCAGCCCCCAGCTCCTTTAGCAGTTGTGATATAAGCATACAGTAATTTAGATGATGATGATGTGATTTTATTTTTTTTCCTAGACTTGCTGATCTATTGTTTTTGTGATATTTTTTTTCCTCCCACTCCTCCCTGGGTTGCTCTAAGCCATGCAGCTCTCATGTGGCTATACCTGGCCAGTTACGGGATATCTTGGCATTTGTTATGCATTTGGAAAGTACTTTTTTTACGAAGTTTGTCAGATAGCTACATTTTTTTCTAAAGTGCATATGTTTCCTACTTTAAAAAGATATAGATTTACTGACAGATATCCATTTCCTATGTACTTGTTTATATTTTGATTACATAGAATTTTCTTTTTTAACTTGCTGCATTGTGCTCGTATTTTAGTTCTTAGTTAGAATATCATGTTTAGAAACTTTGGATGAGTTCATAAGTCTTAATTGTGCAAGCGTTTACGTGATTGTGCCATTCCAAAGTGCATCAAAACTGTCATTCCCTTACTAGTATCTTCTCAGGAGAAATGCTACAGATCAGGTATTTAGTCATCATTTGGAAAGACAAAAACAAATGGACTCCCAAAGGACATTTAGAACATTTATATATTAAATATATAAATATATATATACACACATATATATAAAAAAAATATCCTCTTGTTTACAACAGTTCCAGAAAACCTCAAAGTAGTTCCCTTCAGATGGAGGGAGATATGGATTCCAAGCAACCCATCTGTTTAAACTGTGCTCTGTACATAGGGTTTTACTGGAGAGCTCTCGTTTGCCTGACTCGCAAATTTGCCAAACAGGAGCAATGGAAGATAAAACTCGTCAAAGTTCTTGGTTCCAAATGAGGAATATGCTGTAGGTTTAGCAAATAATCTTAGTAAAGGAGAAAGGATTTTAGAGCTAACAAGGCACAGAGCTCTCTCTCTGTCATTTTTATGAACTCCACATAAGCAACACATTTCTTTTTGGAACATCTGTCACCTGGGGTTGCCATGTAAAGTGAGAGTTATAGTTGTGATATTCTTGTGTTTGTAGTTCCGAAGATTCTACTAATATGCAAAAAGCCTTACAGCTTTCAATTGCTGGCAACTACTGTTTAACAAATAATTAAATCTGTGATAATGGATGGAAATGGGTGGGATTACGTAACTGTAGATGTTTTAGAAAAATAATTGTGAATGAATTATGATTAAGAGTGTTTCATGTGAAGATGTTTGAGCCATTTCTATCTATCATGCATTCCTGTCTCAAGGCAGAAAATTTTGAAGATTAAAATAATCAAAATAATGTGTTGCAGTGTCTTTTCTCCATGTCTGTTCTGGTTCCTTCTGTATATAAAGTGGATGCTGTGATACAGTTGCAATGTCTGGGTCTATGATTTTGGAAGAACCTTTTTAACTTGTGCATTTTTGTTAACCTCCCAGACTGCCTAAAAAGAAGCTAATTCAGCATTATGAATAATGCTGACACTCCTAAGTATCGACCTTGTTTACTTTTCGAAAGTTTTATGACATTCCCCTTTTCCATTTTTGATTAATAGCCTACTAGCATTATCCTCCTGTAGGTGATTGATGGGCAGCAGGGGATTAGAAATAGGCGTTTTGTCCTGGTGTGAAGTGCAGTCTGCCTTTCAGGGTTCTGCCAGAAGCTTTCTTCTGCAAGTCAAGTGAAAAGTACAAGCTTATTTTGGATATAACATGTTAAATACCATGATGCTTCCACATTCCTGATAGTCTCTGTCCAATTGCAGATGCAGAAGGTCACAAAATGTTGAATATATTCCTTGTGAAAGATTCTCAGTCTTTAAAAAAAAAAAGGCTTTGAATCATCTCCATTTCTTGCAGCTGGTTTCAGTGTTCTTGACAAAGGGAGAGGGTGGGGCAGAGAAGGAAACCTGCAAGTTAGACAAATACCTCATGTTTATCCTTGCTTAAATTAAAAAGCCAACAAAAAACCATCGTTGCTACCCCCTGACTTTGACTGGAAACCTCAGTGACTCTTACTTTCCACCACATTGTCAGGAGAATGCTGCTATTCTAACCTGAGCAACAGGGAGGTGTCCCAAGGTCATGCTGTGCTGGTTCCAGCACACCCGCAACATCATGAACTGCTTTGCCCTGGGGGCATCTGTGCAGTGCTGTGCTTTTCTAGGCTCTGCTCCCTTTCTCTCCAGATTTAGCTCAAGGCTTTTGTTACCTCTTTTCCTGGGATGCTCGGTAAGGCAGGAGTCTCTCTGAAGAGTAGGTAAGCTGGTCTTCTGTGAACCTCCCTCATGGTGGAGGCAGGATAGGGCTTCAAGTGCCCACTTTTATTTGGGACAGCAGAATCTGCTGTCGTTTTAGGTAGCTGCACCGTTGGTGTTTGTCACATGGAGCTGAAGTTCCGGTTGGAAGTTCCACTGAAGGCGTAAAGCTGTAGCATCATCCCATTTTACACTATTGAAAATTTAAATAGAAAATTCTGCATTAAAATTTTTGTATAGGCTGCATGGTAAAATACTTGAATGTTAGGAAATGCAAAGCTTATGGATTCTTGCAGCGTGTGTCCGTATTGGGTGCATGCCCTGCAAAGTGGTCTTAATTGGGCTTTACATAGAAATGGCACTTTTAAGGATATGGCCACATGCTTTGGTGGGTTTTTTTTTCCTCATAGAAGCTCCAGGATAGGTCAGGAAGTGGCTGGGTGTGTGGATGGGTAATGATGAACCAAGCGTTTCTTGGGTTTGATCTGACTGTAATTTTCATAACTATTACTAGTTTTTGCATATGATACTTGTCGAGTTCCAGCCTCTCATTTTTATTCATGCCTGGAATGCATAGATTCTGGGTTTGTCTCTGAAAATAAGGCAAAAATTAAATTTTGATTGATATATTGATTATAGTCTATGCTAAATAATATGTTGTATTTTCTACTTTGTGCCACCCCGTAAGATGTATATCACCCTCTTATATTTCCTTCAGTTCAGTACAGTATTTTAGTTCAATCAGGATAGAATGTCCTCGTAAAATTTAAGCTTGGCCGAGCCAAACAAATTCTCCTTTCTGCTGCCTCATGCTAATAAAATGTTGGTTCCTGGCAATGAAAGGATTAATACTGCATGAGATGGATTTTTACTTGTGTGGTATTTGTGCTGCTTGTTTGCTTTCCTCCTGAACAAGTCTGAGCCCATTGCCTAATCTTTATTTCTGACAGATGTTTTATGTACTAATACTTTAATCAACTGAGAATGAAAAACTGCTTAGAGCAGGATTATGCATTTTAGAAGACTGGGCAGTGTACATGTCTTAATGTATTTAATGTGCATGGCCTGTCCTTGTGTGCATACACACATATGCAAGCATCAAACATATAGCTGCTCAAGGCGTTTGAGAGAAGCATGGATGACTTCACACCGCCGTGAATTAAGAAGTTTTAGGAGCCCAGGGGAAAAAAGCATTCCCAGCAAGGCAAGAGGACTGGGAGAGGAGGCGCAGTGGTGGGACAGTGGTTGTACCAGAGCTGTTTCCTAGGTTGGGTCCCCGGTACCCTTCTGTGCAGGTCTGGCTGTCCCCCTCCATCTGGATGGACTGAGCTGAAGCTCCTGGCACATCCCCTAAAGGTTAAAGTACCCTAAGCAACATTTCGCAAACACAGGACACTTCCAGATAAATGAAAAGCCCCTTCAGAGGTCTGCCAAGCTCATTACCTTAAATTTGCATAGTTACCTGAGCACGGACCTCAGATCCCTCTTTATAAAAAGAGAAAAACTTGACATGGGGAAGCTCGGCTGGCTCCTGCAGGGCTGAGCGTGTTGGGGAGCGCTGCGGGGAGGGGGATGAAATGCCCCATTGAGGAGGGACTCTAGGGGATGGCCCTGGTTACCATGGGAGAAGGAAGGGAAAAATCAAACTGAAACAAAAACCTGATGCTGTGCTTAAGGCACTGTATCAAAATGAATGAATTAATTTTAAGGGACCAAGGAGACATTCTTTTTTTTTTTTAATTATTCACTGATAAAAAAGAAATCAAAGAAAATAAATAAATAAAAAAAATCTTTTCCCCACTTCACACCCAAGATTGCCCTCTGTTAGGTTTTGTCTGTATGCTAAAACCTAGAAAAGTTTTCACTGCTTCTGTTAGATGTACTGGGTGGTTACAAGGTAGTTTTGAGAACAAAGAAGTTGATGGAGATTTTGCCAGGGTTTTATTTTAAACAATTCTAGAAAACAGTTCTTTTTTCCAAAAAGTTTCCCTAACAAACCAAAATCTGGAAAGAGTCTACATCCTGAAGGGGTATGCGTGTCCTTGTGACTGAAGTGGTGGGGTTTACAGCCCAGTATCCTCTTCGGAAGGCGCCTCTTCCCAGCTCTCGCCAGGTGAATGATCTCCCGCGGAGTCAGCAAGGTCCGCGCCTCGCCGCTGCGTAGCTCTGTGTGTCTCACGGTATTTTGCTCTCGGATAACTGCCACGCTTTGTTGGTTCTTTGGGGCAACTGTAAAAAAGCACTTTCTATAAATCCTTAAGGACTGACTGAAGTGTAGTCAGTTGCGTTGTCCCAGCTTTATTTTTTGATAAAGTACCTTTTAGTTACTATTTCTAGAACATGCTTTTGTACGGTAGCCAAATAAGTGTTCCAGGTAGCTCTTGAGACACTCTGTTCCCTATTGCAGAATGTTTCGGTAATTTGATGTTTGTCATGCATCGCTTGTTTTGCCAGTCGACCTTGCTCCGGATCGTCCTTGTCACGCAGCACGCTCTTCAACCTGTGTCCATCGCTGCCCTCCCAGGCTAAAAGCAGGAGGTGACGTTCGCTTTTAATGCTGCTTCAGAATTTATTTCAGCTTCCTTGAAATACACTGTCTTGTCATTCCAGTTAGTGCTGTGTGTGTCCCCTTTTAGCCCCTGCCACTCTATCAAAGAAGAAACCAGTCCTTGCTCGGGCAGTGATTTTTCATTTTAGTCTCTCTGAAGTCCTGTCACACTTTCTTGTGCATCTGTAACTGCTGCATACAGGAAAGTCATGGAGAAGGAAAGTCTTAAGCTGTCTGCATCAGACAAGGGATACAGCTGCAAATGCTATCCAGTATGTAGGTCCAAAAATCCCTAGTATTTTGTATTCTGTAAATTAGTGTCTCCGGTGTTGTGTGGACACAGACAGCAGAATTGGGAACTGAAAAAACTAACTGAGATCCTAGGTAAAAGGAACATGGAACAAAACTGGTGTTACTGCCATATCAGAGAGGCCTGGAGGCTTGCCTCATACCTTAGGAAAACAAAACAAAACAAAAACAAACCCACAAAATACCAGCTAAAGCTTTTGGCTTTAGGAGGGCAGCGGGGGAAAAAAAGTTTACAATTTGACAGTGGAGGAAGAGGGAGCAAACAGAGCTATGTAGTGTGTGTACAGAGGAGGTATAACTGTGGCAAAATTGCTCTTACTGTGTTTCTTCTGGTCCAGAGGTGGGTACGAGCCGCACCCCCACTGTGAGTGGGCTCCCTCTTTTCTAGTGATGCTGCAGATTCTACCACAGGCAGAATTTCTGTGGAAAACCTTGTTTTCAGCACTGCATTGATTAGAATTTTTCCTTGAAGAACTGGACAATGCAGAATTAAGAGTGGAGAGAGCAGTCATCATCTTGTCCGTGCACAGGTATCCTACATTGCTGATGCTAAACAGAGATTCGTCACAGATGTTTGACTTGAAATGGCTGTAGGGCAGACAGGGCTCTTGAGAGGATCCCATTTCCCCCAAGTTTGGCAAATGGAAAATTAAATGTCAATTGAATGTGTGAAGCTGGGCTTCTTACATCAAAAGTTGCAATGTATTTTTCAGATTGATTCACAAATCAGGAGATCTGCAGTCCCGTGGATTTTCTGCCGGCTGGGAGGGAAATGGGTGTGAAGCATTTTAAAGTTTCAAAAAAGCATACCTAGGAGGGATTTTTCAAGAAAGATATCCATTCCACTCTTTGCTGGGACCATAGAAATCTGCTTACATTATATTTTGTGTGTGTGTATACACATAAGTTCTGCTTATATTGGAGTATTTTGAATTAGACTCAGTAATTCTCTATGAAAAAAAACCAAACAAACTCCACGAATAGTTATCATCCAAATCACCCTATCAGAAGCCTTCCTAGAGCTGTGCGTCTGAAACATCTTTCCCTGAGCAGGCTTCTTGCTCTGATGGGTTTTTTTATTCGATTATACAGAATGTTTCAAAATTGATTTTCTCTTAAGAACATGACGGCTTTCCACGGCATTTCCAGTGATTAAATGGGAGTCTGACTCCCTACACATCAAAGAGGGGAATGGCTGCGACTCGCACAGGCCTCCTGTCTTCTGAAAATTTTGGTTAAGGCTTCAGCTGCCGAGATGAAGTTACCCTCTGCCACTGTTGCAGTTACAGACGGAACAGGCTGGCTGTGTATGTACGTAAGTGCGTACCCTTAGGGGACCGGTGGGGTGGGGCTGTGCAGGGCTCTCCAGCCCACGGGGGCTTACAGAATGCCACCAAGGTCTCCCTGGGGTTTGGTAGAGCACTGTGCTGTGGCACGTCATCCTTACCAACCCGTGTGATATTCCTGGAGCAGTTTCATTTCCATGGATTGCTTTCTCCTGGAGTGTTTTCAGTTTAGCGGCAGCACGCAGGCTATCGCAACCCATGAGTTTCTCAGAGAGGAGGGTAAGAGGTTTTCATATGCAGCATTCTCATTTACTGCTTTGATCTTTGCTTTCTTTTTCTTCATTCTTTTATGGATTTAAATCTGTTTGACCAGAAATGGGTGAAGGAACACCTTGTCACAAAGCCTGCCGCAGGTTTGGCTGGAGAGCTTATTTCCATGTTACCCCTGTCTCTTTGGAGCCTGACTAATGTCACAGATGGCGTGAGAGAAATTCTGGTTTAGCTCCGCTATAAGAAAAGGCATGGGGGAGCTATGGGCCATATCCCATTTTTGGTTCCCAAATTATTGCCAACTATAATATTTCCCCACTGCATGCACTATCTCCCCAGAATCACCCCGCGGGAAGGGTGCACAGGGGGAGGCCTGCAGATGGGGAGAGCTGCCACAAACTGCTTACTTGACAGTCTAACTTTTTGCTGAATTGAAAACATTTGTAGAGACTTGTCTCACTGAAATCCATGGGAAGTGGCTCACAAGTTTCAGGCTGGATATATCCGCATGAAGTTGCATACACAGAGAGCTTGGCCTGGGGGTACTGTGCGCTGTGCACATGTCCTTGCTGCACATCTGTCCTGCCGTGTCTCTGTAAAATATGTATTTAATGAAATGTACATGAGATGGAGGGAATGAATATCATGTGCAAAGGAATAAGCAAGTTTTTGATCAGCCCAACATGCGACATTTCTGTAATCCTTAACCTAATCTGTTTGTTTTCCCTTCTTCCTGCAAATTTTCAAAGGCCCTCCATAAGGATTATTGCTGGTAGTTCTCAAGGAGTTCCAGTTCAGAGTGATTCTCAGGGCAGAGCTGCGTTTAAACAGTAATAAAATGCACCATTTTTTTCCTCCTGTGATCCAAAATCGATCAAGCTACTGCTGACGCTCTGATGAAACATTACAGTGGTGAGGCTCCACAGTTACTGAATATAGTAGTGAGAAAAAGCCGATTGAAACTGTAATGGCAAATAAAAGCCAAGTGCAGTAAAGGTATACCACCATTTGTAGTGCAGGTGTGTAGACATGGTTATTAGACTTGTTTGCCCTTAGCAGTTGCTTTGGCTGAGCGATGCTGACACTTGTTTTTCCTTGACTCTCATGCACCAGCCACTGACCACATATGAGTATAAAGACAGCTCTTCCTTCCTGACCTGTAGGGCCGCACATGAACTTCGGGCTTTTTGTTGACATTCATTTAGAAAAAGCTCAAGATCCTTCCCTTCTTATGGTGAATACTTCACGCCAGGAAAATTTTAAGCTAGCATCAACAAATATTCACATAAGAAATTTAACAGGTACAAGTTTAAGCTTTGAAGTGGAAAGGTGACTCTGAGCATTGATTACAGGAAGGAAATACGTGGGTTCATGTGACTGACACAAGGAAAAAGGGGGTGCACCACTGAATTTTCTTAATCATAACCGAGTGGTCTCCAGACACGGGTATAGGCAGCCAGGTTAATTCAGTAGTGGGTGTATTCTAGGAAATAATGATACGTTTCTTGAGTAATTTGAAAACTGGAAGGAAGGAGAAAGCTGTAAAAGGGGATTTGCATGGATGGGTCATCCTACTTTTCTTAGCAAAGGAGTGTGCTCACGACACAGCACATTGCAGGCTAGATAGTGGTGTTGTCATTCTCATTCTCTAAACTACAAGAATTTGAACTTTAAAAAGGTTCTTTTATATTCTATTAGAGAAAAGGCAATAGTATGTTATGCAAATAGTATGTTATGCCTTGTCAAAACTTGTTACAAAGCAGAATTTCCTAAAGGATTTTTCTCACTGATTGTTTTTAACCATTTTTTTTAGTGCTTTTTCAGTCTATGGCCATTAGAATTAGACACACTTATCTGGGGATGTTGTTCCATTTAAAAAGAGCTCGTAGAGTCAGTATGTGGATAGAAATTCTCTCTCTGTTCCACAGAAATCGTGCCCTCGCCCTCAGCTGCACGCTCCAGGAGACCTGGATTTCATTATTTTGCTTTTCTATTCAAGCAGGTTCTGAATATCTTCCATCCCTCAGATATTCTGTGGCTCTGCATTGGCACTTTCCTTAACATACAGAAATATATAATGGTTCATTTGACCATTGCGCTTAAAGGAAACACATTGCCATTGAGGAATTAGATATTCAAGCCTAAGCTTTTCAACTTTGCCTTCCCATTTTCCTCTGAACATCCTATCTGTTATACAGGCCACCTCTGACTATGAGATCCTGGGATATTCTGGTTTATAGCAATGGCCAGCCCTGTTGTTTCAGTTGTGCTATAGTGCCCCTTATTCATCTCTGACCACCATGTCAGTATAAATTAAAGCTGGACTGATAACCAGCTGTGTTGCTGCCTTTCTTACCAGCAGCTGAAAATCTGCCTCTATGGAAAGATGCTCACACCTCCCAACTTAGACCTGTAAAACTCTGGTACCCAGTGAAGACAGGAGCATACACAATAAGACTCTTTCCTTTTTCATGTTGGAGCAGCATGTATCTTGGGAAACCCCAGAGCTTTGCAAAAGTTTCTACAAAGACATTTCAGCAATTATATTTTTTTTTAATTTCCCCCTTTCTTGATTAAATATTTTGACTAATTTACAGTACCTTTGTTATAGCTTCAATTGCCTAAATGGGCTTTGTGTACACTTGTACTTACTGACACTAAACAGTGCGCACAGTTATTTTTAACTTAAGAAATGTCTTCCAAAAATATGGATATATTTTTCATGGTTTTTATTTTCTCATTCACTTGTAGAACAAGTGGTATTTCTTTTTGCTGCAGCTAGAAACTAATAACTGTTTAACTTCTTTATGAAAACTTTGACCCCATGGTGAATGGCATCAGTCATCAGGACCTCTAGCGTGGACAGTGGCCAAAAAGGTGTTTCTTCCTCGTTTTCAGCTGAGAGTAGACTGTGAGTGTGTGGAAGTAGGATTTTGCCTCTCGAGAACATTTAAAGATAGGTGTTTGTTGCTGGTAGGTTTTTTGTTTGTTTGTTTTGTTTGTTTAATTAGCAAGTTGTATTTTGATGTAGCTGGTCTATAAGGCTCATGTTTAAGCTGCTCGTTTTCCGGGAAGGAATGCTGCAGGTATCCTGCTAGCACTAACTGTGGGGTTTTGCCATGTTGGCTTGTGAGCAAACACTTCTCTCCAGCTCAGTCCCCATCTTGCAAGCAGCTTTGCCAAGAAACTGTGAAGGGCAAGTGAAATTCCACTAGATACTTTCAGCAACATATTAAATCAAAGGTATTGATCTCGTCTTTGCAGACAATGAAAAATTGTCACACTGATGAAGTGCAGGTGTCAGATCCTTGCATCGCACTTCTTGCTGCTGAAGAAGTGCCTGACATGGGTGTGAGCCCTTCCACAGCGAGCAGCTGCACCTGGCCACCACCAGGGAGGCTGAACTCTGCCTTGTAAATTACATTCAGCTGCTTGATCTGGTCATCCACAATACAGAACCAAATGTTTGTATAAGTTTGAAAATCTCTGTATATATTATGCTTCTAATGCACAGGTTGCTTGCTTTCAGCTTTATTTGCTGAAGGAGGAAGTCAACCTTCCAAACCAAGCGAGGCAGCCAAGCATCCCTGCGCCTCGGTGTAGCCATGCTGGCGATTACCAGGTCCAGGTGAGGCTGGGTGCTGAGGGCTGTGCAGGACCAGCCTGGGGCGGGGGGATGGACACAGTCTGCAGCTGCAAGTATGCAGGGCACAGGAAAGTGCACCTACGGGCCCAGCTCCATGACATTGCATTTCCTACCAAGCCCAAAATCCACACACAGACCTTCCAAAGGCATGCTTGCCATGGCGGGCTGGAGGCAGCAGTGTTTGAACATTAGTTTTGTTTTCTTAGGACACCGCACCTTTAAAATTTCCAGCCGAGGCCCTTGGAGGCAGGCATGTGTTGATTTGTTTGCTGAACTTTCCTGATGGGCGGAAAAGCCATTAATAGGAAACTCTCCCTGAGTCTCTCCAATCTGGAAAAGACAAACTTGGTAGTGAATTATTTGGTTTATTTTTCTGAAGGGACCATGATTACACGCAGTAGTGATGATTGAGTGCTAATAGTTTCTTGTCAGAAAGGACAGCACTGAAAGGGTCAAGTTTTGTGGAGAAAAGGTTTATGGAGAGGTCTGTCTGCATACACACGTGAAATCGGACCTGCCATCCGAAAACTGCTGTGCGGTGGGTGAAGAGTCCAGCACAACGTGGGGTCAGGGACCGTCCTACCCCCACTCTGGCACTGGTCAGCTCCAGTCTCCATCCCGGCTGGTGGGACTTTTCCTTCCCCGGCTCTGGGAGGTGGCCCTCCTACAGCTGTGGGTTTTGCAGCATCAGCTGCGTGGGCTTACCCTGAGCTCCACGATACTGCAGTGCATGTTGAAACATTGAAACATTTAGGCACTGGGGATATGACTCGGATGCCCGTGCCAGATACGTGAAAAGAAAATAAGAACAAAAAGTAAACCCTCCAGAAGGAGGGGAGGGCCTGTGTGCATGTTTAATTGAACAAGAATCAGCCATTTTAAAGCCTTTCTGAGAAAAACAAGCCTAAACCTTAAGCTAAAATGCCGTAAGGCCATTTTGAAAACCATTCCTTCCCCTCCAGCTGATATAACAACTGGAACCAGTTTCCACCTCCATCCCTCTTTTATCTGTTTTCCTTCAGTAAAGTCTGAAGAAAGTATTTCCTCTCCCTCAGCCTCCTTAAACCAGCAGGCTGCCTGATAGCCCCTGCATCCACCAGAGATGGAATGAAAACTGCGATGGGATGACTTGTTCTGATACAGACGTGCACAGCTCCCTGTCCCCAGGGCACAGCTGAAAGGTGGCAGTTCTGTACGTGCCGGCGACCGCCTCAAAAAACCCGGCCTGAAATATGTATATAACGTTGTGGGAGAGAAGCATGAGGTTTTTAAGCGCACGTCTTTGAAAATATGAGAGCTTAAGAAGAATTGGGTCACATCTGACTGCTACCATCTGGCCCACTTCACTCCAAGATTACCCAGGAATGTGTTTCACATGTGCCTTTGGAACAAGATTGTGAGCTGCCAAAAAGAAAATATTTTACAGCTGAGCATTGCGTTTTGCTCTGAATGGTTCAGATGCAGTAACCCAAGGAGGAGGATTCCATCACAGGGTATCACGCAGACCCTTTGGGCTCAGCCCCTTTGTTTTGTCTGCGCAGTTTTGTAAGATGGGACTCTTCACTGACTGCTGCATTGGGTTTAAAGGTCCTTGGTTGGGACAGCAGCTTCCCAGCGGAGAGCAGCCTTTCAAACTGGAGTCCTGGGCAGGCAACTGTGACCTTGTGTTAAACTAGATTCCCAGCTTAGCGAAGGCGGCTGACCTAGTGCAAATTGCACCTACGGGGCACCCGTGGGGATAGCTGTGGCTGGCTGCAGACACCTCGGCTGGTGGCATCAGAGCGCTGCTCCCCACTCAACGGGCAAACTTTCACCACAGGGCTTCACCCTTATGCCTCAGTTTCCCTGTGTGTAGAATGAGGGCGTCTCACTTCGGTAATGCTGAGGTGTGCTGCCCTGCCAGAAATACGTGTGCATATATATATTTACATAAAGATAAATATTGTGTTAAATAATACGTTTTAAAACATAAAAATAGCTGTGGTGATGATGATATTTACTTGCAAAGATGCACAAATTTCTCCATGGTAAATTGGCATGTGGGCCAGGAACTTAGATGATGAAATAGCACGTTGTGCCGGTTGTACTTGGGCTGAACTAGGTTCATTCCACGCATCGTGAGACACCCTTCTCAGTAAAATGGGAAATGTGAGGGACAGCAGCACTACCCTTTGCCTCCACCTGGGCATCCTGTAAGAGGAAAGGGAGCTTTTTGCCAATTACTCTAACCAGGATGGAGTTAATTCTCTCTCTATCTCAAGCAGGAACATTCTCAGGACCAGAAAGCTGAGCCAGCTGTAGCGGTTTCATTTCTTGCAGCGTACTGGAGGTGGTGAGATGCTGAGGTTAGTGAAAAATACAGTCTCTCTGGGGGACGCTGGGATAATGCTGAGAAGAGGGTGGGAGTGCATCCTTCCTTTTTATTTAGCAATTGGAATCAGCCACAGTTCAAGTTCAATTTTGTCTTTAATATTTTAGGGTTTGAGTGAAGGGAATTCTGCTTTTAAAGACTTGACATGATACCTTCATTTATCTGTAGGATATGAGCTCTGTCACACAGAGTGCAGTACGGAGCCGTATGCAACACTTTTCCTAGCTGGAGCCACCTGTCCTAAGCTCTGGGGTGTGGGAGGGTGTGTGGTGAGACCAGCTTGATGCTTCAAAAGGGTGGTTACGAGCAAGTCTTCTCCAGACCACTAGCTTACAGAAGCATCTCCACACCCTGCCTGCTAATGAGCTGCTAGACTTGCACGAAATTCTTCCACCACTGGCTACAAATAGGCACAGTCTCAGCAGGGTGGCATCTCTCTTGTCTTTCAAGATAAGGCTTTAGGGGTCAGAACAGAGGACTTTTGGTTGCAACATGAGGAAAGTAGTTCAGGGTGCTTTTGTTCACACAGTAGTCGCACAGCAGGCAAAGGGTTCAAATTGCTACATGTTTGTGTCTTACCCCTCTCAAACTCAAATGGTTTTAACCAAAGAAAAAAAGAAAAAGGAACCCCTGAATCATGCTGATTTCTCGCACCGCGAGGATGTATTTGCCTCATTTGGGAGCATTTACTAAGCAGCTACGAAATCTTGTTTGTCCTCTAAACCAGAAGAATCTGGTAACTTTTATGCCACAGCCCATACTTTTAAATTATAACAGGCTCCAAACACCGACAGCAAAAGTGGTATTCCATGTCTTTGCTGCAGTCTGAAAGCACCAAACAGGATGAGAAAAGAATCGGAATAATAATTCAGAATAATTCATGGAATTATATCTTAGTCCACTCTGCCCTTTTCTGCTAGCCTAAGATAGGCTGTATTTTTCTTAACAAATCTGTCAATCTCAGCTTTCTCTCAAACACACCCAAGGAAGAAGACAGAACTGAGCAGCAAATAGACTTTACCTCAGACTGTGTTTTTCCTGGGAATATCTGTGCTCCACCCCGACAGACTGTGTGAGCCAGTTGTTCATAACCACGTGTAGCCATCACCAAGAGAAGGGACTGAGGTTTCTGTAGTCTGGGTATCATTTTCTGGGAAATCTTGTTTTACAAACACCTGTTGTTGGGTGTGTGGAAGGTTTAAGAAATTTCTTTTAAAAGTTGACGCTTCTCAATTTTTCCTTTGTTGGTCTCGGAGAACGTCTGCAGCATGGGAACATCATCCTGGCCAGGAAAATGCTTTCCCTAGCTTAGCACTAGGAAATACTTAATCTCTGTTTGAGCTATCAGAGAACTTCTTCCTGCCCCCACACTCTGCCAGCCTAAAATCTCCCTTCAAACACCACTAGAAACATGTAGGGAGCAAAAACTTTTGTCTCTCATCTCTGTTCATGTCTAAGGCCATTTTCAGAACCCACAAGCAGAGTTTTCACCTTGTGTCTCTTCAGGGAGCTGTGGGGCATATAAAGATTTCAGCTGATGCTTGCTGGGGTCAGTAGGTGCCTTTCATCTGAAATACAGAAGATGTTCCTGGTCCTGTGTAATGTGTTCGCTTCAGTAAGGGATTTGGATTTTGTCTTGGTGGGACAGAAAATAAATCCCATAAAGCAAAGTTTGAAATGAACATGACTTTTTTGGGTTTTTCCCCCCGGCCCTCTCCTCCATTTCAGGGCATTTCTAGAGTAATTCGAGCATATTTTTGTCACATTTAGTTCTTCCATTCGCATACGTCATGTTATGTGCTAAAATCTAGAGCACGTGTAACAGTCTAAACGTAGTCACCTAAGAACTGCAGGGCTTTGTTAATGGCAGAGCCTTCTCAACCTTAAAAGGTAATTATTTCACTCTTTCATAATCTCCCCCTCTGTTATTTCATATGCTTTCCTTGCATGATCTCAGAAAGTGCGTTATACTGCCAGTGCAACTGAGGACTTAATTTTTGGTCCATAATTTCTTACAGATAAGAGCATGCCTTTTGGATTCCAACGTGCTTAGCACTAGGTGGCACTCTGCTATAATCTAAATCAGTTTGCCTTAGTTTAGAAGTTTGGTAAACATTTTAGCAAGGGGAACAACAAAAAGAGATTAGATTCATTAGCAAGTTATCAGGGTAGGCACCCGTGTTTTGATAGGAGGGGAATTTTCACTAGACTGTAAAGCTGTCGAGCCTCTGTAATGTCCATGGGATGAGAGAGCAGGGAGGAAACTAGATCCATCTACTTATTCTAATTGAGCCATTCCTTGTACTTACTGCTGAGAAACCAGTATGGTGTTTTGTGGGGTAAATAATGTGGTGCCCTTTAGAGAAGTGTTGCAATTCTAAAATAAATCAAGGCCACTTCAGCAGAGAATAGGATGGTGATTGCAATACCCCTACTAGAGTGTCTGTTCTGCCCCATTTGTTCTTAGTACATTTGCATCATGGAGGCTGGGGGGGAGAAGCTGCGCTGTTTATAATTTTCATGGATTTGCATTGCCATCGTTTTTTTTTTTTTTAATGGACTGAATGTAGGGGGGGGGGGGGGTGAAGATAATTTTTTTTTTTTAGAGAGACAGGTGGGTTTCTGGGACAAATGCTACCTGGGCATGTACAGGACCAGCTATGGGTCCGAGGGGAGGACAGGGTCCTGGTGGCGGCTAATGATGTGGGTATGTTTGCAGGGTGAATCATTAGAGGAGGAAACGGAAGGGATGGATGTAGGACTTGAGTGCTGGAACTCAGTTCTAGTGATAAAGAATAACTTTGGAGCGAGGCATTGTGACCCGTCTAAGGTTTAATTCCAGGAAGAGGTGGTGTCTGGGAATGCTGCTCAAGTTCCCCTCTAGTGACATCAAAAGCATGACAAATGGAAGAGGGGTGCCTCATGTGCCACACATCTGAGAAGGAGCTCTGAAATGCTCTCGCAGAGCTAAATACAGGCAATAAGACAATTTCCTGGAACATGACTGGGTGAAAATCATCTCCAGTCAGGTATTTCAGGGACCAAATCAGGTGCCAGAATTTCAGTTAACAGAAGTTGCATTGATGCTAAAAAGTAACTTGGCCCAGCAAGACCAAATCCATGAATCTAAACATGCGGTGCTGAACTCTTAGCACCCATGCTTTACATGTTTCAGTGCACAGGTATACTTTGGGTTAGCTCTAGCCCGGGGCCCCCGAGTGCCCCTGCCAGCTGGATGATGTCCTCTCGAGGCTCATCTTCTAAGCAGGTTTCACAGGAAGGAAACCTGGTTTGCAACTAGTGAGACTGCTTGGGGGTGTGAACCCAAGCACGCTCAGGTGATGGCAATCGGATTTGTTTTAAAAGTTCTCTCCTGAACCAAGCTAAAAAGAAAATAAAATTTTAAAAAGCCTAGAGGCAGTAAGACTGTGTCTAGGGTGGCCGACATCTAGAAATGGAACCCTCCTGCCTGCCTTGGAGGTGAGCAAAGCATGGGAAGGTGTTACTGTTCTCTGTAGCTCCTACCTCATCCCATGCAGCCAAGTGGTGTGTCGTAGGCTGTCAGCCGGTATCGGTGATCAGCCCTGGCAGGGCAGCACAAATGCTGCGTATGCTCTCTGCATACCTTCAAACCTGGTTTATTCACGGATGGGACAGAATTTGTGTATGTGCTGCTCCTCAGGAAGAAACAGATGGTCTTAGAAAACCCCAGTTCATGAGTGCTGTTAAGGAAAGTATCTGACTTGGAAAATGACTGTCAACCATTGATCTTAGTCAATGTTATTTCTGGGTGGCTTTAGGGGAAGGGTGACCTATTGCCCAGAACATAAACCCATCTTGGGATTACCGCTTTGATGTTTGAAGGCTAATGACACAGATTTCCTATGTGACCGTGAACACGATGGCTGGATTCAAAGGCTCAGCTGCTTCAGCCTAACCCATCCCCCTACTCACAGAGTTCAGGACCTGAGACTGCAGCCAGTATGTGATGAGAGTTAGGATGTGAGATGGACAAACGAAGCATCTCTGCTTTGGTGGTTAAGCTGAGGCATGTTGGGAAATTTCTTTTGTGTTTGGCAGAGCTTGAAAGGCATGTCTGAGGCTGCTGGAGGTACCTGTCCCCTCCAGAGCCAGAGCCCAGTGTCTTCCCAGCAGGGAGGCAGCTGAAGGCATTTTCCAAGAAAGCCAACCAGAATCACTCTTTGTCCTTGAAAACGGGGCTGGCAGAGAAGGGCACTGTTTTTTATGAACTAATTTCAGTGTTAGATATCTTTGCCAGATATCTTGGGAACCCTGGGCTGGCTTTATTCCTCGGCGTGTGGAGGTGCATGTCCAGAATCGCCGTCCATTGGGAGAGAGCTCCAGGGCAGCACCTGCAGCACCGGGCTTGGAGGAGCTGCGGGGCTTCCACCCCCCGCTTGAAGAAATGCCAGGGGGTAGGAGGGTGGAGGGAAAAGGGAGAGAGCCTGGTCCAGCCCAGGGCATTTGTTCGGAAGGGAAAACCGGGCTTCAGGTCCCTCTAAACGCCAGACGTTGCCAAAACAGAACAAATCTGTTTCATGTCAAGTGGGTGTGTGTCTGTGCGTTTCTTGCTGGTGAACGCTGACGGTTTAATGCTAGTCTGCGACCCTTGTGGTTTGGGTCCTGTCCCTAATATTAAAGGCTCCCTCCTGAAATACCTTTTCTTGTGCTCTGTGTAGACCAGTTCTTTACTGGCCCAAATGACTGGTGCTATTTTCCTTGGCTATCTGGCCATATAATTTGTTTAGCACTTTTTTCCCAATAGTTAGTTTACTGGACTGTTTTCTTTGCCCCTGAATTTTAGCCCAGGGCTTGTTTTGTGCTTGAAGACAGCTCTGATATTTTGGAATACCTTTATTATTTGTTCCCCTTCAAATACTTGCAAATAATTAGCTTAAATTTCGGTTCCATTACAGATATTTGGTTGGTGTAATGGCAAAAAGGGGCATATTTTGTAGATTTCTTCTTTTCTAAAGGGAAAGAAAGCCCAAAACTTCTGTGTTTCTATCTGAAGACATACGTACAAAGAAAGATAAAGCCAAAGGAGAAAAAATGGTTATCTGTGCACACTTGTGTAAAGGCTACTTTTTTTTTTTCTTTAATCTTTCTGTGAGCTATTGCTTCCCTCCCTGTAAAGATTACATTGCAAAAATTTCCATATAAATTCAAATCCTTCTGAGGTGGTTCGTGGTGAAATGTGCTCTAGTTAACTGTTCCTTGTGGTGGAATCCAACTGCAATTGGTGGTTTCAAATCAGTCCAATATGTGGTGGAGTACTGGTAAAACACACTGAGGCAGCCTGTCTTCCAGTGTGTATTTCTGCTGGCAAAGACCCTAGATCTCTTTGGCCAAGCATTCAGCACTGGGATATAATATAGATTCCCAGCAAATTCTCAGTTAAGTGCAAGATGTTTCTCGAGCACGGAGCCAGAGATCAAACTGAAATAAGGCTCGCTCTCAGAAATATCTCGAAAACTGTTTGAATAACCTAGTGTATACAAATATTTTAGGTCAACTATCATATTCTCTCAAGACTTGTAGGCGTTTCTGTATGGGTGCCAGCAGCACTGCATCTCTGAAGAATGGAACCAATGCTGATTTCGTACTTCCACTACTGTGTCAGTGAATCCACCCACAGCTTGATAATGTCAATGCAATGTGATGGAAAGTTTTAATTATCGTTTGGCTCTTGTGTTGTTTTAGCAAATCTTTTGCGTCAGTGTTGTGAGAAAAAGGAGAGGGTAGCATCCAGCGTTATAAATCAGAAAGTAAGTCATCCAGCTGTTTGAAGACAAACTCACCTGGTCTCAGTTTGCAAAGCAGTGCTGGGAGCCAATCTTTCTTTTATTTTTTTCTTTACTTTTAAAAGTCTGGCCTTAAATTAGAGGATAAATAACCCTCAGCAATTTCTTCTATTGCATTCCTGAAGGTCTATAGCATCACATCTGTGAATGGCACACACCCACTCACATGCCTTCCTAGAGCCACAGACACGTTAAGATAATCTGTTGATGGGAGAAAATATGACTTAGGATGTATTATACCAAGAGATGAGCCCAGATCAACAGACCGTACCGCTAACTAGCTACCAGCTTGGTTAAATTTGTGGTGCAGACAGAGCTTAAGCCGGTGTCTCACTTCATCACAGTAACCACTGTGCAGTCTGCTGACCAGCTATATTTAAGTATTTTGGCAGAATCCTGTTTAAAATTGGAAGGAATGCTTTTAATAGTCTGCATTTCTCTTGGAGGCCTGCATTAAGGATATAGTTGCATCCCACACATACATAAGTCTGATTGGAAAGCACGATATGGCGTGGATGTACATTGTGGCTATGGGATGTCAGCAAGGCACATTCAAAGTGCTGTTGGCTGAGTGACAGAAGAAAGCTTCAGACCTTTTAAGGTGAGAGGCCAGGTTCAGATCTTTCATATATGAAAGCAGAGGCAACTTTGTTGAAGTCAGTGGTGTTACTGTGCTGTAATGCACATGAAAAGATTCTGCATACTTCATTATTTGAACCAAAGCACACACATGCTTTTATGTCACTTTGAGATTCTGTACAAGGAGCTGTGAACCTCCTAAGAAGCCACCGCACTTGCCAGCTGCTGTTAGTTTTCACACAGGAGAATTTAGCTCATCCAGAATTCATGCAGCAGTTGAGATGAGAAATCCATTGCTACTCGGCAGTCTGTTGTATCTGGAAAGGGATGAGTTTCCATATACCTCCAGTCAGGTTTTTGGGGTTGTTGAAAAGATACCTGGTTGGGTTCTGAATTCTGTGCAATTAAGAGAGCTCTGTGCTTTGCATGCACAATGTACAGATCTCACTTTGCAAAAAATGTTTGCAAATAACTGTAATGGGGCTGGGTCAGTATGTGGGCTGGATGAAGGGGTTGTCAACCACGAGATTTCATGGCTTAAGCATTAGTCCCTTCTCTCCCTGCCTCCCCTTCCCAGATAAATTACAATAAGGAGAATTTATTTTCATCTTAAATATTCGGGCTGCCTTTTTTTTTTTTTTCTGGCTCACAAAATGAAACGATGCTCTTGGATTACACTATAAAGCTTTCCTTTACAGCTAGCAGGACTAGAAATTTATTTTAAAAAGCAAGTGAAAATGTAACCAACAGATGAAAGAGATGATCTTTCCAAAAGTTACTGATTCCTGAAAAAGGCTTGAGGGAAAACACCAAGAAAGAGAACACCAATACCCAGAGCCTATTAAGAGGATCCCAAGAAGAAAGAACAGTGAAATAAAGGACGTCCTTTACATTTTTTTATTACTATTATTGTATAAAAGCTAAAACAGGAGCAATATGAGCAATGTGTCAACTATGCCTTGAGCAGGAATAACAATTTCCTGGAAAACAGTGATAAGGCAAAACACCTGGAACGGGGAACATGTAAACTGTCATCCCACCCATCGGAATTTTGCTGGGCAGAGGAAGACATTATTTACCTGGCATGTAAGTGAAACATCACTTTGTGGTACTCTTTTTTTCTTTGAAGAATCAGAGAATGTTCTACAGAGTGAGTCTTCTTGAATTAGGTGATGTGGATCCAAGTCTACTCTTCAAATGGGAACTTTCATAGCAGTTTAATGTTTTGTGGTACTTAAATATTTTTCTAACACTTCCATGCAGAATTATGGAATCAGATGTTGGTCTGTGCTGTGGATGTGGCTTCATTTTTTTATATACAATTTCTCTGTTGCAGTGAGGAACTCAAATTTTGGTCTTCTCAACAAACCTGAGTGTTTTCAAAGACTGCTGACAAGCCTTTGAGTAATCTGTGTTGGATATACACTGACTACTTGTTGGCAAAACAGTTTCTAAGTATAAAAAGACGTGTGAATCTGTAGATAGGTGATCTCATCCTTAGAAGCCTTGGTAGTGTATTCCACAGCACACCCATGCCTTTGACAGCATCTTCATGAGGACACATGCTAGAAGGTATTTCCTGAGATATTTGTACATCTACAGAGACCGACACACCTACCTCTCCTAACAGCAATCATGGGACTCACTGTGACCATGACAAATATTGAGGGGTATAAAAGAGGTATATTTGAGAGAGGTATATGTGTAGGTGAGGTAGTGCAGGTGGAAAAACAGTCAAAAGAAGGTGAATAAGGATTATCCAGTGTCTATGAATAGGCAACACAAGGAAGAGTAAGTCTTTTCAAGTCTCACTTGATTCCTTTTCAGATTGGTTTGGATGAGCTAATTATTCCTCTAAGGCTATGCTGACATTAACAAAAAATGCTTTGCAGTAGGAGATGATCTGTAAGGTAAAACAGTTAGTGCTGGGGAGCCTGATGTCTGCAGCATACGCCTAGAGGGATTTTATTTTTGAATAGCTCTAGTCTGATCCTGTGGACTTGCTGCCCATTAGCACAGCATGCACACTCCTGGAGTCCATCATCCTGTTGAATTTAATGCATGAGGAATTAATTGTGTGCTCTGAAATAGTCTTGGGATATGAACCAAAACACAGTGAGTGGGATCAACCAGGAGATTTGCTTCAAAATTGTGCTGCTGACCCCAATGAACACACAGATGCTCCAGGCCATGCAATTTATCCTCTCTCCTGCTTTTGGGAGGACTGTACCTGGGAATCTGAACCCTGCTTGTGTCTGTGCATCCATCAGTCTGTCCTGCTGGAGGCTTTGGGGAGCTTGGCCAAGCACCCCTGCTTTCCACAGCTTAACTGTAGAGAAACAAGGGATTTAACCAAGAGGAATTCCATTCCGGGGAATCCAAACCAGGATCTTCCGGATCTTGGCTGCAGTTGTCAGTATCAAATCAACATGAAGGAAGTCAGAAAGGAAGATTGGAACAAATCCACCTGATGTTTGTTATTTACTACATGAGCATGAGTGTTTCTCTCAAAGCCAGGAAACCGAAAAGAGAGGACTCACCTGCTGGCAGCAGGTTTTTCCCCGTGTTTTAATACTGCATACTCACATGCTGGGTCTTAAAATCTATTTTCTGCATATCAGTAAAAAAGGTGCATGTTCACTTAATTACAGCGCAGTTCCTTGCATTAGTAAGTCCTAAAGCTTCCCTCCCTATTGTCTGACTTTCCATTTTTAGCTTACATTTTTATATTCCTATGGGAGGTTCCCCACTTTCATTTCCATGCAGTTTTGAAGCTGGGAATCCCATTACTGTTGTTCATATGACCTCTGGAATGTGAGTAAATGTTTCATAGCAGTCTATCTTCTTGGCTCTTCTCCAGCGTCTGTAATTAACTCCACATATATTCATTCCTCTATCTATTGTGCCGGCTTAAGGTCTGACAATAGAAGCAGTGGAAGCCCGAGTAAAAAATAAAGCTTTATGGAAAAAATCAAATTGGTGTAAAAGGGTGCCTGTCTAAAGAAAGTGTTTTTTGCTTGCTGATAAGTCTTTAAGTGTTTACTGTGCACACTCTCTCCTTTTAACAGGAATGCACCTCTAGGGAAATGCTGCAAGTATAAAGCAGCCCTTCTAAACGAGCACGCCTACTTGCAGTGTGCAAGAGCACACAAAATAATTGGGCATCCTTAATTTTTTTAAAGCATGATGGTGAGCATGTATCACTTGTGAGTGGACTGGATGAACTTTTAGTTAGATAAAAAAACTTTTTCATTTAATTAAGTCATTTAAGTATCTTGTCATCCTGACTAGCTAGCGCATTTTTCAAAAGTGGATGCTTTTCAGTTAATATACTTATGTCATTCCTTTTTCCTTTTTCCTTACTATGATATTTGCTTCTGGAAAACTTTAATTGACTCTATTTAATTCTTTAACGATTTACACCACGTTTTTGACATGACTGTAATTCTAGACCTGGTGGGGAAAAAAAGATAGGATTCATAGAAGTCTGATACATTGTATAACATACATCCTTTGCTGGGATATCATTTAATTCTTGACCTATACTTAGATCAGACCAGATTCAGATCTTAACTATGCTGCTGTAGATCTGGAGTAATGACACTGAAACGAGCGCATTAGCAGAGCTGAAAGGAGAACTTGGCCTTTGTTTTATTAAGTACCTCATTAGAATTTCCTGTCTTTGATCCATTTGGTTTTCTGTGCGCTGAGTTTATCTTCCATATCTAATTATGTATATTTAACCTTGATTAGCATAACTATTCAGAAACAAAGGCTTTCTTATGGTTTCTAGGTTTAGGCTATGGAGATGCATTAGACACCACTTGTAGAGAAATGTTAGTGTCTCAGCCAGCTTTTGTATCATATTCCTGCTGATGGCTTTTATGTGTCTCATTCACCTGAAACAGATGTTTTCCCTCCTGCTTTCATCATTCACCAAAAACATCTGAAAGTAAAATTAAAATACAATTAATATGCATGTCTATTCAATTAATTTAAATAAATCAGCATTAAAATTTATTCTGGATTTATTTAGACACTGTCTGCAGCAGCCAAAAATAATCTTGATGCGGGACTGAATTTTACCAGATGCCTCAGTAAGCAGCAGAGACGTTTTTTTTTTTTTTTCAAAACAGGAATCTTTATTACAAAATGGTAGTTCAGTCCTTGAACCAGCCTCTGCTTTCTGTGAGCAATGTGAACCCTTGGATTTTGGTCTGCTGGGAAAATGGTAGAGAAGAGCACTACTTTGAAACAGGGATGATGACAGTCAGTTGAATTTACTGAGATTTTGGGAGAGGATGACACAGATCTACTGGATATAATTATGCTTGACAGTATGGACTAATTTAAAATTCTGCACTGGGCACTGGTTAGTCCAGCAACTCCTAGACTAGAGGTGTTCTAATGTGCTGGAAACACGGATTACAGGAAGTTGGAGGCTCAGGTAAAGAGAATTATCCATCCACGGTCAAAGAATTAGATATCCAGGATGTTAGATTGCTAGTGGAATGAGGAAAGGGGAGCATATTTCAGCATTTGGTGCCTTTCAACAGCTACTGCCTCTTTTTTTTTTTTTTTTTTTTGTTTGTTTTGTTTTGTTTTGTTTTTTGTTCTTGTTCACCCATAAAAAATTTGTCAGCTCTTCTGGAGACCATGAGCTAACTGTGATGACAGTGTGGTGGCACGTTTAGAGAGAATCTCCTATGAAATCAGCCTAATCATTTTCCAACCCAAGGTCCACAAATATATTTTTAAGATTGGCCATGATCCCATACAGGTAGCTGGTTTGGACTTTGCTGACTATAGGTTTAGTTGAGATAGAACATCTCTTTCACTTTTAGGATTGAGACAGTTGGAAATGTCATGTTGGTGTGGAAACCGAGTAAAATACAGATACAAGGGCTTTTATCAGAGATGTTTCAAACTCAGTTACAAGATGATAGTGGAGTATGAACACTAAAATATTGCCTATTCTTAGTGTGAAAAAATCAGGAAAAGCTGAACAGGTTGAGATTAGAATCGGCTACACTTTCTTGCATGTTTTCATCCTCCCCAGGTTGCTTTCTATGGCTGAAGATCAGCCCTCCAGATCTTGGCACTGCAATCTTACAAGTGGGCTGGCGAGGCCGGGTTTGTGACATACCTTTGACTCCTGGAGATGCCAGCATCCCAGAGAAGCGACTGTCCCCAGCAGTGCAGCAGGTCAGTCAGGAGCTTTGTCACCAAGGAAGGGGTGACTCCAGGTTCTCTGCTAGGACACCTCTCTCCCTTTCTCTTTTGGATTTTCTTTTGTACATAAAACCACTAAACCACCAAGCACAAGTAGATGGAAGTTCCCTCACTGTGTGTTCTAATTAAGCCTATAAAAATAGCAAAGAATAAGAAACCATTTTTTAAAAAGGTACAAAATTAATCATGATCATTTTCCCTTTCCTCCCCCGGAATATCATTTATTAACCTTGTTCCTCCCACAGGCTAATGATATAAGATCCTTTAAACAACAGGTGAAAGCTAGAGTTGAACCAGAACACTAAAGAAGTCTCAGACAGTCAGAAAGATTTACCAAGTAAGCCTGAGTCACCTGTACTTTGTTTCTTTTAACCTAAAACCTGAGCTTTCTGAAAACTGATGTCTTGGAATTTGTACCTCACTGCAACAAAAAAACATAAACATACAAAACACCTGACATTTTCTTTTAATGAAATGATGCAATGAAATATCCGTTTTGCTGGCTTAATAAAGGTTTTGTCAGCATATGAGTGAAAATGATGAATTATATTGTAGTTTGTGCATACCTTTTGTGGGCAGTTGAGTACAGTCCATATGCAGCAAACTATCGGTAAGCTTTTGGGAGTCTGCGAAAACAAATATGTAAATAAGCATGAGTCATGATGTGCTTGCTGGTCTTCTTTCTTTCCTGGATGATTTAGTGCTAATTTTTTGATGTGATTTGTCAGTTTATTGCTTTAATTTATTAGACCTTCTGAGTTGAGTAGGTGTGAGGGCAGGCGTGGGATGAGCGGTTGGGATGTCAGTGCTGCTGCTTCCCCCACGCAGGGAGATGATGGTCTGGTCAGGGTATGATATAGCATTGTGTCTCATTTCAGCAAGGAATTAACATTAATGTCATTGATTATGAACTTACTGCAGTGATCTTGCAAAAAACAGAGACTGATCTTATGATGCAGGTAGCCAAGGCAGCCGTCAAAATTACCTCTTTTCATTCAGGCAGAATCTTTCCCTTATGAGGCTAAAATGTTGCTTGGAAAAGGCAGCCCTTTCTTGTCGTCAATAAATGTTGATGAGATGCCTGTATTCTGTTTGTAAATGCAAAAAGAAAAAAAAATTAATATTTTTGCCCTTCATGAAAACATTAAAAAAAATAATATTTGAATAGCTTAGTTGAGAACTGACATATGGCAGGGATTATAGCTTTCGTTGGGAAGGACTTTGGAGAGTTTCAGTGGAAATTGGGTTTGATTTGGCCAACTTTCTGAGCCTTTGAAAATATCAAATGGATAATGCCCAGTATGTTTTTTCCACTAAGCTCGTATGGATGTATTCATCACGCATTCCAGTGCGGATAACTAGCGGTATTATGAAATAGGAAATGAAAGTCCACAGGAACCCACAGCTCTCGGGTTCTGGTAAATCATCTGTTGGATGAGCCACACAGGGCAGGTTGCTGTGATGAGGCACCTGGGAACTGTGCTGTTGGTGGATGGACCTTCCCAGGCTCTGGAGACGTGTGGGATGGCAGGGAAGGGGAGGTTTCATGGTGGAGCTTTGGGGAGGGGGCAGCGTGATGTTGCTTAGAGGCTCCCCTCCCTGCAGTGAATGCCGGTCATGCAGCTGTTAGGAAAGGCCAAACTGAGTGCTCAGACCTTAACTTGGAGCTTTTAACAAGTATGCTGCATTCAACTGCTTGACTATGCCTGTTTATGAAAAAGCAAGATGTGGTAGCACTTGATCCTTACTGCCACCCTTGCTTTTCCTGCGCTGTGCCTGGCTGTGCTGTGCCTTCTGCACCAAAGCAAAAAGGAGAGCATGCCCCTGGGGCCAGATCCAGCCCCCAGCGTGGGAACATGTGCCGGCGGTTATAGGCCACTGGGGTACAGAGACCACCTGCATTTCCACTTCAGATAGTTTCTTTAGTCCTGTCCTCGCCTGAGGTATGCCCTGATCTTAAAATCCCCCCTGACTAGGAATTCAGAAACACCATTTTGGTAATCTGCTCCTGTGTTTGTCCACCTGTATTAGAATTGTTTCCCAGTCTTCAACCCACCACCTCTCTGGCAAGTTTTTTTGTTTTTACAGAGAACAATGTACTTGCATCCTTTTTCCTAACAGTCTTCTAAATATTACAACTGTCATTGTTGCCTCTTTGCCTCAGTTTTTGTAAGCTGGACAGACATATTGCTCACCTTCTTTCTTGTTTTATACAAAATTCTTCTTTGATGTCTTTGCAGTTGGCTCAGATAGTCAGTTCAGTAGAAGAAATATGTCCGAAGTAGTTTGCTAGTAATAGCAAATAGGGTTCTCACACAGAAAGCAGGAAAGCTGGGATGAATCCACAGACCTCTTGTTTTTCAGTTTTTTCTCCAGTTCTCAGAAAATCCTACAGGTCAGGGTAAGGTAGGTGGAAGACATATCTTCTGTGTCTTCTTTTCAAGTACAGGAGTGTCCGGTGAAGAATTCAGTATTGCGAGAGTAAGTGTGATCCTGGCTCAGCAGCCCAGGGTCTCTCACTTAGGAGGAGGAAGCCATGGATGCTGCGCCTGTGCCTTTTTATGTAAAACATAGATATGTTTCAGGAGCAGAAATCAAAGCTGGACACCCCCCTATATGTAAGCTCATCATCTAGCTAGGGGGTGGACACTTTTCTGCAAGCAGGGACCTAGCCTCAGAAAGCTTACTGCTGAAATAATCTGCTGATACACCCAGCTGACACATATCCTGGGGCCGCAAGTGAGGAACGGGAGAGAAAGTAAACTGGGGAGGGAAATTGCTTACCAGTTTCATCTCCAGTGTGACATTTCTTGAGTGGTTGCAAGGTCAAAAGCTGGCAGGAAGCAGGAGGACTCAAAGGAGATTGTGTAGGAGAACCCGTGCTAAAGATGTGCTTTGCAATGGGTTGTGGTCTTTACATTAATACCCCCTGGGAGTCAACATGCTCTTTCAATAAATGCCTCTCCCTTCTTTATGAGGAGGTAGAACTTCACAAAATACAATCTATTTTTACTTAAAACCATTCAGTAAATTATGAATATAAAAGTATTTATTCATATTTTCAAGTGTATCCTGAGAGGACGTTCTCTAAAACACTTGGCAGACTTTCCATAACAAAATTCTGTTGTTCTCCATTAAACGTCCCCAAAGATTTCAGTCGCTCTCGCATAACAGCACAGAGCTTTTCACATGTCAGGGGATAATTTATTTCTTGAATTAATGAATGTAATTTCATTGGGTTTAATATTTTAGCCAGGATTTATTATAGTGCAGTCTCTAATTTACGTTCAGCTCAGGTGAATAGTGCCTTACATTTGTCATCATAATGATGATTGATTGGAGGTCTGTTATTACAAAGCAGTGGTGTGATGGCTCCCATTTTATTCCGAATAGGAACGACTACAAAAACCACTGCATTATGTGACACTTTCTTGTCGTTTTTCTGCAGTCTCAGATGAGGCCAACTGAATTGGAAGGAATCTTCTTCTACCTTTCTGAGGTCCTTTTTCAGGCCCAGTTCTAGGGAAGCGAATCAAATCTGGGAGACCCCTCACCCAAACCTTGCATTTCTGGTGTGTGCTATCTACCTATAGTCTTTGGGTTTTAAGCTTTCATTTTTCTTGAGCCTAAAACTCACTCCTAGGTAGAAATCTAACCTCAGCAAATATTGATATTTTGTGAATTTGTCTAAGACATTGCTCACCTCTGCCATAACAAGGATCAAGGAAATAAAATTGTGTATAATTGTCTTTATATCTGTAACATGACAGCATTTATCCTTATCTAACTTTTCAAAATATGCTATGAGCACTTAGAATATTCCTCAGTTATATTCTTTGTCTTTCTTTAGAGGTATGGATTTTGGCTTTTTTTAGTATTTGTTCAGTATTATTTGCGTTAGCTGTAGGAGTTAACTGCAAGCAGGATATTTGGTATTTGCAGTATGGAAAAGTAACAATTTACTGACTAAAACTGCTTTGCTGGTTGCCTGTGTAAATGGACTTTGGACTGTTTGGATCTGAAGAGACAGTTAGCAGACACCAGAGACTGAGATGAGGAATAAAACTTGTCCCACTGAAGAGCAAAATGACATTGAACTGTGTTTAAGTGCGCACACCACTCTGGACATGCACACCCAAGACTGATCAAACTTTGTAACCGTACAGAGCGTAAAAGGTAAAAGCCTATATTTTCTGGACCAAGCCTGAAACAATGCCAAATCAGCCACAGCTTTTGCTGAGACCTAAAGACCTCTGCTGACGTAGTCTGAGAGCACAGAGCGCCTTTAGGCCAAACTGAATCTGAAAATCAAAACTTTCAAGGTCCTTGGATTTGTTGCTCCCTTGCAATTTATCGTGGATTAAAGCACTGTTATACAAGCCAGGATTAAAAGCATTAAACCCTCCTAAAGAAACATAAGCATGTCATTTTGTCCAAGTTGCCAGATAATAGGTCTCAAAGTCTTTTTTGATTGTTTAATTAGAACATATTCCTTGTTTGGTTTGGACTGACTAGCCAAGCAATTTGAAAATAAATTACTACAATCTGAGGGCTTTGAGAGTATGTCACGGGCTGACCATCTTCCTCATCTACTTAAGCTTCAATCAGGTTTAAGTGTGGACAGCTCACTGAACTACAGTTACATATATGCTTTACTTTATCATACACGTGGGAATTATAGCTAGGGTTTAGTCCAGCCAGATATAGTCCTAGCGACCAAACTTAAAATACAAACTTAGGTGATTACTTGTACTGTACTGGTAAGCTGTGGGTATGTATTTGAATCATTCTAAACCCTCTTAGAGTTCAAAAATAATAATTTCAAATATTTAAATATAATATTTATTGTACATTTAAAGTTAAAATATACATTACAATTGTATTTAACAATTATTAACATTGGTACTAAAATAAGTACAAAATATTATTCCATAAATTCACAAGACAGACCTGCATATTTTTGAAAATTTGCTACATAATATGCTGTAAATGTTACGCTGAAATATAGAATTCATTTGGAGGGAGAGATTCTGTAGCATGCACTAAGAATGACTAAGTTAACTAAAGTACAAATTTGTCAGAAGCTGCCTTATATGAGCTGAAAGAGCTAATGGTGGTTTGTGAGAGACGCATACAGGATCCATTCGGCCAGAAGAGACCTGTTCTCGCTTTCCACAGTGGGAATGAAATCATCCCAGTTCATAAAACAAGCTGTCAGAAACGGCGCGTGCTGTAAGGAGGTGCACGGCACAGACGGGGGAACACAGATCCCTGGTGGTGTTCAGGGAAATGTGGAAAAGGACATTTAGATATTAAATCCAAGGTCAAATGCTGCGCCTAGCCTCCCGCAGGTATATGTTGGAAAACAGACCTTGTATTTTATGTGCTAATTTCTGGTCTGATTCAAAGCTGGAAATGTTCCTAGACTAATTTAGGCAGCTTGTGGAGTTCTAAATTTTAGTACCTCCCCAGGTCTGCCATTACCTTCGTTCTCACCCTCGAGTGCCCCTCCGCCTGTGCCTGTGGCCAGGGCAGAGTGCACCCACCGTCCACGGGTGGCAGGGCTCACCAGCCTCGGCGGAGGGCTACCAGGGCAAGCTGAAGCCTTTGTCTGAGCTGGCAACGGTTGTTTTCCACTGGTATTCAAGAATGGATTAAAAATTCGATCGCTTCTAAGGTGTAATATAAGTGATTGCAGGCAGGCAATTTCTCCCTTGCTCTCCCAGTAATTGCATTTTATTATTTCGTGGCTGTATTTTCCAGGCTTCTCAATAATAGTAAGTGCTTTCTCACGTTAGTGCTCTCAAAGCCTATTCTGATGGCAACTGCCTTGCCTGTGCTGACTGTACAGCCACAGAGAGCAGGTACTGTCCCTGGCACAAAAAGCTAAGAATCAAAAGACTCAACATAAAATTTGCAATTCTCAGTAAACACTGTGATGTGTTCTTGTGCAATCATAATTACTAGGTCTTTATTTCCATGTATTTTCTGCTCTTTGTTCTAGGAGTGATGCACTTAAACAAGGACCTATCTCCCAGAGACATATGGCTTGTTTCACCAGGAGCTCTGAAGGAATGTAGTTATTTTTCTACAGGTGCTCTGCAAATGTTGGTTAAGTTACAGGTAGAAAGGATTTATCTGTCAAGGATTAGCTATTTAAACTTGCCCTCTAAACATTTGACTCAAAGTACTTCGGAAAAAATCAAATTTTCTAGGGAGCTGCAGATAAAACAGCTGAGTATTGAACTGGTAGCCATTAGAAATTAATTTTGTTAGCTACTGGTCACCAAATCACATCAGACTTGCAAAGACAGACACTTGGAAAGGATCAGATAGTTTTTAAACTTCTTTTTATTGGGGATTTTCTGAAAGAAATTTAATAGGAAAAAAAACTGAGACCAACAAACCACCTACTGTTCTGTTCGGTTTGGATGTGTTACATTTATAACTGGAGTCAAACCGATGTTCTGCTGGTAAAACTGATTTCCAACCCTGAAGCTTGACCATGTCTGCACTTTTTGGTTCCTCTTCTCCTGTCTCCATAAAAGGCCTAGATTTCCTAACTGCCTTCCTATTCCTCACCAGCTTTTCTATCGGCCACCACAGGCTGGTGCTTCTTGACTTACTCTTCTCTTGGACAACCTCATCCTTTCTCATGTCTTCTCTGATGCATGGCTTTGGCCAGCTCTTTTCAACTTGCTCTCCATTCAAAGCTGTTCTTAGTAAACAGCCTTTTCTTTTCCCTTGCAAGCTGCAGAATACGTGTTTTATCAAACTGTATGTATCATATAAATGCATATCTCATAATTTTTTGATGGTGAATAATCCTGATGTTCTGTATTTTTCCCTAGTTTGCCATCTGGTCCTTGAAGTCATGGTGCTGGAGCCTTTACTGTTGATGCCTTCCAAACCTGACCCTGTGAGTTGAAATCATTTTGTCTGATCTTGGCAGATAGCATTATGTTCGGGAGTCAGTGTTCTGATTTGCGCATCCTGGGGTAGATATTCAGTGTGGGAGTGTTTTCTAACTTTACTTTCGTCAGCAGCCCTGCCAATAATCCCACAGGACAAGAGGTTACTCTGCCATCAGCCCAGCTGTCAGTTTTTGCTCTCAAGCTTACTGGTAAAAAGCCATGTTTGTCATGAAAGATGCTGAACAAACATTTAAATTAGTTTATCTTACATAGGCAAATAGTTTCAAATTCATCGTGATCTAGCAAGAGATACGGTTATTTAAAAAACCCACAGAAAACAGCTTGTATTTGTTAACTGTTTATTTCAGTGAATATCGAGTGCAAAAGAGTGGGCTGAGTTAGTACCGTGCTTTAACAAGGAAAGGGAGAGGAAAACACGGTGACTGATATCATTGTTCAAGCTTGTACTTTAAGTAATGTCACATTTGCGGTAAAGAGATAAGAAGGGACTAGTCTGAGGTACCCTCGGGGAGCTGATAAGTGAACTACTGGAACAAATGGAAGGAGGATTATGAGACTGGGAGGGAATAAAATTAAAACTGATAACATATGGAGTCTTGCAGCTAACTCTTCTGCCTCCCAAAGATTCATTTTAGCTGATGGTATTTTTTAGTATGATTTAATAATGAACAGAGGGTTATGGCTTAAAATGCTGGCAAAAGGAAGAATTTAGCTAATGTCTGCAACATGGAGGTCACAAAAGCTGAGGATTGTACTGGCAAATTGCTACTAAAGCAATTTTCTTGCGAACTCAGGAGTGGTAAATGTATATCTGACTCAAAAAATAAAAAAAAAATAATGAACAAAAGGATGTGCACACAATGATATGTTTGATTATGGTCAAACACTTGTATTTATTTAAAAACTGTGAATGCAAGTCCTTGTGCTGTTGTTCCATGAGGTACTTATAAGATGTGCAAACTGTGATTTCTGTGTCTCAGTGGGTGCTGAATAAAGGAGGCCCTCAATGACAACAGTGATGTTCAGAAGGGTAGATAATGGCAGAAAATTTATGATATTGCTGCATGATGAACTGAACTGAGCTCAAACAGAATTCACTTAGTCATATTAATCTTTACAAAGGTAAGATAGCCACACTTTGGATTTAGCTTTATCAGCCATACTGCAGTGAAATATACCTCTCCATCACCAGAGTTTCAACAGAACTTAAAGTAAATAATAATAATAATAAAAAAGTAGTGGGGTGTGTAAGCCAAATAGCATTTTTGTGGGAGCTGACTGAGGTAGACTGCTGGTTGTACAAAAACCCCAATAAATATACAAAGGGAAGAAATTTAGAAGCAATGGTTCTGCAAACCCCGTCTCCTCTGTCACTTGTTAGCCCATTGAATCCCACTTACATGGCTATGATGACCAGAATATATATCTCCCTCACCTTTCACCCTTCTTACAGGGTTAACTGTGAAGTCTACATTTGTGATTGCATGACAGCCACACCTCTGAATCTCAGCAGAGTGTGAGTTAGGCACCAAGCTTCCAGCATCACAGATGTAGTCCTGATCATTCTTTGACATTTAAGTGCGTGGCTTAAATCTGATCTCTGAGGTGAGATGGCAGCTGAGAAGGGCATCACACTCCATCTGATGTACCTCAGAAGGGGATATATACTGTATTGTCCTGACTTATGGACAGGAGTTTGCTGCCAGCCAGCACTGAGGCATGTGGCGTTTGTTTTACCTTGCATGGGGGGGTCTTCCATGAAATGTCATTAGAAATCAAAACTGACTGTCAGGAAGGAACTGCAATTGTATTTTATCACATTGGAAGGAAAGAAAAGCATCTTCCTTGCAGAAAGGATTGATTTTTAAAATCTTTTTCATCATATAATCTATTTTACACTTGTGTGTGCGGTTTCTGTGACTAGTTTGTTGGGACCAGAAATGTGTGGGTTTAAAAAACAGCTTTAAATTTCCCATACTTAAGAAGATAAGTTGTGTAAAATTCAACAAGCTATTATTTCAATAGGCATTTATTTCTTATATCTTGCTTGTCTGATAGATCTCTCTTTTTACAAAGAAAAGAAACCTGACTGGTGGTGTAATCGAAATAAATGTTTTTCAAACCTTTTTCCTAAAGTTCTCAAGTGGATGTGTGGACTCCAGGCAAATGATGTAGGCTTATGGAGAAGGAACTTGCTTTCCTCAGTGAGCTCTCATGGCCTCTTTACAAGTATTTCAGAGATCCCAAACAGGCTGAAAAATAACCAGTTGGGTCAACTTCATTTGTCTATATATTGTTCATGTAACTTTTGTTATTCTTAGGGGTGAAATATAGATACTATTTATTATGTTTTGGCTTGTTTGTGCATGTGGGAGCAATGGAGGGTAGGTGTTCTTTGCTTTTGGTGACAGTTGCTTCTGGCATCTCTGGTAGCTTGTACCAGACCTGCAGACAGCACTTACAATGATGGGAGTGACCAAAACTTGAGCCACCCTGGGTCAACAACCAGTTTACAGTCCCTTTGCTGTCCTCTCACAATAAAAATCATAGAATCATCAAATCATTTAGACTGGAAAAGATCTTTAAGGTCACCAAGTCCAACCATTAACCCAGAACTGCCAAGTCCAACCACTAAACCATGTCCCCAAGCACCAGATCTATGTGGTTTTTAAACACTTCCAGGGATGGTGATTCCACCACCTCCCTGGGCAGCCTGTTCCAATGATTGACAACCGTTTCAGTGAAGACATTTTCCTAATATCCAATCTAAACCTCCTCTGGCATAACTCGATGCCATTTCCTCTTGTACTATTGCTTGTTATCTGGCAGAGGAGGCCAACTCCCACCTGCCTGCAGCCTCCTTTCAGGCAGTGGTACGAGCGATAAGGTCACCCCTGAGCTTCCTTTTCTCCTCGCCAAACAGCCCCAGTTCCCTCAGCCGCTCTTCATCAGACTTGTTCTCCAGCCCCTTCCCCAGCCCTGCTGCCCATCTCTGGACATGCTCCAGCACCTCCATCTCTGTCTTGAAGTGAGGGGCCCAAAACCGAACACAGTTTTTGTGCATATACACATCTACAGTACAGACTGAACCCACCCTCCCATAATTTCAACTCCCACTGTCTGCAGAATGGAGCTTTTGTGCCAGCATCAGTTATTTGAAAGTGTAGAACAATTAAAGGCTGACATACTCAATTTGTTGCTTTTGCTGGACTGCTGCTGCCAGCATCTGTTGCTTCAAGAAACCTATTGTAATCCTATTCCTCTGGTTTTTTAAAGCATGTTTATATGAAGCCCCACTCACAGCGGTTACTCAGTCAAATGCCTTTGTGGACAGATAAATAACGAAGAAGCAACAGGAATATATTGAAAGTAGTCATTAACATGTACCTCACATCAAATAAAAAAGTACTGCAATTAATCATAAGGACATCATTTTTTTTAAGCACATTTTAGATTGCTGTTTTAAGTGCAATTTATGCTCACACCCACCTATGTCTATTTTAATCAAACATTTTGTACTGATGGGTAAATTAAAGTTGTGTAAGAATAGAAAACTGAGACATGTGATAGAACAAATAAAAGGTTGTTAGGCCCCTCATTCCAGCACTACAATGTACCAGATAAAAGAGCAAAACCAAAACAGGTAACTTTTTATCAAATAAGAAGACCTGTGCATGCTCTAAACCAGTCTGGCAAAAAGTCAAAGTAACAAAATGTCTTTTCCATTAACCGTTTGGTGTCACCCGAGCATCTACAAAAAATAAAGAAATATCACCATTCCCATGCAGGCAGAAGGTGCTCTGATTGCTGGTCATTTCTTGCAAACATCATAGATGTGGGAAAAATAATTTCATTTGAATATAAACAGTTTTGTTTCACTGACAGACTCTTCCTGTATAACCATGTGGCAGGGTCATTTGTGCCCCAGCTGTCATTTATAAATGGCATTGATCTATTGATGTTCTTGGTGCAGATCCTGATCAAGTATGTTACCTGAAATCGGCTGCTGCTCTTCACTTTGAACTGATTTTGTTTTTCGAAGAGGAAACTATCTGTATGAGCAACAGTCAAGTTGGAGAGAGTGTGTCTCGGTAGCAAAAATTCCAAAAGCCTTGCTGTAAGCTGTCTCACTGTATCAGTAGCCCTCCTACTGTTTCTTGTGCTTGAATTTCCCCTCTGGATATACCACCTGTCTGCACGTACATGTTGAAACTTCAGTCTAGATAGTGGATCAGCCGAACTTTTATTAATGAGCAAATATGAGTGTAAATTATTTTTGCTTTTACCACTGGTCCAGCAAAGCCTCTCTATCTAAATCAATAGGAACCATTCCCAGAATAGTTCCACTAATGACATTTCCCCCCACAATGGAACATATTGGGAAATTGTTGGCAATATTGGTATTTTTGACACCACAATATGGTGCTGTATCTCCCCCCTCCTCCCCTGTCGCCCCCTCCCCCCTTTTTTTTTTCTTTTTGAAAAGGTAGTTGATACACCTTTCTATGATGTTTTCTTCTGGCTCATTTTGTTCCATCTCAGACATATGATTATTAAGATTACTGTTTTTAATATATTAATATATAGTCTAAACTAAGTTATTCAGTAATCTCAATTCAAATTGTTACAAGAATCCATGATGAAATATTCAAAGTACTTGTTCTAGTGAAAATGTCAAGGTAAGTAATCTTCTAAATAGAAAAAAGGGGGGGGGGGGGGGGGGGAAGTCAGCTTTCCACTCAAACAGAAATAATGTTTAAGACTACGTGCTTCTGAATGAATAATGAATCTGTTTCAGAAATTCACTTTTCTTCAATTACTTCAACACCAGAACAGAGGTATCATGCCAAGGTCCATCTAACCCTGTACTGTATCTTTGATGCAAATGATAACTAATACCCAAGGAAAGGTATAAGAACAGGGAAGGCACAGAGTTATAGGCACATCAAGCCTTCAGCCTTGAAAATCTGACTGGTAACTTCCTGAAATTGTAGCAAACAAGGATTTCCGGCTAATGCCCAGGAAATGAGCCAAAACTGGCAGAATTTGGCCTTTTTTTTTTTTTTTTTTTTTTTTTTTGTGAGAAACAGCATTTCCAGCATTACCAAAAGAAAACAGTAAGTGGTTTGCATATCATTTTCCAAACAACCCTGATGTTCAGATGCAAGCAGGGTTTGCCTTTAATGATGGTAGGAAAAAACACTGCAACCCCTGCAAGGCTGATGTCGGTTATTATTAATATGGACTGAATCTGCTTTGGACACAAGCTCTTTGTAAGCAGAAGACCTGAGACTGTGATCCGGATTTGCTAAAAGTAGAACATCCTCTATAGACATGTCTGGTTTAGGCTGTTAAAAATGTTATTTGACCGGTTTTTCACCGCTGCTGCATCCATTTGTTCCCTTGTGTGGTTACCTTGGTGAGCAGTGTCCTGAGGACACAGGACGTGCCACCGTGCAGCTGGTGTCCGTTCCATCTTGAGATAAATGGTCACAGTGAACAATTCTACTTTTTAAGCCCTTGGATGAGGTGTGGATATTTGCAGGGGCATGCCCATGCCATGGATTTTTTTGCTCATAAAATACCTAGTATAACCAGACTTTAAGCTTCCAGTGGCACTTGGGCATGTGATGGTTACCTTTCTGGAGCTGTCTGTGATGGGATGCTACCCTTATTAATCAGTGGCTGTGTGTGGAGATGGGGGTTGATGAGGTGATCGGGCTCGAGCTGCCCACACAGTGTAGCTTGCTGCAGCGCTGGGTTGGTGTTTCATTGCGCTCCAGCGGTGCAGGTAATTCACTTTGCCTGGCAGTCGGCTGCACCCAGGCTTGCTTACGGAGCAGCTGGCTGCCTCTTAATCCTGACAGGTTAACATCATGCTGCTGGGTTGCAGAAAATACTGCATAATTATCTGGGGGAAAGATTAATCCCTTACGTGGGTTTAGCAAACTCTACACTTCCTTGAAACTTACAGCTTTGTTCATCTCTAGAGCACTGTGCCATTACAATCCCTAAATGTCCATACATCCATATTATGCCATTAAAATGCCTCTGGCAAAGTTTCTGTCTGTAACCTCTGCCAATCAAGGCTTGCCCTCTTGAAAAGTTACATTCTAGTTCCTAAATCTTCTCCGCTGATTAACTATTTCCATAATGTATCTGTATATGCTAAGATACCTCCAGGTCTTTTGTTTTTTTCCCCTTGCAGCTGGTGTGCTGCGGGGGTACCTCGAGGGGCTAGGAGCCAGGGGTGACCCTCACCCATGGGGTGCAGTCCCGCAGCATTCAGGCACCACATGTAGGGCAGGGTACCAATAATGGGGTCCATTGACAGCCCCTGATGCTCTTAGGGGATTAACAAGGTCTGGTGTCCACTTAGGGAACCCAGCCAGAAGCAAAAGGAGATAGGGCTGGAGGCACAGTTCTAGGGTACATCCAAGGAGTCCATCTTGGAGGTAGGCTACCCACAGTGTAGGGTCAAGGTCCAGCCAAGAAGCAGGGCCAGGCGTGGGGCTGGAAACTGGCACTGCTGCCATGTCACCAGGGCAGGGACTGACAGCTCCGAGCTGAGCTGAAATGGGGCTCCTGGGCAATGGGCAAGGACAGAGAGGGCAGTTAGTACCCTCAGGGTCCTGACATCAATGCCCAAACCACCAGTTCGGGTTTTAGCATTTGGTATATGTGTATTTTTTTTTTTTAAATGGTCTCAAAATGTTAATTATAAAAAAACAGTGTCAAAACCCAAGGAGGAAGGCTAACATTCCAGAGCCCTGCGGTGTACTGTAATGCTGAGCTGATGACCACAACTCCTGAACACGAGTCAACAGCCTGGGAAAGCAACTCTGAAAGATGACAGGGATGATGGCATGGCCCTGCACCAAAGAGCCGTCACGCCGTGCGCTCCATGGTGACAGCACAGCTAACGGGTAAGAGCCGGGGAGCAGGGGCTCTGGAGGGGAGGTCTTGTCTCCTTATCTCATTGCTGAAACCAGCAGATTGTATTCGCAAAAGAGATTCAGGACAGTGAAACAAATGATGGAGTAAATACACTGCAACTGTAGTCAATAGGCATTGCCCAACACTTTGGTGCCTCAAAGGACTAGGAGAACATGGGAAAAGAAAGTTGATAAGAGAAACGAAAATAAAAATTGTGTGTAACAGTTTAGCTACCAGAAAGTTTACTTCGCAAGCTCTGGCTTGTAAGGAAAGGAAAAGAAATGAAGGGGCAGTAAAACCAGTGCTGCCAGTAGCTCTGCTGTCTCCTCTTTTTTAAACCAGGAGGTGGGGCAGAACTCTCAGGGCTGCAGGAGATTTGTGGTCACTCCTCAACCTGTCCCTGAGGACCTGGACCCAGAAACATGCAGAGGAGAGGCATGTTCCTGCTCCCTGAAATCAGAATTCATACAGAAATCTCATTTTGCTTGTGTCTCTAGTAGACACTCCATCTTTATTTGTTTCCTATAGAATTTTCTGTTCTTTAATGTTTTGGTTTAAGCTCTAGTAAATTAGAGTTGCAGAAGTATTAGTTAGGTTTTTGCAAAGCTCCATTGCCTCTCTATATGACAGATGTTAGAAGGAATAGAGATGAAAACTTGTACCAAATACTTCAAGACATCTTGATTAGCAGAACATTTTTCCATAAACAGGCTTATATTTTACAACATTTGAAACCCATCTAATTACCACAGAACAGCAGAATGAGTTCAGGATGTTGGGAGGATCTGGAAGGTTGTTATTTGACTGTAAATGGCTTTAATCATCCTGATAACAGAACAGTGCTTTGTGCATAAAGAGTCTTGTTTCCTTCCCCGCACCCCCACCCCCAACTTCGTATCAGCTTTCCCTCAGAGGATGTGGACAGTCATGTTATATTCCATTTGCTCAGTCTGCTGATTAAATGGGAAAGATTAAGCTCATGTCGTGTCGTCCTTTTAAAAATCATTGCTTTTACAAGTATGTGTTCTGTATTTCAAAGAAATTTACCCCTTGAAAGAAAGAGGTTACAAGAGCATAAAATAAAGGTAGAGTGGTTAGAATTGCACCTAGTCTATATTTTTGCCTTTAAACCAAAAATATCTTCATGTATTTTATCTTGCAGTTCTCCCACAGCCTTAGCTGGATTCTTTGAAACAGATCATCTTTCATCATCTCAGATGTGTATCTGGCAAGGAGCTTCTGTGCTGAGATTGAATTCATAGAATCATAGAATAGTTTAGGTTGGAAAATACCTTTAAGTTCATCAAATCCAACTGTTAACCCAGCACTGCCAAGTCCATCACTAAACCATGTCCCTAAGTGCCACATCTACACGTCTTTTAAGTACCTTCAGGGATGGTGACTCGGCCACCTCCCTGGGCAGCCTGTTCCAATGCTTGACCACCCTTTCAGTGGAAAAGTTTTTCCACCTGAGCTCCACACATTTTGCTTCCATCAGAAGGAAGAAGGTCACAGATAAACTTAATTGTGATGTTACTGCACAATTAGGGTTATGAGACAACATCTGGAAATAATTTAATCCGCAATTAAAATCCAAAAGGCAGCAGAAGGAAACTAGTATTTTTATAAAAGCAACAAAAGGCATACAATATCCTAGCTATTGAAAGTGAGTTGGACAGATGTTGAATATTTTTGGCTTACTTGATAGTAACAGTTCACAAAAGTTGCTCACAAAAATGATGTTGATTTCATAACCTTGAATTTAATATTGTCACTAGTGTGCATTTATGCAAAACTAACACATCCTTTCTCTACAAAGTTATGCCTTACTCTGGAAAAATACATCTCCCCTGGACTTTCAGACCCTTCACACTGACTGTCTCATGGGCCCCAGGGTGCCTTCCGAGTCATCGGTGGGCAGCTGGGGACCCCGGGGCTCTCTGGCAGGGAGCTGAGCCTCTGCTTTGTCTCAGGTCCTGCTTCTCAAGACGTGCTGAGTTCAAGGGAGGCTGAAAGTGATGGGACAGGAGGGGGTCCTACATGAAAGGTTCACATGCCAAGCACTGGATAAACTATAACTTCGCCCATGTGCTTCTTTCATAAAGAATGACCATTTCCAATTGCCTTTTACTTGCTATTTTCACTACCACAGCTGGCAATGTTTTAAAACTCACACAGGTAAGCCTGAAGGCAAATCCTAACAGCAAGTCAGAAAGCAAAGCCTAAGAGATCACTTAAGATCTTATCTTATGATCCACTACTGTGAATAAATGTACCTGCTGGAATCAATTAATTGCTTCCTTTCCAGTGCAAGCTAATTATTCGTTGGTTTGTTTTTGTCAGGCAGGTTCCAGCTCGCTTTATGTTTCACAGCTTCTTGTAATTGCAAAGGGAGGTTTACCAATTCTGTGAATCACTTTGTTAGGTATTTAAGAGCAAACAGGCTGTGAGAGACATCGGGTAGCAGGAGGGTCTAGGAGCAATCACACTGTAGCTGGGGGTATCTTTTTGGTGCACACTCCAAAGGGGCTGCCGCTGGGCAGGCAGAGAGAAAGAAGTTGTGTTGGCACCAGCTTTCCAGAGCTGTTTAACAAAGCAGCACAGAAAGGATGCTAATACAGTGAGTGCCTGGTTAACCTTTTCATTTTCAGGTGCTTTTTTTCTCTCTCTCCCTAGATCAAGAATTTATTGTATAAGCAAGGCTGCCCGGAGCATGCCTAGCTGTTCCCCAGGAACTCAGCATGTTTTTTCTCAGTCACTTCCACAGAAGCAAAACAGGCAAGAAATAGGATGTGGTAGAAATCTAGCTGGTTGGCCAGCCATAACGGATATGAAATAGTGTCCATGCTTTGTTTTCTAATAATGTGTATATGACAAAAAGCTGCTTTTGGAGAGGGGTTAATTTGTGGGGGTTTTTTCAGTGATACAATAATTGCATCTTTGAATGTTACAGCTGGAATTTTCTATTTAGCCATTCAAGTTTGTTCCTATGGCCCAAGATTTTTCTTGAGGAAGAACACTTCACTTCTAATGTACTGGTAAAAATGTCCAAAAAAACCCAACTGATTGTTGCCAGCAACTAGGTTACAACTATCAGGTAACTATGACCGCTGTGAAAAAAAGCTAAATAATCAGCGTGGTAAATCACTGCTGTGTGGACCTTAGTAGGGCTGGATAGGACTTGATAAGATGCCATGACTCATATCTTGAAATTGTTCTCTATGTCTCAATAACAAATTATTTAAACAGGACACATCTCTGTGCTGCCATTGTTGGGATAGTTTTACTGACACCAAAGACCAGTTCTCCACTGATAATGCTGAGGTCTGTAAGTAGTTAAGGATTGCTATAAAATTACACCCAAGAAGGGACTTTGAACTTCCTTGAAAGTCTGATTAAGACCAGGATTTCTGAGAGGTGATGACTGCCATGCAGCAGCTTTGGTATGCTTATCCCTCTAGAGGTTTGTTCCAGTTCTCAGCTACCTGTCTGAAATCCAAATAAATTTGGTACTATAGATCCTATAGCTCTGCTGCTTGTGGTATCTATATGTGCATGTCGGTCTTGTTCATTACACAGTTTATTTCTTGTAGTGTTTCTAGTACTAAAACCCAGAAGAAAGACATACAGACCAAGGTAATGAAATGCATAAATTGCTAGCCTAATATATGGTCACACTTAACTGCTCCATCTGACCCTAGAATCCCATGGTTCTGGTGGATTCCAGTGTAGGCTATGAATTAATCACTTTATATATGAATATATAAAGAGGTACAAAATGCTACACAATTTTTGTCATAGAGATCTACCAGCTGGTGTATAGAACATCCTCCAATGTTTTGGTATTGATCATATGCAGTGTTCAAAAATTAGCAAGTGCGGAGATCTAGTAGTAGATTAGTTTACTAGGGTCATGGGGACACAAGGACACTGCTGTTGCAGGTTATGCTGCACAATACAGCCTGAGCATGGGAGCTGGGCATTTTTTCTTGAGCCTGTCAGATGGGGACTGAGGGATTTTGAGGGCTACAGATCCTTTAACTAAAGCACCTTTCATCTATCCTATATACACCTAGGGAAAAATAATGAATAAACAAAGAGAAGGGGAGAATTTCCTCTTGTGACAAACATCTCTGTGGCTGAGCATAGAAGCACTGGGATGAGGGAAGGTGGGGTCTAACACAACAGTTGCCCACGTCTTCTGATGAAAGTTGCTGTGTTACTGCACAGCCTCCCACCCACATCGCAGCCACAGGCAGCTACATCCAGCCCTGTCTATAGCAGTCCTAAAAATGTGTGTCCAAACACAGCTGCAAATAATATTTTTAGACACGCACAGGAAGACTGACTATTCTGCGTTGTGTGATTGGAAGACTATGAAAGGTTCTGGGATGCCTCAGTAAATCCAGAAGGGATACTTTCAGCACTGTGGAACATTAGAGGTTCCCAATATTTTTAAAGTTTTATAATGCAGTGACAAAAAATATCACTCAGACTAGGCAATCTTCATGGAAATATTTAGTCTTCTATCATGTGGGAAACAGACTGCAGCTCTTAAGTTCTGTTCTGCAAATTCAGAGTCAAAGGGTAATGATTCCCCACATGGGATCAAATTGATATATTATATGCAGTTGCTGAGAGCAATGATTAGGAATTAGGAGAAGTCCTTGCAAGACTCCTGAACTCTAACTTTTTATTATGTCAATGATGATATTGCTTTAACAGAGATAATTTAATAAGTAAAACAATACTGTCCCTAAAATGGTCATTCTTCATTTTTTCCAACGCTTTGGGCTTTCTCTTGCATTAGACCTATTAGCCTAAATTTATCCTTGCTATAATTTCACTGGTGCAAGTGGAGCCGTGTGGAGGAGGTACACATACGCCACTTTGCAGCCATAGCACATTGTGAAACTCTTCATAGTAAGTGGGGCAGTGTGGACTGCACAATCTCTGATGGTGTTCCAATGTAATCTCATCCTGTTTAAACTGACTGCAGACAGGGATGGGCAAGAAATGTCCTGTTCGGATGATTGTGCTGTTTGGAGGTTCGTTGCAACACCAGAATTTGTTAATTACCCCTTGATGCTCAGATTTTACCTTCATTATGTGCTCTAATGGATTTACGCAAACTTATCATATTTCAAGAATGCTCATGATTTACTTTCGTAACCACAGCTTAATTAAGCCATATTAACTTTAGAAAAACCCAAACCACTACATGCTCTTGAACCATATACTCGTGGTATTTTCGCTTTGCATAAAGCATAGCAATATTTTGAACCAGTATCCTACATTTTAACAGTTTTAAAGAGCTTTAAACCAATGATTATGAATATATGTTTTGCATATACACCCACTTAGAGGACAATGTGTATGTAACATCTGGTAATCACCGTTAATCTTTCCAGACTGCCCAGCACAGAAGTAAAATGGCACCGGTTATCCCTCTCCTGATCATGTGCCAGGATTTTTATATGTATATGTCTAGAGGTAATGATGTGATTTCCACCTTTACTGAACTGTGATCTGTGTTTTTTTGTCCTTCTCTCCATTTCTTGCCTTGAGTCCCCAAAACAAAGCCAACACCCCCTCAACCTATTACATTGAATTAGATATTCTTAAAATATGTCACAAGTACATTTCATTTCAGATTACTAGTATTGCAGCAGGTATATGATAATTTCCATGTTAAATATAAAAATTGAAATAGATCCTGTAAGACACTTATAAACCAAAAAAGGTGCTGTCACATACCAGGCTTATCTCTCTCCTCCTCCCTAGAACCTCTTTTCTTCTCTGTAGCTGAGGGCTTTGAAAAGTGGGGAGCTTTACACACCTCAGAGAAAAGCAGCCCAATTTTAGTCATAAATCTGCCCTGTGCAGCCGGAATTATTCTTTCCAAAACATATGAAATGCAAGCCTTGGGGAGGAAGGAATGACTAAATGACACAGAAAATCTGCACTTTACCCCAGGTGGTGGTGAAACACGTGCTTTATGGCTGTTACAGGGAGCCAGGGGAGAGGATTGTGTGCAAATAAGTTTGGGGATGTCAAATCTGCAGGTGGTGGCTGTCACAGGTGAGAGGTGTTAATTAGCCCTGCCTCACAGTCAGCCCCAGTGCTTTCCCACTCTGCTGATTCACACAGAATAATTCATTACCCAGCTCTGCTCTTTGACTGTCACAAACAAATCATAGGCTGGGATTTTCTGCATCATTCTCTCCACCTAGGGGACTGTATTTTGAGTATAATGAAGCTTTTGCATTACATTTTTTTTTTAATTTTTTTCTTTAGGACAACAGGTCAATAAATACGATTTTAATATGGTTTTATTCATATAGCACCTAGTATACCCAAATATCATACCCACTTGAGGAAAAATCCATGTGTCGTTACACAAAAACATTTGTCTCCTAAGGTTTGATGTGGTCACTGAAATTTTTTTAAGCTAAGGTGTTTTTTTTCTGTTGCTGCACTTATTAGTCTTACCAGAACCAGAATGTGTCAAGACAGTGCAGGAGATGATGTTCTATATAGAAGATAGATACCAAAGCAATTTCATAAGAAAATATTTACAAAGATGCCTTTTATTAATGATTAAAAATGTAGATGAGCATGTGGATATGATGTGATACTTATTCAGACAGAAAAAGAACATCTGCACCTACCCACTGTAATTTCAAAACATACAGTGCAACTTGCTGCCATGACAGAGACAACTGGCTCATGTGCTTTTAAGTGACAGAACTGTGGACCGAAATCCCTTATAATTGAAGAGGTGGTTTTTCACAGGTAGAGCAGAGACACATATGGAGATGTAATTCAGTGATACACTGGGGCAGCGATGAATAATATTGAGAATTGTCCTGTTACAGTGCCACTGTGGTGCCCACATGGGATATTTCCAAGTTTGTAAACTAAGAGCACCTGGGGAGGTACTTGAACTGAATGCTGGCGTTTAGCTCATTAGAGACTGTGATTTTTGACCTTTTTTACTCTCCCCTACAGTGCTGAGACATGAGTATTGGAAAGTATGGAAAACTAAGATGAGGACATTTGGACTTAACTGTGTGATGAATTCTTATTCCAACATACTGCAACGATTATCGTGAGATAGACAGGAATTATCCCACTTACAGACAGCCCAGGCAAGACCTAAGATCAATGCTGCAGAAGCAGCTTAGGCAGAACAGCTATCCAAGGGTCCTTTTTTTTTTTCTCTTTACACATTTCCCAGGAACTTGGCTGACATCTCTAAGGTAGAGAAGAGCAATATTCCTCATACTGTGGCAAGGGCAAGCTACGGTGTTTTCAAGGGGCTAAGCTACAGCCCTGAGCATTGCTTACTAGAAAGGGGAAATTCTTCCCTCCCCAATACCTGCAGAGTTCTCAGTCACAACCAAAATTTTCTTGAACCTTACCAAAAATGAAAATATATTTATTTCATCGTAAGACTTTTCATACTAAAACTTAACCTGAAAACATCCTGAACCTTTTTTGTTTTGTGGGGGTTTTTTTGTTTGTTTTTGCTTTTTTGGTGGTTTGTCTTTTTCAGAGTGAGAAGAGTTAAGCGCTTGATTTTCAAAGGGAATTCAGTTTGGCTCTCAAAATTTTATTTTTGCTCTTTCACCTGCACAGAATTATGGCTAGAAATGCATATCGTTTCTTTCACTGGTTGAAGGTTAAGCATGCGTTTGTTGGCACAATCAGATAATTATCTATCCAAGTAATATAAAACAATTGTAAAGATATTTTTATTCAAAATTACCATAAAACTAAGAGAATGTGAGGAATGAGGTCTGGCTTCATCTTTGAACAAAGCAGAGACTTCTAGAAAGTACACTTTAATTACATTCCTCCTCTTATTGGAATAGTTGTACATCAGGAAAAGTATTCTAAGTCTTTTCTGTGGCAGAAATGTAGCCACCATATAAAACTTGTAATAAGAATTGTCAAATATAACAATTTTATGATGCCTCTGTCATCTGGGCAGTTAAAGGAAGCTTTCCTTAATGAATGCATTGATCTGACAGATGAGGGCCACAAAAGAAGTGACACAAAAGCAATACCGCAGCTTCACAGAAGAACACAGAGGCGAATATTTGTAAGACAGAGGCACAAAGAGGTTTTACTTGTGCGCAGTTGTTTCGCCATTGCTGGTGGTGACAGGCTGAAGGCAGGTGATAGGTGTGAGTGCAGCCAGGACCGGGCAGGGCTGAGAGCCCGGTGTGCATTGCCCAGATCGGATGCCTTGGAGGGTGTGTACATCAGGTATGCTATTGAAGTTTGGGTTCTTGGATGTCTTTAAAATCAGAGTGAGATTACAACTTACTTCTGTAGATTGTATGTTTATACTAGGCTGTATAAAATAGCATGGATTTTGGAAAAGCGCATAATTTTCTCTCTCTCTCCATGCTGAAATGCAGCTGTAGCCTCAGTGTGGGTGGCTAAGAGAATATCTCAGTGGCAATGAATGATAGCAACCTTTTCTAATTTTTTTTTTTAAATGAAATTTACAGGGGTTAGAGACATTATTATTAAAACAGTCAGGACCTGAATGCTGCATGCTCCCACTGACATCAGTACAACCCTGCCAAAGCAGTTATGCTCTGGTAGAATCAGATCCTGCTGGCCATGTCTGTGGTTGTTTACACAGGTGTAAATTAAGTGTGAACCTCCTGTGGCCAGTGCAAGCATTAGTCATCATGTCAGTGTAATAGAGAGTTGTCTTCAACCCTTCATTGAACTTCCTGAGGTTCCTACCCTGTGATAAATGTACCAAAGCAAAAGTGACGTGGAGATGCTCATCACGTACCATGATGTCCCTTCTCATGTACACAGGTATTTTGGAGCTGGTACCTACAGCACCAGTGGTGCTTTAGGTAACTGCTCTGTGGTATGTGTGTGGTAACCGTGAGGGCAAGTGTTTGGTCAGGCTCAAAATCTGTTTGCTGAAACTCTTGGCTGCTGCATGAGACCTTTCTTTCTCTCCCACAGACCTGTTTTGTCAGATTTGGTACTGCCAGCTCCCGAGGAGCTGTGGTCCTGCTCACAGCATGGAGCAGCATCTTTGGAGGACAAATTAAGTCAGAAACAGTCTGAGGCAGTACCAGCCCTGGAAGGCAACGATGCCTCAGGTGCTTGGAAAGGAGCCTTAATGCCTGGTGGAAGTCAAGATTTACATGGTAAAATGGATTACTAGCTACTACAGTAAGGTATCTGTAGGAAAATTTTATGAATCCACAGGTAGATAGTAGGGGTTATAAGAAGAATATTATTGCAGCAGTCTAGTGTTTTCTTTCTCACTGAATTGCAAAACTGAGTTTCGTATTGAGATCAATTCAGGTAGTTGAGCTTGTTCTTAACAATTCATTATTGACATTAGCAATACAGATTAAAAAATGTGGCTGGAAGATATTGTTCATCTTTAAAATACAACAGACAAAACTGTTGATCTGAAGTTCATACTGAAAAGTTGGATCTTGCTGTTTGTAAACACACACACAAACACAAAGGGAATTTACTTGCACTTAAACAGGTCCTGAGAAAATCACTGCTTTTTGCATGCATTTTCTTTTCTATGCTGAGCTCTGCAAGACTGGTTAAAACAAAGTAGGGAAGGATTATTATTATTTTTTGATAGAAATTTCCCTCTTCATAACTGATGACTTATGGTTTCTGAATGTTCAAGATGAGTGTTTTTTTATTATTATCATTGTTACTATGAAGGTAAGCAAGGACAAGGACACAAGCCATAGGCTTTACCTAGAGCACTAGAGTGGACCACGACATGTTCTGTGTGTGCTGGAGCAGTCTGCACCTGTGCTATGGGGAGGAGGAGTGTGTGTCTGTGCAACACAACTGGTGTGCAGGAATCTTCTCGGGATGTTGTGAGTGAGCCTGAGATGCAGACACTGTGATCATGCACTGCTCAGCTCAGGTCTGAAACCTCCCAGCAGGTCACAGGAATGAGCTTGGTCTGTTACGGTTTCCCATTTTCATCTAAACTTTGAAGAAGTAACTCTGAATAAACAAAGGTGCATATTTTGTTCAGTGGTCTGCACAGATACGATGTACCGTAGTTTTAGTCATGGAATCCACTGTTCTGGAGAGATTTTATTTTATGTTAATGGAACTGTCTCAAATCAAATTTCTGGATTAAATAAAGCATTTGGGAACTGAAGCTGAAACTTGCTAGTGACCTTATGAACAGGATTTCTAATGCATCCAGATTTTAAGGCTTTTCACACATTTTCTTTGCAAATCTCGTTTATATTTTGGGGGCTGAGTTTGTGTTTTAATGAATCAGAAAGTGTGAAAGCAATATGAAAATAAGTAATTAAGTCTTGGGGGGAACAGTCATTCAGAACTGGCTATCCATAGAAAACTGCTTTCAATAGGCTTTGCAAAAGTTAAAGGGGAAAAGGCCTAGCTATACAGATAGCAATCTACATAAAAATAGCTATTTTAAGACTGTACGGTACCCGCCTTTGTCCTCAGAAAGAATACTATGAATGAAGGCTTAGTATTTTCTGTTAGATAAGTTTCTGTCTATTTATTTCACAATTAACGTAAAAATAGAGAATGTACGTAAAAATATAGCTAATATAAAATTCTTAGTAAAATTTAGAAAAAAATATTGGAGTCACCAAAAGCCTGCTCACATATATTGGGAGGAAAACCTGACTTTGATTTTTAACTGTCCGGGCAGTGGTTTAGTGGCTGCCGTGGAGGTCCCTGGCATGTATCTGTTCTGAGGATTGGGATGCTACAGATTGAATAGGCAATGCAATGCTGCAAATAATTTTGATTTACGAAGTTGTGGGCCTTTTTTTCCCCTCTGAACTTGAATAACTGAAGGAGTTTTAATTTTGCCATCATGGGTGTGCTAAAGGAATATTACCCAAATACTTTTGCTCACTGATACTATAATAAGTCTGAGAGATGGAGGAGGTGGGCATCAGCATCCCCAAGCATTCACTCAGCCCAGACGTTGAAAAGGCTTAAATGCAACAAAAAGAAAACAATTTAAACAGAATAAGCAAGAATCTGTGGTGTAGTTTGGCCAGGGAGCCACACAGAAGAAAGCACAAGTGCAATTCATAGATGCAACTTCTATAACAGACGGCAGCAGCATTGCAATGTTAATGTTTTCATTTTTAGGGTGAATCAAATTACAGATTTTTTTTGTCCAATATTTCTGGTACTGTTCTTTCAGGCCCCAGAATACAGTATTAAAGGAAAGACAAGACTCGGGTTCAGATGCCATTAGGTTACTCAATGACATCTGAACAACACGGGGCTTACAAGCAGTTTGTGGTTTTAAATTAGATTTGCCAAATGTTATGTAAAACAATCAGATATGCACAAATCAGAGCTGCTGAAAGCCATTTACACGCTGAATTATAGGGAGACAACGCTGAGTGGACATTGCTGTCAACAAATAATATGACTTGTTTCTGCAATGAGTACTTGAGATAACTGGTGGCAGGTTTTAGGTAACAGTGTTGACTTAAAATACAAAATAACCCTACCCTTTCTATGACTTGAAATTAGGAAAGGCCACTAATATCACCTGCAATTTTTCAAATTGCAGACAAAGGCTGTTTCATGCCAACAATTTTATTTGCGTGCATAAATCTGAGATACGACAGCACCTCAGCTATTATCAGACCCTAAACAAAATAGGAAAAGTGTCCATTTTAAAAACACTTGCTTAACTCTTTAGTCAGCTCAACCAATTACTGTCCTGTTATGGACGTAACTAGGAATAACTAGGAATAATAACTAGGAATAATAACAAATAACTAGGAATGTGTCTTGCTGGAAATCCTGGTGCACTTTTTAAAGGTTTGCTTTGATTTGCCATCAAGCTTGTATTTTGAATTCATATGCTTGTCCAGGTGGTAAAATCCAGTATTAGTTCAACCAGTTTGCGTGCACAGCAGCCCAATCTTTTCACTGGGCTTCCCAGCACAGCTGATTTTTTGGATCAAGCAGCACTCTTGTAGCTTTATATCTTAAATAAATTTGCATAAATCAGAGGAGAATTGGGGCCTGCAATGATTTATGGTCAAATATTATGCCTTGAGTTGATAGTTCTTTATTTTCCTCAGGACTGTGACTGCGAGAGTTTAGATCAACCTGTGTATTGGTTTAGACCAACTCAAAACAGATTAATTGTACCTGACAACTCAGGGAGAGCCTGGGAAAATACTGCCAGTGAAATCTTGGCTCTTACTGGAAGGTAGCAGGAATTGTGCCATGAATTTCATCTGGGAGAGATTTCTTCCTTTTTCTTCTCATGCCTGGTGGAGTCTGCTTAATCCCCTTTTGGGCCAGCAAGATGGATCTGCAAAGAAGATGGCATGGGTGCTATAAAGCATCAGGAATAAGGCATAAAAAGTTGAGTTCAGAGGGCTAGATAAATATTAATCTGTCCTACGCCCAACCACAGAAGGGAAAGGAACAGATACATGTTATCTTTTCTTTCTAGAACAGATAGAAATGCTTTTAGATCTTTATAACCCCTGAACAAAATTTCTCAAAAATCCCCTTTGTACTGTGGAAAGACTTTAAAGTGGAGTAGAAAGTTCTGTTTCTTAAAAAAAAAAATGTAAAGAAGAAATGGGGAAAAAAAGCACAACTGCTTAGCATAAGAAACCACATGCTCATCATATACATCAAATGAAAAATCTTCAATCTATTAATTTACATGAGTAGTTTTACACATGGCAGAATAAAGTAAATTCAGAATATATAAAATATTCCAGAACTGTATGTGCTACAGATTGCTATGTCTGACTAAATTGTCCTTCCTGGATTTATGTTGCAAAGGAGTTTCAGCAATGCTACAAATTTGTCATAAATAATCCTTAACAAAGGCAATATTTCAGTGGGGAGACCTGGCAAATGTGTTTCATATGCCAATGTCATTTCCAGTTCATATGCAGTCAGCATTTTCTGCATCTCCAGCCTGTCACTCCCTATTTCGGACCTGATTTTCAATTTCCATTGCTTTCAACTGATATTAGCTAAATCTGCCAGAGAAACAAACCTTCTTAAAACTAAATCCACAATGATTAGTAATATATAAAAGAGGCCAATATCTGTCCCTTGCAATTCTATAAATGATAGCTAAGGTAGAGTCGGGTGTTTTGCTACAATAAAAGAGCAAATCAGAAGAAAATGGTATGTGCGATAGAAGACTGTACTGACTGCAAAGAACTGTCTTCACTATTAAAAAACCAACAGTTTTGCCAAATTCCCAAGGTATTACACTACACGCAAATTATAAAATCTTTTAAATATGGTTTTAAATAGGCACCTAAATACAGGTTGCATTTCCATTCTCTAGGTATGCTCAAATTTTTGCAGTCTACACTGGGTTACTGGGTTTAGTCCAAATGTCCTTTCCTACCGTCCGGTGTATAAGTTTACATCCAGACATTGGTTTTGATGGTTTTATCTTTTGATTCTTATCCCTTGTGGTATTGTCTTCCACACTGCTGTTTTAGGTGTGAATATTGCTGGGTTGGTTTGGGTCTTTTTCTGGTCGTGGTAACATTCAATACGTGGTCGATAAGAATTTATGCCCTCAAATACATGATGACTACAGATACTCTTCCCACATGCTGCTTTTTGTGCAGGCTCTACTTGTAGCTCCTGTGTTGCTGTCTTTATATGAAGCCATGGTCCTCAGGGCCACGGGGAATGTCAGCTACATCCCAAATGATATAAATAATTTTTGGAAGGTTATAACTATATAATGAGACAAATTATTACTCTGTGAGTGAGCTACCATTGTAGCAGCTGAGAACAATCAGCAATGGACTGATGTTTTATTGCATTTGGTATTGGAAAAAACCACTACAAGGTTATGTACTAATGTGAATCAACAAGTTCTTTTCTAGCACCTTTATTGTCTGAAATCTGACTTGGTTTATATAAAGCATTAACTACTAAAAGAAGTTAAAAAACCCAACAAAACAGGGGGGAGTCCCTGTGGTCAAAGATTCTTTGGTGATAAAACACTTCCGTTTTGTGTATGAGTTGGCAAAGTTTAGTTGATGTAAGTAGGAAGGTTCATATGAATCCCTTAGAACTGATACAAGATCCACTGGATCTCATTCTTAAATGAACTAGATGTCAGGAGCATAAAATATTTGATATCTATGTAAATTAATCATTCTTTGTACCCTTTAGTACAAGTAAGTGATGTTTACTAAGAAGAAAGAGTCAGAAGAACTTGAAACACCAAAGAAAAAAGTTTCTCACTCCTTTCAGACACAGATATTTGAAACATTAATTTGAACAGATTGTTTCAGTTTGGATCTTCTGATGTATTTTTCAATGATCAGTTTTAAACCATGCATGCCTACAGTGGGGCAGGACACAAAGTGTGATGGTGACATTTACATCCCATTAGAGACAATGAATTGCCACAAAGCATTGCTGTGATAAAAGAAAGTAGCCAAATTTAACCTTCTTCTTTTAGTGCTGCAGCAAACAAGTGAGGAAGCGCTGTAATCAGTTTTGCTCCTTTTTAAGTAAAATCTAGTTTTTGCTACAAGTGATCTTGCAAGAGCAAAAGATGACTTTTTACTGAAGAGATCTGAAATTCATGGTGCTTTAAAATTCATTTCTGACATGTAAATACACTCACCAGGACCAAAAACGTTGGCTATGCAGTTACCCAGCAAATGAAATGTGTTTTTACTTAGAGGAATTACCACCCTAATCATAATATATACAAGTAATAAAGCCAATATTCCTATACCATCGAGTCTTTACATGAACTAAAATCGTTTTGCATAGAACAGCACCTCTGTCTCCCTCTCTTTCAGAATCCAGGCCAGATTTATTGATTTCAAATGGTCACAGTGAAATCCAGTGGAGGCTGAAATCATCGTGAAGGATTGCCCGGCTGCACAGTACAGAAGTTGGTCACCAGTGACTTCCCATCTGAGCTTCCCTCTGGGTGGATTCATATCCCCCAGTTCCTGTCAGACTGAAATAGCTACTAGGATATTTGCATTTTTGAGATGATGCTCATTAAGCTCTGCTTACTTACACCGTTCTGCTTGCATGGATGGACTTCCTAGCAGCTCGGGAGGAGTAAATACAGCCTGGTAAGGGGAGGGCCTGTGGAGGGGAAGGGCTGGACTTCAGTTCCTTTTCCAATGTATGTTTAACAAAATACCTAAATAGTGACAGGGAGACATATTCCCTACTGAAGGAAAATTTCCTCAACTTTTAATCATGCTCAAGATTATTCTCTGTCCAAAGGCATATTTCAATAGTCTGTTGAAATCAAACCGTTCCCAAAGACAAGACTAATAAATGTACTAAACCCATTACAGGTGTGGCTCAGCACAGGCAAGCTGGAGCTGATATCTGAGGTGACAAGACTGAGAAAAAGGAGATGGCAAAGATGAAGGGACAGAAATGCAGCTGCAAGGAGACACAGAGACGTTGGCAATGAAGCCAGCCTGTAAAAGCAGACTGCTCTGCTCGTCTTCCTTCCAGGACCCCAACCCAGCAGATGTACTTTGAGCGTGTCCATCCACCAGGCTTCGCAGAAGGGCCAGAGCAGTAACCAGCTCATAGTCCCCAGCAGGGCTGAAGACCAAGCTGGAAGTTTTGTTACTCTGGCTTGTCATGTTGTAGGTACCTTGTGGACACCCAGAAGCAAACCCTATCCCCTCTCTCTTTCTCCAGAGCACTACTCTTCAACGGCCACAGGAATGAAGGCACTGAAGGTGCAGGAATGAAATTTTACTCTTTGATGCCTGGCTTAAGCAGTTAGCCTAATTATTACTGTCAATTTGGCAGGCAAGTTGTCTTTCTAACATGTTCCCACTCTTCTGAACTATCCATATAGATTGTGAAGACTTTTTCTATATTGCTTTAAAGTGCCAAAGTTCAGTTCTAAAACGCAAGAGCCCAGAAGCCAGAAAAGCCTTGTTCTGCTGTCAAGCATAACCTCACCTCTCAAGCATTTGGAAGCCTGAAGGGCTTGAAAAGAGAACGAAGGGTGTCTAACTTTCAGGGAAACATGGATTTCCTCCCTGATGTCTTTATTTATTTTAGTAAGAAGTATACAGGAAAACGACAAATATGTTGAAGTTAATCATGTGGAAGTGATTTCTGCAGGAGAGGCTGTGGGATAACTGCAGGAACCCAAGCAAAGCCCAAATCCTGCTCTGTGATGTGCTGGTGGATGGAAACCTGCATTACAAACAGCAAAATGTGCTGTGACACACACAGGACTGAGCTGCTGTCAAGGCCGCAGTTTGCTTACACAGGGCAGATCAAACCCCAGCCAGAAGACGAGGCCTCGCATAGTGAATAACACAAGTAAAGAGAAGATGAGGTGGAGCTATACGATGCTTTTCCAGTGCCAGTGTCAACCAGCAAGGCAGGGGTGACAAATCGTGACCTGTGTTCTGCGGCCGGTTGACACCAACATCACCCCCTCGCAGGAAAGAAACTAGCAGCTTCTGGGTAAGGAGGCTGCTCATATTTAAACATTGCTACTATATTTTTATGCTATGGCCATCACTAAAGAGGGAAATACCAAGAGAATTAGTGTTTGGTCAGTGCTCAGTGGGTATAGGAAAAGTATGGGGGCAGCACATTCAGCAAGCCAAGCACCAAGGCTTTGGGAAGATTTGCTCCCAGACATGAGATGCCCTTGTGAAACGCGCAAAGCAATGTAATCCGTGATTTATGAGCCTGAACTTTAGGAGTGAGATCTTCCAAAACAGATTTCTAGCAGCAAGGTCTATGCAATCCTGGAACATTTTGCTAGTAAGTACCGTCTTTTTTTCTTGCTAGCAGTATAATTTGCATTTTGATTAAACTAACCCAATATTTTGTTGAACAAAAGAGCCTCTTAGTAAACATAATTATGTTTTTAGTCTAGATGACCTTTTTCCTGAAAAAAAAAATAAAATCCAGGTTACCTTTTCTATTAATAAAAAGTTGATTAATGTAGTTGGATAAATTAATAAAGAACAGATAACTGAATTAATCATACTTAATGTAATAGAAGGTTGCTAGGAGCTTATAGATTAGTCTAAGAATTTCCCCTCATGTTACAGACTAATATAAATAAACTTAATTCGAAAGGACTGTGTCCATTTTTTTCCTGGCCTTACCCACAAATTAACAGTGCACTAGTAAAAACTCCTGGCATACAATAGACACAGGACGACACCTGGGATAAAGGGACCACAGAGGTCCATGGGTTTTGCTACTTGTTTTTAACAGAAACTGGAAATCTGTTCTGTTTGGAAATACAGATTTTAATTGTCACACAAAATAAAAGTCTGGTATTAATTCAAGATGGATTTGGAGCTATTCAGACCTTGTGGCTGATGAATCAGTTTTGAGCTGCTCTTTAGCTCTCTGGTGGCTTTGTTGGTTTCTGTCTAGCAAGGTGTGCTTCCTGAGATCTGAGATAGTGCAGCAGTTGACTGATGCTCTTTCTTGTGTTTTTACATTAAGAGAAAAGAAAGTCAATTCTTTTCTTCCTTTTCCTTTGTAGACCTTGCTATCACACATCCTGTAATTACATCGACAGGTGGGACACATGCAGAGGATGAACAAAGCAAGCGGGAGCCAGATGATAATGTTTTTCCACTCTCTGGGAGTGTGACTCTTCTTGAAGGAAAAGGCTGTCTGAAACCACTGGATTCCAGTGTAGCTCAGCCTGTCATAGACCCAAATGTATAATCTCAGCCCTGAAAATGTAATGAGTCCCTAACCCAGAGTGAAACAATTCCAGACATACATATGTGACATAGGAAGAACCAGGTGCCAAAAATTTCTCTTTTGTCTCGCCATAAAGTGCAAAAATATTCTCTCTAAAAGGTAAAAATTCAATGAGCTCTCTAATATAAAACTTTGTTTATATATGTTCTCCACCATACTTATCTTTTTAAAGAATTTTTAAGTACCTTCAGAAGAGTGTTTTTTTAAAAAAAGGACTTGACGACTCCTCCTCTGTTCAGCAGGCTATTGGGAAAATCCGTTTATGTAGTTTTTATGCATGTGAACGTATGAGCATGTGTGTAAATCCAGAGTTGTACTGGACCTTTAACAGCATCCAGCTCAGCAGAGAGCAACCAGCAGGAAAGACCTAGCCTGCTTCTCTGTGCCATTGCTGGTGGTTCCCACCTTCACCATGAGCTTGTGGACGAGTTGAGAGGGAGGATAAGGCACCACCTACCAAGCAGAGACTGAGAGGTGGCGGCTGTGGACAGGGAGGACAGTAACACGAAAAAGCGGGTGATGTTCAAAAGAAGTCGTGCAGTAGGCAGCATAGGAGGTAACCACAGTTTCAACAGCTGATTCAGCTGAGCAGGGCTATATCCCATCCAACAGCCTGCATGCGTGTGAGAGACAGGCAGGGCCCTCCTACCTTCTTGCATCTTCTTGCCTCCTGAAAACATCTAAGGTAATGAAATAACTCCTGCTAAGGTCATAAAATAGTTGAGCTTTTGGAGGCATGGTGTCAGTTTGCAGGCGCCGAGCCCGTCGGAGGGCTGGCTGGGCTGGCTCAGGCAGGGTGGTTGGCTGTTTTGACATCTTACCTGTCTTCGGAGCCAGCTTTGAGCATGTGAGGAAGGTGTAACAAACAGAAAACTGAAGGAGGGCAATCTAGCCAGCAATCCCCAGTGGTTGTAACGGACCCCATGGTACCAGACAGCCTCTGTGTTTAGTCCCATTAATCGTTATAATCCAGTATATTTTTCATACCAGTTTAATGTTCAGTTCTCTTTTAACTGACTTAGAAATTCTGAGGCAATGAGGTCTATAATTTAATGATGTGCAAAGTGTGCAGGCTTGTATGGGGAAAGGGGAGGTGTCTTTTTTCTTGTTTTTGAAATTTGCAAATTCTCGTTTTCATGGAATTTAATGTTATTGTTAGAGCTGAAGCTGCACCTGGTGCTCTCCCTGCTTTAAGTTCTGTCTAATGGTTATAAATACAAATAGCAAGAGCAGAGCAAACAAACAGAGCAATATTTGCTCACAATATTTATGGTATGACCAGTTAAAACATTCCTGAGCTGTATAAAAAACATTGTGTAAGCCATATTTGAAAGGTTAAAAATATTCCTATGTTTTGTCCCAAAAGCTTCATTATAATTAGCTCCAGCATAGTCTGATACTTTCTGGCTGTAGAAAATAAATAACACAGTTCACATTAGCAAACTCAAATGGTTCTAAAAAGACCATTACACAATTTCATTTTTTTAAAGATTAGTTAATCTCAAGCTTAAAATTGCCTAGAATCTGTTGAACAGCTTTCAAGACTGATATATAAGTAGAAGAAAGGATGATCTCTAGAGAGCTAATCTTGCAGCTAGTAATGCTTTGGGTTTTCAGCCAAATAGGATTGGAGACCAGGTTTTCTATGAAGAATGATTAAACTGTCTATATGTAAAGCTCAGATTAGGAATTAAAAAAAAAAAAAAAAGGATGAGAAAAGGCTTTATTGGAAAAATAAAATCTCACAAATCTCCTGTTTCATTAAAATCAGTACTCTTCATTTCAATGGAAGAACTTTTGGTTTATTTTGTTTTCATTGCATGCAATTTCCATGGTTGTACTTGAAATTGCAAGAAACTGAATTCATACAGGAGAGATCACTCATCTGATGTTGTGTTCATTATACTCAACCCAGTATTACCAGCACAGCCCTCTGGAGCATGCATTGGGCTGCTTCTCCTTATTTCCACGTTCAATCCCAAACACCAAAGTGAAGCAAAAATGTCCATATATTCTTTAGCAATACCATGCAAGCGTGAATAATGTTATACATGAGTGAAACAGAAGAAAAAACATATTTTTAAGTCTCAAGTGAGCCTAGATTAGGACCCTGGTGACCCAGTGGAAAATCATGAGAATATTCTGGTCCAGGAGGAAAAGGAATTTCCCAAGAGAAACTATACATTGTTTTCATGAGCAGGCTGGACAAGTCAGAGTGGGAAGCAGGGAAAAGGCTTGAAAAAGGCAAAGCTGACAGAAGTATTACACCACATGTTTAAGTTGTTAATTTTTGTATGAAATAGTAGCTGATATTGTAGATGTATAAAATATAAGCCTTTTTCACAATATAAAAATTGGACATGAGGTTGCAAAGTGTAATGAGGTCAGATCTTCCTGAAGACACCCAGCTTTTGATAATCTAAGAGAGGGAAAAAATACAACTATTAGCTGCCGAATCCTTAAACAACTGTGATTTTGGCATGGTCTTTCTGATCATACGATGAACATTCTACTAGGGAAATCAGAGTTGTGTAAATTCTTTCAAAGTATTTTTAGAAAGGTATGAAGAATTGTCTGGAAGCAAATCAGAGGAGGAGAGAATTGCCCTAAATTATAGAAATTATTTCATTTCATTGTTAAATATCTGAGAAAACTTACAGGAAAAATAACAAGTGTCTCTAAAAAGGCTGTAATAAATCACTGTGTATAAATTTTCCATTCTGTGTATTGCTCTTGCCTAGGTTTGTCATTCAATTTCTACAAGCACTGTGAGAAATCACTTTGCCCAGAAGATTTTCAGGGTTTTGTAACAGAAGTAATATTTCTGGAAACTTAAAATCCTGACGTGACTTGATATCCCAAACTGCCATTCTGCTGTTAAAGTTGTGAGTCTGCTGAACTCACAACGTTACATACGTACACACTCCAAAGGTGGTGTTGTCCAAATAGGTATTTATACATATTCTTCTAAAAGTGACGGAGTTTTTCTTACAGATCACGTAAATGACCATACTGCAGCTTCGTCATCTGCAAGCGATCTGCAGTCTGCAACTTCTGATCTGATTAGTTTGATTCAAGCAAATGCACCTGAGCCCATTTGTTTATATTTCCTCTATTTTTGATCAAATGGGTTCCTTTGAAAATGAATGTTTCCAAACAAAACCTTGCTTTCCTCTGTAACGTTCATTTGCACCCCTGCCTTATGACAATTAATTGTTATAAACAGGACATTCCTTTTCCGTGTTTCAGTAGTGTTTTGTTGCTGTTGTAATGATTTCAAGGCCAAAGGAGGCCCCCTGACAATCAGGGCCAAATGTAAGACCTTGGCAGTGGAGGGGGTCACTGCTGGAGACCATCCCGTCTCTGTTCTCTGAGGGTTTTTGTACATCTCCCAAACTATACATGACATCATGTGCATCGTGCTGAAGGCAGAAGGAAAAGGTTATCCGGATGAGGATGATGGCTCTGAAATAGCTTGCATCTTGATGTTCAGTGCTTTTTTTTCCACTGCACTCCATTAGGGTGAATTTTGTGAGGTGATGCATTTTTCCTAAGTGGTGATGCAATAGCTTCATCTGAAGGTCTGTAGACTCTTCTATGAGATATTCAGCACTTTTATACTATTAAGCCCAAAGTGGTCCTATAGATGGTGGTAAAATAACTTTATTTTTTTTTTCCAACCCTGAAAGGTGAATGTTTCATATTCGCTTAAGTCATTAGGAACCAGAAGTACTCAGCAGCTTGAAATCTGACCTCTTACACTTCAGAGAATGGAAAAACTATTAAGAGAATGGGACGGTAGGTGCAACAATAACTATAAGGGCAGAAAGAATCGAGATAAATGCCTGTTGCAAGTCTAATTTTGGGAAAGGTCTGAATCAGAGCTAAAAACTTACCAAAAAGCCATTAAATTAATGTTCATTCTCATAACCTTTATAAAATCTGTGAACAACAAATGGTATGAAATTACATTGTATAAAACATAGTCCTCCAATCAGGATTAAAACAGTACTTTCCTTCCTCTCATGACATTGTTAAAATCTTCACTAAAAATGTGGAAGGATGGCCAATATTTTAAAAATGGAGAAACTATCTGAAATGTGATCACAGTGCGAGGAATTGTATAAAATCTCTTTAGTAAGCTCAACAAAACAAAGCCAGTTTATTCTCCTTATGTCAAACAACAGTGTTTTTCAATATCTGCGGCACAATGTATAATTAGAAGATCCTGAGTGAATGAGCTACTATAGATTTCTCTATTACTGTCAGCACAAAAATCCATCAGCCGCAAAAAGTTTTCTTTAAGAATCAACCAAAGGAACTTTGTAGACTCCACTTAAAAAATAAATGTAATCAAAAAGAGTGAAGAAATTACGTGAATTAAATTAATAAAATATTATAGTGTCTCATCCAAGTTCAGAGTAGCAGCCATCTTCATTTTATACCCTTAATGAATGTATTTGTAAAGCCCGATATAACATCAATCAGCACTTTTGTTCAGTGTTCCTTCCCATGGTGAACTTGTTATGTCTTTTGCATTAAGCAAGGAAATGTGTAACTGTATAAATGTATTAGTGGGAGCTGGGGGACAGAAGTAAGGATGCAAGTAATGATGTCAGGATGGTGAAGCTGACTTAGATTAATGGGAATCAGAGAGGGTCTCCCTGGTAAACAAAAGTGGTAGGAGGAGAAGAAACACTGGCTCAGTTTAGGGTGGGGAGTATTTGAGGGGGATATAGGAGAGTAAGGATGGGGAATAGTCCAGGGTACTACCTAGAAAGGTAAGCTCAGAGAAAGTTCAGCTGAACTGGAAGGTGTTGGGTAATAATATGGGGAGACTCCATGTATATGAAGCCAAAATACTTCTTCTTTTAAGTCAAATGTTTACATACTACAGACTTGTCCTATTAGTTCTAACCATTTCCAGTACACAGACTCCCCAGCTTTCCTTTAATCCCATCATACAGCAGTGCAAGATTGCTTCTCCAAGCTTCAAAAAGGTGGCAAATAATGAAACAAGAAAGGTCTGTCTGAGCTGAAGAGATAGCAAGCCCAAATTTTTCAGATGCAGCAGCCTTAGAAATTCCCCTTTAATATTTTCTCTAGTAATAGAGAGTTTTGACTGAAAGAGGCATCTTTACAAGAAACTGTTTTGGCTTATTTTATATTCAATATATTTTTTAATCAAAGCCTTCCAGATGCTACTGCGCTCTCTTCATTCAAAACTGTCAACAGCCATATGCTACAGAACCAAAGGCTTAATTGCAAAGATGTATCTGGAATCACACAGAGTCAGGGCAGAGGAGGTGGAATTTTGTTAGTAATTAGGCAAGCAGACACGGGCAAGATGAATAAGTAGCGAGGAAATATGCTCAGCATTCTCGCTATTGAGCAAGTTTTCGATTACTTCCAGGTCCTACGAAAAAAGCGAATTAAATTGGTGTCTCATGTATATGTATATGTTCACTCTCTATTTCCTTAAGTACCAACCAGTAATTGTTACAGGAGAGGTGAACACAGTGAAGAAAATAAAACGTGAAGAAAACACACAAGGCTACATTTTGGTCGTGCCTCAAAACTGATTGTTTGAGGACTCAACATCTATCCGAGAATGGAGTCAAAATGGAGCCAGTGGGAAGGCGGCATCTGGGGATGGTTGCAACTGATGCATAAAGATGAAAATGTGTGAGGTTGTTGAGGCAGAATTTGTGGTTATTTACAACGACAAAGTGGTTTTGACCAACACAAAGAAAATAGCCGGGTCTGTACCTCTTACAGAACAACGTTAGCCTGGGTCTGTGCTATTGGTGTATTTCACACACTGCTGTTTTAGAGTTAGTTTAAATTAAACTTAGGAGCAGCATAATAGTCATTGTCATTAATCACTGTTCTTTCTTTGTTCTGGTTTCATGCTGCCATTCCAATAAAGTATCCTGATATACTTTGAGAAGACAAGTCACATATACTCTGATTTGTTTTGTGTTTTCACGTGGTCAAGCATATAATGCAAATTAAATATGGTATTAGTACCCAAAATTCCCATAGTCCTCCTAATATCCAACATAAATTTTAAAATTATTCCAAAATTTACCTCATTTCCACTAGAGGTCAGTCAATAGATAGTAAACTTTCATGTTGTAGAAATGCATATTGATAACTTCTTTACCTGTGTAACTTGTGCAATCATGCTGAAAATTATTTTGTATGAAAAACTTGCACAAGAAAAAAATGTTTTAAATATATGCTGAATTTTTAGAACCTTTATCCATTATTACTGCAAGGTGAAGTGTCATTAAATGCTTAACTATGAAACAAGACGTGCATGATGAATTGCAGTTCCATAGTTGCAGCACAATCTGGATAGACTCTGCTTATTGTGGAGTGTTTTGTAAATTATAGGAACTGATTGGAAATCTACATAAGCCTTTTACTAAGCTGAAAGCTCAGTAAAACTACTGGTCTTTTTTAAAGGCAATCTGTCTTAACATAAAACTTGAAAGCACCAAAGTGCAAAGTACAGCTTTGTGGAGTTTAAAGCTATTTCTCAGGCAAATGGGGATTCAAAAATGTTTCACCAGCAGAATTTACTGCTGCCCTTATTTGCAGCCTCCAAATGTGGAATACTCCCCAGGTGTCTTGATGTTGAAGAGATGTGGCTGGTTAATTTATCATGCTTTTAGTTATTACCTTTTCTGCAAGCAGCATATCACTCCTTATCATTGTTTCTGGATATTGAGTTCAGTTTCTTTTTAAGGTAATTGCATCATTTATTCATCTCTCTCATCTCAGATGAAGCCTTACTCAGTAATGTCATCCTCAGCCTCAAATATTCTTCTTTAATTCCAGACATGAAGATAGTGGATCTTCAACCTAGAAAGCAGTTTTGTTGCCCAAGATGGTTTCTTGGGAACCACTAAAACTGGTCAGTATCTATGCCAGGTGTTATATTTTGTTCTCAGTGAGCATTTACTTCAAATTTCAGTTTAAATGTTTCCGCTATTCTTGCAAAGATCTCCCATTTTCCACTAAGTGTCACCAATGATGATCACTTTAATCATACTCAAACATACTTTTTTGTTGCCATGTCTCTGCTGCAGCTGCATCAAGGCTGAGACACAAGCAATTTCTCCTAAAGATTCACCACAATGTTGTTCACACATGGAGCGAGAACATCATAAATGCGAGCATCAGTACTGAATCTATCAAGATATTACGTATGTACAAAGGTTATATGCCTTCATATCTCTGCTTGTTACTCAGATGCAGGTAAAATTCCTACCTAGCATTACTCAGGTATAACACTAAGATATTCAACCATCCAGCTTCAGGAAAATTGAAGTGCAACGTTTCTAATTCAGGAATCTTTAGCTGGCCTCTGCTTCAAATCATGTGATGCATGATTAAGACAAATTTTGAAATCTTTACAATATTTTAAAATTGTTTTATAAAAGATAATCTTTATGCAGTTCTTGGTAGTCCCCAGCTACAAGTCACTAACATCTTAACCAAGATTCATGGAGCAGGAGTACTATTAATACTGAAATTATTTCATTGTAATCGAATTTGACAGCTAACTATGAGACAACAAAGCCCATCTCTGTAAAGGCCCTGGAGGAGCAGAACTAACATTTTCAAAGCTTCCTATTTTCCAGAAGGTATCTGTTGGATTGGACCTCTCAGTATTAAACTGAAGTGGCATGCACAGTTCTGAGCACAGGTCAGAGGATTTTCGAATTCAGTGGCAGCATTTTCAGAAGAAGTTGTGTCTTTGCCCTGTTAACCATGCTTTTGCTGATACATGACATTTGAAAACCTATTTCTGGCTGTTTCAGCCAGAGAAGGATGAGCTTGTAGCACTCTTGAATCCACTTTAAAATATATTTATGAAGTAGAAGTGTGCTTTGAGATAAACTTGTTGAGTTGGTATCCAATATCTCAAAACGTTCAGGTTTTTTTTTTGTTCTTTGACTTAAAATCTTCTGTTTCAATCTCAATCAGCTGAAGATTCAACTCGTGGCATCTATGTGAAAATGATGAAGAAAATATATCCAGAATCTTGTCCATTTACAGCAGCTGAGGTTTTGGCAATTACATCCCTTTGTTCTTTTTGGTATGACCTGCAGCAGAAGGCCACCTTCAGAAACCTGGGAAATCTTGGCTTTGACGCATCCCTCTTGTGCTTTTAGCAAGGCTGATGGCTTTCCCCAAGAAAGAGCACGGGAGGACAGCAGAACTGCACAAAGTGATGAACATGCACAGAGGTGGTAAAAGAAACTCATTTTGCTTGCATGTCAGAAGAGGTGGGATATGCCCAAGGGAAGCAAGTTTCTGCCAAAAGTTGCTGAACTTTCCATCTGATGCTCACAGCAGCGAGCACTTTACCTGATGGCTACTCTGGGAAGTTTACCCTGGAGCTCTTTAAACACATGCTGACTACAGGAAATGCAGAGGGATTTATTTTTTTTCCCCCTTACCAAGTGAGGCAAGGCTAAATGAATTTGAGTTTTCACTATTTCAGGCTTCTCTGAAGATGCCCATCACACTCCTGGGAGGGAGGCCCACAGCTCTGTGGGCTATGATCTCCTTTGCATCCCTGCTTAGTGCAGTTGCAGCCTCCTCAGAGCAGTGGGGAACACCAGCCTGCCTTGGAGCTGTTAAATAGCACAGTGCCACAGCTGAGGTGCATTGGCTCTTCATCCCAATCTACAGTAACACCTGGGATGTTCTTGTCTCTTCTTCTCTCTGCCCTAGGCTGTTCCTGCCAGGCTGAACAGACAAAAAACTCCTGCTTTATTAAGGGCTCATTAAGGGCTCAATATTTACCTCATATTAAGGGCTTTGTAAATCGTAAAAATTCCCTACTAGCTGGCTAGGCTGCTGTTATGCTGCTAGGAGTAAACGTGTATCAGTGACTCCAGACTTGTGCTGGGGTGACAGTTCCAGTGATCTCAGCATGGTCTTGCTTATTTAACTAAACTGTGAACACATCTATTCCAGCTGCATGTCCTGAAAGCAGGTAAGCTGCAGAAGGGCTGCGTTTCTAGGGATAGTGCCTTGCTATGAATATCTTCAATAAGCAAGCCTGCTTTGGCTGGGTTAATAATTCCTGGTAAGTTATGACTGCTTCCCTCAGTGTGAAGAACCCTTGAGGGCTCTTCAGGTACACCTGAAAAATGCTATGCATCCTTCAGATTTAAATTGACATAGCTCCTATGACCCAAGTGCAATTTTATCATTTTATACCTGTCTTGCTTCAGTCTCTGCTATATGAAGTTCTGGTCTAGCAAAAACTATTAAGAAAAATGCTGTGAGACGTCTTGTTCACTTATATCAACTGATGTTCAGAACCATACCAGCTATTTATGCGCTTTTATTTGAAGACATAATAGAAATCACCTTGGGTACATAAAGGATTAATATATGTATGTCTATGTGTACATATTACAAGATATTATAGCCTTACCTATTTAGTTACACAGGTTTTGGATTGAATTCAGTAGAAAGATGAGTATGGAAGGATAAAAGAATAATTGAGTTGAGGATTCATAGAAAAAAATCTTTTGGAATTGATTTTAGGTTTGGGCAGTACATGCTTTTTGCATGTTAGTTTTACTTAAGTTCAACACACTACCCTGCTGTGAAGAATGGCCATAGACAACATGGTCTAAGTCCAGCTGTTAGAGTGCCAGGTAAAGTAAGACTCTGGGAAGCATTTCTCATCATATATCACAGAACAAATTGATATCAAGAAAATACTTCGGTGGTTTTGAGCTCACAGTGTTTGGCATGTCTTCTGAGGGGAAAAAAAGTTCAGTTTGCATGCCATTCCCTTTGCCAGTATGTACAAGACTGCAACTTGAAGAACAGAATACTTAAAAAGCTGATACAATAAGACAGCTGCAAAATCCCATAAGAAAAAATCCACAGAGAAGCAGAGAGATGAAAACAGACTGGACATGAGATACTCTGTTCAGGACTGGCAATCCAAACCTTGGCTGCTAAGCCATAATCAACATTAGTCTGCTACCTGATCTTCTTGATTCCTCACATACCCGTGAGAGAGAAATTAAGAAGTGCTGAGAGTTTAGATAGCTGGAGTCGCTCAGATATGGTTGGGGAAAAAAAGAAGAGGTGATACGGTACTGTGAAATGTTGATTATTTTATAACCAGTCTACCACGTTTCCTCCTGCCAAATCCATGACAATGTTAGGATGCTAAAAAAAAACCCAAACAACAAACCCAAAGCATTTTGTCCTTCTTAGTCCTGCACAACCAAGGAGCTGGAGGATATAGTATGATTAATAGCTCACTCTCACAATCAAATCACCACAACTCAGCAAGTTAAGTTGTCAATGTGTGTCAGCTGAGCTGTGGCAATTGTTCATGTGTGCGGTTGACACATCAAATGCCAAGCAATGTTATTTAACTCTCTTTCATTGCATCAAATTACTCCCAGTGTGCCATGGGTTAGGATTGCACGTTGGGAAGGATTTGGTGCTCTAAATTTAGATCTCTATATTAGAGAGGTCTACGTCTAAGCTAGTTGCCCAAGTTCATGCTGAAGTCAATGGAAAGAAACAGGTGCTTCTGGAGTGCACTTTGTCTAATCTTGGGATAGCTGTTCAAAACAGAGCAGGTGAATCCTGCTCCACTGAGACTAAAAGGCATCTACATGATTAGCTCAGATATAATTGTGTAAGGTTAAGTGAGATTGGAGAGCTACCATATCTCAGCTAATGTCTTGATCGTGAATCAGAGCATGAAGATACAGTGTTTCACTTGGTATAATCTTTCACCTATCATAGCAAAGAAAAATTAAGATTCTACTGAATATCAGTAAGATATGTTTTAACCTAGGTATTTTCAGACTTCAGGTGAGATTCTTCTGTTTTCTTAAACTCTCCAAGTAAACAAGCAGGTCATACAGAGAACTCAGCCAAACTGCATCTGTCTGATTTTTTAGTGTTCTTTGCTTTTAGGTACATAGCTATTCCCCCAGCCATTTACATTTTTATCTTCTTCCTTCTAGTCCTGCAGATACTGGATGAGTTTTCATTTTGCAGTACAAACGGACCAGCCACAGCAATCTAGCGAGACTGCGAACTCAAGCAGCACTAAAGGAAAAGTACAGCTCCTCATCTGGTATGATGACTCAGTATTTTCAACAATTTACTGTCAGAGAATAGTTTACTCTGGTTTTCCTTCACACAGTGTTTCTGAAAGCGTACACGAGCCCTGATCCTCCCATGTGGTTTGGCAGTTTTGTTCTTGCAGTGAACTTGCAAAAATAGTAGAGATCTGGTTTTATTGTCCTGTGCTAATCACCTTTGTTCAAGAGTGATTCCTACGGGATATGAAGAACCCCTTCTTCTCTGTTTTGGGGTGGGATTGGAGGGAGCTTTGGGGAAAAAGAGCTTCCCAGAGCTTCTCTTCATGGGTATTTGAAAAGGTGTCTGAAAGTATTAACAATGAAATGTAGGGCAGCCCTCAGGTTCCTCTGGATTATATGTGGTGTGCTGAACGCTATCAGATGGACCAGGTAAAGCTGCCTTTAATAATTGCATTCCACTTGCCTAATCAGGCTCAGTCTTTATCTCATTCTCTTTTAATGAGTCATATGGGTCCTACAAATAACTTTTACTGCAATGTTGGTTAAGCAGTTGCCGCTTCGTTCCTATCCCCTGTGAGGCTTTCCAGTTCAGTCGTATACTCTACCTCATGCTGGCATGGGACTGATTATTAAAAAAACCCAACAAACCAGCACTTGGGGAATCATTTTTTCCACATGAATCTGTCTCACAGTGTAGCTGCTGAAGCGCTTGCTCCAGCACAGCAGAAAAGAGGGACCAGGGGGACAGCTGCTGAACACTTGAGTACAGCCTTAGGACTAAGGAGAGAAAAGTGTCTTGTTTTCCCCTCTAGCAATGTACAAACACGGTGGGGGGTGGTAATTTATCTTCATTCCTAATATAAATAAAGTTCAAATTCAGGATTATGATGCTGACAAGTCACAAAAGCTTTAGCTAAAAGAAACTGCATGAAAGCAATATGTGATGCTCTTCCTTAAACTCTGCATTTTCTGTCTGTGCAGCACTTTTACAGCTTGTCTTTTACAACCTTTGCACCATTTCCTTCATTTATGGTATCTATTAGTTAATCAGTCATAAGAAAACTAAATCTGAGCTCAGCCTCATATGAGACCCAGATTCACCCAGGGAAACCCTGATGAGTGGCTTGCAGCATGCCTTCCTGTGTTCAGAGATAGCCCCCGCACCTGTGGGGTGGTTGGTTGCACTGAGGCAGAAGGATGAATGATCACAGCTTAGTTCCCTTTTCTTGGGATCTGCTGCAGCTTTTCTAGCAGCCTCCTGTGTGTGCAGCCAGGTGAAGTCAAGTCTATACTGAAGTGAATAAGATTTCAGTCTTTGACTTCTGCTCTTGTCTTCACCATCAGAACTTGGCTCAAGAGTAGTCCCAGCTACTGGTTGTCTTGTGAAATAATATGACATATCCTGAGTATCTTAACTGTGTTGTGTAAATTACATGTAAGTGTAGTTCAGACCTTTGTGAAGAGTTCATCAAATTCTGGAACATCAGCAATACGCAATGTACTTGTTAAGTTCACAGAGGATACAGTGGAGGGTGTTCAAAAGCAGCAGCACTCAACGATTTCACTGTCTGCTTCTGCCCAGGGAAAATGCCACCACTTGTGCTAGATATTAGCAAGAGCTGCTTAGGGCCTTAGCCTGTGTTCCCTCGCTTTGTCTGGATGCCTGCAGTGACGTGAGGTAAACATGCAGGGATCTGCCACTCCTGTTTTGCAATGTTTCTCATCTCCTCTGCACTGTGGCAGACAATGGGGTGATGATCTGATGCTCAATGTGTACCAATCGCTTTGCAAGTATTGATGTGTCTTGTCGCGATTAGCACTGGCTTGTTCAAAAGGTTACTCTGTCTCATTTTATACATATCATTATGCTGTTTTTAATTGAAAAATAGTACAAATTCTGTTGCAGAATATAGTATCAAAGATGCAGGGTTTGATATCCTGGCTGACTGCTTCCTCTCAGCTGCCTGAGGAGCAAGACGCTACAGCTTGTGATGGCTTTTCTGAGAGCTGGGGGTTTTCTGCTTTAAGTAAAAAGAAATTGTAATTCTTAATTAGTTTCATCATTAAGTTTCATCATTTAACATGAGATGCTCACTAAATAAATGTAGATAAATGTAAAAGAGGCAATCTGCGTTCTCTGACACATACCAGAGGTATACTGCCAGTGAGTATTCACCTACCATATTGTCTTACATTTTCATGACAGAAATACAGCCCTTCTTATACAGGGCATTTTCATGGTTTAAAAAAAAAAACAAAACAAACAAAAAAACCAAACAAAAAAAACCCAAAACAAAACAAAAAAAAACCACAAAAAAAACAGAAAGAAAATAAAGGAGAAGGTATTCAATATGAGAACACTTCCTGTTCTTACAGTCGTTGCTTTTCTACACAAATAATTCTTGCAGTATTGGGATGTAACCTAATTGATTTTTAGAGAGATTTGTTAGCATTACACTCTGGCTTTGCAGATAAGACTTTTAGAAAGTATAGGTTGTTAGTGTAAGAAATGGCTAAAATGACTGTGATAAGCTTGTTTCCATGCTGTCTGAGAGGGTGTTATGTGAGACGCTGGCCTTAAACATTTATGCTTGCACAGATGATTGACTTAAAATCCCAGCACCTGTGATCTCTATAATGTTCAATCTATTTGTGCAGCTGTTCCTCTAAGACTGTTACATGCAGTAATTGATTAGTTCAGCAGTCCTTCAACATCATTGTGCTGTTATGAAAGCTGTTGAATTAATAAGCTGTATTTCAGCAGCATACTTTCTCTTCCTCTCCGTTTGCATGATACGTCTCACATGCCAATATTTTGCTGTGGGAGCCCTACTTTCCCCAAATGGCTAGAACACTTAAAAATACTGTTTTTTTTAAAGTTAAGGGGAAAAAACATCTGTCTTCATCCCTTCCTTCCCCAAAGTCAAATAGTCTTTCTATTTCATTTTTATGAAGAATTGATGAAGATAATAGTCTTAAAAAGAGGACCAGGAGGTGGAGACCACAGAGTAAGTCCAGTGGAGAGCAAGCAACCAAGATACCTTTTCTTTATTCCTGCTCTGAAGGGAAAATGTCATGTTTGAAACAGTGATGATGACAGAGTTTAACTGTACTTACAGAATTACTATAATGTTATTGTTTCTGAGGGGCTGTTACAGTGCAAAGAAAAAATGCTCTTAATTATTCTTCTCCCATGTTATCTAGTTGTCAGAATACACTTCATTAATTCACCCACACATAGCATGGAAATATTCTCTCCTACAAAACAATGTTTAAGACAATGCTATTACAGTCTGTTGAGAAATTAAAAAGGAAAATAATGCAGTCCATGGTCACTTCCCAGTCTGATATGCACAATTAAGTCTATTTTTTTAGGCTAGTGTTTTTCTAGCACTATCACAGCAAACAATAATCAAGCTGCCTAGAAGGCACTGCACAAGTTAGAGATTTTGCATATATAAAGAATTATATTACTGTGTTTGCACATCCCTAACACTCTTCCTTAGATGGATGTCACATTGGTTCCTGCTTGACAATTCAAGTTCTCCAGAGTAAGAGTTAGGACTAAACCAGTTTTACATCTGACAAATCATATGGAATCTGACAGGGGCACTATAAATATGAGAAAAGCTAAGCCTCATTCTTTCAGGATGTTTCTGCCCATCTTCCTTCAGCTCACAGAACTGCTTTGGGCTTATTAAATGCATGCCTGCTTTTTTTTCCCTTTTTCCTTTTTTATTTTTTGTGGTAATTGCAGACATACATCTCATCATTTATATACTCATCGAGTCATAATCCTGTAAAATGCTGGACATTATGCATGCAGTAGTATTGTCACGCTGAAGATGATCACACACCCAATATTTTTGTTACATCAATTATTTAGAAAGTCAGATTATTCATATGTTCAGGATGCATACCTAGATAAGGGATTAACCAAGTGATGTTTAGGACATTATCTTGGTTTAGATCAAATTAATAAAATTGCACATGTAGGTGCAGATGCAAAACAAGGTCAGTGTGGTAGGAGGCTGATTTTTTGTAAATCTGGGTTTAGGTATTGAAAGATTCAAACTCAAATACAATTCAAATGAAAATAAAAAAGCAAAAATAACCCCATGAAAATAGATCACTGTGGTGTAATAAGTAAAAATCAGTGTAAGATAACTACAGAGAAGTTTGAATTACTTCAGATTTTTACAGTTTTGTCACTTTAATGAATGCAGAAAAAACACGTGTGTTGATTAGTAGCTAGCGTGTGGTAACATAACTATGTTATGCATGGTGACAGCATTATTCTCCTGTCATGTATGAGACATGAAATGATGCCTGTCAGGATGGGAGGAACATGTAAAACTTACTTAAGCCCTATGTCAAGAGCATCCTGATCATGAATCACACTCATTTTCCATTCACATTGTTGTAAATCAACAGAATACATTCAAGATAATTTACAACTATTCCGGGTTTATACATGGATAATGGTTTTTAAAAAGTGATTGTTTGTGTTAGGAATAGATTTCTGTTATGTTGTGTGCTGTCATATAAGTCTGTTCAAAGTGACAAAGGGTAGTCCAGGGAGACTTGGAAGAGGAGGCCTAATTAAAAGTTTTTGTATTAATTATTTTCTTTCAGTATTGCAAAAGTAGCTTGTTACGAGCCTAAGACTTGAGTTACATTAATAAATCCCTGTTAAGTTATTGCAGCTATTCTTGCTGGTGAAAACCACCCTAAATTCCTTAAAGCAAGATAAGAATAGGATGCTTTAAAACCCAACAAACAGAAGTAAACTTAAACTTGACAGTTTTTAATTTAAATTCTTTTTGATACTAGAAGAAAATATCTATTGCTCTTTGTCTCATGAGCAGTCCTGAACATTCAAAAAATAATTCCACAAGCTTTTGAAAATCAGTGTTGCAAAAAGTGAGTGTCATTCCCATTGATTTCTGAGCCTTAGGTTACACTTTGGTCACATTGTCAAGCTCTTCTCTGTAGCTGCAAAGACTTGAAAGTTTGAGGGGAGCTGTACCATCACCCCCACCTCCCTTTTCTTTAAGTGAAAACTAGTATTCTCATAAAATCTTGTGAAGGATGAGCTGAGGTCTTGAAGCCATTGAATACCTTGAAGGTCCCCATAAAGTTCTGAGCTGCAAGGAGTGATGATAGATGTCTGGAACTGGCTTTGAAAACAATATGAGAAGATCTGAGAAAAATACAGGTTTATTGGAAACTGTAAGGAAAAAACCCCTTCTAAAATTTATGTAACAGAATCTGAGAAATAAAGACCTGGAAGATATCTCATGTTTTGCTGTTTCATTGCCTTGCTCTGAGGTAGGAGAGGTCACATTGCAATGTTTTGTAGCAGGTATTTACCTGACACGCTACTGAAAACCTCCAGCTTAATTTTCATAACCTTTGTAGGCACTCTTGTAGAATGTTGCTGTCCTTGTTATTAAATAGAAAGATGCTCTAAACTTCCATCTAGCCTCTAACCTTTCCCTGCTGTGAAACAAACCAATTATTCTGTTTCATCCTCAACAACTGTGCAGAATAGCTAACCACTGTATCTCTTTAACCATTTTTGATATACATGAAAACTGCTATGTCTACTCTATCACCTTACGCACTTAAAAATTCATCATTTAGCATTTGCTCTGGAGTCTTTCAGGCTATGAAATAAGCTGATATATGATTCCCTGGACCCTTTTTATGTTAAGGAAATGACAGTGCTTACCTTTCACCTGCTTTTTGTGACTTCTCAAGGACAACAATTCAGAAGAGATTCTCTTGGCTTTAGGGTACATTTCAGCATGCCTCACTGACTTTAATACAGTCAATTTATCCATTCTCTATCATGCCCTTTAACCATTCTACCCTTTTCTCTACCTACCTGCTAATATTAATTGCCTGAAGTGGCTAGTCACAAATTTTGTGAATGTTAATGCAAAAGGGCAACTCGGCCTTCTTGTCATCCATGATGTGTTTGCTGCCTGCTTCTTCAGCGACGGAGCTAGTCAGACTGCCAAAGCGGTCTTGCTCCCTGTGCAGCAGCCCATGGCTTCTGCTCCCCCTCCCTCCAGCTCTGCAGTGGTGCCACTGCCTCACCTCCTCGCCCCAGCACCTGCTGGCACTCAGCGCTGCTGCTCAGGGCGCCCTTCATCCGAGTGCATTCTGCCTCCAGGATCTCAGGCGTTCCCTCCCTGTTTGTTACGCTTGAATGAAAAATAGCTGCCCACCTAGTTGTTTCTTCTAACTTAGAATACATAAATAAATAAGTAAATCTGGGGACCTGGGGCATCTGTGTCCTGCAATATTACCATTCCTGTAGCTCTCAAGTTCATTAAAGACTTTCTGTATTAACGTAGTTAAGGGTACCTGCCCTTGAGTGCTTTTGTTGTCTGCTAGAAAAGTGTCAACGTAACAAATTTTGAAAATATAAGATTAGATTTATGTCCTTTCAGCTCCAACATTTTGAAAGACAATCTTGAAGCTAATATAAAAGCTAATACAGGGTTATCCTCCTAGGACAGATATGAAAGCATTAAACAGGTTGTCTTCAAAATAGAGCTTCCAGAGAGGTATTGCAAAACCTGGATGATTTTTTCATTACAGAAATTAACATCCTGCTAAGAAAATATAAGTAAATTCCTTGATTTCAGGCTAATGAAGCAAAAGCAACTACCATGTTTGCATAGTGGTCATAAGGTATCTTCAAGCATTATAATGAAATGTTGGGCATTTTTTTTTACTTCTATGGAAAAGAAATAAAATGTGTGTCTCAGCTCTTAATTTATGAAGGGGATATGCAATCAGAGCAAACCCTGCCTTTAAGAAGATCTTCTAGTACTGCTCAGAATATGTTTCAGTCACTGGTTTCTGAAGCCTGAAGGAATATTCTTGTGCCTTTGCAGGTAGATTTTCTCCTTTCCTGTCAGAAAGAACCCATGCCAAACATTATACTATTGGTGTAGCTTCAGGTCAAATGCACAAACCTGCTAAGACATAGTAGATTCTTGTTCAGTCTCAGATTTATGTCAGGTCTTCTTTTGACTGGTGTGTGGTAGGGAGATCAACTGAAGAAAAAAGTAGATGTTCTATGGAGATACCAAATCAGAACATTAATCACATATTTAGAACAATGGAGGGAGAGCAGAATTTTAAAAATAAACAAAAAATCAAACCAGAAGCCTGGGTGAAGGTGCATGGCAAATTAATGGGTTTTTACCTTTTTTTGTGGCTGAAGCGTGGCTATGAGGCAGAAGGGAATACAGTAACAGAATGGAATAGAAGGTAGGAAAAAACCCTGTCATTCTTCTTCTCCTGTACTTTGAGAAGATGGTAAATCCCTGTGCGCTTCACAGGCATCCCTGCGTGGTGGATTCGCTCCCCTCTTGCACTCAATCCAAACCGGTATATGAGCAGTTGTGATTCATAGGCCTTTTCCTTATTCTGGAGACACTTGCATATACTGGATCTCCTCCTGATGACCTCATTCAGCTGTCTTTCAAGTAGTCAAGCAAATTAATTTAACTTAAAATTAATAACTTGCCAAAAGACAATGTTTTATAAATGCTCATTGCCTTTGTGGGACTTATCTGAAATATTAGTCTAAATGATTGCATTTTATTACCATTCCGTAATATTTTGCTGCTCATAAAATAAGAATCAGTTTAAATGCAGTTCACCATTGTCTGCCCAGAGACATTGAATATCTCTGAAATAAATCCAAATACATCAGCAGCCTGTTAAATAGACATCATACTCCCATCTAGAAATCTTATTAATTTATATGTGTTTAAATGTTTCACATTCTCTTTTGTTGATCAAGCTATTAATTTGTACATTAATACAGATGGAAGTGTCAGCACTGCAATATTTACCGAGGAAATTCCAGATGTGCTGATTAAGCCAAAGCAAAATGTATGTCCTTCATGACCCTGTTAGATTGTCTCCATTTTTTTTAAGCGAATATATAGCACTTTACACTTGTGGGCATCCGGTCAGAATGAACAGCTAATTGCCTTAACATTATTATTAACTGAAAGGCTGCAATTTAAAAGCAACAGTTAAAACCTCCCCACTCGAAAGCTTGCTGCACAGGATTGCTTCCTTTGCCTCCTCTTCTCTGGTAGCTCTGTGATCAGTGCATTTTCAGTCAAGTCTCTTTACTGCCAATGGATCTTTGTTTCATCCTCCTTCTTAGGCTGCCTGCTTCCTGAGGCAGGGGTTCTTATTTTAGATGCACAGTATCTAGCAGGGATCTCAGGGTACAACCGTGACAGAGATCATCATGAACAAAACTCTTTAACAGAGTCCTGCTCTTCCTTCGAAGTAGTCTTATTTGTAGCGAGATTATTAACTGCATGACTTGCACTCATTTTCATCAACAGAGTGTTTTCAAATGTATTTGCCTATTTACTATTCATTGTTAACAATAATGGTGTTGCACAGGCATAAAATGGGTTTAATGGAGCAGAGAGCAGGATTTGAAATGTTCATCAGCCTCAATTTAACCTTGTGGAAGAGCCCTATGTGCCATTTCTACATTATGATAGTCAGCGTGTTTTAAAACTGTGCATCGATCAGTGAGTGGTGAGCAGTTGTATTGTGCATCACTTGGGCTTTTTTCCCCTTCTTTCTGGATTATATTCCTCTCCCCTTCTCTCTCCTTTATCATCATTATCATCATCATTATTATCATCATCACCATCATCATTATCATCATCATCATCATTTTTTTTTTTTTTAAATTGATCTCAATCCTTGAGGTTTGCCTTTTTCCATAATTCTCCTCCCCACCCCACTAGAGGGTGGCAGGGGTGTGTGGAGGGGAGTGAGGAGGTGAGAGGCTGTGTGGTACTTAGTTGTTGGCTGCGGTTAAACCATGACACACTCACAATAATGTATCCCGTCTTTGTTCTCCTTTCTTGGCATACTGTTCCCAGGTGATTTCTGCTCTATTCTTCTCACATGGCGGATTTTGAGCTGTCATTCCCTGAATCCTTTACTTTCAAATAACTGGTCATGTAACTTTTATGAATGTGTTGATAAGCAGTGTTCTTTGTTGGTAGATACCTGTTTGACATTGGAAATGGAGGTATAGTATCCAAATAAATTTCTGGATAGCCTCATAGACAGCATTTCCTTGCCAGTACATTCTCACCTATGCCTTCAAGACTTGCATATAATTCATAGGTGCAGAAAGGCAGACACTAAAAAACACTTGCAACCGTCTATAAAGCACTGAACAGAAAGCGCTTTAAAATAAATTAAACTTATAGGAAACACTGAGGTGCAAGCAAATGGTAAAGATGTAATTCCAAGGTACGGAGGGAATCATAGGAGAGCACCTAGAGACCACACCCTTCAGCCCTCTGGCTCTTTCTCAAGGAAGGCATTCCAAGAAGACCTGAGGTCTGTTTATATTGTCATTGGCTTAGAGACTGTGAACAAACCAATTCATCATCTTTTGCTTTGCAACTTTGAAATTGTACTTGTCTCTCTTCATAAAGTGCTTAGAATGCCTAGGGAGTAGCGGCTGTGGATAAATCACCTCTCTATGTCCTCTCACCCATGCTTGTCACATAACTTACACGCAGGTTCTAGGAGGAGCTTCTCTTTTCGTTCTTGTGGTATGCAAGAGAAGGTTAGTGGGCAATACAAATATTTGACTAAACTATTATTTGTTCTGCGTGATGCATTTTCAGTTGAAAACAGCTTCCTGAGAATTTGTTTTTTGATAAGAATAACAAGGGTCAGAAAGGGCAGGACTGCAGCTACAGTCTTGAAGCACAGCAAGAAAGCCACAACTGGATCCCTATCAGCCTGCATTTGATAGTTACGTCCTGCAGTCTACTGCCCTTCCATGGCACGAAAAGTCAAGCAAATTTTGTGGTTTGTACCAAAAAAAAAGTAACGACATTTATTGTAGGAGTCATACATATAGAAATCTGCTGACATTTCATAGCATTGAAAGGACAATATTTTTTTGCTTGCTTTTGGAGCCTGTAATTCCACTAGTTTGAGAAAGATAATGTAAGGTCTAAGGCGACTCTATAAATATCTGAGTTTTGTGGTGCCTTCAAACAGCTCAGTAAGGAGTTCAGAGGGAGCAATGGCATACAGAGAAGGGATGCCTGACTGAAGAGAAGGACCACACTCATAGGGGAGACATGAGAAATAAGGAGTGTTGTGATCAATCCCATGCACAGTTCAAAGAAGCTATAAAAGGGAAGAAGGCTATCTTGGAGAATCCTTTTCCTAGACAAGTAAAATTTCTGTCTCACTATGGTAAAGGAACAGCATAACTGAGAAAACAATGATGTGTATGGTCTGATGAGGAATGTTCAGACCTTGCTCAGCACTGCCTGGCTAGGTAAAGTCTGGAGGAAGGGGCTGGTGGAAAACCGTCACCCAGAATGCTTGAGCAGATATGCTCCTCAAAGCTTGTTCCTGTCTCTATTTCTCAAAGTTAAAAGCATGCTTTTTAAAAATACATTTTTCTGTTCTCCCATACAAACCATGTTACATATAGTAGGTATAGTTACGATCACACTAGACAGAAGGGAAGGATCAAGATTTTTCCTGACAAGGATGATTTCACAGTGCCTGAAAAGAGGGTGACTCTGAAGCAGGGCACAGAAAAAAAGCACAAAAGCAAACTCCAACTGGCAGCGGAATTTCACAGGGGGGGACAACCCCCTGCAGCACTGTGCTGGGGGAGCTGATGAGTTTTCCTTCTTCTTCTAGCAACACTCAGTCTTCAGAGTGCCTGAGAAGGAGCACCCGAGACCTACAACAAGCACACACGGTGTATTGTTATGGACTCTAAGACTCCATTAGCAGAAGTCATACAAAAATTATTATTAGAAATATTACAATAGCTCAGTCCCTCTACCAACAGGGGCAGATAAAGCACCAAGCTAGTGTTCCCGAGGTCTTTCCTTTCCATGTGATGTATTTGGGTAAAAACAACAGACAAGAGAAAACCATTAAGCACACAGAGCGGTAAATTATTTCCTTTGGTCTTCCCTCCTCCTGTAATGGATGGTGAAACCGCTTGGTTTACTGCTCTGCTGTTTGTGACTGAGGGTTGATCCACGCAACGGGAGAAGCTGCATTTCTATGGCTGTTCCTGCGAAGGGCCCTTCATGACCTTGCTATGTTCCCATGCTGGGGACGAAGGTGTGGAAGAACACAGGCTGTGCCAGTGATCAGCAGTCTGATGGCAGAGCCAGTGCTTAGGAACGATATGTGGATTCTTAGCCTATGTTTCTGAAGTTGCTAAAATACTGTCTTTTGATAAAAATTAAGCTAGCTACAACTTGGCCATCTTTACCTGTAACAGGAATTGAAAGGAAAAAAAGGTGGTAACTCTAGGAAAACATCTTTTAAATAAAATTCTTTTCTAATTTAATACCTGATAAATGCTGCTAGGGAATAAAGAAAAAAATGATTTTTCTCAGAATTTTTAGTGCAATATTCCTTTTCAGCTGACAGTAACTGTGAAAGTCTACTCAAGGTTAATAGTTTGAAGTCGTGAGGACACATAATAATCTACCAATTAATCTCAGTATCCAGCAGCTGTGTGAAAAGCAGTTCATACAGCTAAACAAAACAACAGATTCATTGGCTTTTTAAACATTAATGCAAATAGTTAGCTTAATGGCATCCTTTCAGGCTCATGGGCACCCTATCACCCATGGTTTGCCTGCAGGGCCTACTTCATCAATTTCTTCAGAGATTAAGAGGAAAAGACGACAGTTGTTATTCAAACACAATTGTTCCCGGCCTGAGCTACTCACTAGCTCTCACAGCATCACAGCCGATTATTTGTATGAGTTCAGTATATTAACCAAAATTGATAGAATTGCATTCATTAATGTTCATTTGCTCACGTGGCCTGGGGTTGCTCATCCGCTGATGTATGTTAAATCTCTGAAGTACTCGGGGGTCTACCCAGGGAACAACAGAGGTGCTCTGTAAATACAGCCCATCTGCTTCCCTCCATCACTAAATGTATAGGGGGAACCAAATTCCCGGGAGTGGCTGTGGAAGAGCCAGGCAGTACAGGGATGTTCCGTAAGATGCAGGTTCATTCTGCAGTGCCACCTAACCTTACTCCAAAACAGAAAAAGAAATATGACTGCACAGACTGGCTCACAAAGGCAGAAGTGGTGGGTGCATTATTCTCTTTGAGATGCTATTAATTTCTCACTGTTGTTTCTGCTTGTTCCACGAAACCAGAAAGGACAACCTGGGTTAGTGATCAGCAGGCTCAGTGCTGCTCTTAATCCCGCTGTGGACAGGAAGGGTCTTGTACAAAGGCATTGTTGTTTATTCTTTTAGTTTAAAAAAGAAAAAAAAACAACTAGGGGTTTATTGTCCCATTTTAATTTCCCTTGTTTAAATTGTGTGTGATAGTCTAATTCCTCTATATTTTGCTAAATTTTACTGAGAATTGTGTGCAGCTGAAATTGCCATATCCTACTGTGAGTACTACCAGAATTTTTCAGCATGGAGAACATTATGGGAACAGTGTTTGCATTGTTAAAGAAAAGATTATGTTAGTAGAAAGGCATGAAGTTGTTTTGTAGATGACCAGAGCAAGATAATTTAATTTTTATGGATGAAGCTTTACTTGGCCTAAATAGTCTTCAGAGGACTGGGAGAAGCTTATCAAATGCTGAAAATAAAAGCAAGTTGAGAGGTAAAGATCTAGCGTTAGGTGACAATGGCAATGATTATTTATGTGAACACTTCATGTGTGCACAAAAAACCAGAAGCAAGCAATGTCAAAAAAAAAAAAGAAAATCTGTGCAAACCAAGACCCCATGGTTTCTTCCAGGATGCTGCTTTCCTTATCTTTTGAGCTCTGGCCTATTAGCAGTGCTCAAAATTTCTTAGTGATGGCTGTGGTGCCTTATAAGAAGTTTCTAACTGGAAACTGGTTTGGAGTATATCATACTGTCTAGTTCACAGCACATCTTGTTCTTAAAATTCAGCACCCACAGGACAAATGATATTTTAAAATACCTGACTGTTCCTGAAGGAAGTTGAGTTCCTATGGCTGTTAGATTTCTTTGATGTATTAATGTGGCTCTGTTTTAAAGAAATGGCTGGTATGCCAATGTTGATTTCTTGCTCTAGTAAGTAATGAAGCTTGGCTGGAAGAAAGGAAACACAATTCTAGTGAACAAAATCTGCTATAGTGAAATTAGGCCTGGGTCTGCATTGCTTCATGGCAGTTAAACAAAAAGTGCTTTCTTAGCACTGATTCAAAGTCTAAAACCCCTTGGTCCCTGACGTAAGGAGAGGACTTTCTGCCACTTTAGTGTCAGGAAAAATATTGCCAAAGTCAAACCACCAGTGGCCTCCACTTCGTAATCATGTTATGTGTGATGCAACAGAAACACCACCTTAATTTGCAGTTGTGTTCTTCAGTAGCTTGACATTTCCTTGAACAAAAACTGTGTTTCTTCAGATAAACAGGTTTTCCCTTCAGATAAACATGGAACCCATTTCTTTAAAGGTATTGTAAACACATCCTTGTTTACAATGGAACAATTCAGAGAACAGGCTTGTGTCTGAGACTGGGGAAAACACCCCCAAGCATGTATCCAACAAATTAATCAGGAAATGTTTGGATGTCTCTATTTCTAATCCAGTTGATTTTGTATTCGCAGTAGAAGAGCTGACTTGCTCTGAGGTGTTTTTTGTGTCCTTACAAAACCTTGCTTTTCCAGTCTCCCTGTGCCCCTGCCCTTTATGATCAGAATAATTTCTGTTCCTAGGATTTGTGCCAAGAAAACTAAACAGACTATTGGAAATCCGGATGGCATAAGTGTGTGGAATGTCTCCAGATCAGCTTTAATGATTTGTATGTTGCATGCTATAATTCGGTTATGAGAATAATACCAATTTTTAAATGCTAATGAAGCAAACAGCAAAACCTTGGGTGATTCCTCCCCCCTACCCCTTACAGCCCCCCCATCCCACCCCCATTCATTTTTAGCCAGTTCTTCTCAGATCTGTGGAACAGTTGCTTGGAGCCTTAATATTTCGATTCAGCTTCTTCAATTATTCATAATACAATAACCCTGCAAGGGCTAAAACAATGGGATTCCCCCTGTTTGTGGAAAACAAATCTTCCAGCTATATTTAATATTTAAAGCTATCTCAAGCTATTACTCAGTGGAACTGGCAGTGGGAAATCACCATTCAGACACCTACACAGATCAATAAAATATCAGAAACAGAATGTATATGCACTGGTCATTATCAGTTGCTCTTTATGAAGCTATAAATTGTCTCAGCCTTTCAGGAGGTAGTTGTTGCCAGCAGAGCTGAGTCACATCATCCATGCATTAGGAAAAATGGGGTGGCTACTTTATTTAGCTGCATTAGAAATCGTTCTTTGTAGCAAGGCTTTAAGTCAAAAGGATCTCACTGAAATATCATAGATGGCTTGTTTTTTAAAGATGCATGCCATAATTTTAAGAGAACAACATGAAGTGTGTATCACAAAAAATATATAGGGGTAAGACAGCTGACAGCAGTTGCTGCTGCCAGAAGCACTCCTCCTGTTGGACTCCAGAGCCATGCTTTCTTTGCTTGTTTGTGCAGAGCCTCTATCCTCTTCAGCTTCTGTTCTACATGTGAAAACTATACTTGTACGTGCATTATATAATCCTTGTTGGTATAAAATCTCTGTCAAAGCTGTTAAAACTCTTCTCACTAATCTTGCCTTCTTTTGAGAAGTCAGGTGTAAGTAACATTTACAGCATTGCTAACTGCGATTACAGTGCTGAAAGAAAAAGGAAATTCTTAACAACGAACAGCGTTTAAGAAACGCTGCATTATCCCTAAACATATTTTTACCTTCACTTTTGGATAGCATCTGCCTAATGCTTTATCCAAGTCCAATAAAGGAAAAAATAGGATATTAAGGTGGAAAGGGCAAGGCAAGCAACAGGATAACTGCTCAAGAGAAGAGGAAGGAAGGACTGAATGAAACAGCCATTCATCAGGAGGAGTAAGGATTGACAGGGTCAGAGCTTCAAAAACTATTTTTACGTCCTGGACCTAAAGGTATAGCACAACGGCAGATTCTGCTGGCTCAGGAGAAGAGTTGGCCCTTTGTTACCTGGTGTCTCAACAGGGATCCCGTGTGCTGTGTTAACTGTTCTGTATTGCTGAGGTCTCGCAGACAGATTGCCACCATAGCCTGTGTAATGAGCCAAAGAGGATCCAGGCTCTAGCGAGCTCTGAAAGCATTAACTGGTTGCTTACATTAACAATATATTTGTTGTCTGTAGTGGAATTGGTGTGGGGAGGTGTGAGAGGGGGTGGGTTTTACTGTTCTGTAAGACTGAAAAGAACCAAACCCAGATGTATTGATCCATGATGACATACAAAAAAAAATCTGAAAAATAGGAATTAATGGAATTCTGTTGTTCAGCTAAAGTAAAATAGAATTACAAACCTTTCTTCCCTTTGTTGTAAAATAGCTTTTAGAATCTTTTAGTCAGTCTCTAAGTTATGACATTATACCTTAAGATAAAGACAGAAGCAACATATGAAAGCATGAGTCTTGCAGGCTGGTCCCCTAAAAGACTCCTAGAATAACTGGAGATCCTAAATTAATTGGACATCCATCAAATCCCTGTACCGGGCTCCAGATATTATTTCCTACACAGTGATAACAGTGAACTTGGGTTTGGTCTTGCTGTAAATGGTCGTAGAAAAGAACCACTTTGGTGCCATAACTGGTCGGTGGTCTATCAAAGCATGTCTGGTGGAGATAACAGTTAATTGTCAGCCCCAGACCTACTTGAGAATTCAATCCTCTCATCTCTGTCATCATGGAGGGCAAGCATGGGAATAAGAAATGTAAAGAATAGGGAACACATGGAACACACTCTCTGACAATTTTTAATTTAACAAGTGACTGGCAATACCTAGTGACAATGAAAGCAAGTTCTGTCTTTCCTGCCAGGGGAGGGATTGTGTGGCAAGAGTAGAGCCTCTTTGAAGTAAAGGTGAATGTCTGAAGTCAGCAGCAGCGCAGGCCAGCTTTAAATCTCTCTTTGCTGGGCTGTAAATCCTAGTTCTCCTCGAAACTGTGTTGAACAGTGTTACAGAAATAGCTTTTTTCAGACAGGTGTGGGTTTTTCTTCAGGCATGAAAGCTGTAAAATTCAAAAGGCCAAAGGAAAGCTATTTGAACTCCTCATCTAGCAAGTGTATTAAAGCCTGTGATATTGGCAAAGTGCTGCTAACTCTCCTCATTTCCAAATCAACAGGGTAAGCTGAAAAACTGCTCCATAAAATAAAATCAATATAAGGAAAAAAAAGAATTATTTCCTGAAATTTGGCAATACCTTTTGACGCCGTTTGCCAGTAGTCAAGCAACGCTTTCTTTTATACAGCAAATTAAAAAATGCTACAGACCTTTATCTCTCAAAATCCTCAGATAACAAATTAACACAGAACTGGTTTGCATGGCAAACACCTCATACTAGTGTCATCATGCAGCACAGAATCACAGACTGGTCAGGGCTGGAAGGGACCTCTGGAGATCACCGAGTCCAAGCCCCTGCTAAAGCAGGTTCTCCTAAAGCAGGTTGCACAGAATCACATCCAGGCAGGTTTTGAATGTCTCCAGAGAAGGAGAGTCGCCAGCCGCTCTGGGCAGCCTGTCCCAGTGCTCCGTCACCCTCAAGGTAAAGAAGTTTTCCCTGATATCTAGGTGGAACTTTCTGTGCTTCAGTTTGTGCCTGTTGCTCCTTGTCCTATTGCTGGCGCTACTGAAAAGAGCCTGGCCCCGTCCTCTTGACACTCGCCCTTAAGGTGTTTGTAGCCATTGATGAGATCCCCTCTCTCAGCCTTCGCTTCTGCAGGCTAAACAGGCCCAGCGCTCTCAGCCTTTACTCACCAGGGAGATGCTCCGGTCCCCTCATCAACTTTGTAGCTCTGCACTGGCTCCTCTCCAGTAGCTCCCTGTCTCTCTTGAACTGGGGAGCCCGGCACTGCACACAGCACTCCACATGCTGCCTCATCAGAGCAGAGCAGAGGGCAGGATCACCTCCCTCGACCTGCTGCCCACGCTCCTCCCAAAGCACCCCAGGATCCCATTGGCCTTCTTGGCCACAGGGCACACTGCCGGCCCGCGGGCAACTTGCTGCCCACCAGAACCCCCAGGTCCTTCTCTGCAGAGCTGCCTTCCAGCAGGTCAAGCCCTCGCCTGTACCGGTGCAGGGGCTGTTCCTCGCCAGGTGCAGGACCTTACAGTGCCTTTATTGAACTCCATCAGGTTCCTCTCTGCCCACCTCTCCAGCCTGCCCAGGTCCCTCTGAATGGCAGCGCAGCCTCTGGTGTATCAGCCGCTCCTCCCAGCTCCGTATCGCCAGCAAACCCGCTGAGGGTACGCTCTGTCCCTCCATCCAGGGCACTGATGAGCGAGTTGAACAGGACCGGACCCAGCACTGACCCCTGGGGAACAGCACGAGCTACAGGCCCCCAGGCAGCCTCTGTGCCGCTGGTCACAGTCCTCTGAGCTCTGCCATTCAGCCACTTCTCAATCCACCTCACCGTCCACTCACCTGACCCACACTGCCTGAGCGCACCCATGAGGCTATTACAGGAGACAGTGGCAAAAGCCCTGCTGAGGTCAGGGTAGACAACATTCACTGCTCTCCCCTGGTCTACCCAGCCAGCTGTTCCATCATAGAAGGCTGTCAGATTGGTCAGGCATGATTTCCCCTTGGTGAATCCATGTTGACTACTCCTGATAACCTTCTTTTCCTCCATGTGCTTCGAGATGACCTCCAAGATGAGCTGTTCCACCACCTTTCCAGGGATGGAGATGAGGCTGAATGGCCTGTAGCTTTCTGAGTCCTCCTCACCCTTTTTGAAGGCAGGAGTGACATTGGCTTTCCTCCAGTCCTCAGGCATCACTCCTGTTCTCCATGACCATTCAAAGACGATGGAGAGTGGCTTGGCAATAACATCTGCCAGCTCCCTCATCACTCACGGGTGCATCCCATCGGGGCCCGTGGATTTGTGGGTGTTAAGTCTGCTAAAGTGATCTCTAACACGATCTTCCTCCACCAGGGGAAAGCCTTCCTTTCTCCAGACTTCCTCTCTTGCCTCCAGGGTTTGGGAAACCAGAGGGCTGGCCTTGGCAGTGAGGACTGAAGCAAAGAAGACATTCAGTAACTCTGCCTTCTCAATCTAAGAATCTAAGACAAAAGGACTTGGAAAAGATTATGATAATCTACTGGAGAATAAGAACAAGGGCAGAAAAATCTAAAGATGTTTTTTCCATCTAATTCAGGTGAGGCTAGTAATTTGTACTGATCACCTAGTATTAGCAACCATCCTAACAGCACACTACAGGAGTTCTTTCATTGTAAACCACTTGCTGCCTTGTGGAATTCAGAAATCAGGGTCAAGACAGAACAAGATATACCTTATCCCCAACATTTGCCAAAAAACCATAAAGACCAACTGGAGAAGCCTTATCTTTCAGGAGAAGCTGCTGTGACTGATCGCTGGTGTCAAAGAAGACTGGCACTCTCACTCACAAATATCAATACTTCAGCTGTCATTAACTCTTGCTAGTATTGTTAAATGGAGTTCTGCAAACAGATGAAAAGGGAGGACAGCTGCATCAAAGATGATATAATGTTCAGGAAATTCTGAACTAGACAATTAACAAGAGAAAAGAAAGCTATGTAATCCTAGATCAAAAGTAACAACTTGAGACCTCTAGATATAATTAGCTAAGTTGTGTTGGGATTTCTTTAACTGCTATGGCATCTTATATCATCAGAAAATTGCCTCCTTTTGACTCCTTTTAATATGCTTTCTCTTCTCTAGACTTGCTAATTAACAGCAAAAATGCAAGAAGTGGAGGATGAAGGCTGTTTTGCATTCAGTAACAGAAAAGTAAAATTGTCATGTACTCATTCAGCAACATAGATACACTTCTGTTTTAAATACCAGTTTAACTTCTGGACAAGGTCTTGCTGTTTCTTTCTTGGATGTGACATTATATTTGCTTATAATATATTATCACAGGTTTTACACATGGTTTTCTTTGCTCATCATCCAGAAGTCTACATAGATTTCAAAGAGATCATGGGCGTTGTATAACTCTGCTCTTTCATGCTCTTCCTTATAGAAAACATGTCTTTAATGCTAGCAGTTTTAGATGAAACCTTGGAGACACAGTTTAAGCATATGCAGCCTTGTCACATGCCACTGCAGGCAGACTTCAGATGGGCAGCAGTACCCACAGCTGAGATCACCTTGTATGGACCTTGGAGAGGTTACTTGGGATTTTTTAGGTGAGTATGAAAGCTTCATTTATATAGTAGAAGTCAGCGAATAGAGGAGACTTGCCAGGTTTCTTGGCTGTGAACAACCCTGAGCACCACCACCACAACCACCCTAACTTTCCATGTTCCCAGGTAGAAGAGAGATAGACTTTGCCTGCTTTAGACTTTTCCTAGCTGAAGTCTTGCCTCAGGGAAAGCTGTAAAGGGGGCTACCTGCTACCTAATTGCCACCCATTCCTGGCAGTGGCGAGGCACCCAGCCCTGCCTCTTTGAATGGAGATTCCCTTTCATGATTCCTAAGTACAGCTGGAGCTCAGCCTCTCTACGTGCTTTCCTACAGCAGGGTCTTTCAATCAGTACCTCTCCTTCCATTGCCTAGGAATAAGAAAGTCGTGGTGTGAAATATTCAGAGTTTACTTCCGCTATCTGTGGACACAATATGACTTAGTTTGGCATGATAAAACAGGATCTGCCCTACGCTTTGAGTGTTCACATGGGTGTTCGTAGGAAGGCGTTACTAAGCGTACCAGTCGCTTACCAGCTGAACCAGAAGGCTAGGGAGTTATCTTGGGTGCTTTACTCATGTTAACAGTGCTTCCAAGGAGATTCCAGATAGCATTTCCTACAATGAGGATTATATTGATGATATTGATGAAACAAATTACTGGGTTTCCAGGGGTCTCCAACTGTACTCAAAATGTCCCTAATTAGTGCAGCCTACAATCATCTTCTGAAATCACAAACGTATCATCCCATAATAAGTATCTTTCATCATTCTGCATGAACAATTTTAAATAGAAAATGTAATTCCACCTCCACCTTCAACTACCCCTTCTCAGCATAAGCTCTATGGAGCCAAGAATTTAGGCTACTATACTCTGTTATAGTACTATGGCTTGTTTTATGTACCTTATTCTCTGAATATATTTTTCTGCAACAAATTAGAAATACTGAAGCCTCAAGACTCTGAGCTAGAGCTGTTTTTTAAATTCATAAAAAATTAGAAAGACCCATTAATAAATCCCTTTAGTTTTGTGGCAATCGCAGCATGGACAGTTTCCATGGAAACATTTGCAGGAGCAGGAAGTGTTCATTTTACAATTACATTATAAGAGGTAGTTAAATTTTTGATCAAACACATATTAGAGCATAGAGAATGCCTAGCCAAGTGCCTCACACTGTTAAAAATAGAAGTACTGCAGTATCCATGCAGTGCTGTCTGGAATAACGTGTGGAGAGAGGGGGAATCTGCAGAAAGTGAAAGAGCATCTGCAATTTCCACCAGTGAAAGGCCCCAGTACTTGGTTCCTATATGGCAAGGATGGAGCAATGGCCTGGATTTGGCTCATGCTTGCAGTCTGACCTCAGATGTGCTATTTGGCTCTTTAGCCATCAGGACAAACGTAGGATGTGATGACTGCAGCATTTCACAATTATCAGGTAGATAATGCTATAAATCATCCCGATCCAGATGATCTGCCACTTTAATACAGGTCACGTGGATTTGGCAGTATTGTTTGCGATTCGCTAGCCCTGATATATGTTGTAGTCCAGCCACAAGGAACATCACATAGGATAATTAGGTGCCTGAAAGTTAGTTAATTTAGGCAATTATCCTACAAAGTCTACTCTATAATGCTGCAAGTAGACTGCTGATGGTACCACAGTTATATATTTTCAGTTGAAACCAGGTCCATATGTCCTAAAAGCGCATATACAAGTCCTAGTGAATTTCTGGGGGAGAAAGTGTCAAGCAGCAAGAGAAGCTGTAAGAAGCTGGGCTGAAGGGAAGAGGCTCAGCAATGGGAAAAGACCACTCCAATAAGTGGAAGGACACTATGGATATGCTGCTAAAGAGAAGCACATGTAAAGGCTCTTGGCCCAAGGTGGGAAAGGTCCAGATAGCCAAAAGGACCAAGCATAAGGTTCCTTGAGTTGGGGAAGAAGTAAGCAGAGGATGATCACCCAAGTGTAGAGAGTTTGGCCCAAGTGGTGGGAAGGACTAGTGGAGGTGGTGGCATCCTGCTGACAATATAAGAGCTAAAGGCAAGGTCCTCTTGGAGTAGAAGGTACAAAATCTGGTGACAGATTTACAGAGTTATTGCCAGAAGCATGTGTGTGTACCCACAACAGGTGTCAAGGATGCTTCTGATATTTACCTTTCAAGAAGGAGCCTGCATTCTGATTAGTGTTCGGGCCAATGTGTCCTTGTGACTGTATTTCCTGAGCTAGTTATTCATGAGAAAACAAATCACTGCCTAAACCAATGCTAGGAAGTTGGCATATTTCTGCTTTTTTTTCAAAGTAACATATGAAATATGAAATTACTGTTATTAGCTCTGGAATATCTAATTCTTATCTGGAGGTTTTAATGGTCTTCAGATTGCAAGGGATGACTTGCTGATTTTCAGAAATAATGACTCTGACTTGCCACCTTCCAAATCATAAGATTAAAAAAAAATAATGAAGCAATACAGTTTTTCTTAAAAAGCTGTTTTCTCAGGCTTTATGATCATGTTTTCCTGAAAATATGAACACTAGAATTCCTATTTCTTAAATAAAATTTGAGAATTTGGATATATTGGAGCTTTAAAGAGTGCACTAACTATCGGAAGACTCATGATAATCATGGAAGTTTAAGGCACAAATGTTAAAGTCTGCAGCTTAAAAGGATTAGAACCTAAAATCTTTTTCTTGCAGTGCTTTAGGCAACTTAAAGTCAACTTGATCCTCCAGTGGTGCAGATTCTTTGTATATATTTATGTCTCCACAACATGCTGGTCGGAAAGGACATTGGATTGAGTATGGTTTATGCACGTTGCTATATATTAGTGAGTCCATGAGCTGGGAAGTGCTGAGGAGAAATCCGTTTAGTTTGGGGGTTAAAGTGAGACTGTGATTATGCTGAGTCCAGGTACTCGGAATACCAGAAATAAGCAGTAATTGTGACTCCAAAGACTCTACCACAGCTTTAATTTCTGTTGTCTTTTTCCACTGTAGCTCTACAATTTTTGGTATCAAATGCAACAGTTTGCCCCAGCAGTAGGGCTCGGCATCACTAACTACTTTGTAAAATGATCCCCCAGCCAGCCTGTGTAAGTGAGACAAAAATCCTGTGAAAAATGTGAGTGGTCATTAGGATTGCATCTCAGAAAGCCATTTTTGTAATGGGACCTGATGAGCGTAAGCTTTGTGGTTTCCTACTGGTTCACTGGACATCAAGTGCAGAGGCTTTAAATCCACATTTATTTGCAAGGAGAAAATTGAATTAACTTACAAAATCACTGCTAATTTTTAGACAAAGTACCCCCTGTCATTGAAACAACTCTAGAAACCAGAGCCTTCTGAAGGTAGAGCTGCAAGCTTCAGGCACAGACCTTTTGCATACATGATGCCATCAGCACGGAAAGATTTCTATGCTCAGTGCAGAGCTGGCTGTAAGGATAGGACCATATTCCATGGTCCTATCTGCTCTGTCAGGCTCCTCAAGCAGCCACGCTCTCCAGGGAGTGGGAAAGCCCCTGCAGGCTAGTCATCCTTCTCCTGTTCCAGGTGCTGCTTCAGAGGAACTTTTTTTACTGGGTTAAGCTCTGATTGCTCCAGGGTGGCTCTTCAGAGACATCACTTTCCATGTGGCTGCTTTTTTTTTTTTCTTTTCCTCTTGATTTTGGAATGGTGGGTGGAAGGGAAATTGAATGGATTGTGACCTTTCCTTAGTCTTTTGCAGCTGTATAGATAACATGCTGAGAGGAAATTGTTTTGTAAATAACTATTCCAGAAAAAGAGCATTTGCCTTAACAGCTAGACATTGTGATCCCCTGAGTATATGTATGTTATTACTGCTAGTAGCTGTCTGGGGACACTGAGCAAACATTTACTACAGCCTGAAATGAATAAGACAGGGCTTATGGTAAATGAATGCCCAATTTTTCTCATTAAGAGAAAGAAATACTTCAGGAATCAAGAGTCCAGCTTAAGCAGTGTGTCATATTGCCACTATGCTGGAAAGGCATGTCAGGGAGGACAGGAAAAGTGCTGGGAAAAACAGGACGAAGTCAAAAGATCAGTTTTTCCATTTTTCCTTGCTCTTTCTGCAGATTGAATGGTGCAGAAAAAGAATTTTCCAGGTATGTAAGAGAAAAGCAGCATATGGATTTACTGACTGCAGGAGGGGAGAAACATTGGGTTTAATTTGAAAGGGGTAGCAGTGCTGAACCTCCCAGACAGAGGTTGGGGATGAGGAGCCTCTGTGCTGCAGGGTTTCACACCATGCTGCAGTCCCCAGAGCAGGGACTTGCAGGGGTCATGTAGAAGGACTTCAAATAAACATATAGGCTGCCAGGCAGGAGTCTTTCTACTTGCCTGACAGGTTTTTGGGGTGCATTGATGGGTATGTAAGGTAACTAAGTAAGACTGAACTTCCCCAGGTGCATTTCCACTTTCCAAGAGATGTTTGATATTTGTCGCAGCTTGCACATTTGATTGACAAATTAGAAGCATCAGATCACTGTCAGATACTCATAAATCATTTGATTAGGTGCTGTGCAATGCATGACAGCCACAGTGTTTCAGCAACATTTTGCTGCACAGGAAGGTTGGTGATTGAAACCAAAACAGATGACTATCCAGTGCACGTACCTAGGTGAATAGTAAAATGTAAATAATTCCAATGAGAACCTGAAGCTGAAACAGGCCCATTCCTGGAGAGTATGGAATTACATTATATTTAATATTTAATTACCCATTAACACCTCCGGCAGGGTTTGAATATTCAACTGATTTCCATAGCTCGCTTTGAAACCCCTATTGCTAATCATTTTTCATTCTATTCAACATAAGTTATGAGCATAAAATGATGAAATGGGTAGAGTTTTTAAATTATTATTATTGTTATTATTGTTTGCCTAGAATGAAACCACAAATCTTTCCTAAAGCCTGTTTACATTGTAAAAATACATTAACTGGCAAAAATTTATAGATATTTTTTAAAAAATTATGTTATCTGCAGCAATTGTCTCCTTCCTTGATAGTAAATCTGAACAGTGGCAATTTTGTAAAACAGAAAAGTTTATTCTTTAATCTATAGTGTTAAGGACTTTATTTAGCTAAGAAGAGGAAAAATGTATTTGGTGCATGAATAGGATCTTCTGCCTTTGATGAGATGTTTCTTCTTTATCTAAGATCCCTCTGATAGATTTCAAAACTTCTTCAATAAAGGTCCACACTAGCTACTGATGGGCAGGAACATACTGAATGAGCTCCTCCAATCATGTAAAACTTGAAGCATTAAACAAGCAGAGGGAAAAACTAAATTTCATGCTACGACCTAATAGAATAACTTTCTGTGAAACCTGTTTAGCACAGTTGCTTTGAATTCAGTGATGAGCACTAGGTCATCAGCCTATTTTCTGTTTCGGAGTTACCTAAGTCGTAAGAATCAGTTCAACAAAACAGCAAATTGTGTATTTTAGCATCCACAGCTGCCTTTAATATTCTGATAGTGGCTGAAAATGGAGTTTCTGCACATAATTCCCTGGAGTTTGATACCATGAACAGTAACTGAGTAACAGAACAGGCAGTGTAGGCAGCAGAAAGGCATGTAAAGGGTTACGGGAGGGTTTAAAGATGTCTCTAGTCACATTGCCTGGACAATTTAGTCTGGAAATTTCATATTTCCTGAAACTCTCTTATGTGGAATTTCTCTTCTGCAGACTGTATTTCACCCATGGTGAAGAGTTTTTAAGATTGGCTGATTTTAATTAGTAACTTACTGTTAAGCAAAACCGTGGTTCTGGCTACCTGGGGCTATGGGAACCTGTGTTTGTGAAGACCTGCTGCTTAAGCCCATAAACAATTATAATTAATTTCTAGTGGTTTCTTATTAGTGGAAGAGAGAAAACGCCTCTAAAATATAACCTGCAGAGACATTTCTACATAAGAGCAGATATTTGTGTAATGGAGTCTACCTGAAAGGTCTTCTTAGGAGAAAGATCTGGTTCTCAGGAGCACAGGTTGATGTCAAGTGCTTCTCACAAGCGTCTATGGAAGGGCTGCTCCCCTCCGTGGTTATCTTGTGGAAAAGCACAGGACAACCTAAAAGTTCTAATGGCATAGGCCAAGTTTGGTTAAATGAGAGGAGACATTGGAGGTTGCAAGATAACAATTTTGAAGAAATTGTTGGCCTCCTACAATTGTCTGTGATGGATATCTTTAAAAGCCCTCTTTTCATAGAAAGCAAACAAATGACTTATCTGGTGCCAATTTACTGTTTAGTGGGAAGAGCAAGGCTCACAATGAGCATTTAATTGAAGATCAAAAAAGTACAGAGTAGCCCAATAATTCATAGTTGTTAAAACATCTGCCCAGATGAAGTTTTATTTTCCTTCTGTTTGCATTAGTGCCATCTCTCTATATCTATAGCAGATGTCACTGTGCAGTTGCTGAAAACCTCTACCTCCATAAAGGGACTGTAGAGGCTGTTTAAGTTCCCCTAGTTTTGAAGGGAACATATATAATGTTCCTGTAGTCTAACTTACACCTTTCTCCTGGTTGCTGGAAACCCAGCAGCGAATAATTGGATTCAATCTTGCTGAGCTGCAAGACAATGTTATCACACAGAGCAAAATTATCAAATTATAAAATCAGAGAGGGAAAGGTCATGTGGTTGTGTGCATGAGGTTACCCACCAACCTGGCAGGTCCCTCCACCAGGAAAAGGGAATGGAATGTTAGGAAGAGAACAATCCTCTTGCCATGGCTGTTTGGTCATTATTTCTTGAAAAGGGTGCTGGCTGACCAACTGAACTGAGAGAAGCTGGCAAAAAGGGAACTTAAGAAAGGATGATCCAGGGTCTTCTAGTTGACGTGGTACTAGAAATTGTATACTCATCCGCCAAGCTGATGAGTTCCTCTGCTGTGGTTCTTATGCGTCTGTGGTCCTTTCACAAGCGTCCAAGTCTGCAGGGCAATCTCCAGGAACAGCCTTTCTGAAACAGAAACATTTCCTATGTCTGGCACTGACTGCACAGAAGTTAAATGTGTCTCCTGGACAATGAACTAAACGATAACATGCCAAAATTCTTTCCCATTAGGAAATGTTTAAAGATAACCAAGCCCAGAAGATGATGGAGGAAAGAGAGGAGAAAAGCAAAAATTGCAAAGGCAAGTAGAGTTTGAAGAGGAGGGCTGAGATCCAGAAGGTCCTCAGAAGACAGCCAGTTCTGCTGTGCCTTGAGCAGTAAAATTCAGGTGGAAAAATTAGAACAAATTTAGGGAAGGGAGGAGAGGATATGCATGGAAAATGAAAAGAAGGGGCTAGATGGCAATTTTAAAATCTGTAAAGAATAAACTAGCAAGGAAAACAGGATGGAAATAAGGAAGAGGATAGACCATGTGGGAGCTGAGTGGGCAGAGAGCTGGGAAGGGACAGGTGGCAGGTGGGTAGCTCTGCCGAGACAACACGTGTGCGTTTACACTAGCCTGCCTCCTCTTAAGGGAATTGAAGGAATTAATCAGATTTCTCTGAGATTTGCAGATCTTGGGTTTTGCTGAAGCTCGCAGATGCCTCCCAGAGATATTATTGAGATACCAGGTTTTCTGAAGCTCTACTTCCCTGGAATCTAGTGCAAAAAAAAGCCATTTGACTTTTTTGTTTTGCTGTCACCTTAGGGTCCTCGTGTCTGGGCTTCATATAACAAATCTGTAATATTAACGATCTGATGACAGCTCAATATACATTATTATACAGAGATTTTATTGTTGTGGCTTAGAAATATTCACATTATTCATAGGTAGCAAGGGCATAGCTGTATTGGGCAAAGAATTTTAAATAAGTGTTGATAAAGTGACATATCCTCATGAATTTTTCTACATCATATTTCAAAGACATTTGTACAACCTCAGGGAGTTATAGTCCTACCAGTAATGTGACATATAATTTTTCTTCTCTATGCAAACAATGTATTCTTGCATTATTTAATCCTGGGATTTCTTTACTAAGGGAATTTAAAATGTGTTTGGAGAATCTTTTATGTACTTGAGGTCAAATATTTAAACCATCATGTACCTCTGTACATCCCTGGACACTCATATTCTAAAGACATCAGACAGATGTTTTTGACCCAGGAAAAAGCAGGATGACTTCATACTGAGGCTATAACTGTGCTTTTATTAGCTTGTCTTCTTTAAAAAAAAAAACTTTTTTTTTTTTAAAAAAAGTATCTTGGCAAAAGGAATTAATCTGTAAGTGTGAATACTTTCTACTATTAAAAAAAATCCCAAACCAGCCAACAAAAAAACCCCCTGTCAACATAAAACTAATTGTTCTGCATGCACAGTATTTTTTCCTACAAAATCTTTGTAAAGCATGTTTAGCACATTAATGTTGGCTCTGATTTAGATCTCAGCATGGAAATTGTTCAGTGCTCCACTCATTCAAGGAGGAGCATCTTTCTAAGTAATTATGTTATTTCTTTAGGACACTTTTCATACCTCATATGCATCCAATCTATTGTAGAAATTACTTCATTGTCCCTTGGTTTTCAGTGGTGAATGATTAGAAAATCAGCTCTTATTTAAATCATGGGTAGTAGAAACAGGTCTTTAGCATGGGAAAGACTGATTCGTTCAGCCAGCACAGGGTTAACTTCAACATCACTATTTGACAGTTTAACTGGCTAGTATCCAGCCCCAGGTAATAGCTCACATTTTGTAGGACTGGCATATTTATCTTGTATTATTCACTTATTAATGAAGGCAGGAAACTGGAGTTCTTAAATGTGGTGTTTTAAGCTGAAATGCTTTAAAGTACACAACTGAATATAGCTTTTTTTTAAGGTTAGTCAACTACAGTGAATTCCACTACCAACCTTGTAACCTAACTACTTGTTAGGTTACAAGTCTCAGCTAAGCAATGATATACAATAGTCTGAAATGTGAATAAAATAACGTAGATACAGTTTTAGATTCATAACACAAAATATGACCTAAGTCTCTAAAATATGAGAATGTGGGATTAACAAAATATTCATGATTAAAAAAGCTGTAGGAATATTTTGTGATTTTTTCCCTTAGGTCTAAAAAACTTTAGTATTTACTCCAGGCTCTGGGTTCAAATGCAGGAAGAACAGAACCACAGAAAAGGGATGTTAGACCAAATTTTTGTATGCTTTTACAGTTGAGCACTATTAACCAAAACCTGTTCAATGTGTTTAATGTTGTAGTGAAAACATTGTGAATGATTCATTATGTGAAGCTTTATAAAGGGTTAAAAAACACCTTGGCTTAAACTGTGTGTTGTGCTTCAGAGGCTTAGTCAGTCATCCTTTTTCTCCAAGATAAGAGCTGTGATCAGCAAATAACTACTTCCACTGTACTTATTATAGTACCCACACATTTCAGATCGCGTCATTCTTTTTATCAAAGTGGATGTGTTCCTGAAGAGGTAAGAACGAGATAACAGATGTCTGCATCCTGCAGTGTGGAAAATCACTTCAGGCTTCATCGTCATTTCTGCAAAGGCAAATGGTGCAACATCTTCATCTCTGGGAAAGAGAAAATACTACTCTTGCATGCTGAGAAGCTTAGAGAACAAAGGTATCACTCAAGTGTCACGGTGTTTACTAGGATTCATGTCCTCACAAAACACAATAATATGATGGAATATTTTGCAAGTCCTTAAATGTGTTCCCAAAGATTTGAAGCTGCTTTCTGCTTCCCATTATTCTTGATGTTGATTGCAGTAAATATTTTATTGATGACTATCTATGCTAAGCACGAGAACCTGTCTCTGACAGAGGAGCACCACCACTAGCACAGCTTCCAGCAGCACTATTGGCTTTCCCCACGCAGGTTGATGCGGTGAGTTTTGGTGGGAACTGCTGTGCCACAAGATGGGAGTGTTTGGCCAGGCACGGGGATCTGGGTGGCGGTGATGAAGTGGCTGCCCTGGCAGGCAGCTGCTCCTCACCCTGCGCAGGCTGGCAGAGAGATGTGAGGAGGGCTGCCTGGTTTTTGTCTGAGCTATGCAGGTTATTAGCTTCTTGCTTTTACAAAGACCCAATTACAGCAGAAACTGCTTTCAAATAATTAGCACCAAATTTCCTCCTTGTAAGAAAGTAAAGAAGTTTAATCTAAGCAAGAGCCAGCAGCTTGATTTCCTCCCTCCCTGGAAGTCACTGCTGGGCTCAGACAAGATGTTCTTCTCCTCAAACGCTTACTGACACCAGAACCTTTCTTGCTGTGCTCCATAAGCAATGCTCAACGTTGCCTCCTTCACAGCGGCTTTTGTCTCACCAAATTCAAGTTGAAGATTGCGGGTTTTCTCTTTTTTTTTTTTTTTTCAGCACAAAGATAAAGCTCTTCAAAGTAACCACTGAGGGTGTGATTCTTCCTTTCAACCCACTCACTTGAAGGCCACTGTGGATGCATTTCTAAGAAATACTATGAGTGAGCACTTGCTTCTGCTCAGCCTTCAGATCTTGTGGGGTTGCAGCTGAAGCACACAGGCTTTTAGGTACAGAGGCAGAATGTGACTCTCATTCAAAGGGTGTTCTGACCGGACCAGCTTGCAACTCTTTGCACCAGTAACTTTTCCTCTATTTGCTGTACATTGCACTGCAGGTTTTCAGGTTTTCACCTATGAAAAGCGAGTCACCAGATCTGAGAGGAGCAGAGACAGAAAAGTGGAGGATAAAAGTCCCTTACCAACGCTGCAGGCAGGGATGCCTGCTGGTATCTGCAGAGGGTGCAGAGCGCTGAGAGGCTCTGCCGCGAGCTAACACCTGGATGGGTTAGGAGCCAGACTGCCCAAATGCCCTCTGCCAGCGGAGGGGAGAGTGAAGCTGCCCCTCTGGTTCCTGGGGGACCTGCTGGGGTCAGCTCCTCAGCCTGCCCTTGGCGTCTGCGTGGCGCTGGCTCTGAAGCCCCGCAGGAGGACAGGCAGGCTGAACGTACCTGGGGGGTGGCTCTGAAGCCTAGCAGTGCTCACCTAAGTAACAGCCACGTGCATATTCCATCTGTTGTTTCTTTACTCTCACAATAAGGGTTTTTCCTGAATACATCTGCATGAAGTTTGGAAATAACCTTTAGAAACTAGGAGACCTCTTTCCCTGTGTATTGGCAAAGGGAGGAAGGAGAAGGTGGCTCTCCTTGGCCTGCACTCTTCTATTCCTCATCTTTTTTTTCCCCGTTATCATTATGATGTGTGTTCAGACTATCTCAAGATTAAAATTAGTCCACCTCAGCTTTTCCAGCTAGCTTTAATTATGGATTTAATCAGTGTTTGCAACATATGCAGCCATCAAAGTCTTATTTATATGCATAGAAGCCATTCTGATTCATTACCAAGGCAGACTTGAGGTTATCATCTGTTATAGTCAGACTTAAACTTTTGACACAGGCTATTATTTTACTAAACATTTAAATTATTAAATGAAAGAATAATATGACAACATGACACATAAAGTCCCTAGAAAATTACTTTTTTCCACTTGATACAATTTTAAATAAGCAAATAACTTTTAATCAAATCTTTCATCCCAAAATTTAAGTTCAGCACTTCATCAACAGAGACATTCATACCACCTGCAGTATTTATACCACCATTTATACCACACCTAATACATGCTTTTTCTTGTTCAGGTAGGTAAGGTTTAAGACTATCAGGCTATGAATACCACGATGGTTAATCTGATGTGAAGATAAATCATGCCTGAATGTACTTTATTAGCACTATTGCTGAGTACAAGGCTCAGAAATAGGATCAATAATTGGCTAAACAGGGATTCTTAGGAGTATGAATCAGTATGCATCCTGCTGAAACTACTTCTTTCTGACAGCAAGCTTTTAGAAGATGTTTTTACTGTGAAAATGAAAAGCTAAGAGGGGCTGTGTTTAAACAGTTGTGGAAGGAAGCAGGCTTAAGGGAATTGTGAGTTATTTTTTAAAAGAAACTGGTATTATCAAGCTTTTTTTGTTTGTTTTGGTTAGTTTTGTTTTGAGTAGAGATACAATTAGACAGATGGATGTTTCCATGGTTTATGGCAGTCTACTAAATTACTTTTAATATCTTGCAGATAAACAGCAATAGCATACGCTTAAAAGTGCCTCAAGGTTAACAAATGCTTAAGAGCTTGTGCCAGTTCAGATGGTTTTATATTGGCCTTCAGAGCAAGGAATGAATTTAAGAGCGTGTCAGCTACCAAGAAATGCAAAATAGACAATTATTTGGTCTGCCAGTATTCTTTGACAGAAACCCTGCAGCTTACAGTGCAAATAATTCCATGAAAAGAAACTGCACAGTAAAAAGATCTTCTAAAAGCTTGCTGTCAGAAAGAAGTAGTTTCAGCAGGCTGCATACTGATTCCTTCACAAGGAAGAGTATTTAGTGTTCAGTTCAAACAAAGGCTTCTGCTACTTGTCTAGGTCTGTAATGGAGCTGACACTGTTATCATAATATATGTAAAGCAGCAATGTAGCATATTCAGTGTTTTCTCAATCCTCCAGGCTCCGCTAGACTTTAAAATGGTGGAGTGTCGTGATTGATAATCTGATACAGATGTTCTGGGTTTCGCTTCTCCTGTGATAAGTAGAGTAGTAGAGTTACACTGCTGAAAAAATGTTTAAACAGGCAAACAAAAAAGTGTCAAACTCCTATATCCTTCCATGAAGACAGAGGAGATACAAAGAACTGCTAATATGCTATTGGTACACTACAAATTGAGTGTCATGTTGCAATGTACTGAGCTAAAGAAGTCTATTTGAACCATTTCAATAAAGCTTTCTTATCAGAGTAATCCCTTCTTGCCACTACTCATTAAATTCAAGGTCAATTGAAGTCCTGTGGGGGAGTCTTTCACGTATTTTATGTGCTTTGGGAGAAAACCATAACACATAAACAACATCATAGCTTTCTCACAGAGCTAAGAGGTGGCTGAGAGGCCTTAAAATACAGTCAATAACAGATAGAAATACATAAATAAGAAAATAAGAATTGTACGATGGCTTGGAAATACGTATCATAGTTGATTACTGCCAGCACTATGTGCTACTGCATTGTACAGAGCACTCTGCCAGGAACGTAACAATCTGTTACCTGAACTATAAAATCAGTTTATAGTTTCAGTTAAATTAATTTAAAGCTGTAATCAATCCTGTTAATTGGTCAGCATGGAACATAACGAACAGCAACACCCCTGCACTTGAGAGTTACAATATTATAGAGGATTTAATTTTAGTGTGGCAGTAAGTACAAAATTATTCACTGACCCTGAAGATAAACTTACAACAATATCGGGTTCCTTATTCAAATAGATCTCTGAAGTGTGTTACTAATTTATCATTTTGATTGTACAGACAATGAAGCATGCAGCACACTCATGTAAATACAGCATAAACTTAGATTTGTCATTGTTCAAGTAACTTTTTTTTTCATGCCTAATATTACAATTATTTGCTTAAGCATGTAATTTTGTACCCTGATGGTACTTCCATTAGTTTATGTAGAAGCAATGTATTTAAACTACAGAGATTGAATTACTGTAATTTAGTGTAACACAAATTCTGCTGAGATTTTTGTCGAAATTATCTGAGGTACACAAATTATTTAGGAGCCTTAATTTATTTTAAGATCTACTTTGCATATCATGATATAAGCAGCATTAGATGCCCAGGTCCAGAATGGGAATAGTGACTCTTTCCACTTATTTGCCTGTTACTGGCAATAACCTTAAAATCCCCAGGTGGCTACGAGAGTGGCCCAGTTGCACCCAGCCACAACAGGGCTAAGGAAGTGCTGGCATCCCAACACACGCCTTTCCTGGAGGATGTGCGGAGGAGATCCTCTGGTCCTCTGACACCTTTCTGACAAGCCTCTCTGGGAAGCATATGACTGTCAGAGAAGTCTGGGAAGCTGCCACCCGGGCATTTGGCAGGTATGAGATGCACAGAGGGCACAGGTTTAGTTGTACAGCTTTATTGCCATAGATACACATACAAAAAAGCTGGACCATAGAGCGCTATTTTAATAAAGGAAGTTTCACGTTATTTCAAGGTTACGTACCTGTTGCTAACGGGAAACATAAAGCTCATACACTTTGTCTTGTAAACGGAAAAGTAAGTTTTAGTCATACTACAGTAAGAAAAAACACCCACACATAAAACCTTCCATGAACTCCGGAGGTTTGGCCTTGTGTCTGGATGATGCTGACAGCTCCAGTTCTGCACCCTGAGCACTTACGTCAGTTTTGAATTGACAAGAAAAGGATTAGATTAAGAAAGCAGAGAATTAAAACCAAGCTGCATTAACAGTTGATTGCCTTCACCATGTAAATCAGCTTGGGTTTATTCAGTAACATTTTTGACTGCCTTTTACCATCACTGGTACATTAATTTTGGACGTCATTACTTCCTAGAAAGTAATTATCCTGTCTACCCATTTTCTTGATTCAGTGAACAGATAAAAATCAAAACTGCTAAGAATAAATTTAGGCATCTGATGGAACAAAATGATCAAATATTGTTTTTGTATAAGAGTTTCTAAATGTTGTAGTATTAATTTATAAGCAAACAATCTGTAATAGTTTGACAGGTCTTGTGAAAAGATGTTTGTTTAAGCCATAAGCCATAATTTTGAGTAGACTGTAATTATCCCAAAGGCTGCTGTCTCTGTCATGCTTGCACAGCTACAGGTGTGTACAGCTGTAGAGATATTCAGAATAAAAATATTAATAAAGATCTATAAGTATAAAGCAAGCCCTTTTGCTATAGAGGAGCATGGACAGGTGAAATGACATGAACATAAATTTTGGCCTCAGATCAGGATATCAAAGGAATATTTCAATGTCTCTACCTATACATATTTCCCAGCATTGTTGTAGTTTGTGTTCTAAGACATACACACAGAAGGATACAACTTGCCTTTTCAGGTGTCCTGTAAATGGGAAGTGTTTGCATGTAAGATAAACACTGTACCTTCCCCACTGGAGTAAAAAAAGTGGATGGAGGTGACTTCTTGAGGTGCTGTGGCACAGCCAAACATTGAACTCATCTCAGTGCTGGCAGAAAAATGTATTCTTTAACTATTTCATGCAATTAATGCTAGGGTATGATGAGCACATGTTCCTGTTATGAGAGATCCTTGTGGGTGAGTGTGTAACCAGAACGGTACCTTACCTTCTGGGAGGAGGGAAGTGTGCAAGGAGGTGTTTTTACCAGTCAGTGTTGCAGTGTAAAAGAAAAATTATTACAGTAGGATGCAGAAGGGCAACTGGTTGAGACATAGGGAAAAGGCAAAAAAATCGGGGAATGAGAAAGAGTTTGACCGTTGATTGCATAGTCCTTAATCACAAAGAGGAGCAGCATTTCTGTTATAGCCTAGGGATGTCTTTATGATGATGGGCTGGGGTTTCTGCCAGTTCCCTTTATTCCTTATCCCTTACAGGGGTCCAAAGTTGGACCGCAGGGAGAAATATAACAGACTGCGCTCAGGTAGCTTATAAGAAAAAAATATGCCAAAATTTATAAGAGCATCCCTACATTGTCTCTCACAACCATCTTTAGAGTCTTTGCAAAAAAATCTCTAAAATAAGCATGCAATAGCTTGTGAAACCAGCACTATCCGTCACACAAATCTGAATAGAATTCCCCTTTTCTCTTCTGTTTTCTCTCTTTTTCAGAGAAAGACTCAGAAAAACCACAAATGCAGCAGATGGTGGGCATCATCTTCACCACCAGCATCTCACCTGTTTTGCTCCTCCCTAGAAGAAAACCCCAAATTACAAACAGGAGTGACCTGGCTGGCAAGGTGGGAGTACACTTGTCTTAGAAGTGGGTGGTGTGTCTTGTCTTTGGTGTCCTGCCTCCCGCTGACCAGACCTTGTTGAAATCAGCTACTGGATGTTGGCAAGAAGTGAGTAATTCTGTACAGCATAAATACAGGGGAAGTAAGGGCTCCAAGGGTTGTTCTTCAACAGTGATTGCTTGCTGGATGAGGGCGAAAAAGGGGGTTTGTTACTTTAGTCTATGTTTTGCTATCTGGAAATGGCCATTTTCAAAGTAGATTGCAATGAGAAAATTAGGCAAAAGGCAGTCTTTCACTACTGTTCACAATTAATAATGTGCTGTTTATAAATAATGCAGTATAGGGTATAGAAACACTATCAGAATTATGAATAATGTTGTGGAAATTACTGAGCAAAAGAGAGGTTTAAGCCTAGTTTCAAAAAAACCTGACAGACTGTGACGTGGCACTTCTGGGCTTTGGTCTGCCAAACTGAAAGAGTTTTTTGTCTTTTCTAATGCATTTTTCCAGGAAGTTCATGAACTGGTAAGACACCCTTGTTCTTTCTATGTACGCTGTGGGAGGAGATGTTTACTTACTTTGGCTTACTCCCTGACATACTGCCTCTTTACATAAATTGTTTTACAAAGAATGGTGATGTGGGCTTGTTCTGCCCATATTGGCATGCTCTGCTACGTCATGGAGTGCGTTTGTCTCACATGGTGGCAAGTATATTCTCACCTCTGCTTAACTGAGAAGAAACGTCTGCTTAAAAAAAAAAAAAAATATCCATCTTGAAAAGGAGCAGGACAGATAATTTATAAAAGTGCGCATACGTTGCCATTCCTGTGAGGTGTTTTAAGAAGTTTATTGCAAATATTGGCAATAGTATGACTTTGCTAATGTTGCACTCTAATACAAATTAGAGATGTTAGATACAATTCTAGAGCAAACAGAAATAAAACTGAAGCAGAAGTTTTAGAAATTAGAGTACTAAAGGTAGTATCAATATACTCTGTTACTGTGAGATAAACATTCTCAGTCTCACAATTCACACAGGGATTAGTTCTACAAGCAAATATGTTTTAAAAATTTCCTAGGATCCTCTTTCAGCATTCTGGAGAGATACTTAAACCTTGAAGGACAGTTGTTCCTGATACCTGGGGCTAGACCTCTAGTAGCGGTCCACATTTAATATCTCTGGAATGTGTCTGTCCCCTTTCTAAATGTTGTGGTTTAAAAACAGCCAAAGCCTTAAATATGTCTAAAATTACTACAGGATTACACTTACTACTGGATACCCGCACTTTATGCAGCCATTTAGGCTGAGGCTAAGGTGTAGCAGTGAGTACTCTGGAATTTTGCTTTCAAGACTGTTGTTCATTTCTCTGTTAAGAGTATGAAAATTAACAGCGGTTTGGGGCATAACCGCTGTTTTCAAAACAGAGCGTGTTTTCCTCCTAGGCTTGCATGCTGGGGGTTGCAGAATGGGTTCTGCTCAAAGGCTGGCTGTGAAATGTCTGTGCTCCTGTTTCTCTGTGATGCTGGCTATGATAAGGGGAAAGCTGTGCCTTCCTACCATCTGCAGACCGTGTCCGCACCCTGTTTGAAGTGGGGTGGGAGTGGAGGAAGGACACTGAGCCTGGCTGGCAGCAAACAGGGCAGCCACCTCCTGAGGTCTGAATTCCCACACTAATTTCTTTGAAAGTGTTTTTGGGTGCATTGGCAGGTTGATGTTTTATTTACATTTAGATTAGATTAGAGGATCATGAGTAGAGTAATACACTTCAGTGATTCAATGTCGGGCCTCTCCTTTCAGCTATGAGGATGATTTTCACGGCAAATATGTTGTAGGAGTTTGTACTTTGTATAAGAAGTACAAACTGTTTTGGTTTCCACTAGGTATAGGCAGAGCACAACTCTCCACATCAGTTTAATGGGTTTTCAAACCGGACTTCTACTGAGAGTGGAGTAAAAAAATATTTCAAACTAGCATTAAAATTGTTTGAAATTTAAAAATAAAAGAATAATTTTAAAGTGTCTTTAAAAACACTCTTTGGTCATAGCAGCGTTTGGACCACTTCAGATCATAATCAGTAAAAATATATTAATTCATACCAGTGTTAAACTTGACACTTTGAAAAATCTTATTTTCAAAGAGCTTTCTCAGCTACATGGATTCAACCTCTTTTCAAGTTAATAAATGCTAAGCATGCAGCACCTCAACTATAACAAATTACTAAGTGTAACTTCAAAGAAAATCAAATATTTCAGGACCCTGTTCTGATGAAGGTGTTAAAAAAATTTTGAAGTGTGAGCTCCATTCAAAAATTTGAATAGACTTTTGAATAAAGAAATATAGTGTATTACCAGGCCTACAGACTGATCGGTATGTTCATAAGCAATTATTTTCCAACACCATTTGATTCTTACTCTACAAATAACCAGAAAAGTATCTCAGTCACTACCTATTAAAGTTATAAGCGAAGATATATAAATAGATATATAAATAGATATGTGTTTTAAATAGTTAGTTCTCTGGAATAATTTATAATGGAAATCATCAGGCAATCCAGTGACTAATTATCACATAATTTACTATTTCTAGATTCTATGATACAGCTGTAATTTAGAAGTGATGTCTCAGGATAATTGACTTTTGATTACATGGTACAGTAATTCTCATAGACATCTTGTTATGTCACATCAAAATATCATGTGGGTATTTGGCACCTTGAAGGGGAGAGCCTGGTGACCACAATGCCCTTCCCAGCTCCTGAGCAGTGTTCTGTGGATCTGAATGTATCTGTCCTTTAAAGTCTTCTAAATTTTTGTCAATCTTGAGAATACTACTTTCACTTCTTTAATCTTCATCGGGTCTTTTACCAGAAGTCTGTATAGTGTACCCCATTTTGATTTTTTTCTCTATTTTTCTAATTAGCTATTTAAAACACTAACTACCTCTCAACAGACTCTGATCTAGTGATCGCAATTACACGTTTGTATTGGGTGGCCAGATACTTAATAATTTTAAACCTCCTTACAACTTCTGTGGTAACATAACAGCTGTTAAAGTATCTTGCTGTATTTAGGGTTTTTTTTCCTAACTATACAACTGGATATTTAAAAAACTTTCAATAGAGATACTTATTCTGTTTCTGCATTGCTCACTACTGGTAATTTTTATAGTCTTGGAATGTAGTTACATGTTTGAATATTGTTAAAATACTGTGATAATGAAGGATTTTTATGCCCTATCCAAGTGATACTGCTTTCATTTTACTATGTGTGCTTTCCATAGTGATCTAAAATTTTACATAAGAACCGCCAGTTCTAAGGCCACTGTTCATTTCTATCGTATGTGTTACATTGTCCTGTGTTGCATGTCAATATTTGGTTTACTTTAATGGTTTGGTTTAGTTTAGTTAATGTCAGTGACCAAATATTGGACCTAGAGCACTCTTCCTTATAAAACTTTTAGTTCTCTTCACCAGAAGAATGACTTCATTTGTACATGGGCAAAGGAGAAATCAAGGTTTTCTTTTATTTCCTACTCTGTTTATCAGACTGGTAACAACTCGGAGATTGTCTAATGTAATGTAAAGCAAATAGTCTTAGCCTCAGGAATACAAGGACACAAACGGATTATTCTGCAGATTGCTCCTCTATCTCATGTGCAAAGGCTGTGCTTCTTACCGCCCAGCAGAAGTAAAGCTTTAAGTGATTGTGAAACAATCCATGAACGTCAGGTATTTTTCTTTAAGCCAGCTGATACCTGTAAATTTTAGTCCTTGTGAGGTATCATCCATCGTCATATATATTCCTGTGCCTGCTAGCCTCTGGCAGATGTGTTTCTGTCCTTACTGGGAGCACTCGGCATCCAGGGGGGAGATGCTGAATGCAAGCTGTTGTGGTGGTTGCTGCAGTGGGCATAAGGACATGCTGTTAGAAGTTCCTGCTTATATGTGCATACAGTATAAATCGTAGTCTCCTGCTTAAGTTATAATTCTTCTCAATTGCTCTATGAAGTACAACTGTGATAATATCACCATATTCAAGTGATAGGGTTATGCATGATGAGGACTTGTGAAGCAGTTTGCTCTGGTTGTGTGGTGGTGGTGGTTTGGTTTTTTTCTTTGTGCTTCCAAGATAAATATCGGCCATTGAATTTGCAATGTCTTCTTTCTGTGGTATGCAGAATATTTTTTCTGACAGAGCATACATACAGCATCATAAATCAGGGAGAGATGTTAGAGATCTAATCATCATACAGACTTGGCTGTCTCAGGTTCTAAGTGTTAGAATCTCATTGGACAGAGGAAAACTTAGTACCCCTGAGTTACAGAAGGGAAGGTCAAGGTATGCTCATTTAAAACCCCTTCTCATAAAGAAGCCAGACCCACAGATCCCAGATATTTAACAGTATTTTTGTGTTCCTAGTGAAACTCTACCCTTTACATGACTTTGGCATCCTTTAACATCTGCTGTTGAACTCTACAAATGCCTGAATTCCCTGAACGCAGCACTCCTGCATTGCCTGAAGCAGGAGCTCAAAGTCACCTTCAAGTCCCTGCAGCACCAAAGTGGACTCAAAATAGAGATTGCCCCACTTTCCTTGTAGGTAGGGGTCACGTCATTTAGCTATACTGTGAGTGCATCTGCCTCTACTGTTCCTGTGTACATCTCTCTCTCTCTTTAGGAACTGCTGTCAGGCAGTCCTATTAGGACTGTTTCACTTTAACCCAGTTACTGTTTTATTAGTACAGCTGGAAACTCCGTGGCCAGTGAATGTGACAGCCGCCTGTGGCAGCCGAGCCGAGTAGCCTGGAGATGGTGCTTCTTATGGGCCATGGCTGTCGCATCCTGTCCTGAACTGCTAGTAGCGTCCGAACCCCATCAACTGCGTGTGCCACGGTACTGGGTGCCCTGGATAACATGCAGTCTCATTTTTTTCATAGGTGGGTTTGGGTCTCTAACTCCAAAAGATGAATTCCAGGGTAGGATCCCAAACTGAGGGAGATGTCTGCCTGAATGGAGAGAAAAGTCTCCCGTTGAATGATTACCCTGAAACATTCAATTTCCTTTTCTGCCCACTACAGCCTTATTCATGTCTATGAAAATGATTGTTATACCACTGAAATGTCACCTAATAAGGGTAATGAATGTTACTGAAATTAGATGTGTGTGCCTTCCATGTGCTGTGTCAAACTTGTGCCACCTGACTGTTCAAATTGCTTTTTATGAATGTGGCAGCCAGGCTAGAAAAAGTTTAGGTGGGTGGGTGGGTGGTGTGTGGATTTATTCACAAAATGCGAGTACATTCATATTCAGTAAATGTGAGTTTACTCAAAAGGAGAGAATTCAAAGTGAAAGGTGAAAATGCTTTTATATATTCTTAGGGTCAGTGTTTGGGACTCATTTTCCTGTACCATGACAGTCTTTCTTCCACTAAATAAGGACATGTGGGTTTTTTTAAATAGTAAGTGGCTAGCAGAGCCACTGACTATGTAACCAACAAGTAATTAGAGCTAGGACCTTGAGATAGGGAGTGACTTCTAGAGCTACTCGTGGAATAGCTGAGGGTGAAGTGGACTTAAGGAGATCATCTAGCCCCACCTACTCCTCAAAGCAAGACCAACATGAAAGCTGGATCATAGACTTAAATATACCAATAAGTCATTATTTTCAATGTTTACTATATGTGCTTGTGACGGATATTATATGGCATACACATATACAGCTTAATTTTATATGGCATATTAATAACACAAAATTATGTGAGTATGACTATGAAAGCATCCCATGCTTCAGTCCATTCAAAATCCATTTTTACTCTTCTTCTGCTGGCCTTTCTTCTCCCTCTTTCAGAGGAGAGAGCCCAACCTCTGCACCGCAGCCAGAGGGGGATGAAACTTTCCTGCTGACATTGCCGCAGCCTGAGCAGTCACCCAGAGACAAGCAGGCAAATCCACTCCCCATCTCGGCCAGAGCCCGCGTGGTTTTGGCATCTCTCTAAATTGTTTACAGCACAGTGTCACAGCTTCAAGATTTGTTGCTCCTCAGAGCATGAAGGAACATAAACTTGTAGTCTCACACAAACTGTGGTTGTACTTACAAGACACACACACCCCTCCCCCCCCGACTGCTCAAAGGTCTGCCACATTTTGGTTTTTTCTAAAGAGTTATGGGATAAAAATATTAAGAACTGTACTGACAGATGCACTAAGGGAGCAGGATACAGACCAATGGTTTCTGATGCATGCCTCTTTTTGGGTCATCGAGTCCAGGTGTCCCCTGTAGACAGACCATCACCATTCTGTCACAAGGCTGGCTGTGTGCCTCCCCTGAGCCCGTCCGTCCGGCAGAGGCAGGGTAGCTCACAGATGACTGGAGAGCAGAGCAGGCTGCTAATGGATGTGCAGCCGTGCTGTCCTTTGCTTGCTCCTGGTCTGTAGGAGATGCCCCAGAAAGAACCCCCTTGGTTTTAGAAAGGAAATATCCTTCTGCTCAGGGAAGGTTTTCTAACTTCTAGCGCCTGTTTTTTAAAGGTGGATATTGCTGTGTTTTGTGACTGCTTCATAGGTGGTTGCTGTTCTCTGTGAACACTGGCTGTACTGAACACTGTTTAACCCTTCATGGCTCAGAACAAGAAAGCCAGATTGAGAGACGGCTCTTTTGAAACCTCTTTTGATTATTTTTTTTTTCCATTAACTGCAAATTCTAGACTAGTACTCTCTGGTTATCATGACAATATAACTATGCACAGCTTGTGGGTGATGACAGGGAGGACTGGAAACGAGCAGAACCGATTTGGAGAGCTTCACTGTGGAAAGAAGGGCAGCACTGAAAGTTTTAGCAGCTGCAAGGCCATTGGCACTGCTCCTCCAAACACATTACACAGCTAAGTAGCCTCCCGAGTACTCAGTTCTGCAAAATGATCTGGGTGCTGACCAAAAGAGGGTCTCGGGAAGGTAGAAAACATCTGAATGCCAGCTGAGGTAGTGATTCTTGTGATGCTTAACCACAGTTGTGTAGCCTCACTTCAGAGTACCACCAGTAGCAGAGGGGTGCTCTAGGTTCTGTTCCATTCTTTTTTTTTTTTTTTTTTTCTCATGGAGGAAAAGGAAAGAATGATTTATGTCTGACAGTAAAGTCAGTTGTGTAAGGAAAATGCTTCCCTTTGGTTCTTTCATGAAAGACACTCCTATTTTTTGAAGGATGAGAGCGTTCCCTTCACAGCTGCATCTCAGTTTCACAACATGGACTTACAACACATGAATTAAGCAGGTAACACTCCATCAATCCTATCCTTATTTGTAGCACACAACCATTGCAAAGCTTGTAAAGAGGAACCGAAACAATGAAATGTTGGTTTGGTTTTATTCTGGATGCGGTACACACCAAACGGGATGGGGAATTACCACTTAATTTTTTTGATGAAGAAAGACTCATTCTGGTAAATACTCACTGCGAATGGTAATGTATTTGCAGAGTGATAAGAGTGCATTAGTGTCTGCTACATCAGCTTGACCGGTCATTTTGGCTGGTTACTCAGCTGGCACAAATAACTTGCCTGGCTCCAATGCAGTAATGTCAGCTGTGGTGATGGTGTAGCTCAGTATATGTAAATATATCCACAAATACTTAATTTGAAAGGATTGGGGGAAAGGGGTATAAATTACTCTTCTTCTCATGATACTAGCAAGATATGAGCAATATTGTGCTCCCGTGTTTCTAATTCAGGGTATGAATCTGCTTGTAGTAGTGTAAACCAGGTATAAATTGCTGTTTAAACATAATGGTCCCATTTAGTCTTTATCTTGAGCATATGAAGTGGCTGCGCAGGCGCCAGGCCATAAAGGAACATCTGACACTTTTTCATGTTTGTCTGTGGAGTGCCTAATGTGCCGTTAGAGCTACACAAATAATAAGGAAAAATAAAGACCAGAAGGTAAGTGAATCTGAGGTCAAACTGCAAGCACTGCAGATACCTCATCTCAAAGGCAGTGACATTTGGCCATAGAGGAGTAAATAGGGCTTCGAGATGCAATTCAAATACGATTTTTCTGAAAGTCACAGGAAAAGAACTTCTAGAGGATTTTATGATCACTATAAATCAAAAAAAATCATAATCTCTTTATAGTGACAACAGGCTGGAAAAATAGCTTTTAGTACAGGCATGCATCTTTTGGGTTATTTGCTGGTAAACAGAAGTAGTAGTGAGATTGCAAATGTTATAAAACACAGAAGTGATGAATGCTTCAAAAAAAAAAACCCAACCCAAACAAACAAACAAACAAACCCAACCCACTCAAAACTGTGCTGCCCGCTATGAAACTAGAGAACAGAGCTCATTTTGAGCAAGCTCAGTTTCACCTGCCTTTCCAGGGAACTGGTTGTTTAATGTGATGCTCTTACTACATGCCTTCTGTTAGGAGAGGAGAACATACCCCAGTATAAATTTGAAGGAACGTTTTTCACATCTCAGCATAACTGTTCCTTGCAGAAGGATAGCTTATGGAAACTGGGAGGATTGCAGATGTAGTGGTGTCTGAAGGGAACATCAGGATCAGGTCAGAGCAAAGTTTCACCTAGACAAATGTCCCCTCTTTGGACCTCTCCCTCCTGCTCCTTTAGCCTGCCACAGCTCTGCAGCCTCTCAAACATGCCCTGCTGTGTCCTGGGGAAGGTGTGACCTCTTCCAGCACAGCCCACTGGGACATGCTGCACTGATTAAATTCCTTCTAGCATAATAAAGACTAGAAAACATGCACAGTAAGAGGATATACTGCAGAACAGAAAATAATAGAAGAGTGTCTGGAAAGTTGTAATTCTTGTGGGACCCCACAGACGGCCTTTCTCCAGCAGTAAAGCTAACTGATAATTAGTACCTCAGGTTGCCTAACTTTTAATCAGTTATTTAGTCAAGTGGTGACCTTCTGCTTCTTCCAGCTTCATTTTTTTGAGCTTTTGATGAGGAACCAATGCCTTTTGAAAAATAAAATGAGATTGCATCAACTTCATTTCCTCTTTCTACATACCTGCTGACATCTGCAGAAAGAGATGTGTCATGACTTTTTATCCAAAAAGCTGTGTTGGCTGCTCTTCAATATACCATTTTTCATATGTCCACAAACTCTGTTCTTATAGTTCAGACCACTTAATACAAATGACCACACTGTGGGGTGGTTTGTTGTTGTTCATTGTTTTTTTGTTTTTTAATTCCATCCTATTTACCATCTGGTTTTGTACCTGGGCATTTTTAAGTAAGAAATCATACACTGCACTTACTATTTAAGCTATTTCATGCGTCAGTTCCTTCTGAGCTCTTGGATAAATATCCTCTGGCCCTGATGAACCTGTTTTATAGCCTTTTCTGAACATCAATTGAATGCAGAATCATTGAGGTATCATCCATTAAAACAAAAAAGAGTGTGTTTGTGTGTGGCAAGGGGGGGAAGCACTTTTCTGATGGGAGAATTTTCTAAACCCTTCTGCACTCGCTGTGTATACAAATTCATTTATTTTATCTGCTGTGGCCTTACCTTCTATAAATTATTCTTTTGTGCCCCTGACCATTTATTGTTGTACAGTCTTTCTAACAGACTTTTGGCTTTTGATGGTTTTGTAAAAGGATTTATTATTACGTTTTTATGCCTTTTGTAATCTGTTCCTTAAACTCTTTGGCCTGCCTGGTTGTGTTTTTATATTTAACCTGCCAGAGTTCATTCTCCTCTATTTTCCTTGTTTGAACATGACGTCTACTTTTTAAAGGTCACCTTCTCCCTTCTGAAACCTCATCCAAAACACATGTTACTGATCAAAGCAACGATGCACTAAGTTAAAGGTGAAGCCACTGCCCATCAAAGAAAGTTATGATATTAATGAGACATCCTGACAGGATGGGAGAGCTGTGAGGTGGTCAGTAATGGAGCCTCAACAGGACTTAGAAAGCACTCCAAAACCTCTTTTTTGCCTTTCTGTGTCAGCTTCTGCCTGGAAATGTGAACAAGCTGCTGTTGCTTGTTATTTCCCTGCACAAAATAAGGTAAAAAAATGAAGTTTTAAATGACCAGAATTGCATTGAAAAGTTCCCTTTTCTTCAGTTTTTCCTTCTAATGGACTGAAGACCCTCAAAACTGAGTTATTCATTTGGGTTAAAAAGGAAAATATTAAAACTCTTGAGTGATGTTAGCATCGCATTCAGAGAGATGCCATATGTTGCAACTGTAACACAACAGAGTGATGGAATGCTGATTTTGCAATACAATAATATTGTATCAAGGAGCAAATGAAAATAAAACGGTGTATGTTATATTATTGTTAATTATGTTATTATCGTTGCTCAGCCTGCTGAAAAGTTTTAAAGCAGAGCATGTGCATTAAAAAAAGTAGCACAAATAGGTTCAGTTCTGATGACTATACAGAACAATTCCTTTCTTTTTATTCCAAAATCCAGCAAGAATATTTAAAAGTAAAGTAGGGTTTATTTTATGGAACAAATTTTGGCTCATCTGCACAAAACAAATGGTTTTCTCTCTGCACAAAGTACTTGATATGAAATGACACCTGCACCTACAGTATCTACTCACACTTGACTCCACTTTAGGAATATGTGGAATAACATCAAGACTTTAATTTCAAGTACTTTGAAAACTTGGAAATACATACTCACATGCTTAGTGCAGATGGGACACTGCTTCACTTTAAAAAAAATAAATAAAATCAGAGTAACTGGCAATACCTCTCTACAAGCAGGGTTTAAGTGCTTGGTCTGTTAAAGCCAAGTATTTAAACAAATTATTTCTCTGTGAACACCAATTGGCATAAAAATATTCCATAGCTGTGCTGCATACAGGGGCTTTATTTCCCACTTCTAATTCCCTTCTCTATCATAGCTTCAGGCAGGCCTGTAAAATTCACTTCAGTGTATTGTTAGGTGTGATGGGATTTACATAATTTGAAAATCCCCTTACAATAGCACTTGGGAGATAATTAAGTTAGATGACTTTTTACCAATTGCCTTCATCTATTGTTTGAGAACTAGCACAGGCTTTTTATGGATCACAACTGAAAGTAGATAAAACTGGAATTGCAGCACTGGCGTAAGATGGTAGCTCTGCTGTCCTATAAAATGCTGTACAGTTGCATTAATTGTGCTCTTTTCCACCACTATGAAGCCATTCCTTTATGGCACTGCTCCTCACAGTCCCTTGTAGTAACATAGGCATGATAGTCTCTCAGTTTTGTTGGTTTTAATACTTTAAAAAGAATTCACGATTTATTGGTTTGGTGGTGAGAGGAACAAAACAATGAAAAATGCCACTGGGCAGCTGGTGGTGCAAAATCATGCTTTTGCTCTTGTTACAGACATTGTCAGGACCTAGTTCTCCACTAAATATGTGGTGCCAACTCCCCCATCCACGGGGGAGAAGGTGTATCAGTCATCAAGGAGCTGCAGATGCTTGCAGTGTGGGGTGGTGGTACCTCTGCTCTGCAAACCTCATGGTGCATAGTGGTGTTGGGGTTAATACTACAGGGAATTAGCCCAAGAAAATTCAGTGTGAGATGCTATGGAAGGAGAATGTGATAGTTACTTTACACAAAACTGATCTCACTCCCTGACACTCATAGATTTCACGCGCTGTCAAGGCATAGATCATGTGGTATATGCCAGGACAAGGGATGCTGGCTATGGCATCCTTACCTCTCTTGTTTCTTCTATGATTGGCAGCAATCAACTGAATTTGAATGTGTGCTTTATGTCCCCAGGGTGGTGAGGGTAGTGTCTGGATTTCCTTCATTATTTTTCTTCAGCCCTTGTGTTGGGCAAACCTTCTGCATTTCATGGTTTTATGCCTTACCTGTTCTCCAGCATCTTGTCCCCTAATCATTAGGCTGGCTTATCCTTCCTATCTGGTCATTCAAATTAGTGCTCTGTAGCAATTAATGCATATCACTGTCTCCACACTCACATTTCCATTCATGCTCTTTTTTCATACCAGTCTTGATGTTTCTATGAGAAATCCCTGCCATCTAATGCTAGGCATCACCTGTTTCTCAGAGAATAGGCAGAACTGGAGAAATGCGGGATGACTCAAGTCTTTCCAAAGAAGGGGTACAGAGGTACTAGAGATTAAAAAAAATAATTTAAGTCAGTTAAGTATTTCTACACACTCAAGCAGGAATTATTTGAAGAGCTGCTACTCTGAACCTATCTTCTCTATGTTAGTACCAATGGTTTAGCTTTTCTATCAGAAACATGTTAATATTTCTACATGCCTTCTTTCTCTTTTTATAGACATTCAGATCAGGGCTGGGATCGTTCTTCTGAGACACAGATAGTTTGCTTCTGCATTTTCTCCCCTGTGACTTCATCATCTTTCCAGCCTGTTGTAAAAATGCTGTCTCTTCCCAAATGCTGCTGTTAAATTTACATTCCTTTGAACTCCTGACTTCCTGTCTCTTACGTCATCTCTGACGAGATTGTCTCCCCTGCTTAGACCCTCGTCTCTCCTAACACAATTTGTAAAGTAACACTTTGTAGAAGCATAAGGAAATAATGTGTTGGGGTTTTTTGAAAAAAATAAATTAAATGGCACTTTAAAACGTATTTTAAACTACATAGAGCCCAAACCTGCTAGAACTAAACTTTAGAGCTTACTGGCTCCAGCTCAGTTTGCTTTATTTCATAGATCTTACCCAGATGATTTCAGAAGCCGTCAGCTTGAAGCTCCAGTTTGACCTCTCTACTGTTGGCTGGGTTCCCCTAAGATGTAAGTGATGGGTAAAGAATTAATCCAATCTTTACAGAGAAAAAAAATAATCAAGGAATCCAGAACAAAAATCAATAAAACTCTGTACAAAAAGTTCTGTGTGTAGTTCCTGAGGAATTTAGAAGCATTCAGACCCCATAATGACATATTTAATCATCAAGTAAGGTTTAAGTGTTTAAAAAAAATCAAATACTTCTATCATGCATTCTTCCTTAGCTAAACAATTCTTGTTTTGAGCAAGTCATTGCAAAACACTAAAGTCTGTTACACATTCCCAAGGCAAAGAACTAAAATCATAGCAGTTATACAGGGCAATTTCTCCTAGGATCCTATTTAATTGTTTGATTCTTTAAAGGATAAAGACACAAGACCAGCATGTGTGTGACCATGTGCATTGTTTTGGTGTGTTCTGACCAGAAAACAACCCTGCAAACAACATCTTGGGCCCGAGAATCTTAACCTGGACCTTCCTGTCACTTAATCTGAGCTTTTAAAAATATTTTTGTTTCTCTCCCAACCTTTGACAAGAGAACACACTTGGAATAGAAGGTAGCTGCTATTTTGTTTACTTTATTATACATCAGGCTTATGTGAAAGAATGATTTATACTTCTATCACCCTTCTTTAAACCTGAAATACAGTTGAGTACATCTTTATATTGCATGCAATTCTTTAATTAGGTTTTTACACTCTATTGCCAAACAGTCATGGAAGATATGAATTATCTTGATTAATGCAATTGCGATAATGGTACACAGATCCTGTCAGTTTTAGTTACACAGCTCAGCTGGGGCATTGACATATGTAGCTTTAGATCCTCAAACAGCCACAGCTTCACTATAGCCTTGCAAGGTAGGAAAACTCATGATTGTATAGTTACTACAGCTTAACAAAGGTACTCCTACACACTACCTCCTGCACTGGTCATTGGCCATGTGCCCAGTCATGATATTTCTCAGCACAGTAACCAAATATATTGATTTAACCACAGGAAAAGCTTCAGCCCTTGGCTGTGTAAGGCTCAGGCATGGCTGCATAGGAGGCTTCATAAAAGCCACATGGGGCCAACGCTCTAGGCTTCACTAAGCAAAGTATCCTAAACATTTCTACTGCTAAGATGTCAAAACTTTCTGAAAATCACCCGTGGAGCCAGCAGGGGAGTGCAGAAAACTGTCAAATTCCTGTACTCCAGAAGCTGCTAGGTTATGTTGTTCTGGGTTTACAGAATTGCATAAATCTGACAGAAGTTCATACAGCAGCCAGTGGGGTGGCTGTGCTCCCACCCCTCTCTCTAGATCACCAGAAGACAGTTTCCCACTGACTTTCTCATGCAGCAGAAATTCTGTTACAGTCAGATGGCTCTTTTCCCAAACCCAACTAAAAACTAAGGTGACAAAAAGCAGGTTCATCTACCTAAGCCAGCTTAGTAGATGGTATATAAAAGCCACCCTAGCATGAAGAGGAGCAGGGACAAGTACTTGGGGGGTTAAGCAGGCTGGGGTGTGGGGAGTCAGCTCTTTCACTAGGAAAAAAGCTGATTTTGGAGACAAGGAGCACAGCCTTAGAAAACGGTGGTGTTTGTTAATGCTTCAGTGTGGCAGTGCTGTTGAAGTATTCTTTGCTCTTCTATATATCCTTTCTGAAAAACCTGAAAACCAAACATTCATGTGTGTAATTGTTGATGAGCATTCAGATGGCATGAATGTCACAATAATGTTCCAGCCCGTTTCACCAGCCACCGGTAAGCTAGTACTTAGGACTGCAGCTTAAAAAAACACAGGCAGAAGTCTGCAATTTCTCAGCTGGCAGGATTTCATTTGGTGCCCTTCAGGTCTTTACACCTTGAGTCCCTGAAGGTGAAGCAAGGATGTCAGTAGTGCCTCCTTGCAGGCACGGTTCGGAAAGTTTCAGCTGCAAGTCAGGGGAACTTGTCTATCACAAAGCTCCAGCTCTGCCCATCCAACAAAATGCAAAAACCCATGAAACAAAATGCAAACAATTACTCAGTGTCGACAATCAGTTCATTGACGCTCTGAGCAGTAAGGAAGGTGAAGTTTGCCAAGATACTACAGACTAGTAGACTAGCGACTAGGAATCCAAATACACGGTGGAGAGTCTCAGAAAACACTACCTGAGAAAAAAACATTTAAGCATGCTGAAATTTCAAGTAGGCAAGAGAGGTGATTGCAATTAGGACAGCAGTAGTCTTGTTGCTCTTATTCTATGCTGTTCCCCCGTGCATGACATTTCTCCACATTTGGTCCTTGATTGTCTTCCCACACAAGGCAGTAAACAAAATAACAACAGGTAAACAAACTCTCTCTGACTTGCAACAACACAGCCTGTCAAGTAATAACACATCCTCTGCAACAGAGCAATGATGGCAGCACAAAACAGCAAGAATGGTACAAAATTTCATAGCAGACCTGTATCTAAATTGTTTAATGTATTTGTATAGCCAACAGAAGCAAAGGAGATTATACAGCAACATAAACTTATGCCTTATTTCACTAGCAGAATTGCTGAATCTTAACTCTTCTTGGAACCTGGGAACCTTGGGGTTAAATCTGATTTAAAGCCACTTCTCTGAAGGAGTTCAGCAAGAAGATTTTTGCTTCCAAAATACCCAGCATTCTCAGGATAATTTGGGATACGAAGATCATATTTCTCCCTCAACTATAAAGAAACATCCAAACTGCTCTCTGTAAATTGTTTTTTTTAAAAAAGAATCTAAATTCCTTTAGAATCTGGAAACCTAAGATGCTTAGTTTGTCCTCAGTGCTAACAGACCTTAGTGTCACTGAATATTTTTGGGTTACTCCATAAGATGAGAAACAGTAGTTGGAAAGAGTTCTGACGCCTGCCTTTGCTTTCCATTTGCTATCCAGTAGGCTCCAAATGGAAGAGGTTGAGCCACGAGCCCCATGATTGCTATTTCTCTCAGCCTTTTCCCCAGCATTCAGTTCTCCAGGGAAACTATTAGTTAATCATCCTGAGATCTCCTTTTTTGCGAGCCAAGAATCCTCTGAGTGGAAACCTGCACCTGGCTATTCACTTGAATGCTGGGGGAGGGAGAAGCCATTCGCCCACTTAGTTCTGTATCCTGGACACATCTTCTTTTTGTATATTCCCTGCGACAGATGTGACCATCAAAAGGCTGATTTGACTAAGCTGGCTTGCGTCTTCATCCCAGAGTTCTCAATCCACAGCTAAAGCTCCAGCTCTGCCCATCCAAGTCTGTAATACTGAACACTTTTATCTATTTCCCTAGCAATTTGACTAGCCTTCGTTAAAGAATATTCCTTCTTTTATCCTGGCTGATGTTACTGTCTGTAACTTTGAAAAATCTGTTCTCCTAGCAAAACTACCATGTTAACTCCTACTGCACATGAATAAGGGATCCAAATAGTATATAGCAAATAAAGGTATTTAAAAAAATACCATGATGGAGTATACTTGCAAAATATTAGTCCAGATAGTCTATAACTCAGTGACTGAACGCTGCAGTGATATTTGTCCTTGCATCTCAAAAGTTCTCACAAATACCTATCTAATGTTATTCCATCAAATTAACTTGGATATCACAGAGCAGCGGCTGCGTGGCTTCCTTCCCCCGGGATGCTCTTGGAAGCACCCGCCAGATGAGATAGCGAGGCTTGGCTCTGACCTGCTCTGGCGGTTTGCTGAAAAAATGGCCTTTACAATGCTGGATTGTCTCATTTATTACTTCTAGTGCAAATTCAGGGGTGTTTTGCTCTGTGTTCTGCTCTTTCTAAAATGCTAGTGTTCAAAATAAAAGTTGAGGCAGCACAGATGACGGTGGGAGGCTGTAGCGTGGAACGCTGCCCCCCAGCACTGAGATAGGAGCTGTGTCCATGCTTGGAGAGCCACGGGGCACAAACGCCTCTGGTGGAAAATGTTGCCACATTCAATCTCAACCAAGAAGCACTTCTGTAGATATTACTTTGCAGTTCTTGTTGCTTTCTCTCTTCACTCCCTGCAAAAAAATAAGCTGTCTTGTTCTAGATGATTTCTCTAGTTTGAGGGGAAGGGAAGAGATTTCTTTGATTTATTTGAAGCAAACCACCCAGCGTGCCCATGTGTTTAGGTTTCCATCTCACCATGGAGGTGAATTACCAGTCGTCAATCCAGGTGACTGACAGAAGAGAGTTTTCTGCTTTCGCTTGCATGCACTGCGCGCTCTCCCCATCCCAGAGCAGCTTAACTGCCCAGCAGAGACGTGGTTGATTTAGGGGCACTCCTCCAAAAGTAGGAGAGAATTAGGTTTCCACAGAACAGGGCTCTCAACTGTGATGTTATATTGCTGAAAGCGTCCTCCTTAACAAATGCCAGTGAAATAGCTGGAGCTCCTCTGTGTAGGGGAGGAAAATAACTTATAGCCAATAACGAACAATTGTGATTCCTTTGCTTCTCGGCGCTTCCATTATCCAAATTTACTTGCCAAATAACTGCTATGAATAATGCTTGGTCTGTAGATTTTCCAACAATTTCCAGTAATAAAAACACTCAAATTTTGAGCATTTATTAAATACAGAGGTTGCATGGCATGCACGTTCTCGGGTTACACATAACTTTTAGAAACAGGCTGCCAGTTCAAGGGTTTCTGATTACAAAATTTATCTTGCCCAGCTCTTCTGCTTTAAAGTAAATGTGTAACATTTGCTCCCTCTCTAGTTTGTCGACAGGAACATTCCCGATTTGTCACTGCCTTTGTGGGCTCTCTAAGGAGTATCGACATTGCTGAGCAAAAAACTTTAAACGTTCTGAATGATTATTCTTAAAAAGTGTTTAACTACATTTGATCATCACACTTAAAATGAAAGATGCTGTCAGCAGATGTAAGCTGGTAGATAATTGATCAAGAGGAAAAGAATGCTGAAGTGATAATTAGGTGTTTCACTTGGAGTAGAAAATCAAAATTAACATACGCTAAGCAAAATTAGAGATTCTCGATTCATGACGGTCCATCCCATTGATGCAAATACCCTTGCTTCAGCCCTTTGCTCTCAGGTATTTCCAAGTTCTCCTACAAAGCTGCAGCAGCTGCTGAAGCGGGAGCTAAAGGCAACACTGCCCTGCCATGCAGCTGGAGCTGAGCGGCTGCTGCTGTGCCGGTGGCAGGGGCTGCAGCCCCCATCCCACCAGGCACACAGGGCTGCCAGAGCAGCTCCCAGGTGGCTCTTCTCCCAGCACCTGCCTTTGCTTAAAGTCTTTGAGCAAAAGGTCTTCTCCTTATGTAAAGCTGCATAATATTGAAGTAATTTAAATTACTTTAGGCCACTTGAGGCTTAAAACCCCTAAATGGTAAAGAATTATTGCAAGCACACAATTGTAAGTCAACCTGAAATCTCAAATGCACACCAAACAGAGAACACGTTTTGTCTATAGCCTGTAGTTCTAAAAGAAAATTAAATGGGGTCTGTTCCTACATGGCTGAAGTTCTATGTGATGAGACAGGCTTTTCTTCAGTGTACAGCAAACCCTCCAGTCCGTGTATACTAGTGACTGAAATATCTACCGTATGATAAAATGTGATCTCATATCCTATTTGACTGGCCAAGTTAAATTAGAGACAATTAGGACTAAATTGGCTTCTTCCTGAGATCATAAATGTGCAGATGAAAGCTCTGATTAGAAAGTAGGGAGTGTAGCTTTATTTGATTTTTGGCTTTGAATTGCTAATGTGTTCTTACCTTTGAAGATCAGAATTACTAAACTGACAGCAAAATAATAAAAACATCAAAGTTAAAACGATTTTAAAGATTAAATGGATGAATTAAAGTGAGGAGGTACAGATTTTTTTAAGCAATTGGCAAGAACTATCGGTATTTCAAAATATCTCAATATCAAACCTTTTGTAATTATTCTCTGTGGCATAAAATTCATGAAACAGAAGGAGGTTCCTAAATTTTCAGGTCTTACTCTTGTAACCTGAGGAAGCAAAATAACTTTCCATCTCTAACAGGGATATCTGTAAATCAATGGGAAATTCCTCCTAATCCCACATCCCTGAGATGAATTATATTTTGTCTCAAGGAACACTTTCAGTCTATTTTTTCATCTCTAGACTTCGTGGCTCTAGACTTTCAAGAATTTGTTTAGCAAACAAAAGAGAGACATAACCTTCAGTCTCATTTGGAATACAATTTTGCGCTCAGGGATGGCCTATTAAAATTGTTGCTTTTCTTCTAAGGCAAATTATTCACACGTTGCTAAATATAAAATATGTGTGCATGTGTACATATATATGAGACTGTGCCTGGATTCTGTAGCCAGAACACAATGAGAGCTACTACATGTCATCTAACCAGAGACCAGAAAAAGAATGTAATATTTATAAATAAGTCTGGCTCTTCACTGTGGAAAAAGCCTGTCATAGACAAAAAACACTTTAAAAGAGTGTCATAGTGGAGCATTTGAGTTAAATGGCAGCCTTCTGCCTATTGAGCAAGAACATTGTGTAAGGTGAATACATATCTATATATTCTTTTTTTTTTTTTTTTTAAGCGAATTTACTAAAATAGCCCAGCCCCTAGGCCTCCAGGCACTTGGATGAACTGCTGATCTTTCTCAGATTGGTCTGACTTGTCTTGCAAATTTTAAATCTGTCACCTCTGCCCAAGTGAACTGATGAAGAGAGAATAAAAAAACTGGGACGGTAGTCTGGCTTCAAATGCCATTGGCATCTAGCTATAGAATGTGCCCTTGTCTGGAGAAGCTAAGAGGTAAATATAATTTATTTTCAAAAAGAAAAACGGTTTAATAGCCCAAGCACTGATTTAACAGGCGAGTAATTAGGAGGCTGTATCAGTGCAGTACTTGGAGAGGTGCCACATCTTTAGAAGGCACCAGTTTGGTCCGTGTATTCCTTTATTATGGAGACAGGGCTGAAGGTGGTCAGACTGGTGCCAGCTCTTCTAGAGAGGTTCTTTTTTGTTGCCCAGAGATCTCAGCCTAAGTAGGCTCAAACCACTTACTGAACTTTCTATTTGCATATTATCATCTCACTTGGGTTGAGAACAGTCTCCATTTTTGCCATTGAAATCAGGTCATTGTGAAGAAAAGAATGCAAGGCTGGGACTGAAAGCTAGGTTCCTAAACTAGTTATTCTACTTCTAGGTAAATCCTAAAATCCAATATTGTTAAACACAATTGTCCTAGGTCCCCCCTTTAGAAAGTGATCTAGTGTCCTTAATCCCAGTCCTCCTAGCTTTGGGAAAAGTCTTATCTTCTGATAACACAGGTTATGTCTTCATATGGTTTTATCATCTCAGTTTGGTCAAGCTTTCGCGATGCTTTATCTGGGCTGGTTCAGACTGTTTCTGCACGTGGAACCTCTAGATCTGTTATCTCAAGGGGGAGTTTGTTCTGTTTAAGAGTAAGATTTGTGTTAGCCGTATGACAGACACACATAATCGATGAGTTGTGCTTCTAGGTTGTTATTGACTGCTACTAGATTGTACCTTGATCAAGAGTTTCCCAAAGTATTCAGCCTTCAATCACAACATTTTCTGCTGTGACGGACTGGCTGGCTGGCGAGGAACACCAAAACTTTTATTACTGACCCATATTTTGGCAAGTTGCTTTTCTCAGTCGCAACACATTTATGTTATGTGAGAAATAATTCATGTGTGGCAATAGACAAATGTAATAACCAACTGAAAATATTTGTTCTCCACCCTGATCTTTCTCAAGATCCAGTATCCCCCACCTACTGGGCCTGCAGCATTTGTTCAAGTTTAGAAAGGAGTAATGAGGAATGAAAGGAAAAATCCACAGAATAGCTATGGAGGAGGTCAGTGCGATATGTGCGTACAGACAGAGCAGTAACGAGGTGCCTTTGAGAGGCTTCAGGATTTTTTCTTTTGAGGTGCAATTTAATGTGTCATGTTACCTGCATAGTAATGGGGGACTCCTAAGGGTTAAACACACGGTCAAGAAAACATTTAAGGAAGACTCAAGTTCTCTTGACATCAGTACAAGACTTAGATTGCTTTATCCTTGAATCAGATAGAAAGTAGAAATATGGGAACGTTAGAGGTCAGTTGATTCCCCTTTTTTGACCTCAAACTTACCCATTTGACACCAAAAGCACATGAGGCTGGAGTAATTTTTTTTCTTAAAAATGGACCCCGGATGGTCTTGACTGTCTTGTCTTTGCAGTGCCTTTGAGAAGCACCTACAGAAACAAGGGGTTACTTAAGATGGTTGTTGGCTTTGTTTAGCTCCAGAGAGAGCTCTACTGCAAAAACAATGTGAACACTCCTCTCCCACTGGTCTGTCGCCTGTTGTCTTCTGGGGATGTAAGAAGCTCTGTCCGTGTGTGTATGTGTACATACAGCAGATGTGTAGCCTGCTAGTGTTGAATTGTGTGTATGAATTGCAAATGTGTCTTCTGAGAGTGAGGAAACATGGAAAGAATGAGGTCATTGTGCATAATAAATCCCCCATATGCTTCTCCTCTGCCCTACAACCCACAAGAGAAGCATTTCGGAAAGAGTTACTTTATAATTTACATTCCTCTTGTCAAAACTGGGAAATGAAGCACAGATATGGTATGAGGAATGGCTTGCTCATTTTAAGTGGAAGAAAACAAAAACTGAGATATAACTACCTGGAAAACAAATCTGAGGTTCATGAAATCAACCATATTTAAAGGGGGTGAGACCAGAGGTAAGAAGAAAACTTACATATGGTGTATTTTTTTGCTGCACATCTGTGCGATATCACAGGTGCTAAATTAGCCACAGGAGGGCTCTCCTGTTCTTCACTCGAAGAAAATATATTAGTAGGAACTGGGAAAACTGCAGGGGAAAAAATAATTTTATATTCTCATAACAAGAGTGTTGGGCATACCCATACCTGCGAACCATTGCGCTGGCTCCCAGGACTGACTCTGCTTGCAGGAAAACATAATTTAAACTGTGGTGTTAGCACAGTAACTGCACGCTTCGCTTCTTCATACAAAAATAGTCATTAAAATAACATCACAAGATCAATTAGTTCTTGATCAAGCAGGAAGTGGGGAGGACTCCAAGCCAGAAAAAAAATCTCGTCTAGCTGGGGAGTGAGCACGGGCTGGTGTTTAGTCAGGAGAGAATGGTAATTACAGACGGACATTTGTACCTCTGGCCCCTTGCCCACGCAAGGATTAACCGCACGCTGACATCTGGAGTTATACAGCCTCCCAGGGCTGCGCTGTGGCTGAGCAACCGCCTGTTATAGGAAGTCTGAGGAAAAAGTCTGTGTGTTGGCAGCTCCTGCAGGATTTCTACTTACAAGAGGCAGAAGGTCCCCAGGGGTGCTGATAGCAACTTACCAAAGTATCTGATTGCCTCGCAGTCCTGCAGTTACTCTTGCAACAGCCTTAGGAAGCGGGTGAGGAATAACAGCCTCATTTAACCAGCGGAGAGCTGAGCAGCCAGATCGAAAGAGGGATTAACGCACTCAAGTCCAGAGTTCTGATCCCAATCTTTTGCCTGTTCCCTCCCGGCAGCAGCCTGGTCCTGACGCCACCTAAATTCACTGGAGGCCTCCACATTCTGCCTGCAATTCCAGACGTGCTGTAGGCTGTGCAAATATCCCTAGTGGCCTCCACCTGAAAGACTCCGTAAGCCAAACGGAGTGGCACCCCTGACTTCCCAAAGGGATTTTCAGGTCCAAGATCACCCATCCTGCTTTACTGTTAGCATTTTCCCTGTCTCAGTTTTGGCCTCCAGTAGTCTACTGCTTCTCAAACACACAGAAAAGGCATGGGGGATAGCATGTGTCAGAAACTTTTCTAACAAGCAGCTCAGAGGCTCCTAGCTTTGCACTGGGGAGAGTTCAGTGGATACAAACCAAGTTGTGAACTTGACCTTAGGGCAAGAAAAAGGTTTCAGAACTCCTCTGTTTAGCCATATAGGAATAAATATGTGGATTTCACAAAGAGTAGTTGCACATTTTCTGCTCAAGGTTTGAGTTGGAACTGTTGCGGACTACAGTTTTAATCTTTTGTGGCAGCCCAGTGACTACTAAGAACACTTGCCTGTGCATGTGGGAGAATTTAGTTCACTTCCTTCAGTCTCTCAGCTTTCTTTTCCTACAGAAATACCCTAATGCCAGGGTAAGTTTTGCTCTTGCTGATATTCATTCTTGACATAGCATTTATTCTTGAAACTGTCACTGTGTGGGCAAGACCATAAAATTAATGATTTAAAGATAAGCAAGATGGAATTTGTCTCCCTAGGCAGAGGTTAAAGCAGTCCCTTAGGGTCTGGCTTAAAGTCTCATTTGGCACAGCTTTGTTAAAGGCTTAAAAAAAAAAAAATGAGCAGTTTCTGTCTCAGCTGAATTTGAACAGGAATGATGATCACTTTCCCTAAAGAGTACTCCTAGGCTTTTCCTTGTTAGAAGTCTTGCTGGAAGCTCTTGCTCCCTGCTAGGGAAAGTAGCGCTTGGTTAGATATGACACCTCTGGAGAGGGGAAAAGCTCATACGCGGTGCCGTGTTTTGCTGTGTTGGCTGTTGGCTAGCTTCAGGGAGTTTCCAGCTCAGTGGCTTTCTTGTATCCCTATCTTTCAGAGAGTTCTGCCTTCTCTTGTCTCACACAGGAATGCTAGGTGCCCAGCGAAGGATTTAAGTTTCACTTTGAGGCACTACTCAATACAGGTAAACCTGGAAGCTTTTAGGTCATTTACTCGTTCAAGTCATTAACATATGGGTATAGCATTAACACAGTACAGATAGTGCATCTGGTTTCTAGCCATTTACCTAATCCCTGGTTTGTCCTTCCCACCCTTGGTATTCTCCTTCTTCCATGTCTTTACTCTGCTAACCAGAATGAGAATTACCTTTCCTGTAAGTCCTTTATGTTGCAGTACACTTCAACAATTTAATTCCCCAAAGATCAGAATCTCTAGCACTGTTGTCTTTTTTTAAAATGCCTTTTCCCAGAAAAGGAACTCATTTATTCTTAAGAAGCTAGTTTGTTAAATGCAGAACACCCCATTGGTTTCCAAATATTGGTGAAGAACTTTTTCTTCTGGTAGTCTTGCCATCAGAAAATGTCTGGATCAAAAAGATGCAAACTCTATATCTTTCCATTCACCCTCCTTGTCAGGTAGCATAATTTTCACTTGCCACTCAGAGGTGGATTAGTGACTCTCCTTCCTTCCTTGTCAGCGCTTGTATGTTTGAAGCATCAGCACTCCAAAGTGCTTGCTTTCCATAAATGTTTCCCTTGCACTAGACAAAGCTTTAAACCACTTTTCTTCTCTAACTTTTCAGTTTCTGGTTTGCTTTAATGAGACTTTCTATTTTATTTATTATTGAACCAATATGCAACTCCAGTTCTGTACCTTTACCAACACATTAATTTTTAGCTTGTCTTTCATGATGTTATTTTCCTACCTCCTAGTTGTTCAGCTGAGGTTCATCTGCTCCAGCAGTACCAAAGTAACCAGGCTTGGGCAATGTGAGAATAATAATGGAGACTATGAAAACAGGAAGGGGAAGGAGAAAACAGAAATGTTCCCTGTCTTATTTGAAAGGATATATATTATGTTCCCTTTGCTGCTGCTGTTCTAACTTCATGACCTAAGCAATACCATTTGCTCCTAAGTTTTCCTCTGGTGCAGTTTTAGGCGGCTGAATCACAGTAGTCATTGCCACTGCCATACTCCTCTCTGTCAATTCATGCATTTAGTGTTTCTGGCCACAGGCTTCTCTAAAATGACCTAATTACAAGTTTTAATTATGTGAGGAGGTTTGTGGATCTAAGTTATGAAGAATGGTTATTTTCTAATGTTTCATTCACTGGAGTCTGATTTTGACATTTAAGCTGGTTTTAAGAGTACTGCAATAAAAGCACCTGAATATCTTGCTTAGTTTCACATAGTCTGCTGCTTCTGTTCTTAGTGCTGTGTGATGTTCTAGCTGTCTGGATAGACCTGAGGTCCAAGAAACTGGAAGCCATTTGGTACTTAGCTCACCTGCTGTTTGTGGTGTGCTGCACAAGCATTTATTTCCTTCTACATCAGCCGTTTACGCACAAAACTGTAGAAAAATAAAGCTGAAAAAAATCTTGGCAAGTTATAAAGTCTATTTCTCTCCCACAACATTCCTGGCTGTTTCTTAAAGACTGCCGATCATGGAGATCCTGATCCTGTCAAAGCCATTTATTCCAGTTCTTTAGTATTCTTAGCATTAAAAGGTCTTGTGGAAGTTCAGTTAGCTCTTGTTTCACCTCAGGTCAATAACTTCTTGTCCCCACTGCTATAACTATGGAGACAGGGATGCCCCATTCCTTTTTGAAGACTGTTAGCATAGTCCTCCTCAGTCTTTTCTTTAGGAGAAATGATCCCACTTCTTTCTTAGGTCATGTTTTCTCATCGTCCTTGGGATATTTACCCCATACACATACTGAACCCTTGGCTGCAAGGGGCGTTACTGTTCCTGAAACAGGACACAGCAGTGGGAATACTCTCTTGGGTTAATACTCCCAGGTCTTTTCCTTGAAAACCTGATCACGTTGACCTGAATGTGGACTCGTGTTCAGCTTGTGATCCAGTGTCATCCACAGCAGACCTAAGCCTAGCTAGTTGTTTTGCGACTGACCAACTGCTTAGATCCATTTGGGGGTGAAAGGTTGCATTCATCCCAGATTTTCATTGTTATTTTGAATTATGATTTTGTCTTACAGCATCCTCTTAGTCCTTCCTGGCTTTTTCATCTACAGGTTTGTTACCCAGTTTGTATCTATTTCTTACTATTGGCCATACAGGGAAACCAGCTCAGCCATAGCTGTCCAAATTGGAGATTCCTAAAGTCAGATAAGGTAACCCTCACCTGAAAGATGGATTTAATTTTTTTAACCCACATAGGAGTAACTGAGAGCATAGTTATCACTGACCAAGTCAATGTAACAAATATATGCATAACCATCCCCTCCAAAAAACAATCAGGTAAAAAAGCAACCCGTCAAAGCCAGATGATCTCCTACTTTCTGTCAAGTGGAGGCAAACGCTTGGGTAGATCTGAGAAGATGCACTTTGTTTCTTTAGGTAAGAGCCAGCAGTCTTGCAAAGGGCTAGGAGGAGGGGGGTGGAGTGAGTAGATGTTACAAACCATTATGCAGACCACAAAGACTGCCAAGGGGGGACTTTCAGGTCCCTCAGCAATGGCAGTGCAACAGCCGCTACTCCCAGGTTCTCGTAGGTGCGCTGGTAGTACTGCATCAGATACTTCAGCCTGCACTGGTTCAGTGAAGAAGTAACCTCTTCTCCCTCTGTTTCATTTTTCCAAACATAACATGAAGTCTCAGATTTCTGGCATAAATATTATATGGACCTCATAAATTATTTATAACTAGTGCATTTGAATTCAGAACCAGCTGTAGAAATAAATGTCTAGTGCTTCAGAGGCAGTTTTACTTGTAGCAAATGTAGATTAAATATGCATTTTGCCAGTTTATCACCTCTCGAAAAACATCAGGAAAAAAGTGATAAATGAAATTGTTAAGATACACGCATGATATCAAAGCGCCTGAGGTCTGATTACTTGTAACGGTGTATAAGTAATGAAAAGGATGGGTACCAAAATGAAGATTCTCACTATGCCTCTGTTTATAAATGGTGATTTTGAATCTTATATTCATATGGGCATTTGTAAAGGTGATACCTTGAGTAATTTGGAAGGAAAGAAATAACCTACAAACTTCCTGTCTTCAAGCTGAGCCTGACATTCTTTTGACTCTATCAGTCCCTTAAAAGGGGAGGAGTAAGGAATAAGCTCAAGAAAAATAGTAAAAATATATTTGTCTGTCTATTTAAATTCACTACTGTTCTGCCAAGATCAGCAAGTAGCGTGCCAGACCAGGAACAAGCGAGCCATGGTGCTGCAGAAACTTTACATTGTCCTAAAATCACCAAGGGCATCAAAACAGGCCCTGGGGAAACTCCTTGCATAAAAGAACGTTTATTTTTCTTTCTTTCTTTCTTTCTTTTTTATTTCAGACTGTGGCAAAGTGGGTATGTTAGTGAGGAGAGCACAGGGGAGAAGGGAACAATAGGGACTGTGAGGTATTGTTTCAGGCGTTGAGGCTGTATAGAGCTATGAGAAGCGAAGTGTGATGCAGACTGCTGAAATAGTTCTAGATGGTGCCTGGAAAATACTGTATATGTTCTGTTTATCATTATTGAAATGTAGCTTTATGGGTTTTCTGAGTCTTCAGAGAAAAAGATTCAGGAACAAAACTGACAGTTTTGGCTCTTTGTTTCACATAAACAACTGCAAGGCACTGTTTGCACCATATTTTCTTGAAGAGGACTTATTGCAGGACATTTTTTAATTCTACTGGGATATGGTTGTTTACAAAAATTAAAAATAAAAAATACTGCTGTCAAAGCACTACCCATTATTTAAAGCTGCATACCCATTTCTGTTCTGTTCCAGTCAGATTCCCAGTTCATCCATCTTTGGGCACAACGTTAACGGTTGGTGCCAACCTTGAAGGTTTCCAGGGAAAAATGGTGTATTTGAAACAACCCTGGAAAAGAGCAAAAATACTCCAAGAGAGAGAAATGATCTGACAGTTAGAAGGAGAAGCACAAAAAGGTGAATTTCAGGGCAGCTCTAGTCTTTACATTTAAAGTCTTGCATGGATGAGGAAGTATACAGTGCACTCTGAGCAGCTCCAAACTGCTTACAGAATATATGTTTCAAAATACCATGCTGTGATGCTGTCCTGTGCTGTGTGATGTCTTTTAAGCAGGCATCTCAAATGAAGGTTCAGCACTTACGTAGATAGGGAGAATCTCTGTTCTGCCACCTGATGATATCTCTGGCCTCAGTCTAGAGAAATGTTCTTATCATGTCAAACCAGAGGCTCGGTGCCCTTCAGGGGAGAGGGGAGAAACCCAGAAACAGTCCAGAGGGGAGAAGTAACAATAGCTACGTCAGTGGAAAACACAGCTCCTGAAGGGAGGCTGAAGACATTGCTATTATTTAATCAGATAACAGTCTTCTGTAAAGAAAGAGAGAATTAGAGTCACAGAGTAATTCAGGTTGGGAGGTCTCTAGCACAACCTCTCCCTCAAAGCAGGGAATCCACTGCTGAATTCAGACCAGGTTGCTCACAATTTTGAACAGTCGGGTCTTAAAAACTTCGAAGGAGGGAGATGCTGCTACCTCTTCCAGTCCATAATGATCCTCATAGTGAAAACTTTGTCCTGATGTCCAGCCAGAACCTTCCTGCTTCCAATTTATGACCACTGTCTCTCTGTAATTTATGAGCACTGCCTCCTGCCATGCACCTCAGCAAAGAGCCAGCCCCACCTCCTCCATAACTTTCTCATAGGCATTCAAAGGCTGCTATTAAGCCCCTTTTAAGCCTCAGCTTGCTATTCTCCCCATCCAGGATACATAAGACAAAAAAACCCCCAAAACAATGGGTTGCCAGTGGAAGGCTTAGGTTCAACAGAAGAAGCCCCAGTAGTGAGCAGAGAGAGGCCCAAGAATGGGGATGCTGGCAACCTCCTGTGTCACTGGAGGTTGTTAACAATAAATTAGAAAAACACATGGTTATCCATCTGTGGGGCGGAAAAGCCAGGGGATGCTTGAAGATCCCGTAAGGTGCCTTCCAGCACTCTTTTCTGCTGCTTTGATTCTGTGCTAGCAAAGCATGTGAATACAAGCTCTAGTGCCGGCTTAGGGGCACAGAGCTATGTACATCACAAGACTGCACCCTAGGTGCATAATAAATTTCAGCACTTATTAATATTTCAGGAAGTTATGAATGCCTGCAAATCACCAGGGAAAGATAGTTATAATGGAAATAATGTTGTAGCCTGAATTATTGCAGTGTTAGCAGATGTCCTTTCTGCTTACGTCTAGTCACCTGAGATAAACTGAGTATGGTGCACTTTTTTTTTAAAGGTCAAGGAGCAGGTCTACAAATAACAGACCTTTAAGAAATATCTGTCACCTCTACTACCAGTTGACTTTAATTCTTTGTATTTAGTGATTTCAATTTAGTGTTATTTGCCATGCCTACATATCTAAGAGGAAGAGATCACTGATTATATTACTATAGGTACTATAGGTACTATAGGTGTGGAAACCAGGACTTAGAAATGTTAAGCATCATGTTATTAAAACAAGAAAGAGAAGTTAGATTTGTTTGGTGTCATGCTCTTCCAAAGTAGAAATTCAGGAACGCAAAGTCTCCCCTGGAAACCAATGAACCAAATTCTCAGATGTCTCTTTTCCACATAGGTTTTCTAGGCGTGTGCACAAAAGCACTTGAAGGGCTCTTACTTAGCGGCCACTCTTGGAATTTTTACCTCTCAGTTACTCTGTAGGAGTACACTTGACAAAGACAGACAAGGATTAAGGGGTAAACCAGCCCTGAGCGGTCTGACATGTCACCCATCCCGCTCCGCACTGAGTAGCCTGTGCATTTGTCTGAAGCCGTGTGAAAGCAGCGTGCAGCAAAATATGAGCCAGGCATAGCTTTGTGTGTCTTCAGACAGCAGGGACCCCTTTCCGACCTATTGGGTGTGAAACGTTGTTCTCGCGCTCTATTTTTGAAATCCTTCATTGTTCTTTTCACCATCTCCGTTGTACTCTTACAAAGAAACGCGTTTCCTTCAGCAAGGTTTTGATGCCCAGCGAAGGAACACCCACATATCCTCTGTGTTCATTTCTGCTCTACTGCCCACAACCTGCTGATTGCAGAGGGAGTATTTCACTTCCATTATAGTTTAAATAAAATGATAGGCTGGCTCCACAGGGAATCCATTAGCCTTAAGCAGCCTAGTCACCGTTAATTATAGTTTTTAGACTTCGGAAAGCTGGGTCAAAATTCTCCATTTTTCAATGGAAAGCTCTGTCATTTAAATGCTATCTTCTGTGCACCATTCATTCACAGTTCTGCTGCTCAGAACTCAGCAGCGGCTTTTCTGTGGTAAGTGAGCATCTTCTTTTTCAGTCTGTGCCCAGAACAGAACCTAAAGCAAAAAGCTCATTAAGCAGAGTTCACTCTGGAGGTGACTCATTTGTTTAACAGTTTGCTGGTGTGAAGTGGAAAACACCTTGTAAAGCTGAAGCTATAGAAGAGATGGAGCTGTGAAGGAGAAAAAGAGGTGGCAGAGGCAGTTTGGAAATAATGTTTATTTCGGTGTTTGAGGGTTTCTCCAGAGCAAAGCTTGAGTTTGGGAGGGGAGCCTGGAAGGGATGTTTATTGCAAATGTAAGCCTTTCAAATGGAAATGGAAATTGTATGTAACATTGTTTAGTCAACTGTCATTTTGTGTTAAGCTTAAAATAAAAAAATCACAGACAGCGTTTTTCTTTTTTAAAAATCATTTTTACCACACCGTAAAACTGTAAAACCCTCAATGCTGCAGGTTTGCCTTTTTATGGTTTGTTTTGAGTGCACCAGCTAAGGTACTCCTGTTTGCACGCAGGGGGTCCTGATCCCCAGAAGGGGGAGGGAATCGCAGAGTGCACGGCCTCTCCCACCCACCCTTCTTCCAGAATTGCTTTGAAGGGGGGCTGTGTTTGTGGAAAGGACGTATCCTCTCAGCTGGGTGTGTTTGGGCAGGGAAAGTCCTCCCAGCCGCTGTCCTGGTGGTGCGGGCAGCTTGGGAAGCATGGGCAGGAGGCTCTGCCGCCCCCGGGACAGGGGGCACCGGCTGCTGCTCTCACCCCGGTCCCTCCTGAGCTGTGGGGTGATCGCAAGGGCAGGAGGAGGTAATGAAGCACAGGGCAAATATAACCATATTTTCTCCTTAGGAAACCTAAAGAGAGAATTGCTAGGACAGTCTGGAAGGTTTTTTTTTCCCATTTTGCTAGTAATTCCCATGCAACCGTATCCTAAACCACAAATGATTCAATGTGCCGAGATAGGAGAAGCTGTCCTTTCCTGGCAATGTGCTAAACTGTTTTAACTGAGAGGAGCAGGAAGATTTGCTGAAGGGTATGAAGGGGTCAAATGAAACCCAGAGTACTGAAGCCGTGAGAATTTGGGTGGGCTGACTGCGTGAAACAGGCTGCGGAGCTCTGGCAGAGAAGAACCTGCTTCTGACTTGTTTAGTTTTTTCCCTTTAGAATTAAACATTAATTCTGTTATATAATAAAATGAGAATACCTGCACTCAGGAGACAGTTAAATGACAATGTTAAAGCATTTGGGTCAGACACCTGTAATGTTGTCTAAACACAAGTTGGTTCAAGATAGTGAGTTTATCTCCGTATTATACTTGTATTCCCATTAAATTCCTCTTAGACTATTATTTAATCATGAAAAATCAAAATAGTGATAGAGGAGAGTTTCAGCAAAGTCGGAGCTCGAATCTCAATCAACTTGAGTAGGGAGCCATTGCACAAGGGTTTAATATCTCAAATCTTATAAGCTGCTAAGTCTGTTGGAGGATTTTAATGATCAGTCTTCAAAGCCATTGCAGTACTACTTCTGTTGATGCATTTCTAAAATGTGCTAAAAATGGTAGGCTCTCTATCGGAGTTTAGTAAGAAAAAATAAAATGAGAATGTAATGTAGTCATACTGTATCTGTATATGACCTAGTCCTCTCATACTTAAGTTCCTAAACTTTGTGGGAAATAAAGAATTCAGGTGCTTGCACAGGGAGTATCTAGCCGAGAGCATACACTATTCAAATCTGTCAAATCTATGAAATAACTGATATGCTTAAATGTTTCCATAGATCAGTATTTCTACCTTTACTAGTTTTTCTTTAAATAGTGCCATATAAATAGCAGAACGAGAAAGGATGGGTTTACATGTGTCAATGCAGAGATAAATATAACGTTATTCAGTTATATTCAGTTAACATAAACGACTTCTCTTTATGACTCATCTTCAGAGTGACAATTGTTTGAAAGTAATTTAACATGGTTTCATGAAAGGTTAAGGGTATTTCTACTTTAAGGGAGTTGAATGCAACACAGATTTTTCTAGAAATACAAATCTAACGTTCATTTTCTTTAATTGTTCTTCTAGAGCAATTTCCTGTGAATCTATTAAGCCATAAGCAAGTTTTTATTGAACAGAGAAGTCTGCGTTAAGGTAAGCCTAACACGATTCAGTTTAAAGGGTTATTTATTACCTAATTGTCAATGTCCTTGAAAAAAGTAGTTGTTCGTTTGTTCGTTTCATTGTTACTATTAAAGTTCAAAACGAGTGTTACCTCACAATTTAGAAACACCGATTATTTCCCTTGAGCTGTACGGTCACGCATCAAATCCTGGTTACGGAGGTGCTGCCCTCTAGTGGACAAAAAGATATTTCGATTGCAGTATTTTTCAGTCCCCTTCCAAATTTGATCAGGATTTAGGGAAGAGCATGCCTTTAAAAAGGCAGGGAGCAGCAGTGGGGGTGAGCAGTCACGCCTGGTGGGGAGAACAGGATGAGGAGGTAGATGTCTGAGGGATGGCTGAGGACCGGTTCTGCTGGGCTGTGAAAGCAGGCGATCGCAGGGTGCCAGAGCTTGCGATTGCTATGGGAATTATCTCCTGATGTTGTGAAACTGTCCGAGTGACAAAACCATAGGCAGGTTTCAATACTGATAAATGCAAAGTAGTGTACCTGAGTTAAAATAAGCAGGCGCAGCAACAGGCTTTGTATTAGCACTTACCTGTCAGGGAAATATCCTGGAGTCGCTGTGATCTTGGTGTTCAGCCTCCAAAAATAGCATCAGTGCTAGAAAAGGTAAAATAAATCTTAGAAAAAATTAGAAAAAGAATTGAACTAAAAAGATACATAGTGCCTATGTATGTACACTTCTGAGATTATAGTCCCTCTGTTTTAAGGATTGAGACAAATTATAGAAATATGGAGCAGCTTCCACGTGAGAAAAGCCTAAATCAGAGAGTCAAAACCAGAAATGAAAATACAAGAGGACACGCCAGCCTGAAAAACAAGGCAGCTAGAAGAAGCTATACTGGAAGTATGTCGTATCATGAAAGGTAGGAAGAAGGCGAATAGGGATTATTATCCCTATTTCTCATATTGGAAGGAGTAAGAGGTGTTCTAATACCCTCATGATCATAAAAGGTTGAAAGTATAAATAGCCTCCAAAAAGAAATAAACAGAATTGAAAGAATACAGTTCTGCTGACATCCACTAAATACAACAGTCTCTTTGAAGCCTCTGAGAAAGCCCCTGAGATGCTGTCAGATGCTAGCTGGGTTGGCCATGGGCAAAAACACTGTCTGCCTGTTCTGGTTCTGTACACTCTTTTCATAAATATCCAACACTGTCTGGGATGGGAGACGGGCAGGCAAACAAAACACAGACAACCTCAGTCATCCTTACTATACTGCATATACCTATAGGGTTTTTTAATATCCTGTTCAAACATTCATATATCATTTGTATTCTGAGTAGATGCATTTGCCATATTACCAGTTCTTGAGATTTTTATCACGAACCTTCCTCACATTAGTTGGATGTTTTTTTTCTCTGACTGTTCTAACCACAGGAGATCTTGCAATTGAAAATATCTAAAAAAAGAAAAAAAAAAAGAAAAAAGAGCAGAGGTTAAAAAAAATTCTAACTGCAGTTTATGTAGAAAAGTTTCATAATATGTATCCATATCTTTGAAAAAGAGGGAGTAAACTTTTAAGAAAAAACAGCATCAGCTGATTCTATTTTTAAAGAAGTCAATTTTATGAGCCTTTCCTATTAATGTGTTCACTTACCTGCATACCTTTTCATAAAAGAAATTGTAGTGAAATGTTTTAGCCATATGCTATGTAAATCAACATTAAAGTCTCAGGTCCTTGTATATCTTGCAGGAATATGGTCTAAACTGGGTCTGGAAAAACAATGTAATTGGTTTCTAGGCAGCTTCTCTTAAGTATAATGTGCATGTTTAAAACTCAGTGGCATTATATAGTTCTCGATATACCATGAGAATTTATAATACTGGTAATAAATCAAACACCAGCATTTACCTTTCTCACTTGCTGGCTTAATCACCAAAGCCCAAGCTGCTTAGTATCCCCCCGATGAATTCACATTAAAAACAAGGAGTCAGTGAACATAAGAGCAGTCTGCATATGTGTGTGTTGCACATCACCCAGACACCTCGTACACAAGAAAATGCTACAACTCATTACAGGAAAAAGGAAGTGTGGCTGGAGAGCAGGAATGTTTGTGACTGCCAAAGCATGGCATTAAAAAGACCGAGGACAGATGGATGTAAGACAGTGTCCATGCAAAAATGGAATTGGAAATAGAAGTGAAAAAAAAAGAACAAACTGCAGAACCATTCACAGCTCACTTATTTCTATCTTACTGGGGTTTTAATAAATTTTATGTTTGAATACTTTAGACAGAAATTTTCAGGTTCCATTGTAAATAGTAATGATTACTCAAACACGTTCTTTTCCAATATTTTCTCTGCTCAAAATGCCAAGCAGGACATTTAACTAACAAGCTATTTCAAGGTTCACCCAGTGTTTTTTAGAGCTGTACTTGTCAGCTCGCCCTCTTCTGTAATGAAAACAGAAGGAAATTCATTATCAGATCTTTTCCCCTCTGTCTGTTCTTTCCTCTGACGCACCATTCACATCCTGGAGAAAAAGCTGGAAATGTTTGTGCTGCTCAATCTGCAGATACAGTGGTAAATAAAAAAAAAAATGGTTAAACATCCTGTCCTGGTTTCAGCTGGGATAGAGTTAATTTTGTTCTTAGTAGCTGGTGCAGTGCTGTGTTGTGGACTCGGTGTGAGAATAATGCTGATAACGCACTGATGGTTCAGTTGTGGCTGGGTGATGTTTATCCTCAGTCAAGGACTCTTCTCAGGCCCTGCCAGGGAGAGGGCTGGAGGGGCACAAGAAACTGGGAGGGGACACAGCCAGGATAACTGACCCGAATCAGCTAAAGGGACATTCCATACCATCAAACATCATGCTGAGTATATAAGATGAGGGGCAGTTGTCTGGGGCCAGCTGATGGCTGCTTGGGGACTGGCTGGGCATCTGTCAGTGCGTGGTGGGCAGTTGTACCGTGCATCACTTGGGGTGGTTTTCCCTTCCTTTTGGATTTTGTTCTTTTCCCCTTCTCTCTCCTTTTCATTACAATTGTTATTATTATTATTTTATTTTGTTTCAGTTTTTAAATTGTTCTTATCTCAGCCCTTGAATTTTGCCTTTCTCCCAGTTCTCTTCCCCGTCCCTCTGTGGCAGGACAGAGTGAGTGAGCAGCTTCACGGTACTTAGTTGCTGGCTGGGGTTAAACCAAAACAATTCCGTATGCAAGGAGTAGGTACCCCTATGTTGCTCAGGTTAGGCCTGAGTAACCTTCAATATTTGTGCTTTTATCTTTTGCTGCACCAGAGATTTTAACTTGTAGAAAAAGCCCCCTTAAACTTTCTGGCAAAAGTAGCTCAGGGCACTGATCATCACAGCCAACACAGCCATGTTATGGATGCTCTCGAAGCCTTCCTAAAATCATGACAAATTCCATGGGACTTTCAGTGAAATACTGACATTTTTTACAACCTGCCATGGCAGCAAGCAGATTCACTTTTTTCAAAACTAGGGAAAGTTATAAAGAGTGTCTGAGAACTCTAATTATCCCCAAACCTGACCTTTCCACCGTGTCGTACCTTCTTATAGCTTGTACGCATTCCCAAATAAGGATGTAAAAACTTATTATCTTTTCCATGGAAAAATCTAAAACATGTAATATTTTCTTAAATTAATCCTCTGCTGTCATCAGGTGATGGCCCATAAAAGTCAACTCCCCAATAAAAACGGTGTTGCAGGACCCTTAGAGCTTTTATATATTCCCCACTTTGCTGCATGCCAGAGAGCTTTCCTGGCTGATGCTGTTCACTGGAAGGCAGTTTGCCCCTTAGACTTGGTTCTCAGCTCAGCTGCAAGCGTTTTATTTTGTGGTGCAATGTACAGGATGACCTAGAGCCCCGATCAGAGTTCTCTATGCCCAGGCATACTGAACACCATGGCTAACCAGCTGCTTCAGAATCACGCTTCATTCAAACCAAACTAAGATATAAGGAAAGAAAAATACTTATTTCTAAAGCAGCAAACACAGATACAGAAACTTATGAAGACACAAGAAGCAGAAATTACAGATCTGCGTTCAATCTGCTTGCACGGAGATCAAATCTGAGCTGGCTCACTGTGCCGCTGGCGGGCTGTCCCTCACCCAGGTTGTTGGTGAGGACTCGGGTCCCTTGCACAGTCTGCACACTCAGTAAATGTTCTGTCAAAACACATGGTCTTTTAGCTGAAACCCCTTACTTGGAGTTCCATTCAGCTTCAGCTCTTCTTTTTTTTTTTTTTTCTCCAGAGATTATTCATCTTTAATTTCTCTGGAAGCAATTTTGCCTCTCTGCCTTCCATCATCTGCAGATGCTCATACTGTGCAAATATGCCTTCGGCAGAACAGTCCTGATCTCTTGTACATGATTCAGTTATTAGGAAATTGTTAACTTATGATTGAGAAAATGTGAAAATCTCATTGAGAATTTTTTTCCATATGAAGCTTATATTTTATATTCATATGTAAACCACAAACTGCTCTGATATAAAAATGTAAATACGGTTGATGGATGTAGCTCATTACTGTCTCGGGCTGTCATTCAAAAGCAGAAACCTGGGTGACACTATTTTGAGGTGAGAATGAGCTTGGGGCAACTGAAATCAAACAATTTGCTTTATTCCTTAACAAAAATAGTTACCTCTGTGCCTGATGGGTAGTCTTCACACCATCTTGGAATCAGCAAACATACCAGAAATTAAAAGAGTGTTGCATAATGTACCATTAACATAAGGAACAGTGTGCTTGTCAGATGTAAAAATCACAATTAAAAAGATTTCAAGAAATAACACAATTATGCTTTGGAAATGTCAGCACAGCCATTAGAGCTAGGAGCAATAAAAGCACAGTAGGATGGTTTCTGCTTTGTCTGGATTAGTTGACTAACGAAGGAAGATCTAAGTCTTTGCTCTTTTGCATCAGTAAAGGGGAGGCGGACTTTAATATTCCAGCATAATAGCCCTTACAAGGAAGACAGGCCAGGGTGCTTTTTCCATTGTTGTACTCAAATCCAAGCAATGAAATCTGCTAAATCACAAAATGTCCTTCACTTGGAACATCATCATCTTCTATGACAAGTCTAAGACAAGTTGGAAGAGAGAAGTTGAAGATGAGGTGTCAGTATGTTACTAATACTGTTCAGATCTATGAATCATTACCAACAGATGTAAAGTAAGTGAAAAGTTGTCTGTAAATTACAACAGTGAAATGCAAGAGGCACTCTAGTGGTTTTACTTTGGATTTCTATCCATGTATATGATAGAGATGTATGGTGCAAAGATGTTAAGCTTCTGAAGAAGCAATGTTTCCAAAAGAAAAACAAATAAATGAAAAACCATAGTGAAGTAAACTTAACTAAAGCTAACTCAGTCTTTTGCTTAGAGAAAACATAAGTATATCTTTGATGGGGATTTACCGGTTAATCTTTGTTCAAGACATTTGCAAGGCTCGAAACATATCAGTACTTGGGACCTAAACCCGTTCAAAGCAACAAAAATCAGCACCATTGTGCCAAGCAGAGTCTGCCTTAACAGAAACTAATGATGCACAGGAGGCAAAGAAAACTTCATTTTGAGTAGGGCACAAAGGGAAAGCGTGTGAATCACCTGCTTATCTTAATCTCTTATACTGAAAATGCTCGGGATGCATTTGAAACAAGAATTCAAAATTCAGGGTTTTCTTGAACATTGTAGTCTTTCTCCACATATTTGATTACATATATCTTACTTTTTTATGACTGGGTAATGGTGTGTACTTCCCAGAATATACCTGAAATGCACTTGCATGAATAGGCCTTAGGCTGGAGATAACATCTCTTGAGAACTGAATTGGGCATGACTGGTGGCATCGTTGTCTGGCTTGCACAAAACGCACTCTCCACCTTCTCAGACAAACACACAGCAATGCCCTTTCAGGAATATATTGAAAACAAACAGGCTATTTGAAGAGGTCTGTTAAAAAAAAAAAAAAAAAAAAAAAGCGCACACATTTTTATAACCACGCTATTTCATCTGTTTAATGAGGATGTACTCTACAAAGTATAGAAGAGGTCATTTCCCCATGGGTGTCAGAACTGATTCTTTTTAAATTTTTATCTGCCACTTATTTCTGGATCATGGGAACTTTCTAGTTTTTTTGAAGAGACAGGGCAAATTGTCTACCTTCCAGTAAATGGAAACCTTTGATAATTCAATCATTAACTGCTTTGAGTGCTCTATTCTTCCTCCAAGCTCTGCTGTGTAATACCACCTTTGCCATAAAGTCTCTCCTGTTAAAATTTCTGCTTGAGATGAAGGAAAAAAACAAAGTCAAGGAAAAGCAGACAGAGAGTTCCTGGACAAGTCCTGTCAAGTTACCTGGCAGTTTAAGGCAACATTGCCATTATAAGAACGAAGCTGTGAGAAGTATAGCACACATATATATCTAAGCTAGATATTCCTAGCTGGGGTATAGGTGGCACTCTAGTTCCAGCAGCCGAGCTGGATCTGTTGCCATGGCTTCAGGTAGCTTTCTAGTTCTGTAAACTGTATCCTGAGCTATTTAAAATATCGTGTCTTCTGTGTGCATGCTTACACGTGGCTTTTCTGCTAATGCTGCATTTCCAGGTGCAAAGAAGTAGTCAAATTCGGCAAAAGACAAGGAACAAATCCTGGATGGTCACTAAAGCCAGCAGCATCCCTGGCTCTGGAGCTGCCTAGCCTAGGCTGCAGAGTTCGGTACTGTGAATGAGAATGTGCAAAGTGTCAGGGTACTAGGACAGGTGGCAGTGCCTCCTGCCAGGCTTCAGGTGGCTGCTTTTCCTCAGCTGGAGCTAAGAACCATGGGGTCTGGCCTGACCGGTGGCTCTTATGCTTTCAGCCCTCAGAAAGTGCCAAAGAAGGGCTGAGAATACCGAGGATTCTCAACCTGGGAAATACTAAGCAGAAAAGACAAAGTATAGTCATTGCTCAACTGAACAAACGGTTCTGAGTTACTCCTGTGTATGGATTTTTAACTGAGCTTACAATGTCAGTGCACTTCCAGGCCCCAAAAATCCTTTCCTTTGATCTTTCTTCTCTTCTAGAAGTACCTTCTTGCCTGTTTTGAGTTTATAGCAATTTTATAGACTTCCTTAGAAGATAGTATTTCATCTACATGCTGTGCACATTTTCAGATATATAAGGTTTCAGATTTTGCTTTTCTAGCCTTGAATCTTTAATTTTGACATGTTTTTATGTAATTTCTTTTTGAACTTTTACAGTTAATTAAAGTGAGATGTTAAGTTCTACCACTGTATTTGAAAACAGCAATAATACTTACCATGCTTCTAAAGTAATAGTTTGGATAAATTTAGGAAAAGGGAGGGAAATTCCTTAATGATCTTCTTTAAAAAATACAAAAGTAGCAAAGGGATTTAAAACTACAAATCCTTTGACTTGAAGTAGATTTTCTACAGCTTTCTCCCTCTGGTGTGTGGCTTGGTGGTTTGTTGCCTTTTCTTTTCTTTTTTTTTTTTTTAATCTTCTGCTATGTGTTTGTTTAATACTTATTTTAAAAAATGCTTGGGAAACAGCATTAGCCACTTGATGAGGGCTTTAACAATTTACATGTCTGTGATGCTGAAAAGGTACTAGATACTTATTGGGATACCTTTGTTAATTCATTCTGCGTTAAAATGCTGAAACTGATTTGGAGTCTTACTTGGCAGTTTGGTGGGGTTCCTGTTTTACAGGTTCCATTCATTTCAAGTTTTAATATGTTTTTCAATTTAGATTTAATAAGAACAAAACCAAGGGTTAAAGGGAGACAGCATTCTGGGTAGAATATTCAAAGACCTTAACCATAGGTCTACATGCAGTCACTCAAATAACTACAGTATACGACGCAGGTATCTAGGCTGCCTATATAACGATTCATGCACAATGTTGCTTCGGTAATGCAGAAACAAAATTTAATTTTTTTTTTTAAAGATGTTGCAGTGGATAGGGACCTATCCCGGATATGACAGAATCTGTTAAAACTTGTCCCAGTTTGTCCTGAGCTGGTAGTACATTAAGAACAAACGTGCCCTAGCTGTCAAATGTTTTAATTCCACAAAAAAGGGGGTTGCAGCCACTCAATCTAGCCAAAAGTTAATATACTTGGGCAAATAGCACTGATTTCCTTGGGCTTTGAATTGGATTCCTATTCTAATTGTTTCTCCAGGAAGGAAGGAAGGCACTAAAGTTAAATGTTAACACTCGGACTAAAACACCAGGTTTGCTGGAGTTTTTCCCCTAATACGCAGGAATTGTAATTCCTTTGTATATATGCAGATGTATTCTTCATATATTTCATCAATTCCATACAAATAAGTTTCAGAACCACTGCCAGACCCCAAACCATCCTATTAGCTATGGAACATGCTCAAATACCATGATGATAGACATAGAATAGGAAACCTTGTTAGGTTTTCTCTCATATTTCCCACATACTCTCCTCAAACTACTACAGCACTGTTTTGCACAAAACTAATATATTTATCTTTGTGCAAGTGTTTTAGCATCCTACAGCAAGGGAAAGGCATATTGCTTTTATACAATAAGTTTATTGAATATTCCACACTTTCCTTGTGCAACAATCAAACATCCAGTCCATGAGAAAGAAATGTGCACAAGGTCAGAGAAATGAATTCTGTTTGTGAGATATTGCCCTCAGCCCGATGTGCAACTAGCAATTACTGTCTGTGTACATGGCACACAGAAATCTGAATTGCTTTCTCCCTGCATTTTACATTCTGCTTGATTTCCCCCCTCCCTCGTCCACTGGAAACTGCTGCCTTTCCCTTTGATTTCTGTGTTCTGCAGCATTCTTTTAGCTAGAATAAACTTCTTCTGTGATGATTATCACCTTGTTAACTTCAGAAGGTACTGGAGACCAAAAAGGTGGTTTCTCTGGCTACCTGAGAGCCAGATCCTAAAAAATTATTTGCTCTCCATGATCCACAGTAAGAAAGGACAGTGCAACATACAAAGGAGCATCAACATGCAGAGATGTCCTCCTAGGCTCAACCTCATGTTGGTACAATCTCGTGACACAGGGCAGCACTGTGTGCTGAAGCCGAGGTCATGCTGGAAGCAGTAAGACTGGATGAGCATGGTGTTACACTCCCCCTACCCCTGCCAAAGATACCTTTACCCATGTTATTTAGTGTTCTCAGTGATGAAACAACTCTGGCTTGTGTTTTGTCCCTGCCCTATTCCCCATTGTACACTGTAGATTGCCACCAAAATAATGTTTTCAAGAGTACAGTGCCAATTCTTCCGAAGATGGCTATGTCGATATTAACAAGTAGAACAGTGCAATAGCAGCAGATCTACAGAACAAGACAGTTGATGCTGTGGATGCAGCACCCACACTACATGTATTTGTGGAGGCAGGGGAGCAAGGAGGGTAGCTCAGACCAGGTCTTGCCTGGGCTGGTGGGCTGGCTGCCTCTAAGAGGTTCAATCACAGCAGAGGTGCTCCCTGGGTATGCCTTTTGGCTTTTTGTGGAATTAAAACATTTGACAGCTAGGGCACGTTTGTTCTTAATGTACTACCAGCTCAGGACAAACTGGGACAAGTTTTAACAGATTCTGTCATATCCGGGATAGGTCCCTATCCACTGCAACATCTTTAAAAAAAAAAAAATTAAATTTTGTTTCTGCATTACCGAAGCAACATTGTGCATGAATCGTTATATAGGCAGCCTAGATACCTGCGTCGTATACTGTAGTTATTTGAGTGACTGCATGTAGACCTATGGTTAAGGTCTTTGAATATTCTACCCAGAATGCTGTCTCCCTTTAACCCTTGGTTTTGTTCTTATTAAATCTAAATTGAAAAACACATTAAAACTTGAAATGAATGGAACCTGTAAAACAGGAACCCCACCAAACTGCCAAGTAAGACTCCAAATCAGTTTCAGCATTTTAACGCAGAATGAATTAACAAAGGTATCCCAATAAGTATCTAGTACCTTTTCAGCATCACAGACATGTAAATTGTTAAAGCCCTCATCAAGTAGCTAATGCTGTTTTCCAAGCATTTTTTTAAAATATGTATTAAACAAACACATAGCAGAAGATTTAAAAAAAAAAAGGCAACAAAAAAAAAAAGGAGCCAGGTTTGCGTGCTCTGAGACAGCTTCACAAGGTGAGCCACAGCACAAGAAATGGGTGCGGACTGGAGATTTACTGCCAAAGCACTCTCCCGGCATGAACCAAATATTAATATATATGCATCTGCTGTCAGCTCCCACTTCAGCACCAATACAGAGGGTATAATTTTAAAAAAAACTCAGCACATGATGTTAAAATCATCTGACGGTACGATGAGCTAGTACCAGCAGACGAGTGCTGTTAGAAATCTGGGTCTCACCTCGTAGATTAGATGGTCAGGAAATCTTAACCCTGATTGCAGGGCTATTGGCCATCCAAATATGCAGTCTGGAAATCTTAAGAATCTGGTCTGCAAAAGTTCTGTTTCAGCTGCTTATTTGTGAAATGGGGTGATGTGATTTACGGATGTTAGCTATTAGACTTTTATTGCAAATCTTGTGGTTTCAGCATCCTGTAAACTCCAGATCCAGGAGTCAGGAGACAAGCAGAACATCTCCTTCCTCATTTATGAAGCAAGTTTCAAAGCATACAATTTTAAGGATGCTTGTAAGTTAATCCCTTGAATTGAAATATGCGAACTGTAATTTTGAACATTTTATCAATGGTATTGAATATTCTCCTACCTATCATTTGTTGGTTTTTCTCTTTTGTGCATTGACTGACTCTCAGTCTGATGAAGAGCTTACTAAAGAGGGCTAAAACAGGAATACCGTTAGGAAAGGGTTGAATAATGTTGCACTTCCCCACCATTAAACAGAAAGGATGAAGCAAACGTTGTTTTTTTTCTTTTCAGGGAGCAAACCTGATGAAAGCTGAGGTTTCTTTGATAAAATCATATTTCTTTGAAAAGAATATACAGGGGTTTGTTTCCCATCGGTAGAACTGTTACTCTGACCACAACTGGCAGCCTGTTTGGTTGTGCACTCGGTCCACCCGCTCTCTGTAAGCTCGCCTTGAATCTTTCAGGGTGCTCATCTGCTTTGCTTCTGTGGTTTTCTGTCTTCAATCTGAAATTTCCAAAAGTAAGTAGAGAATGCCAACATTTATCCACTTGTTTACGTACCTACACACGTAGCACATAATGCCATGCAAACTCCTGACTGGCCTGGCATGTGCATTTATATTTAATTGTTATGTGCTACTGAGATTTGATGTAAAAAGTTGAGTTGTTTCATAAAGGAGCTTACCTCTTTCTCTTCTTTTAAACAGAAAAAAACCCCAGTTGTGCTCATTTGCTTTGATATGTTTTTCCCAGTTCACAGCCAACAAAGTGAATCTCAAAATGTGAAGGCGTCTCTTTAGGTGACTGAAAGGTAACCACCTTGTTTTGAAGGAGGTTTGTAATATGAAACAAATTTAAACAATAAGTACCAAGGCTGTGAAAATCTCAAAATGGAGTAGTTTTGGCAGAAAGTGAAAGTTGAACAGCTTTCATATAGCACAAGAAGTCCCTAACCAATACTTTTAAATGGTTTGCTAGATAGCACGTCTGCTTCACTCAGCAAAGACAGATTTTTCTTGAATAACACAGCCCCTTGAATGTTGGTGGGGTTTTATACATTCTTAAGCTTTCTTCATGCTGTGTTTCAACAAAATTGCGGTGTCCAAGGGCTTTTATTTTTTTTTATCTGTAATTTGGAAAAATGACATAGCAGATCATTTTACAAGGGAAACATCAGATGGTGCTTGAATTCTGTAAACTTCCACCCATCAAAAGCCCAGACTATTATATTGTGATACCCACACCTTGCAAGTGGATGACATTTTCTGTGCCATAGGAGCATTTTAATTATTTTATTTACTAAGATGCGGCTATTTTACTTATCAAATTAGCACCCTAACTCCAGGGTTGTCCTAAAAAATGATTAATCTTTTTACATACATGCTAATGTCTTTCATAATACATCAGTTTGGTTGTCTTCTGCACAGCCATCTTCCCCCTTGTCAAATTTGTGCCAAAACACAAAACTAATTGTAAAAACAGAAACTTTCATTTTAAAATGCTGTGTTAGAAATCTCCTGAGAATTCATGTGTCAGGGAAAAAGAGAATTTAAAACAGGGAGCTAAATTGTGGCAGGCTGAGGACTTGCCCTTTAAAGTAACGTTTGCAATTTGTAATTAACAATGGTTCAGTATAAACCAAGCAGCTCTTGCACTGTGGCACAGGTTACACAGCAGAAGGGCACGCCATTGCATTTTTTTTCTGGATGGCAACAAAAAAGGCACAAATTCCGTTTGCGTATGTTGTATATTGCTTTTAGTAGAATGAAAGGACTGCCTCTAAAAACCCACAAGAGCAAGCCGAGACTGTAGCACCGAAAGTCTTGTTATCCACAGCTAAAAAACCACAAGTGACACTCATCCAGTACCTGGATGCTACCTTCAGCAGCATGTCTGTGGATGAGGAGTGACTTCTGTCTTTAAGAGCTTTAAGCAGTACATATTGCTAATACCACTGTATGTATGGTTACGCTTTCTCTGTTACTTTTCAATCCTCTTCGTAGGTTGTGACCCTCAACATTTTTGATCTGACAGAGAGAAAAGTAATCTCGGTGGTATTTAAATTAAGTGGCAAATGTTCAAAATTAAGCCATATGAATCTTGAAAGATAAACTCTTATATAACAGTTTCCAGTAAGGAAACTCAGTACAAAAACTGAGTAAAGCTACTTCTGAACGCCCGTGGCTGATGGTATGGATCCCCCCTGGCCTCCACTGCAGTGCGGGCGAGCGCCACGGCGCAGAAACACATAGGCCACAGTGAGGCTGCCTGGCCAGGATTATTGATGCAAGATTATTGGTGATAGTTAAAAGATGGGTCTTTTTTGTTTTCAAAACATAACAGAAAGGATGAAATCCTATCCTGGCTGTGGGGAATTCCAGAGCAAATTCCTGCAGACTCCAAGCAATGCTGTTTTCACCCCAAACTGATTTTTCCTCTGTGCTTCCCTCAGTGAATTTTCTCGTATGCCACTTTTCTGAAGGGCAGTGGTTACGGGCTAAAGATTTTGTTTACTAGTGGGGTTGTGCATCTTTTATGCCTAGCATTACACATCTTAAGGGGGTTCACAGCTCTGGGTTCCACCCTGACTCTCCCCGGCACGCAGACCAGCTGTGACTGAAGCTAGCCATCGTGCCCTGCTAGGGCAAGCCCCCTGTGCCTCCTGCTGCCTGCAGAGATGCTCGGGCACTGAAGCCGGATCCCTAGGGAAGCACGGGGCCGGGGGACCAGCAGCAACAAGGGGTCCCCAGGGCAGCAGGGCAGAGCTGGGCAGCCAGGGTCTCTCCTGTGTCCCACCACCCCAGCCAGGAGCTGGGCAGCCAAGGGCACTGGGTGGCCCTGGGCATTGACCACCTCCCTAGGGATGGGGACGGGCTGAGGCTGGGCTGGGTCACAGGCAGGCACTGCCACTGGGGTCTTGGGCCATGGGCCGGCGAGGGAAGAATTGTCACAGGAGGTGACAAAGCCAAAATAAGGGCAGGATGGGAGGTACTTGAAAGCCTCCGATGACTGTGCTGCTGCAGCAACGGCTGGGCCAGGGGCGGGAGGGGACTGATGGGGAGGCAGGTACTGCCAGCGGCTGCGGGGGCTGTGAAGAGTGGGGACACCGGGGCGTAGGGGCAGCAAGGCTCGCCTCATCTCACACTGCTGGATGTGTCTCCCCTACAAACCTGTGATCAAGCTCACAAGGCAGGCAACTGTTCTTACAGAGGGAGATTTCAAGTCAAAACCCATTGCCAAGAGGAATGCTTTCAAAGCACCATGGGATTTAACTTCCGTAATCACACAGGCACTTCTGAAAATGTAACACTAAAGATTATTTTATATATAATGGAGGCCAATCAGAATTTGAGTATGCATTTTTCCATTGGCTTCAAAGGGCTATGAATCACACAGAATTATTCACATTATAATGTTTCCATCAATAAATCAAGATCCTTAAGATGTTCATATGTTCTTAGTTATTCTTTCAGAGGTGATTTTCCCCCTTCTGCAGATAATTTTTCTGTGACTGTGTTAGGTTTGCAATGACTTAGGAAATGGATAATGATCAAAACCAACAGAAAGTGAAGTTTTATTCTATGTTATAATTGCTCATTGAAAAACTCTTAAAGATAAAAAGTTACTGAGTTGGGTATTCTTTCCATTAAATGTTTCATGGCAACAGCAACGGCTGGAGATATGGTAAACGAACATTTGATCTTTTGAAGAGAGTTTTTAGACAAATCCAGCTAAAATTACAGTGAGTTCTTTCTTTTTCTTCAGCCCAGGTGGCTTGATCAAAGCAACCCACTGAGCACTTTATTCTGGACAAAGTCATGTTCAGAACACAGCTATTTTTGGACTGTACTTGCCTGAAACAGCAACATGACAATCTAAACACTGAGTTGAAAGAATGAGGTAGTATGACGTTGGTTTTGCTTTTACTAGAGAGGTTACCAGGGCCCAGTTGCAAAGATAAAGAAAATTAATTCTGGTAGCAGGCAAGAGACACCCTCAGGCAAATTTAAATTTAGTGAGTAGTATGTGCTATGCAGAGACCAAAGATGTCATTCAAGTTTCTTTGCTTCTTGGGCTGTAGACCAGCCCCAGTACTGGCAGGGGTTAATGTAAGGTCCTATCTAGTGTGCATAATGGAGAGTGCAGAGATTCCCAAGCTATTTCCAGATGGCTGCATCAGTGCCATGCAGTGTACCACTGGACAGAGAGACAGTTCAAGTTCAGGGTTTAAAGTGGCTTTGCTGCGTCTGTCTGTGCTTGAGTTCATACACCTCCCCCGATTCTTTGCTAGCTCGGATGCTCTGCCCCACACTCCAGTGCACAAGCCTAGCTATGCCTTTTGCAAAATACAGACAGGAGTGGGAGAACTGCAGGTTTCTCTGCTTTTGTTCTGATTTGACTTGGTACAGCACAACCTCTTTTCCTTAAACGGTGTTCAGCAGTGTTCTCCTGTTAGGAGCTGTGCTACCTCCCGAGTAGGTATGAAAGCAATGAGATCCTTGTTGCTACAGCTCATGCAGCACTATGGACTCTCATCCACTCCAGCAGCATCTTTATGTGGCCTCTAATTCTTGTCCTATGCTTGCCCCAATGTCTCTATCAGTGTTCTGTAGGGTGATGCATACTGTGTATAATGTGGTATAGGCTTCTTGCATAAATGATATTCACTAGAATGAGGTATACACCTGTTCTCTATGGCTCTTGGCCATGTTAGTGCGTGCAAACTGTCATATGCCTGCAATCATGTGAATATATAAGCCATGTATATTATTAACATGGATCTAAAAATGTAATGCAAACACAGTTCAGCACCTCAATGTTTTCACCTTGACAGGAATCGCCCTTTTCTTCTGAAAGCTTCAGAGACAGCTCCTATGCATGACTTTCACCGAGACAAACATGCAGCATATATTTAAACTTTGATAGATGCTTTGCTCAAAAGGTGGAGAAAAAAAAAGCAAGAGATCAAAGCAGCACACCAAATCTTATAAGTTTTAATTAAGCATAAGCAGCTGCATCCTGTCTTCTCAGAGAAGTCCTATTATTTGTGCTATGTAACATTAATGTTCACTGAATTGTAAAGCTCAAGGGAACTCCAGGCACAATTTGGAAGAGACAAACATTTGTTTTTCAGAAACAGATTCATTATTGTTTCAAGTACTGGTTTAATCTAACCAGAGATCTTATGGGAATATCTCTGAAGAGATCTGTCTCTGGAAATCAATTTAATTTGTAAGAAAAGGAAATAAAATGACCTAAAAGGACCACATTAGTATTGCAAAGAGAACATCAATGATATTTCTTCAAGGAGACAATGACATTTTACCCTTTAGAAAATAGTTAGGAAGAAAAATACACCCTAAAAAGAATTGTTAAAAATTGATTATTTTCTATGTCACAAAGTGCTGAAAAACATGGCCATGGAGAAGATTTGGGCCACAGTCTCCCAAAGGGGGATTTGAACTTTTGTCTTTTCAACAAAACAATCTCAAAGTGGCTTAGAGCAGTGCTAATAACAGTAAGATATTTCTCTAGAGGTTCTGGCAACAGCAGCAGCACAGCCTCAGTGTAGCTCTAGTAATTCAAGCATGGCTTTGGAGTACATGCTCACACCCAGGCTATGCTTGCGCTTGCAAGAGCTTTTTGATGGAATCTGTAGTGTGAAGAGGTTTTCCTTACATAAAACTATTCATATAAGATTAAATGAACCAAATGTTTATCAGACTGCTTGGGACTGATTTGATTTCTGAATCACACTTCATACCAGAAACAAAACTGATTAAGAAGATGTCTTTACACAAAAAAATTGTGCCATTGAAAAGCCTCACCAGGGCTGAAACTTTCTAGAAATACAAAGCGAAGCCAGCTCACTGTATTCAGTCAGTGAGCACTAGCAAAAAAACCCTATAATCAAGGGTAGATTTATTGCCAAATATAGCTGTTCCTGTAGTACGTAAATTTTTCATTTTTATTGTATTCATTTAATCATTTTCAGTTTATTCAAAGGAAATTGCAAGATATTCATGTTTGTTAGCACCTACCTACACAGCATCAACACCTCAGGAGAGCCATGTGGCCAGGCAGCAGCGGAGGATAACAAACAGATCTTGCTAGCTGAGCCAACCAGTCATTACTTGCATTTGAAATGTTGTATGAAGTTATTATTGATTTTTAATTCATGTTAGTATTTGTGGCTGAGAAAAGGAAGATGGGGAGTAGAGCGCCTTAAAGAGGACACAGCCTGAGCAATCTAGAGCTGCTCAGTGTGTTACTCAGAGGTCGATACTAAATACCTGCTGACTGGTTAACACACCCGACAGTGGTTATTGGGGAATACCAAACAAATTCAGACCCCGTGACCACCAATTAAACTGTCTATGCTATTCCCCAAAGCTGTCACCTTGTGCCTGAAGATACTTCACCACAGCACAATAGCTCTGAAGGTCTTTTCTTTCTTCCTAATGATCCCTGTAAACAAGACATTTCTTTTAACCTAATGAAATATTGGTGTGACTGGTGAACAAACCTTTGACCTGATGTTATCCCCTTATCAATGTTAATTTAACTGACAAAGCTGTGAGCATGCCCACAGCTAACTGACCAACTAATTGCTGTCACTAGGCAGAATTGGCTGAAGGCAAAAATCCACCTACCTGTATAGGCACAGAAGGGCAGAAAAGCAGCTGGGTGTCAGACTCCGAGGAGATAGTCTTTGTGAATTGCCTTTGAATGAGGACTTCAAAATGTGGTGCGTTTCCATAAGCACGATTTTGAAATGGCAAAAAAAATACAAAAGATGTGGGGATAAGAAAATCCTTGAAGACAAAGGCGGCCTATGAATATGGGGATTTTTAATGTTATAAAAAGAGAGCTGCTTCAGAAAGAGTTTGGGGTGTTTTTTTAAATGATTAATTTCTTTCTCTAAGAGAATTATAAGGTTATCTAAGGAGGTCAAACGTTTTTTGCAGAAATTTTCACCTGGACTAATAGTTTTTTAACTAGAAAGAAAGATGGAAAATGGTCAACTCTAATAGTTTATTTTCTTTATGGATCTCTAAGCAGAAAGAAAATCTGTGGAAAAGGAAAAAAAAAAAAAGTGTTTGAAATAAACCTAAAATTCAAACTGTGGATTGTGGGGTGGTCAGTTGCAGACCTGGCTGTTCATTTCTTTTTAATTTTATATAAAACTTAATGTTGGGTTTCTTTGGGTTTTGTTTGTTTTCTTACTTGGAAAGGTAAAGCTCTATTAATCAGACATGACAGCATGCCCTTTAACATGTGTTCTTTCCTTTTTCATAACAAAACTTTTTAATAGTTTTCTTTTACAAGGGAAGATCATTGAGTGAGCACATATGGTTGCCTCAGCCCTCAAAAGGAAAACTGGCCTTCCTTAACTTGTCCTTGCAAACACAGGTGTGCTGCGTCCCATCTTCCAGGCTGCTTTCAACAACATTGGCAATCCTCATGCCAAAACTGAGCTGAGAAGTCTAGATTTTCACAGCTTGTCTGCAGGTGAAGATCAGTCTCTGAAACAGCTTATACCTTAAGCCAACTGTTTTTGTTTCCTAATATTCAGACTTCCATCTAACCATTATTTTTACATAATTTCCTGAACATTCAGCTGTTATTATTTTAATGATGGCATTAAAGACCAGACAGGAACAAAGCCCATATATGCTAAAAATTTTGCAAAATCATAGCAGCTAGAAATGCTTACTCTTCCAAAGAGTGAAGACTTGAAAAGGGAAGGATATAAAATCATACCTAAGGTGTAGGTAAGGCAAACTGGGGCTGCAGCAGCAGTAAGCTTGTTCTTCTGATGATCACTAATCTTTTTCTCTTCCCTCAAAAAAAGGAGGATTTCACTGGTCTTTCAGAGTTTGGGGTTTTTTTTCCTAGTTCTTAGGGTAAGACTTTGAGGATTTTCTACCAGAGAGGAAGAAGAGTGGAAGGGTAGGTAAAGTAATACTGGGGTGAGGGTATTACACCAGAAGGAGCCAGACAGCAAGGCAATAAATGCCCAGCCAGAAGATGGTTGACAGTATCAGCTGGGTGTCGACCTCGCTAATTGCTTGGGGGGTTGTTTCTGCTGCTGTTGCTCCTCTCCTTGCTCCTGCAGATTTTCCCTTGTTTTGTTCCACGCTGCAAGTCCTTCCTCAGCCCAGGAACGCTAGTGTTGGAGGAGCTCAGTGGTTTTTGGAGGTAAGTGAAGGCTGCCTGGGTTGAGTTTGGTTGTTTCCATGGGGTGCTGGCGGTGACTAGCTACACCTCAGAGTCTGAAAGCAGAAAAGGAGGCCCTCATGTGGGCATGGCTGCAGTACGGGATCCCAGGACCTGGACCTGCCAGTGCTCACTCACAAAAGAGGGTTTAAAACTAGTTGTAATCCTGCTAAGGTATGGCACGGTAAGTCTGTAAAACCAAATCCAAACACTTCTGAAAGTATCACAGTGGAAGATCTCCTGTTTGCTGGTTGCCTGAAACTAGACTGGGAGAACTGAAAAGCTGAATTTTGTCTGGAGACTAAGCATAGAGAGGGAATTTCAGATGAGACAAAGTGAATTTTATATCTCTATGAGTAAAGTTATTAAAATTGTATTAGCTTTAAGATACACTGTGATGTAGTGCTGCTGGAACAAAGTTAATTGCTGACAGTTGTTCGGAGTGCATGCATTAATTAAAATCACAGTAAATTGGGGTTCTTCTTGAATTTAGTTTTTATTTTCATTAGAAGCAAAAGGTTGTTGATTTTCATTCTGAAAGAAAGTATCATGGTGTATTTTGATATTGCTTCTGTAAGATGAAAAAGCTCATGAAAACACTGGATGCTTAATTTTGATACGACAGGAGTCTGGTAATCACATGCTCTTGAAGTGTATGGTATTTTCTTTACTGAAATACATGGTGACAATAGGGGTCCTTGTACTGCAATTGTAAGTCACTGCAATTAAGGGTAGTGTAATTGTCTCCAAGCAATCTTTCTACCTCCAGACAGAGAGACCGCTGTGGTACAGCGGGTTTCTCCCCAGCAGAAGATAATTCAGTTTCTTTAACATCTTTTTATATCTTATGGAAACGAAGGTGGGGGGAGGGAGAAATGAAATTACTTTTCTTCTGAAATCTCAAGGTAATCATATCCTTCATATCTCCTTGATGTCACGCAAGGTTCTCCCCTTCATAGTTCCTGGATTTAAATTTTCTGTAACAGGCTCTGCATATTTGTTATTTTGTTGCACTATTTTAATAGTTTGTTGCAATATTTTAATAGGTGAGAATAAAACTCAATATTCTGCTAAAAGTACTTTGGGGTACCTCTAAAAATATGAGCTGGATTTCCTGGCTTAGAGGAGAAAGTGTGAACTAAATAGTTCTTAGATCCACTTTGTGAAGCAATGGTTCCTGCAGTGTGACGTTGGGGGGGAGTTCGTTTCTTTGCTGGCTTGTTCTTTATTGTTTTGTTGTGATGGTTACAGATTTTCTTATTTATTTGTATTATTATGATTATTCTGTTGGTTAGCTAGAACATGAAGGCTTTTCCTTCAGTGCTGCCAACTTACAGAAACATCCCTGTCAAGACTTTTCTTTCCAAGCTGTAATTAATCTGGTCTAGGTGCCTCGCTGAATAATTACTCATCTCTTCTGGCATTTCATGAAGCTATTTAATCTCTTATTCATTCAAACAGCAAAAGTTCCATAGTTGGCAGGTATCATTTTTAGCTTCTTTCATAGTGCAGAGATAACATTCACTTTGGGGCATGGTAATGCCACCCTGCTCACTCATGAGCTTCCCACTTATGTTCTCGCACACTCCTTCAAAGTCTTCATCTGGTTGTTTGTACTGAAGAAATTCATCTATCAAAAAAAAAGTGTTTAATACTAATTTCAGATATTTCTATGAAGCTTTCAGGCCATGGCTGTGTTTTGCACATGACCTCAGTGCTAGCTATTTATCTGGCAGTAATGTCCTAAGGCTGTAACAGAAACTGTTGTCCTGCACCCTTATACCTGCACATTGGGTGAGGCAGCCCTTCTGCTGAGCGGGATCTGCAGAGGTGGAGGGAGGTGAGTCTCGCCTCCTTATAAGCTCCTCTTGGACAGGTGAAAGTTTTTAATTACATAATGCAGCAGAAGCCATAAGCTTGCAGGACCTACTTCGTTGCCCTACACATGCTGTTCGTACCTGGCCTGATAAGCAGGACAGAAACACCTAAGTGTGACATTCTGTCTCTCCTTAGAAGTGGCCCTGAGGAAGCATTTAGATGCAAGCAATTGCTAGGCCTACATGGCATTTTCTCATAGATGTAAACATGGTGGCCTCTCTGCATTAGTCACAGCTTTTTCTGTTTGACTGGACACAGAAGTTATTATTTATAACTAGTTTCTAAGTGACAAATAATCCAAGTGTTCTTTTCTGTGCCAGTAACGAAGTTTAAAAGTAGTTACCAGTGTTGTTTCACTGGCTTGGAACCACGCTGAAGAAATGATCAGTGTGTGTGCTCTGCTGGGGCTGTGAAAACGAGTTTTGGCTTCATCTGAACAACTGGGAGGAAGACAAGGAAGGGAGGGAGCAGTTCTTGACTTCTTTTTCCCCCTTAAACAGACACTGTAGAGTGTGCGTGCACCCAATAATTGCAGTAACTCACCATTAAAAGCAAAGGAAAGCAATCTCTTCCCTCCAATTTATTATATATCACAGTGGAATAGCCAAGTGTGCACCTAGAAAGGTATGGAGAGCAAACCAGAGGGTGAGAACATGTTGCACAATCCAGCAGCGAGAGCACTCCCTGGAAGAAGGCAGGTCTCGGTCTTGGTTCCTGCTGTGTGCTCTGTGCAAAGTGGAAGTGCATCAAGAAATCAGAAGCAAGCCCCCGAGTCGCCTGTGGCAGATGCATAAAGCATTTTTCTGCTACATGAGAGAGCAGCATGAGTTTGTAGGCAGGGGATATTTGAACGTGAGTTACTGTCTTGTGAGTGTGGCCCTTCATCAATGTGTGGGCACACGCTCTTTTCAAGAAGGAGTTGATATTGCCTGTGGTGAAAGAAAGACTCGGTGGCAAGGCAGGAGAAGGATCTAAGAAAAAAGTTAGATGGAACTAAGAAAGGGGAAGATTGGAATTAAAGTAATAGAAAATGGTATGTTGGGAGGGACCTCTGGAGATCCTGTAGTCTAGCTTTGTTCTCCAAGCAGGGCTCGCTTCAGTGTTAGATAAGGTTGCTTCATATAAGTGTCCCATCTGGTATAATTGGCAAAAAAAATCTTAGGAAGTGTTGGAAAATAAATCTTCTGCATTCACATTACAGTGGTCTAGTGCAATAAAGCATCATATGCCAGTTGTAAGTGTGGCACTGAGGGAAGTTGTGGCAAGCTATGCCAAGGAGTAATAAAGAACTGCGAAACTAATCTAGGAATTGAAGGAACAAATGATGCATAATGAAGCAACAGAGGAAGGTTAACAGAGGGAGCACAACTAAAAGAAAACATCAAATAAAGCAGAAAAGCTCAGCTGTTTAATAATTTTGCAAAGTGACTTAGCAACTGCTAACATGGAACAGGAGGCACAGAACAGCTTTGCAAATCTTTCTTTCTGTGTTTGTTTCTTTTTATTTTTGATGAAAGATCAGGAGATTATGGTGTTAGAAAGGGAAAGATTAGGATATCCACAGATTGTGCCTGAAATGGTTATGTGAAGATAAAAGCTATAATAGATTATATGATTCAGAGTTTAAGAGCTGGAAAATTTTAGTATCAAAATTGGAAGTAGCATTTTAAGGCAGTTAAAATAATGGTATTTCAACTGGAAGCATACACAAGCATTCAATTTGAAGTCTATGAAGATTGAAGGAAACAGTATTTAAAATTGAGGTTTCTTCAGGCTGAAAGTGTTACAGTGTTCTCAGTGCTATTTAGCTTTCAGAAAGAAAATGTATACCCTCATAAAACGGGTTTTGGTGCCTTTCAGAGTGGTACATGGATGCATAGTGTTTTCCTGCTCACTTTCATCATCTTCTGCGAAGGGAAGATTAAATTAGCACAGCCTGAAAGGGCTCAGTTTTATTTGCTTTTGCAGGTGGCCAGGTGCCCTAGTCCAGGGGGAGCTGGGCAGGGAAGACAGCAGGGACCCGTCCTTTGTTTCATGGAGTGACTTTTTGAGAAAACTGCAGATGACAGGGTTTTGCTGAACACCAGATCTGGATACAAAATTCGGATCTTAAACTGGGTAGGATGGTGAGAAAAATGCTTGGCGAGGTAAGGTGAAGCCACAATCTGGTGTTAACTGGAAGAATCACTGGGGTAGCTGTGCGGTTCGTGCTGCATTTCATCACTGCATTTGGATTTTTGTATACCCTTGCTGTTCATATAGCGAGGGTAATATAGAGATGTTGCAAGGGAAAGTAGTGTCCAAAAACAAAGTAGTTGCTGGGTGTGAAAGGTCTGGCTAAGTCCATGTGCCTCTGCTCGCCCAGGGCTCTGGTGCAGGAACACGAGAAGTGGAGGGCACAGGGGAGAGTCGCAAACTGTTCACAAAGGGGCTGTGCAAGGTGTGTCAAAGCAGAAAGAAAAGTGGACCGAGTAAGAGAAAGCCAGGCTGACTGAAGGTCTGGATTCTGTTGATCTTGGATATGAATGTGTTTTGTACGTTTTGGGGAAGAGTTTCTTTAAATTTCACAAATTACAACTCATTTTCGTCACATAGTGAAGAGGTTTACCGCACTGAGTGTCTGTCTCTTCAGATTTCAAACCATACATGATATTTCATACTGGAATATTTTTGGACTTCGGGGTTCATTTGTGGTTTTGGTATTCTCCTGTTAGGAGAAGATGTATTTTCTTCCTTTGTCTTTACTTCTTGTCTTAACCATCTATCTAGTGCTCATGTTTCTTAAATGCAGCCTCAGACAGAAATTTGTCATGTTCCAGCTAGAAAAATAAGGATGAAAAAGTAATTAAAAAGTGAAATTAGGCTAGAAATGTTTATACAACCCTCTCCGCTGATGTTCTTACATAGTGGTACACAATACTTTTATGAATAAGACTCAGTTTTCCAAAGGTATGTGAACACCAACGTGCCTGTCTTACTGATAGGACAGACCAGGCACAGAGGGCTGAGCTGTTCAGCTGAAGTCGTTTGTGTCAACAGCCGGCAAGATCCCAGTGTTGTGAAACCCGAATAACAACACCGAGGGAGAAAATTAATGAGCAGTAATGCAGTCAGATGAGGAAGGGTTTAGAACATGCTAGTACCTGGCCTGATTGCAGATGGAAAGAGGGCTGTTCAATTTGTAGATAAATTTAGAATAATGAGTCTTAGAGTGTAGACTACAGTGAAAGAATAGCTGCTAATTGGAAAGTTGCTGCTGCATGCCGAATAGGAAGACAACTGGTGAGCTAAATTAGAAACGTCCCCAGAAGATTTCTGCTGAAGGCTCAATGACAGAAAGGAAGGGGCAGGGGGATGAGACTGGCATTGCAGGTGAGCCAGAACCTTCTTCCTCAGATGCTTTGCAAACGCAGGATTAGCCTGAATTGCACTGAGCCAGGTCAAGGTCATGGAACCAGGACCTCCCCTGGTCCCAGTGGACAGCCGTCCTCCATTTGCGGGGGAATTTATAACCCTGTAGCTTGTGCTGAGGGATTGACAGTGAACCACACAGTCTGTGGGCTCCGTGAATTCAAGCCTTTGTAAGAAAAGCTGCAAAACCAAAACCATCTCTGCTCAGTGAATACTTTTGCTACCTCAAGAAGACAAAATGCAAGTGTTAAATGTCAGAGGAAGGTTTTGTAGTGAGAAACGCTATGGTTCAGGCTGGTGAGATTCAGAACATCTCTATATACAAACAAATACCACCGGTACCATCGGTGGGATTGGATGTGCAGGGAGGGATCTGGCAGTACTGTGACATGGTATTTCAGCTACTTGATCTGTGCCAACCAGTGGGAGTTTGTGTGAATTTACCAGCCTGGCCATAAACCAGTTTGCCAGTGATTGTCCCACCTTGTCACTAGAACAGGACCATGCCCAGGTGGTGGGATGGTGGGACAGAGACTCATCATGCCCTTGCTGATCTCTAAAGGCACAACGGTTCCAAAATGGTGTGAGTTGAGGTTACCGCCTCTGCCTGTCTAACCTGAGACTTGGAGGCACCTTTATTTGCCTCATGGTGCTTGTTCAGAGTTTCGGGAGGAAGCCACAGTGCTTCCTTTTGGAGGCTGATGGACAAGAAGGGGAGTGACACAAGGCCTTCGCAGTATCAGTTCCCATTCCTTCCACATTCACTGGGAAAGAAGTATTCCACAGGACTCACAATCCTGCCATTTGATGGAATGAACTGGGAATTGTCTATTGTGTATGACTGGAATTAGGAGAAGGTCAGATTGCAGGCTCGCCTTCCCCTTCATGGTGGGCATCCCGTTGAAAGCAGTCCAGGCTCTATTTAGTAGGTGTCTTGCATATTATAGTGCACATTAAACTGCACAGCTTCTGAACATCGGCATCCTGGCTGTTAGGAAACCTCCCTTGTCCTGACTTGCTTCATTGCTTCTTATTTATAATGTGATTCAGTGCTCCCTGTTGAGATGTGAGTTAGCAGCCTTGTGGTGGGGGAACGAACATCTAACCAGCACCATGACTGAGGGCAGTGCTGCACCAGCAGAGCTGTGGCACTCGGCAGCTGGAAAGAACTTTTGGACGTTCTGTGTGTCTGAATCTGCAACCTGAATGAAGGAGGCTGCCTTGCCTCATCCCACGCTGTGTGCAGTAGCCATATCCACGAAGAGCAGTGCTCTGAGAGCAAGTCCTAAAAAGCAGGAAAGGCAATTTCTCAGCAAAACTAGTTCCTCCCAAACCTGAGCCCCTGTAAATTGACTCAGAAGTACTTTGCATAAGAGCAGAAACAGACTAATGAGGGTGAAGAGCAAAAAAAGATGCAGCAGAAGTTTCATCTAGGAGGAGAGGGACCTGGCTTGTAGCTGACCAGGAAAACACAGAGCACAAAGTGCTGGAGGTCTTCCCTTACCCTAAGTTAGTTGTGGGGTGGATGGGTGCAGTCCTCAACTGTGTGTCAAGGGATTGGAGGATTTTATTCTACAGCAACGCTTTACTTTTTTTTTACTTTTTTTACTTTTTTTTTTATTTTCATTAACTTCTTAAAAACTTCCTAGAGAATGTGTGGGTCCCATGTAGCAAATACCAGCCCAGCCACCAGCATTTCTGAGAAGAAGGCTGAGGCATCACTGTGCTGGGGAAAATGGGGAAAAATGCTTTGCTGTGCTGGGAGCTCAAAGCCTGGAGGTTAAAGGTAAAACATAAGCAGCGTGCCTGCCTTCCACCGAACCAGGCACACAGCCCACTGCAATTGCTTAGACCTTCGTTTTGCAGGCTTTGTTTCTACTTTAGGGGAAAACTTAGTGTGTACAGTTATTCCTTTTTAACTTTTCCTCAGACAAGGCTTGAACATAAACCTGAAACCACTCTGAGACTAGAAGAAGCTGACTTTGGGGGGTGGGGAGTGACAGGCCAATGTGCAACAGACTTTGCAGATCCTAAGCATATACAGAATTAATGTAATGATTTTTAATGAGACAACGTATTATGATTAAAACACCAGCTGGTGAATGAGAGCAATAAAAATATTAGAGCACTTTATCTTCTGAGTATTATGAGTTCATAGCTCACTAATAACCTTGGGACTTAAGTTGCTAATAATAATGCTTCATGTTGCTAGGGAATGGTGCTGCATGACACATGGTGAATGCTGTGTGGAGAGGATATGCCAAAGGCATGATGGCAACTTGCTAAATCTTTTTATTATTTTATTGAACACAAATATTGTTTGATGACCCACAAAGCTGGATGGGGTTTACAGTGTTTGTTAATGTAGCTTATCCCAATTAAGTGATTAGTTAATCAGCATTTTACTGCAGCATGGGTATTTCCAATATTGGTTGCTGATGATGGTACTCTAGATGTAGTAGCATGCATAAGCAGGGTTCTCCAGTGCGCTGGCTGTTGCCTGCCACTAAATTGCTATATGCCTCAGGGAACTGTACTTCCTTGTACCTTTATCTACAAAGATGAGGCTCACCAGCAAGTATTTTCGGGCAAAGCCCACTTCCTGCTCCCTGTTTATACTGCTCGGTATCTGGGACTCCCATATTCACCTGAGGCAAACGCTGATTTTCAGGTTTGTGGGTTTTCTTCCAGATATTTAATTGGTATCGTTATCAGAAATGCACATTTACACTGCAGTATAAAATTGCAGGTTGACTACAATGCCTCATTTTAAAAAAAACAACACCACAACCATAAAAGTAGACTTTGCAGTACTACTGTGCCAGAAGATACAGCTGAATTACAGTACTCTGGCATGTGAGGATAGTGATGCAGTACCTCTGACATAATGCAGTCAGAGCACCCCAAAGCAGACAGTCATGCTCACAAACCAACTTGGCCACGTTGTTCGGACCCTACAGGCTCTCACAAGTTACACTAGCTAGCACTCTCACTCCTACAGAGTATTAGTGTCTTGATGCACTGCCATCCCTCCTCTTTGCTTTGGCCTGAGGGCTCATTTGCAGCTCTATCCTACTCTAACAAGGAATAAAGTTTATTGCAACACAGTGAGTCAGTTATGCAATATGTGACTTAATCTACTGTCCTTCTGTCAGTCCCCTGCTGATAATGATTCAAACCTGTTTGTTGATCTCCTTCAAATTACAGAAAATTAATTTCCTGGAAACTGCTTAAAACTGATGCCTTGACAGATTAGAAAGCTGAGAGATTTGTGCTCCCAGTGTCAGGAAAAGCAGCAGAATTCAACTGCTGCTTGTGATTTGTTGGGGCTAATTTGCCAGCTGTTATCTTGCTAGAGTGTCAGTAGCTCCAGATTATCTCTATGTTGTCCATTACCTGACTGAAATATTAAGGGGATCTAGGAGAAGTGTTACCTTGAAGGGAAAGGAGCAAGTGTGAGAGACAAAGCATGACTGCCATGGAAGAGCAGGCACTGGCAGTTCTGCTGCACACAGAGCAGCTGGTCTCCAGTCTTACCTGCATCCTTCCACACTGCCCTATGAAGGTGGCATGCCCTTTCAGTTTGGGCTGGAAATATCCCCTCCTAAGTGGTTAGTTAATATATTTACTCAAGCATGTCTCACAGATTTGGTTTTGACACAAGAAGAACCCTGGGAAAACAAAACACCGGGCACGGTGAGATGGTAAGGCAGATAGGCACCGTCCCTACAACTGCGTGTTGAAACAAATCAGTTCTTATGGTTTGAAGATCAAAACCTTGCTGTTCACAAGTCTCTGTCTCCCACAGATGGCCCAAACTTTTGTGTTCTGCCTGTTCACAACAGGTACTCGGCTTATTTCCTCTTCCCGCCCACACCATGTTTTACAAACGAGATAAATTCCCAAGGTTGGTCTGGGGCAAAGCCATTGTTTTGGCCACCATGCTGCCACCATGCTGCCACCCTGGCCAGTGTTGAACACTTACCGCATCCTCTGCGAAGCCAAACTTCCCGTGTTCAGCAGTTTAATAGGGGCCATAGTCCTTCAATGGGATAAACAACTAAGAATCAGCTAAAGGCATTGATAGGGCACATAGTATAACAAAATATTGCAGGCTTTCCACAAAGCCTCTATTTCAACAATGAAAATGTTTGAATGGAAGAAAGCCGAGGAAACGATCTTGCCAGCCATTCATCTTTCCCTTTCATACAGCCCTATATAAAACAGACTTTCATTTCTGTTCATTCTTAATGCCTCACGTCCCCTTTGGGTGCTCAGGAATATTTTCCTGAAGCCATGTGTTCCTTTCAAAGTGGTGGTCAGTCTTGGCATAACCTTATGTTGCATTAATATCGGGTATTTATCAAATTCAAATGAAAATATTTCAAAGAGATGATTATCTTCAGTTTTCCATATTTTTGGAATGGAAAATGACAGGTCATTAACAAGGAAAAGAAACATATTTACATGAAACACTGCAACGTCAAAATTCAATAGCTGGGGTAAACCAAATTGTTTTGTTAAAAAAAGGTAAAAAGAAATTATTTTCAAATCATGTTAGTTAGAAGAAGCAGTATAGGCGCTTTAATTAATAACTGATTCTTAAGCACCAGACAGAAAACACTGCTTTATGTTGTAGTATTAAACCCTTGAGTGTTCTGCATCATCAAAGTTCCGCTAAATAGCAGAAATCACATAATTTTCAAGTGTTCTTCCACAGACCTCTTCAAGATGAAGTCTATGGTCTCAGTATATGTTTGTCTGAGAAGCACTTGTAAACAAATAACCCTCATCACCGAGATGTCTGAATACCCTTGCTGCCTTCTGAGAGAAACAAGCTTCTGCTCATGCCAAGCTCTCAATGGTCTGTAATGGAAGGTCTGCCTCCTGGCACCTGCTCCCAGACCACTGTCTCCATTGAAAATGTAATTATCTGCGTTAGCCCTAACAGAGCAGTAAGAAGTAAACCTACTTGGATGATGACTTTGCATAATAGTTTGCAAGTTTAGGGAAACGTGAGGAAATTCAGTATCATAATCTGTATAGCTTCTGTTCTTTGGATGCCACTTTCAGTTTTGCCTTTATGAAGCAGAATCTGGGTTTCAGCTCATGTACACTAGCCTAGTATTATTAAAATCCATAATAGTTCACTGTAAAACCTCACTCATTTTTTTTCCTCCATACTTCCTTCCAATCTTTGTTATGCTCAATTAGCCCCAACATTGGTCTCTGTCCTTATTCCCTATTTTTATCTGCTTTGTATGGCCTATTCTAGTGTGTGTGCTCTGGTGGTGCAGCCCTGTGAAGGGTAAAGCACTTGTTAGAACACCATCAAGCCATTTACACTGAAGCCAGATTAATTTTATTCTGTTTTCTTAAAAACCTTCTATTGAGGGACTTAGCTTCTGTGGAAGCTAAATGATAGTCAAGCTTGGGTTAAATTCAGTTAATAGTTTCATCTGCACAAGGAGGAAAAAACACTAGGAAACAGTGAATGTGTTTCTGTGTGATGGCTCCGTTCCAGAAATTCTAGTGTTCTGTGAGTTCTTTTTTTTTTTTTTTTTTTTTTTTTTTTTGTCACTTAAAGCTTCAGAAATAGTATATACTTTATTTTAAAATAAAGTTAACTTCTGAAGGTTAGATTACCAGAGATCAGTATGCTTTTGTTTCAGATTGAATGGACTGCTTTAAGATCAACTTGAAATAGAAATGCCCCAGATTTTTTCTTACCCCCAGCTGTCCATTGAATTAAAATGTCATTAGCCTAAGTTTACTTTGAACTGATATAACAATTGCAGCAGATAAAGTGAGAACCAGGCATTTCCCACCCCCACCCCAATTCCTATTGTGCAAGCCATGAAATAAATTTCAAGCCTTTTATTACCGTATTGAAATGAATATCCTGCACATTCTAGTTCATTCCGAACAAAATGCTGTTAATGAAGGATTGAGTAAATCCTATTTGATTTGCAACCAGAACGATACAAATAGCTAGAAATAGAGGTCTGCTTTGCATTTGTATATTATAAAAATGGAACTGTTGCAATTAATACTACAGCTTGTCCCAAATTCTACAAAATAATAATAAAAAATTATAGTGAAAAGATGATGCTCCATGGCCATTCAGGCTGCTGGATCTGATGGTCTCTTCTGGCTCACAGAACCCAACTGCTCACCACAAACACAACTGTGAAATTGCTTATAATTGTTAGTATCATTGCTATTTAGAAATGCTGATGTATCTTATTACAGACAACTGATTTTTAGGAGATAAAGGTGATTTCAGAGTAAACTTAGGAAAGTTAGTACATTTCAGATTAATTCCAGTGTGTCCGATAATATATTGTTCTTTGTTGCAAAAATTATAGCAAACATGCTGTTGCTTTTATATCAGATTCTGCAATACTTATTCATATCTCACTTAGGTGAAAGTCCAGCCAAATTTCACATGGACTGTAACGTTTGCCTTCAGTGACACAGCTGAGTGTCTTGTAATGAGTGCTATCAGTAAATCAAAAGGACTTTGATCAAAATAAAAAAATCATAAATTGTATTATATACAAAATATAATGCAAAGCTTCAAGGAGATTTGTATCTATAGAAATATGTTATGAAGCAACTCTAAGGAAATTTCAGCCTTAATTGTACCAGACTAGTCCTTGCTCCTCCTGCATGCTTAAACAATGATAGATTTTTCATACTGCTCTTGCACTCTTTATTTTTCCTCCAACACAGATAATCAAATCTGAAAAATAAAAGAAATTATAACAGCCAGGATTAGCCATAGCATGTTTGTCATTGCAGGGGGAGACATATCAGCATCCATTATAAATTATTTAGTACTCAGTGAAAAGTCTTGTAACTTTATATATTCTTAAATATTTTTTTTTTAAAAAAGATATCTTTGGTGGCTGCTGTAACAGTGTTTGGTAAATGGTGGACTGTGAGTTTGCCGTATGCAAACAGCACTTTTATTAAATGCTCTGGTCTCAACACAAAAGCCAAGGGGGAGATCTAAAACCCAGCCATGTCACACATCTTGCAGCCTCCAGGTTATATTGTCTCTGCAGACGGGGCAATCGGAACTGTGTGTGATTTACCAGGCAGGTATGACAGCACAGGTTTATGTGGGATATCTTGGGTGACAAAAGGACTATTCAGTGTAATTGCTTTATAGTTTGATCTATACTCTGTATCCCATTAACCTTCCAGTGCCAAAGAGCATCAAACTGGGTCACATACACTGTCACAAATTCAATTAGCACTGCCATTAACATCAGCATGAGTCCTGTGTGTGGATCTGCAGAGATGTGGCCTGTTAGAAACTGTTCCATAAGAAAGAAATTGCTCTGTGCTACTGGATCTTTCTGATCAGGAGAGATGAAATGTGAAAGGAATCTTGAGAGGGGAAAAATCTTTAGGGATTTCCTGTTGTAATCTGTAAAAATGGACAGAAACTTTGCCAGGGCATTTGGGTTTGGGGTTTTTGCTTTGGGTTGGATTGTTTGGGTTTTTTTGGTTTTGCTTTGCTTTGTTTTTTCCTAATGATCTTCACCCTAACCTTCAACGTTTGTGCAACAGATCATTGTCACAGAAACGTAAAGGACTTTCTTCTTTCCCATGTACCATTTTCACTTTGGCCTGATTTTGCCAATAGGAATTGAACATAGGGAGGTGACCTGTGCAAACCTGAACCAGCCTAAGTTCTGCTGATAAGATGGTGAAGAGCATGGAAACACAACCCCAAAATGAGCTTTGCCACAAACAAGACTTGTTCTGATTCAGCCCCAGGAGAGAGTATCCATCTGATATATGTCAACTTGGCCGGGCTCTTCTAGTTCTAGCCTAACACTCTGCATACTAGCAAAGCTGACTCTAAGAATGATAGCATATAGGATCCTTGCAAATTTTCACAGAAAAATGCATGAATAGAAAAACAGTTGTTAGAAATCTTTCATAAGCTGTGGAGTTGGAGACCATCGTGTCTCCAGCATTCACAGCTCTAGGACAGCAGTCATGCACCTCCTCAAAGTGTAAAGCAATTATTTAATGAGAAAAAGGGATAGTAGTGCATTTTTGTCTAATGTATATTAAAATTCAAAGGCAGATAGTGCAGTAATAGTTAAACTCTTAAGTTGTCTACAGTGGATTTCAACAGGTTAGATAAAAACAGATTCTCTCCTTAAACTTTGCCTTGCAAAGACAGGTTTTGCTAGGTCTTGCATAGTTTAATTTCTTTCAGACAGTGGTGCAAACCAGGCAAAATGTTTGTTACAGGTTCTAAATTCTGTCTGCTTGTTTATTGCTGCTCCTGGAAATATATTTTTCCTGAAGTGCAACTGAAAAACAGCATTAAACCTGCAAGCCTCATGCATGCATATCTGCATGTTAGTCCTGAGAAATAAATTACATAATTGCTCTTTCATGCACTGAGTTCAGCAGATTTCAGGCTCAGTTATTAGGAGCACAACTGTTCATACAAGATATACTATATAGCTCTGTCCAGCAAATATTTACTAGAAATATCTACTAAAAGCAATGGAAATTAAAAGACCAGTTTGGGCTTGATCTAGCATTTGAAGGTTCTTATGCAGCCAGTTAAAATTTGATCAGTGATCCTGATGCAATGTGTGTATCACATGGTCACTTGAGTTTACAATGTATAAAATCTAAAGGGCATATACACAGAACAAGCTGTCACCTAGCTGCTGCAAGCTGCTGTATTCTGAAAACATAGAACCCAAAACTTATAGCTGAATTAGTGTACATGTGTCTGTATCTCTCTGGGATAACCATCTGACACGTGGTCACAAGCAGTGTTCCTAGCCAACCTGCTGGCGTTCAGTGCTGCTCTTTAGAGGTGATCTCTTCCTCAGTCTTGGTGGCTTTGTTTCTAGAGACAGCAAGTATCCCTCGCCCTTTTCCCTGCTGCTTGTCCCTAAGTGGCAGCCGTGGCAGCTGCGCCTGCCATTGACCATGAAGATCTCATGAAGATCTTCCCTTCCTTAGGCCAGCCAGGCACTACAGTTTCAGAGAGAGCTGCAGAGTCTAGCTGTTTGGTTGCATGTTGCATCCACAAAGGAATGGGTGTCATGGAAACAAGTTGGTTACCCTATGGCCACCCAATCTTCCTTGTTCCAGAAGCAAGACAAATTGTCGCATGAATAGATGCGTGACTGCTTGTTGCTTCCCGCTCCCAGAAAAAGCATCAGGAAAAGCACAGGCGCTGACATCTGCTCCTGGGAAGGAGGGGCAGCAAACCAGGGAGAAGAGATGACTCTAGTTAATACTGATATTGACAGATTTTTCTATTTTTACTCGGTTCAGTTTATCCCATACAATTTAATAAAGAGCATGGGATTTGAGCCTGTAATCCAGAAAATCCATATTACATAGGTTTTTCTTGCAACCCGTTGAGCAGTGAAAGTAAAAAATATGCCACACAGATGAGAAATTTCTTGAAGGGCATGTTACCTCTCTGAGTTATTCAAACATTTTAATATCGTGACACTTGGATATTACGGTTACATTTTCTACATGTTGCAGTACACAGGGATCAAACACTGCTGCTCTGCAGGCAGAGCCGATGGGCATATTCCGTCAGGCCTTGCACAGCTGGGAGCACACCTAAACAAAAGTTCAGACCTTTTATCTAGCAAGCCGTTCTTCAGTGGCCATGGAAAGCTGTTACAGAGCTTTAGAAAGGCCTCCACGTGATCTTCTGGGAAACCAGCAAGTCTCTGAGAATGCCAGAGATCATTCTTCCAGCCTGTTTTTAAAGTATGCTTTTCTGAAAAACAGTGTAAGAAGGGCACAGTGCTACCAGCTCTTTGGTTTCTCCACATCTCGGTGAGCCTATGTGGACTCTAGCCTGCTTTATTGCAGTGTAAGGTTTTGCTGCTGCTGAAGTCTTGACTCCTGTTAATTCTGCAGGGTCATGCTGTGGAGTGTGTGTTTTGTTTTGCATATGAGCAGAGCTGCTTAGCCAGTTCCAATTAGAAGACTAATATATTTTCCTTAGGCTTATACAAGAATAAACTTTAACAAGTAGTACTCCTTGTTTATGCCAGAAAAGCTGAATTTCATTAGTTTTGCTCTCTTGGCTATGAGTCCAGATCAAGCTGGTGGAATTGACACTTCCAACCTCTCCGCTTTTCCAGACGTGTTCTCCTTGCCTTCTTCCAAAGTGCTGTTACAGTTTTAGTTTAAGGGAAGATGCAATTTGCATTTAGGCAGTGTTGTGGATTAGACAACGCTGTCTCCTCTTGAGAGTAGGTAAGTGACTAAAGATTACACAGATGATCTTCCTTACATGTAACAAGAACTATGGAAAATGTTAGGGATGGCTCCGTGTGGTTGGCAGAACATCCATTCATGGTGGCAGGCTGTACTGAACTCTGCCAACGGATGCTGTTAGCTGTCTCAGCTCTACACCTCAAGTGAAAATTGTGGAACTGACACATATTACAATTAACGCCTAAATTTCTAATTTTGGGTGCTCAGAATTAGGGCTCAGTGACAAAACCAGAAAGGGGATCCAAGATGTTCGAGGCAGCACCACACCATAAACAGATAAAGCAATTAATAGCAAGATTAACACGCGTGACTGAATTGCAAGATAGAAAAACGAGTACTATGTACATTAAAGCTAACATGGCTCGAAGCGTAAGCATGGTGCAGGGAAAAAGTATTTCCTGTAATTCTTTGAAATACAGTCAGGTGCTTGGAAGCAGCAAGCTGTGTGATGCCCGTATGTTTGCACACCTGCAGAACAGCTTCTTCAAAGACTTGCCAGTGCAGTAAGAGGTTCACCTGTGCTCCTGGAGCGGCCGAGCTGCTGGGTTTCCAACTTGTAGAGAAAAAAATATGCATGACAAAGGCGTTCCTTTGTCTGATACTGATAGGAGTATTTCAGAAGTTCTCTTGAAGCACTTATAAACAATTTCATTCCTTTTGTGGCACAGCAGATTTAAAAAAAAAACTACTGTGGAAAAAAAGGAAGTAAACTAGAAAACTTCTCATGGTCTTTAAGGATAAAAATGTGGGAGTGAGGAAGGGAGAAAAGTGATGGTGGTATGCAGCTGACATGAAGTGAGGCAAAGTACTTCCCCCTCCCGCCCACCCCCCTAGTTTTGCAGCACTGGATCACTGGGCAAAGTCATTTAGAAAAATGTTTCAGCAGGGAGTGTCATCTCTCTTTGGAGCCAGAGGATGATGAATGCCTTCTTGTAGGGCAGATACAGGCTGCCTGCAACAGACTGGGGGTGGGGGGAGACCCTTGAATTTAAATTTCTTGTATTTTGAAATAATTAATGTACAAATAAAATGGTTCCTTCTGTCTAGCGCTATACCCCAAAACAGTCTCAGATCTGTAAGCACCAGGAGATAAGATCTGGTACTAGCGAGATGCCATACCGACACCTATGGTGTATACCCTATTTCCGGACCCGCAGGCATGCTTGCGCTCCCTCTTGCAGCAAATACACTTCTGCTTCTTAGCAAGCTGTGCATCACTTGCACTACAGCTGACATTGATCCAAATTAACAACCTTTAGTAAACTAAGATGCAATTAGTACTGAATATGAAAAATACTTTAAAGGTTGTTTTTCATGCCTGTGTGCTAAAATAAATATTGAGATTATAGGCAAGTTCCCTTTCCCCACCATCCATTTTAAAGCAGAGATCAAACTTTGGCTTCCTGTGAAATTTTTCAGAGGTTAAGGGCTGGAGAGGGAAAAAAGCATACTGTATCATAAAATGCAGGTACTTCACAAATTTTTTTTAGAACAGTTTAGCATGATTTTACATGTAACTTACCCAAGACATGCACCTTTTTCTCTGTGTAAAAGCATTTGGATTTTTTAAAATTTAAGATCTGCAGGGGTAATGGTTTGTGACTGTAGTGGAAAAAACCGATCTGTGACTTTTCCGAAGCCTCTTGGAACACTTGAATTTGGAGGGAGGAGGGTAAAGACAGAATTCAGGGGTCCTCAAACTATGGCCCGCGGGCCGCATACAGCCCCCCAGGGTCCTCAATCCGGCCCCCGGTATTTACAGAACCCCTCTGCCAGGGGTTGCGGGGGGAAACCAAGCAGCCGCAGATGACTGCCTGCCGCTTCATCCGCGCACCGGCCCCCTGGTTAAAAAGGTTGAGGACCCCTGGAATAAGTACTATGTACATATGTGCACGGAAACAGCTCTTAAAACACTTTTCAGCTTTTTGATGTCTGTAAGATTAGATTCCCGTTTTCCTGGTTTCTCTGGCTTTTATTTCTTACAGCGGCTTTTAATTTGACAAGCTTTACTTTAAGGAAAGATCAATCAATTAATGTCTCAGTATTGAAGCAGTCTACTGACAATTAAAAATATTAAGGCAAAAGCCTGTTGAGATGTTATGGTCATATTCAAATACTGTGGAGGAATCCTTTCCTTAACATACTTTTATTTTTAAAGCAGCTGAAAGACATACGTGCATACTATCAATGTCTTCCCAAGTGTGTTTATTCTACTACTCCCACATGAAAAGTAGTGAGGAGATCTTATTTAAGAACCATTACAAAGATCTAACTATTGAACTCGGGTTGCCAGAGAGATCACTTAAAAAGGAAAACCACTGTCTCTCACAATAAGATAATACCATGGGGAATGGATGATTATCCTTGAGATAATTTTGCTCCCGAGTATTGTAAATCTCAGCTGCTTTCCTTTCCAAACCCAGTAGCTTGGGGTATGAGAGCTTATTATAATTTATTCTCTACTGTGCATTCAAGGCAAAACATTAGAGTATAAGCAAGCTATCACTGAAAAATGCATCGTTTTCTCAGTTCTCGGTGTTGGTAGGTTGCATAATTTCAAAGACAAAACTGAGAGGGTTTTGGAAAAAAAAAAAAAAAGAACATAACACATATAATGAAGTTGTAGTACCCAAGTCAGATTTTTACTTCTGGGGATGACAACGCAAAATACTCAAGTAGCCTTCTTGATGCTGCAATTCACTCCCGGTTCTCCTTACTTAAGATCTTATTTAACATCGGGACAGGAACAGGGACTCCTTTTAAATGTAAGGGTGTTCTTGAAGGCTTAAGAATAAGATTAGGTGTCTCTATCGTAAACAATCATTCAAAACACTTAAACCCTCCTGAATCCTCGTGGAAGTCTGGTATCAGAAATATTTCTACATAGAAATTTAACAGAACATTTTTTTTCTAGGATGACAGGATTTACAATGTTGTAATTTCTTTCTCAATTATTTTTGAGATAATTATAAAAGGGGCAAGATTTTGCTGCCACAGCCTAACCTCCTGGTTACAGCTTGCAAGCTTTCCTGTTCTTCAGGGCACTTTGCCGTGGAAATACAGAAATGCAGTCTCCTCTTTCTCACAACTGGAGCCCTGCCCAACGGCTGCAGACAAGCAATGCCTCTTTTGGGTTTTAACCTCCAACTGAACCAGGAATGTGAATCTCAAAAGCTGAAGCAGCACTCTCATCCTGCTTCAGCTGGGTCAGCTTTTTTGAGAAGGGCAAAGTGAAAATAGTATTTCAAAACCCAAACACTGAAGGGAAAAAAACCACAAACCAACAATGAATTACCTACTATCTGGTTATTTGCAAAATTTGATGGTGTTTTCTCTTCTCTTTAGCACATGTGCTTTTAGCTGCTGACAAAGACCTGGAAAAAGCTAGACTCAGGACAACAGAAAGGCAATTCTGATATCCATAGCTCCAGCCATGACCTCTATAGCAGTACATGAACCCGATCTCCTAGATGAGTTCTCTTTAAGAAGGCTACACCTGAGTGACAAGTCTCTGTTGTTATTCTTTCCAAAAGTATGTGGAAGAGTATTCCACTGGTTAATGAGCTATAGGGTAACAGTTTAGTTACTTTACCCACACCTGCCTTAGCAACAAGCAGGAAATTGTTACCCTTTATGTGAATTCTAAAGATAGTTTTCTAAAAAAAAACCCAAAACCCCAACAAACCCCAAACCACACCACAAAACTAGAAAAACAAAACAAAAAACTCACACAAGAGCATAAAAATTCTGAGTAGAACTCATCCTCATGAAAATCTACCTGTCAAGTTTGTGTGCAAAGTAACCTTTACTAGAACACTCATGTAGGCATTGCTTAATATATGTTATGCAGGGAAGGCAGACAACAATCTACCATCCTTCTCTTTTTTAAAATAGGATTTAACAGCCTACAGCACAAGATTCTTAGTGTCATAGAAGCATGGGATACTGAGGATATATTTTATCAGTAGAGGCAACACAGCTGTCAGTTCCTACAGAACTCAATTATTGTTCTTTATTTACACGGAAGGTGGTCTCTGTAGTTCTGGGAGAAACAGGTCTTTACAGCGGCCAATGAATCCATGCTTATCCAGAGCCTAGGTGACCAAGAGCGAATACTCAATGCTCATAGACAGAGGATCATCTATCAAATTAAAGGATGCTTTTTGTGAAAACTTGTGTGAAACTTGCTGTTCAAGGCTATGGTATCACAAGGGAAGGAGAATAAAGGGGTTTATTGGCTTCTCTCTCTTTCACTCACACAGCAAAGGAAATGTGTGTGTTTACATAAATAGGTGAGTGCATACACTGAAAATAGTATGCAGCTGAATTATGACAGTGATCTGTTTCACCAAAAATTATATTTAAACACCCAATGAGTTCTGAGAGAGGCTTTTAAGAGGATTACCATCTCAAAAAGATTACAGTAAGCTGAATCAGTCGCCTAGTTTAAGATCTGCAAGTTTAACTTAAACAGAAGTGTACCAATATGTTTATTTCACTACCAGGCCAGCTAAAGTGATCTGAAACTTTCAAGACTTGCCTGTTTTATCACTCATGTAGTTATCTTTATTGCACAGTAAGATACTTTGACAATTAAAAGTCCAAACACTGGTAAAACTGACACCCCGATACTGGTGCACTCTGCTGCACACAGTGATGTTAACGCTATGGAATAAATCCACCTTAAATGCTCCAAGGAGAAAAGCCCTTTGCCCTACCATCAGAGGTACAAATATCTGAGAATATTACCAGCATTTAGAAAAGTTCCACTGCCACATGCTTATGTAAAATGAGCTGTGTATGACAGAAACAGGCTTCCAGTATGTTATAATGATTAAACTATTTGCTTTTATTGTTTGGAAAACCAGCAGCATCCTCCCACTAAGGAATGTGGAGCATAGCCCACAAAGTGCTGTCCTCTCTCTAACATTGTGTAAGCTGGGGAAGGGAAGGAAGGAAAAGCTCTAACTTTCTCCAACTGTTCATACGCTCCTGCAAGACAACAGAGGCAAAGCTACAACCATATGTTAAAATGATGTCTTTAAGTCTGTTTATATTGATTTCTAGAATGCATAAGGCAACCAATTTAAAAACATTTTCTCCAAGAAATTCGATCTGAATAATGAACCCTGTATAATCACAGAATTAAAGCAAGTGCAGAGAGATATATGCAGGAGGTCCTCCAGAGAAGTCACGAGTCCCATGAGTTGTGGTTCATTCATTTTTGGTTTCTTGGTTGTGAGGCCATGTACAGCGCTACTAGACAGTAGATAGTCCCGCCTATTGTTAGAGCCATAGTGGTCCGATAAAGCAGCTTATCTGGAACTCCTCGTTTCAGGTGTACTGGCAGTCCATCTGCTTTCTGTGGGAAAAGTTTAAAAAGAAAACAAACAAAAAAAAGAAATGAACAGGCATACCAAGGTCATAAGGAACAAGCTACCTCAGGTAAATTAAGGGACTTCCATGACAAACAGGCTATCTACAATCGAGTGTATTACGTTTTTCATTTAGCAAGACAAATGCAAAAGCAAGTTAATTTTATTAGCCAAAGCTGTTAAGTGCAGACAGAAAGAATGTATCTTAAAATATTTCTAAAGAGGACCTGGATGGGAAGTGTCACTAACAAAAGAACGTGAAAAGATATGTATAAAAAATTATTCACCAAGTCAGACTGACACATTCCAAATGCAAGTGGCATGTAAGAGAGAAAAGGGAACATTATATAAAGTACATTCTTGATCATTTTTTTTAACAATGCTTAACTAATTTGCTTTACAAAAAGTCCTAGTATGCTTAGAAATCATATAGCTAACAAACTGGCTTTGAAAACTTTACTGTGCTCTTATGCTGCATAATAAGCAGCTTTAGCAATATTCAGTTATTATACACAAACCAGTAATGATCTGCTTTGCTCCTCCAGATCTGCTTCAAGGCATACACTTAGATTCCCAGACAGAAAGTGTTCCAATAGCCAAATAATACAATAAGCATCTTCTGAAGCCAGTAAACAGACAATGTTACTAGACTTTCCACTTTCTGTATTCATCTCCTATACAAGGCACATATACCTTCTAGTATAGTACAAGTATACAGGTTATACTGTACTTGATGCTTTCTTAACTAGACTTTGTGAAATTTTGGTATTGCAGAATGACAAAGGTAGTCAGCCACATTAAAATAAGGAAAGATATGTCCCGCTGTGCAGTTTTCTTTAAGTTACTCTCAAAGTTGTCATTACCTGAAAAAGTTTCTGTAGGTCTGGCACCTTGTTTTTACCCAAGAAAGAATCAGTTGCTGGTAAATCTGAAGCAAGTTTAGTTGTCCCAAAAATCAGAGCTGGGGATTCAGTGGAAACTATTGGTTTGAGTCCCTGCACAAATAAAGATTAAAATATCAAGGTATATAACACTTGCAAATGTACCAATTGTCGTGTTAGGCAGGCACACTGCCAGTCATTACAAGGATACATTACAAAGAGTATTTATCTGGTATGAAGACCTGTGACAATGAGCTAAAGACACATTGCTGGACCACTCATTTCTCAGTTATAACTTCGGGTCAGGGCTTAGGGAGGAAAAGAGAAGCTTCCTTTCTGATTTCTTCATGACATAAATTCATAGCTATTATAAGTTTCCTATGCTGGTACTTGGTCCAAATTGCTGTTTGTTTTTTCACACACAGTCAGACTACCCAGGACTCTATTTGAGCAGTAGGATTAGAAGTAGGGAATCACTGATGCTTGGGTCAGTGAGGAGACTTCAATGAACTCTTCCTTCTGAATGTTGCAAGCTGTAGCCATAAATAACTGGGCCTTATGTAATTTGGGTGTACAGTTTGAGGAGGAAAAAACCGTAAAAGGTTAAGACCAGTTGTTTCATACAAAAATAGTAACTGGTACTCAAGAACACTCCAGAACCCCTGATGTGGTGGATATTTTATGCAGGTGTAACTACACCCTATAATTCACATGCTGCTGCAACTTTCCACACCTCAATGTACCTACTCCCCATGAGCAGCCTAACAACTTCCTTTCAATTCAGACAGCTGTACTCTACATTTGCCATGACGAAAACCTACATAATCCAGTTCTATGGATAAGATTAAGTGCACAAAGTCACAGCCATCATGAAGAGGCCTCCTCGACTTTATTATTATAGTTAGATTTACCAGTTATTCCCAGACACATGGCAGTAATGTCTTACATTATGGCTCCTGAAACAGCTGTATTTATTTTCCTAAGAGAAAATAAAAAGCATTGTACAAGTAGGTTAATGCAACAGGTTTTCATTACAAACAGAAGCAGGAATTGCTCTCCGTGGGTCAAGTTAAGGCTGCACTGAAATTCTAGTTTCCGTTCAAAGGACTAGTTGATGCATTTTGTACTTAAGAGAACTGCCTGAACTGGAAGCAGACTGGTGCTGTTAGTCTCTTATGCCTGCCACAGACCAGACATGTTTTTTTCCATATGTAAATTCTCTAAATTTTCTGCTACAATAGGCACCTTCAACAGAAAGACCAGATTTCTCAACATCCCCAAACAGCCTATGGAATGGACATCAGAGCTCCATCCTGAAGACGTGGGTCCAACTTCCCACTTTTCTGGTGCCTAAATGAATGTTAGAATCCTTTTGTAACCTTACTGGTTATATTTTAAAAGACAACAGCCAAAACTGGATTCTCTGACACATTCAGCAACTAGTGCCTTCCTCTGAACAGGCTTGCACAGAAGGTAGGTACCACATTATTTAAGATTACGCAGTTCTGGTCACACCAGTAAGAAGGAAGCATCTAGGAAACCATTATTAGTCAGAGGAAGTTACTGGCTATATATTCGAGGCAAAGTACCAACTACGTCAAAATACTTGAAGAAAGCAATTTTGGACTAGTACTCTTGTCTATAAGAACTTTATTAGATTTGTCTTTAAAAGGTTGGTGATTTGTTAGAAAGAACTACAGAACAGATGTTTATACCAAATGTGCAGGTGACTTTTTCTCCAAAATGTTTCTTGCCTTCTTGATTGTTAGTATCACAACAATGTGCATCTTTCATCTTCCTTTAAGACTGCACTTCTGAATCTCACTTTTGCCTTCCTGAGGGCTCAATTTTTTGAGGAGCACTCTTTGAGATCACTTCAACATTTACTAGATAACTGCAATTCCTGCTTGTTGTGATCATGTCGACTTTATTTCATGAGCTATCTGTAGTGTATAAAAACTTCAAATACTGAGAACTGGAGTAAGCTGCAACCTACTTCAAACCGTTCTGTGACAAAGGGTACTTCTGTCATCATTCCTAAAATCACAAATAGGGGGCTCAAAAAGTGGTCAGCAACCCCTACCATTTGTTATTAATATATATTATATATAATATATTTGTTACTGGATGCAAGACACACCTGTGGATTACTACTAGAATAGTGAAATCCATCTAAGTTTTTCAGGCTTTAGAAAACATTCTTGTTCAGGTAGTTGTAAGATCCCCTTCTGTTGGAGCACTAGGAGATTCAGACCTGTCTCAAGTGACTAACTTCATCATGAAATCAAATGGAACAATTCCAGAAAACTCATATAATCATCAGTGTGCTGCTGTAAATTACTTCCAAAGCAGTGCGGTGCCAATTAATATCACATAGCAATTTAAATAAAAATCATTGATATGGTTCATTGGCTTCAGGAAAGAGTACAGAAAAACACATGCTGCAGAAGAGAGAAAGTTCAGTTTGACCAACACAGACACTGCATTAAACAGGGTTCCCCACACCAACACAAAATTCCACTTGAATTCCACCTATGAATTGTGAATCCTGTGGTCAGCTAGGTAAACTAGGGAAAAGTTCATATAGTTGTCTTCATGTGACAGCATTTGAAACTGGTACCACTGTTTGTACTTTAAAGATAAGCCAACTCTCCGAATTAAATAGCTTTTATTGTATTTGTGATGGTTACTGCAGTCATTATCCTCTTAAATAATGAGTAGTAGTCTTTAATCTATTTGACTGCTTACCTGCACTAGCTGAGAAAGCTCCCATTTATTCAAACAGGCTAAATTGTTCATTCTACTTTACATAACTTTGTTAAATGCAAAATTAAGTCTTCTAAGAATGCTAAGACTGAGATGGAAAGAACAATACAGGTTTCAAACAAAGAGGTGTTTTTTGTTAGTATAAACTGTTAGTTGTGTTACTGTCAGCAAAAGAATTTCTGAAATACATTCTGACTGGTATTTTGCAAGCCCACAGTAAGCTTAAACCTGCATCAGAACAATACTCCATTGGGAAGCATCAGAATGTAACAGTACAGAATAGAGTGAACTATATAATATACCGTATATTTGACCAAGCACAGTTTGCATTGCGGTATGTCTTCATTTTTCCAGAAACATCAAAATGATTAGAAGCATAAAAAGCAAACCATTGTACATGCAGAGCTATGGTTTTCTTAAATACAGCAATTAAATCAGTAAGAAAACATTTACTTAATTTTGGACTTAACATCTACTTACCACGTGATTTCCTTCATATTTTAATCTCTATTTATTGCAAACAATTTTAGCAGTCTGATGTGTCTGAATGTGTCACCTGGGACTAGAGTCAAACTAAAACAATTCTACCAAAAAGCCGGCCTAAGATTGTAAAAAGGGATGAAAGGGAACTTTTTAAAATGCAGCTATTCTGTTGCATAGCAGATTTGTGTGCCACAGTTGAGGACTGAGCCATGTGAATGGTGAGCCAGAAATGAAAGATAGAGTTTCTTTCATCAGTAGAAAAAATATCACATTTATAAAGTGAGACAGTATTCTTCAGGCTTTATGTGAAATGCTCCTGCTTGGATACAACCTCACCTTCTCAATTATATTCTCTCAAACATTGGGATTTAATGTTTCAGTGATGACATTGAAATAAAATACAATGCCCAATGATGACCTAAGAAGAAATCACTACAATATTCTAGAAGAAAACTATTTCTATTCTTCGACATTCTTTACTGCTTTGCAGAGCACAGAAGTGAGATCTATCTAGACTTTTTTTTATCTGCAATGATACCTATATGTGAAGCTAGTTTTGCACAGACCCTTTATGAACCAATTTAGATAAGTACAGCATTTTAATCTAGATGTCAATAATTCAGAATTTATCGTGTCTTTCTGATCTAGTGCAATATTCATAAATACCTAACGTTAACAGAACGGAATGTGGGCTAACAGAGAATTCTGCCACTTTAATCCCTAAAAAATAAAGATGTACTTAAAATGGGATGGCTGGTATAATGTAATGGAGCTTACCGAACCAAAAGGTAAGCAATATTCCACAACTTGACCTCTGGAGCCCAAGAGTGTTGTCTTTAGGACCTTACTCCAGGTGGTTATCAGAGCTTTCTGTATTTCTGTGTTAGGGCTTTTCTCTTCGGATCCTAAAAAGGGTGCATTATTTGCAGCAAAATAGTCATAATGACTTAGAGACTAATACAGTGTTCTAAGCCATACTCTTCCAGAAAGGAGGTACTTTACTGCTTGAGCTTGAAGTACCCCCACCCCCAATGGTAACCCTAGCCTTTGCTTTCCTCTACACAACTGAAGCATCAATTAATCTTTATTCTTTGAATACAACTTTGTGCAGAAGAGGTAAGAAGTGTCCCAAACACTGCAATAGCGGCAAGAGTATTTTCTAGCACAAATGCCTGTTGGACGTACTTTTAATGAACAGACATGCTTTTAGACTGGAATATATTATTTATTTCTCTCTCTTCCATGTATCCCTACCCCTCCTGTAACTATCCAGGAAGCCTTCCAAAACATGATGGGGAAAGGCGAAGATAAAAATCTTCTTGGGACAGAAATTGCTATAACAGAAAGTGTCACTGGTACCTCAATGTTTACTTAAGTTCATAGGGTAATTCAGGATCGAAGGGCCCTCTAAGTGCTTTTTAGTCCAGACTGAGGTGAGACCAGGTTGTTATGGGGTTTGTGTGGTCTAGCTTTGAAAGCCTCCAAGGATCGAGGCTGCACAATCTCTCTGGGTACCCGTTCCACTGCCTGACCTCACCATGAAAATGTCTTTCCTTACATCCAGTTTGAACCTTGCTTGTTGCAGCTTTTGCCTGGTATCTTCTGCCCTCCCACCATGCCCCATTGTGCAGAGAGCCTCGCTACATCATCTTGATAACCTCCCTGTAGGTGCTGGCTGGCTGGTCTTTGGTCTGCACCTGCCCCCCTCTCCCTCTCTTCTCCAGGTAGAACAAGCCCCATTTCCTAATGCTCTCCTCACAGGGCAAGTGCTCCAGCCCCCCTAAACATCTTGGTGACCTCAGCTGCACTTACTCCAGTTTTGATCAAGAACATTCCCATACTGGGGGGGCTTCACAATTGGATGCAGTACCTAGATGTGATCTAATGAGTGCTGAGTAGAGGGAGAGAGTCACTTTCTTTAATCTACTGGCTATGCATATAGTAATACAGCCCAGGATGCTGTTTGGCCACCTTTATGGGAAGGTCATGCTACTGGCTTACATCCAGCTTGCTGTCCGCCAGTACCTCCAGGGTCTCTACCACAGAGCTTTTCAGCTTGTATCCCTGCCAGGGGCTCTTCCTTCCCACGTGCACAACTGCCTTTTTGTCCTCATGGACATTTGTAGTGTTCCTGTCGGCCCATTCCTCAACTCTAGACAGGTCCTTGTGAATGGCAACTCTACTTCAATCATTTTTGGAGCCACTGCCTGATGTCTTCTGTGAACTTTACAAGAGTGCACTCTGTTGCCTGCTCCAGGTAATTGGCAACGTCCTGCAGTATTCCATTTCCTATGAGCATCCTGGCAGAATATGGCCCATTAACCACTATGCCATGCCTGATCATCCAGTTCTCTCAACTCTTCTGTCTATCCATCTAAACTATAACATCTTAACTTTAAAAAAAAATAGTATTTTTTTTTGGCTTTGTAGTTGTTCTGGACCCCTTGAAACAATTTGAGATTTTACAGAAGCTCAGTACAGTGTTCTTGCTTGCGGAAGACAACTGAATTTTCCAAGTAAAACTTGCATAGTCAAGGATATCCAGGAAAGCAGAACTGTAAAGTATGCTGCTAACAAATCAGGCTAAGAAAGAGTGAAATAGAATTGTTTGTGTACCACAACAATACACGTTAGTCTACAAGAATGTGGTTTCTTTCAGTTACCTTTTATTGAATTAGTCATAAAAAAACAAACCATAATCTGGATTTCACTTCTGTGTGTACACATGTATTTTCTTAAAGTGTCAAGTTACATCAGATATGTTTGCTCTTTGGAAGGCTGACTTTTAAAAACCAGTTCCTTCAATTGTTAACCTCCAGATTGTTTTGGGGTGTTTTTATTACTAAACTGTAAGAACTTCAGTTTTACAAAGTTTACCCAAAAACCTGAACACAGTATAGCAACCATGCTGCATTTGTGCCACGACAAAATTGCATTACAAGTCTTCCTAGTATTACTTAGGAATCTATGTTGAAATACATAGAAGCAAACAAGTTTTGTGTTTTCACCAATATGCAGCTCTTCAGTGTCTTGAAATGGCTGATGTAATCAGGATCCATTCCCCTCTCCTTCACCTCCCCTCTATTGCTACAGAATTAACTATGTACTTTTAACTACAGCATGGTAAGTATAAGCCTATTTAATGCAAGCGTTAATCGTGCATACACTTAGTATGTCAGCATTGCACTGAGGAAAGACTGTTCTGCATTTACACTTCCATAGATGCGCGTCCTCTCTAATATGGGGTTTAATGCTTTCAACAATTACGTTTTTTGCATGTACAGAGAAGAAAGGGGGACTAGCTGCAGAGCTGTCCGCATTTGCCAGCTACGGTTTTAAACCCCCACCAGCCACCGTTTCTAGCTCCAGGGCAGTCCCGCACGATGGAAGCGTCCTAGCTCCCTGCCACAACACCCCGTCCCTCCCCAGGCTGCCTCAAGAGGCACAACGAGGAGTCCCGTCCTGCCCAAGGTCACACGACCGGCCGGGACGCACCGTGGCTGCGCGGGGGGGGCGGGGCGCGGCAGACCCCTCCCCGGCGAAACAAACGCCGCCAGCCGCCGGAGCCCCCCCGGCGGAGGCCTGTGCCGGGGCGAGCCGGCCCCAGCGGCCTCCGCCCGGCAGCCCGCGCTCGCCCGGCCCGCCAAGCCCAGCTGCCCGCGGCCGGGGCTCCCCGAGGGGCGGCGGGCCCGGCTCACGCGGCGGCTCCGGGGGCTGAGTGGCGCAGCGCGGGGAAGGGGACGGCGAAGGTCACGGCCGCGCCGGGCGGCGGCCCCGTTACCTGGGGGTTGTAGGCGGCGGACGCTGCTGCCCCGACCAGCCGCTGCGTGAAGCCGTTGAACTTGTAATACATGGTGGGGGGCCACCGGCGCGCGCGCTCCCCACGGCCCACCGGCTGCGACGGCTGGCGCGGAAGGACCCCAACCGCCCCGCTGCGACGCCTTGACGTGCGAGGGCCCGCCGGCTCGGGCAGCCCAGGCGCGAACGCCTGCGAGCGGGGAGCGGGGTAAAACAAATATCCGCCGACACGGAGGAGTCGTTACTAGAGCAGCGGGAGCGCCCCTCTCCCTCCAGCGCCCGCCGCCCTCACGGCCAGGCTGGCGGCTGTTTTCAGTCAGGCGACGCGTTGGGCGCCCAACGGGCCGGGCCGCAGTGCGCGTGCGCGCCCTTGCCCGCCGAAGGGCAACGGTAGCGGCACGCGGGCTGGCGGCAGGGGGCGGGGCGGGGTTGCCCTCAGCCAATCAGCGCTCCGAGGCGCAGGGCGGGGCGGTATGGGGCGGCGGGGGCCGCCGGGCGCGGTGGAGGGCGGTGACGCGCGGGGCAGAAGGGGGCGGGCGGGGCGGCGCGGCCCGGCTCTCCGCTCCGGAGGGCGGGTGGCCCCGGCCCCTCTCCGGCCCGCCTTGCCGCTCCTTGCCGCCGCGGAGGTGGTCGCGGGCGGGCGGGCGGCCTGTGCGCCTTCCGCGGCTTGGCCCGGGCTAGCTAGAGCGCGAGGCAGCGCTGGCGGCTTGTTCCAGGCGTTTGTTTTCTAATAGACGCTAAAAAGGGGCAGCAGTGTTTTATGTTTTCTGAAGCTTAATCTCTGTGTCCCCAGCCTGTCAAGCGATTCCCTTCTCTCCGACTGTCTTTCGGGAAACGTATGAAATCTGTGATTTGTTTCACACGGGCATTCGCCAGACGAAGTCGGCGCCTTGAGCGGGGGGGATGCGCTATTTGCTGTGAACTGGCTCTCCCTGAGAAGCCCAGCGGCCCCGAGGCTGGATGCCCAACACTGTTACAGCTCAGGGTCCTGTAGCACCGGTGTGGCCCGGTGTGCCCTGGGGCGTGGTGGTGGGGCACAATGTGCCTTGGGGTGCAGGCAACCGCCAGCTGAGTTTGCCTTGTTAATAATCCAGAGCATCCCGCTATCACCCGCCCGACAGTGCAGTTTCATAGTTTTGAGTTCCCTGTGAATTGCCTGCTGTTGGACTGAGCCCTTGTTAGAAAAGGATTGTTTGTTGGTAATACTTAATAATTAGTGACCGCAGCACTTAAGAGCATTGCCAATCAGGAGTCTCACATATGGTTTTGCAGATATGCTTGCTATAAAAATACCTGTGGCCATGCACCAAGTGAAAACTATTAAAAAATATTTTGCTTATAAATTGAGGGAAGATCTATTCATAAGAGATGTTTTAGTAAAATACCCATATAAAAATACATATGATGATGTCTGTATCTACCTGTGTAATGCCTTCTACTTAGTTTTTAGAATTTGAGTTTTGTGGCAGCAAAATGGAGCCTTGAGTCTTCTTGGATTTACTCCCTTCTGAACAGACATGTCCTATACAGAATGACTGCTCAGTAACGAGGGAAGCCCCTGTGAGCCCTGCATGTCCATTTACTTGTGAGAGCAGGGCTATGAACCAGAAGCGTAGGTCCTTGCTACCCCAGTTCTTACCTGTGCTTGTTGCCCTGGAGGCATGTTTTCTTCTTGGTGAGACTTCAATTCCACAAACTTTGTCTCTGCTCTCCTCTCATGGAGAGAACCAGCTGGATGCTCCATACACAATACCCTGAGTTGATGTTCTGACTCTGTTAGGAACATTAACTGGGGAAGGTCTGTTATTTGCTCAGTAAGTAGGAAATTTATGGAAATATTTTGTAAATGTTACAGGAAGAATTCTGAAATCCCTGTAGCTTTCGAGATGAGGCAGCATTAATGAACTGGAACATGAGCTGCGTAATTGATGGTAGAAAAGAATTTGCTGATCAGGATTCTACATATTTCTGAGAAAACTAAACAAGAAGTTATGTTTGATTACAAATCTGCCTGTAATGGAGCAGAAGACCTTGAAGTTGGGGTCTTCTTTTAGAGTGGCATGGTGTGAATCATGGCTAGGTTTGTGTAGTAACAGTCCTGACCTACTGAAATCCATGGGATCTGGTTTGTATTATAACTGCTCAGGAACCTTCCCTGGGCATATCTGCCTGCAGATGTGCTATAGCTCCCGTCCAGCTATTTCAACATTTGCCAGAAGAAATAGGTTTGCCTGGCAACCTCACTTACTAAGGTTGTTTTCTGTCTTGCTCTTCTACCTTTTTTTTTTTCCCCAGTATTAATACAGGTTACAATCCCAGAGGAGCACAGGGTTTGTGGTAGGTTATGCATGGAGATAGCACCACCGTATAACTAGTTCTTGCTCCATTGATGCTCTTGAATTAAGTTTTTGAAAAGTCATTCAATATTGACTGAAAGCTGCAGAAAGGAAGAGTTCATGCCCTGGAGCTCCGAGGAGGCTGTGAAAAATGTACAAATTTATCCCCTTTTTCATTTAATCAATTTAAGTCATGATGCTTAGAAGTAAGCTGTGAAACTTTGGTGATGCAAGCTGTTGAAATAAAACCTAAGTGTTGTCTCTCTCTTGTTTTAGCTCACAAAATTGAAGATGGGGAATTGTTTACCTTGCAAGAGAGATGCATGGGAGGATGACATGAATAAAATTACAGTTACATATGAAGCTTCTGCTGTTGTTCTTGTAACACAAGAGCATGGGGACATTCCGCAAAAAGGAAAGTAAAGGATAGCATGAAGTCTTTCCTTTAAAGGAAGAAACTTGTTTTTGCTTTAGGCTTTTGGTCCGTCTTTTGCTTTAGTCTCTAGACTTTTGCCAAGACTGCTTTGCTTATCAGACTTTCTGACATAATGGGTAGTTAGACGGTAAAACTCACTGCCATGGGAAGTAATTTGAGCAAAATGAGGCCACTTACACTAATAGGGTTCAAAGACTGGGCATCCTTGTGGACCATGAAGCTATGTACAGTTAATTTAAACAAAGTGTCCTTGAAGGAAAAGACTTCCTGCATTGGACTTTAAGCTGAGCTCTGACTCTTAGACACTGAGACAAGTAATTTATGGGGTCTGGCAGTTCTACATCTGGCCTGTTAGGGATTTTATTATCTTCCTCAGTATTGTGGTATGGGCAGCAGCAAAAGACAATGATATCCTATAGGCTACACTGTAGTTTATTGCATTTTTTTTCTTGATTTTTAAGGTAACTAATTTCATACATGCAAGTTTGTTTATCATGGTTCGTTCCTGGAATAGCACTGAGATTATGCTTCCAAGATGAGTAGATTTCTCAAAGTGAATGAATGAAGCAGAGTATCATGAGCTTATTCTGCTTTGTTGTTGTTGTGATTTTTGTGTATTTATTTTCTTTTTGAGGATAAAATAATAAAAACCCAAGACCTTATTCTGTTGCTTAATGAACAAAACCTTAATATGCTGATCATTATTTCAGCACAGATGTCTGTAACTGAAATTCTGTCAATCTGCCCATGCAGCTCTGTTCTTGAATTGCTGAGAACAACCGTGTGGGTGGATTTAGAACATGAAATTGCTGTGTGCACTTATGTTTTGTTTATGCAGTACTCGTTTTTAAGAGTACTGGATTGGATTTGCTTAATATTTGCTTTATGTGTCTCTGTGTGTGTGTATACATAACATATACAAACCCCCAAACTAGAAGATGACCACCAAGCGTAAGCTCTATTAATGCAAGAAACTCTGACATTGTAAACATGTTCCATTTGAATCATGTTATCAGATGAAATAAAGAAATTAAGTCTGCACAGAATAAGGCAGTAGTTGCTTCTAAAAGCTGTACCTGATTTTATTGGTGCTTTATTGCCCATATGTACTGAATACAGCACAGATGACTCTTGGAAATAGGCTACTATTTTCAACTAAGAGATTTCTCTTTGATAGACAACAATACTGAAAATTAATGAAAATAGGTTTTAATTTTTAAATTGTTCATACAGTTACAATATTAATATAAATTTAACCAAAATTCTTACTGTGTCTTTTTCATAGCAAAATTCTTGGTTTTTTTTCTGAGGGAGATGGAATTAAAGAGGCAGCCATTTATGTCTTCTTTGTGAATTTAGGAATAATTCCGTATTTCACTTCTGTTTCCTGCGCACTTCTTTGTTTTGTCATAAGGCTTCTACATGTGAAATACTTGATAGTAATAGTTACTTAATAGCAATTTTGGCAATAAGGGTGTTGTGTTGACTTTAGTATGATGGGAATCAGGAATCTGTTCAAAGGTGCTGAATTTTATTTGGGGGTATCTACCTTTTGTTACATATGTACAGTATTCTTTCCTGGTTCCCAGGCAGAACTTGTCTGAGAAAGTGAATTAAGGGATTGAAAACTTAATGATATAATTATCGTAAAGCCTAGTGACTTTATAATGCTTCTGGGGCAATAAGCTTTTTGTAGACTGGTTCTCTGCAGTTACATGTTTCCTATATAAAAGCAGAATGGAAATTGTGAAAGTGATGGTTTATTTCAGGTTAGCAATGAAGTATTCTTTTATCCTCCAGTCTCCAGATGTGAAAAGCATTATAGGAACCTACAGTAAATATTGCTTTCACTACTTTTCAGCTTTGTTGTCTTTGCTTTTTTCCCCTTTCATTTTTAGAACTGCAGAAGCACAGGTGAATTTTTCATCTGATTTGAGACATCAGTGTTGGCTGTCAATAAAATAATAATAGGCTAAAAGCCCTATTTACTCCACTTTAGAGAAAGCAATCTTGAAATCTCCTGGCCCTATCTCTATGACTTATGACACTTCCCACTTTTGAAATGCTGTACTGGAAGGTTGGATACTTTGCCTCTTGCTGTTGGCTTTGATAGGGACAACCATAGCTTGAAGTTTCTGTCAGCGTGCTTTCTGCTGTGACCTACTTTTTCCTTCACAACCAGAAGGGAAATCTCATAATGGCAGTACCTTATTCTTCCTGAGTTTTTCCTTTAAACACTATACAGGTAGTCAAATAGGTTCCCAAATAAAATGAGTAGTATCTCTGGACATCAAGAGGTAACATATCTGCAAGGTTTTCTGTTTTCACACTGCTGCCAAAGTCTTCCTTCACCTCTTTATTCTCCCTCCCTAGGCTATAGATGTTTCTCTCTCAGTCAACAGTCCGCAGCAAATTTTTCTTTTTCTTAGATACGTTGTAGATACTGGGAGGATGTTGCATTATCCTTGGTTTTCTTTTCTTGTTGTCATCCTTTTCATATGCAAATCTACAGACTGGAGTCCAGAGACGTCCACATCCTTAATGCAGTATTGTAACAAACTTCCCTCAATAAGGTAAGATGTATAGACACACACAAAAAAAACCCCTCCACTGTACATGTGTTAAAAAGAAATGTTCTGTACAAATGTATACTATGAAGCACATGGATAGTAGGGTACTGTGATAGGCTGATGATGCATCCCATGGACGGTTTCTTATTATTAACAACTAAAATATAATTGTCATGGAGATTCATGGGGCAGTTTACGCCAGGTGACTTGACTTGAATACCTAAGTTGTTTGCTTTCTTGGTCCAGCACCCACTTGTTAGTCACTCATACTTAATTTTAGTTAGTATAAGTCATGTTTCAGAACATTCTATACAGCTTTGTTTGGGCTTAATTTACCCTTTCCCAACAGTGACAGTGCCTTGTATCTTAACAGTTCCTTGAAGAAGGCAGTAAGCAATGAACATCCAAGATTGCCACCACCAGCTGTTCAAAAATCATGAGCTTGGGTTTAAAAATTTGTCAGTTTGTTCCTGTTTTAGCACGTGATGATGTTCTACCACTTCTTTCACAAGTCTCAGAATGTAAGGAACATGAACAGGGGAAAGCCTTGTTTCATATGATGAGTTTTTGTAATGACTGTCATAGGTAGTAGGTTTCAAAAGTTGGCAACTTTTGGGTTGCAGTTTCCTGAACAAGATAGAAACTGTTCGTTAGAGCTCCACCCTCAACGTGATGCACATAGGTACGTGTTGAGGCAATCCTGTTTGATAGACTGCTTTGAATATATGCTGTTCAGGACAAAGAAGCAAGAACAACAGCGATTCTTCCACCAGAGGATCATTTTGCTAATAATTCTTAAGGTGCTATGCCATCAAGGAGCAGAATTTTACATCTAAGCATCCTTGTGATAGCACTAGAGGTGTCTTGCAAAATCTTTTGGTTGTGTTTTTAGCTAAGGATATGTCTAGGATGCAAAGAGTCATGTCCCCCTGGATATGGTTTTCCATGGGAAGGAAACTGCTGTAGCCTTTGGCGGAGTCTAGACTTAGTGAATAGGAAGCAGGACCACGCAGTGCACTGTGGCCACTCAGCCAAGATGTAGTGTAAGAAAAGCCTGGACCTGCAACTCCAGGGAAATGTCTTCAGTTCTATGAATCCAAAAAGGTTGAAAACAACCGATCTCCAATGTGTTACAGAGGAGAATCTGAAATATAATGAGCAAAAAGAGAAATTTCCTCCAGATGTACTCAACTGGAAGCTTTTAATCAGAAATACGCTTTTGAAGTGAGCCTCCAAGTTGTACCTGTGCTTTGGTTTGTATCGCAGAGCAGGCTTGGAGCTCACAGATGAGATATCTTTTTGGATGAAGCTGGACTTCCTGGCTAAGATGCACGTAAGGAACACACCTGGTGTGCTGCAGTTGCTAATGAGTGTACAGAAACTAGCCTGAAGTAACCTCCTCCATGTGTGTGGTGTGGGTGTCAGGTCCTCATCGTCAGCTGTTTCACTCTGCACATCACTCCTCTTGTCTCCGCGGCTTCCATAGTAGGCACAACCTGGTAAGTTGTGGAAGATGGGATGTGAGGATGCATTTTCTAGAACCTAATGCCTGCCTAGAATCCCATTCGCAGCTACTACCTCTAAGCCCTTCTTTCAAATACTGCCATGGGATAAAGCCATTCGGAGCTGGCTGAACTATCACCATACTTGGGCAGATGGTCCAGCTTTGCCCAGATTATTTGTCAGCAGGCTGCACTCTAAGGGGTTTCTAGTTGCTTAAAAAAAAAAAAAAAAAAAGCATTCTTAAATTTAGTAACACTAATGTCAATTGTCTGGTTACCAGAGAAGTATTTCTTGTAGAAAATATTTTTGTTTTATGAATCATTTAGCACATCAGAGGTAATATAATAACGAGATTTCTGCCATGATATCAGTGTCTGCTGCATTAAAAATACTGCGGTTTTGACTACATTTATTTTTGAGGATTGTATTGTACCAGCAGCAGGAACCATTACCCAGTGATACCTTTACTAACAGTTTCCTAATAATCTTTCCTGCAGCATCCTATAGTCTAACTGACATTCTATAAGCATGTAACTATTATGGTTTAGTCTCTTCTTGTGGTAGTGTAACTCAGATCTGTTTCAGGAAGTCTTGCAGGTTTTTTGATGCATTTCCCCTTTGCCTTGCCACATTATAAATGGCAGGGTTTTTTTCGTTTAAGGTAGTCTGTCAGCTGTTGTATACCTGTCTGCTTCTTTCATACTACCATCAGAACAGGGATGCTATAAAACTGGGAGTACAAGGAGATGAAAGCACTATCTACCTCCTTCTCACAGCATTTCCCTGCAAGGGAGGAAGAAGTTCAGAAGATTAGGTAACAGCAGTGTGGGAGAACAGTCATGAAGTCCGGAGTGAGGGGAAGGGGGGAGCTCAGTAGCAGCTCTGTAGAAGAGGACTGAAGCATGCTGGAGTGAGTAGAGTAACAGCAGGGAAAGCTGAAAGGAACTGTTCCTGAGCCAAGTCCTTGCACACATTAAAGGGTTGGATAGTTGCAGACATAGGGAGCCCTCCAAGTAAATGCTGCCTGCAACATCTGCCTCTGCATTGTGCAGGAACTTTTCTTTGGCAGAGCATACACAGCCTTACAGCGCCTATAGTTAGATTAGGGTTCTTCGTACTGTGCTTTGCATCTCTATTTATAGTTTTCTCCCAAGCAAGAGAATAACCTGTGTGAATGTAGGTATGTGTACGTCGATGGAAGCAGTATGGCTCAGCTGCTGACCACACCAGCACCCTCCCTCCTAAAGATTTTTCACGGGAAATTTTGCTGAACCTTATCTGGCTCCCTTGTCTTGCATAGGCTCTGTGATGCCAATTGCTAACAGAGCATTTCATTTGGCTCAATGTAGAGGAGCCTGGGCTTTTTTAATGGGAAAATCTGAGTTCTGTTTTCCCAGAGTATCAGAGCTTGCAGTACCATTGGTGGTGCAGGCATGTTCATTTAAAAGTGCGATATCCTATTCTGCATCCTGAAGGAACTAAAAAGGGGTGATGAGGGGGTGTGGAAAGGGAGATTTGGCACCATGATTTTACTTGCTTCTTACTTTGCATACTCTTGATTGTTTCCCCTTCCCCAATTTAGTTCTGGTTTTAGATTTTGCAGTCTGGAGCTGATGTGATTATGGCTCACTGAAGGATTCCCCATCTCCTTTAGACTGCAGTATTTGTTGCTCACTGTTCAAAGGCAGAGTGGGAAATTGCTTCTATGCTTCCTTAAAATTGCTGAGGTGCCGCTTTGACCCCATTAAATTGCTTGTCCCGGATCCAGTTGCCACCAAACAGACGGTGTCAGATTAATATAATTTGAACCTAAAAACTCAAGCTTCTTAGCACTGCCTAAACACTAGCCTGGTAGTGTAGAGATTACACTAAAATAAGGAACAAAATTACTGCAAGTTCCTTCTCTGCTTTCACTAGGTTATTGAACTATAGCATCATGTTTGTAGTGCTTCAGGGAGAGATGAATTAGGAGTGAGATCTACACCCTTGCCTTACGGTGAAGTTTTATAAGTAGAGACAAGGGAAAAATTCTCCAAATGCTATTAAAAAGATTTTACTTAAGGTCCCATATATTTTCAGTGTAATCTAAGAGCTGACTTTGGTTCACACATAAGCCAATTTGAACTTTGGAACAAATATTATGTGTGTTCCCTTTGCAGCCTTAAAGCTTAAAAAACTTTCTTAAAGTTGGTTACAAAAAAAAAAAAAATAATCTATGATTTGTGCATTTGATAGATGAGGAGGAAATAAAAGACCTAGTAAAGAGTTTATGGATTATTTATGACTACTGCTAAATAACTGCAGGTTTCTACAATGGACTTACCCAATTTTCCCTCTGAACTGTAACACTCCAGCAGAACATCTTTTGATTCAGGAGATCTGTATCTCTCCTTTGAGTGGTAAAAATGCCTAATCGAGTACTGTAGTGCTTATCTTCTTACCTAGTCTCCAAGACAATTTATGGTGCTTTAGCTGAGCTTTTGTTTCATACTTTTTTAAAAGGAAAGTAGTAAGTATTGTTTGTAGTATAGCCTGCTTTAAAATACTAGGAGAAGATGGATAAAGATGTCACATGGGTAGCCCAAGTTACTGGGCTGATTGCAGCAGCATGTCCTTCATATGTTATCATTAGCCTTAGAGTGTGAGGAGTTGGTTGACATGGTGCTGACCACAACTTCTGCCAGTGTAAGCAGCAAAAGGTTGTGTGTAGTGTACCAGCTATCATCGTTAAAGGCTAAGAGAGAGACCCTTCATGCCGAGATGGCACACTTCCATGGAAGTTTCCAGCCGTAATCTCTGAAAGGAAAGGATAGGATGTGACTTCTGGGGAGGTTTCAAGTCAAAACCCTCTGTTTGCTTTTGTGTGTATTTTGAGTTGTAGCCTGCAGAATCCAGTCCCTGGATCCCCTTAGTGTAATGCCTTACGCTTTTTGGTAGTCATTAGCGCTCAACAGAAAGGCAAGTGACTGCTGAGTGGCATGAGACAGTGCCAGATTCTCTTTTATTCTCCTCGTCTGAGAGACTGTGTCTGCAAGCAGACACATTCAGAAAGCATTTAGAGGGAAGTACTAAATCACAAATGTTGGCAATACAAGTTATTGTTGCAGTTTGTAGCCCAAAGAAATGGCTGAAAGCTTTTCTTTTTAGCAAAGTAGGCAGGTTCCAGTTGGGTTACACTTAACAGGGATGAGCGGACTTATTAGCACAGCTCCTTGAGGGGCAGGACGCCCAATTTACATAAGCATGTACCTATAGAAATGACAGTAGGTCAGAAAAGAATGGACAACATGGAATGGCAGACAGTGGGCTGGCACTGTGGTTTCAGAAATATTTGGTGTGCCAGTGCATAAGTCTGCCAGTGTGGCTAGTGGCAGAAAATGGGGCAGCTAGGATAAGGGTAAAAACCAAAGAGGAGATTAGTTGCATGGGAAAACCCTGGCAAAGGAGGAAAGCAGAGATGTATTTTCAAGGAGGGTGTGGCAGGACAGCAGCAGTGATGGGGAAGAGGGCTGAAAAGCACAGCAAAGTCCTATTGCGTTTAGTGTCCAAGAGTTACCTGCATTGAATGTTTCTAGTTTTTGGTGAGTCACTTAGAAAGGACTTCCTTACTGTCTCAGAGCCTTTTACATTGTTGGATTTAGTATTTTTAACCTCTCCCTATCCCTCTACCCCAATTCCTTTTTTCATTAATTAGCCTTCCACCTGCTTTTCTGCAATGCACTTTCAGTTTGCATGACAATCCTGGACTCTAAGTAGGGATACATCCACAAAGCAGGGAATATAAAAGTAATTCCTCTCATGGATCTTAAACTGGGATCTTTAATACTCGAGTGAAAGCCTGCCAGTTTCTGAGGCTGTAAATTGCTTCTAGCGTGAGTCTATTATATGCTGGTGGAAGTGGACCAGGTAGTGGAAATGTACTGTCCAAGCTTGGCCAGTTTGCCTTACAGCTTCTTAGTAGAAACAGCAATTTAGAGTACTTGACCAAAAAGTAAAGAAGTACAAATTTGTACCTCCAGCATCCCATTGGCAATTCAGCTGTCTGGTCCACTCACTTGGCAGGAGTTGATGGCCAAAGGTGGACAGGCGATCTTTACTGCAGAGTTGTGAGTGGATTTGAATAGGCTGTGGGATGTGAGGCACCAGGATGAAGGGTGGGATATGGATGATTTAGGCTATTTTGTATTGCTTTGTAAAACTTTTGCTTTGCCTGACTGTTTCTTCCCATTATATATGACATTTATTGTGGGGGAGGAGAGAGCTTCTTATCCTACACTGAGACAGAGAAGTGTATGGGTATTTATTCTCAGCTATCTAATCTGGAGTCGAACTGCATTTCTAATGTGAATAGGTTGGTTTGTATGAAGAGAAGGCAAAGGTATCAGCAGTGTCAGTCCCTTCATGTTAATGTTTATCCTTAATCTCCTTGAGTGAGGATCAAGTGAAATAAGAAAGAGAAATGTCTAAGAAAACAAGATAGAGATGCTAAGGTTGGAGTCTGCCATAAAGAGGAAAGCAGATGAGCTTCATGGTCCCAGGTCTTGTGCTGAGGGTTACCTGGCATTTACATCCAAGACTTTGTCTTCCATAACCCAGATGACAAATAGATTTTCTAAAACAAAGCAAAGTTTGTCTTAGCTAGCTTTTATTCACTGCTGGTTGCCTGACCCCCTTGAAGATTTTTCTATTCAGACATACGTGGGGTTTAAGCCTCTTGCATCAATGCAGACCAAAAAGCTCCTGTGACCTATAGGCTTAGTTTGCATCAAAGCACCCAACAGGTACAGCGTAAAGACACTGCATCCAAAGGCAGGGATACTCAAGGAGTCCATATAAATAAATAAGCAAGTAAGAATCTCTGGCAGGAATCTACACTTTTAGATTTGTATTTATTTATTTTGTATTGAAGTAATTCTGTTAGCGATGCTTTTCCTTTCAGTAGGCCTCTGAATGACTGTATTTAATGAATACACCGTTGGGATTGTTTTTCCTCTTTTATGTGGCATCTATATAGTAGCATCCTTATATAGCATCAAGGATTCAAGATGCTATTTTAATAAATGGCCCCAGTTTTACTCATTCATAGCATCCCATCAAATGACATCAAGTTCAAATATTAAACCCTAACAAAAGTCATGGTTAGAGGTTGTGCTGTCTTGGCAAGGCCTTTAGCAACGTAGAGAAGATTGTCTTCTAAATGCTGCATTCTCTGGAAGTCTCTCTAAATTGAGGGGAAAAAAAGTATTTGAACACTTAGTACTTAAAAGTATATCAGGCTCAACAGGTAAGCTACACTCGTGCTACAAAGAAATACCGTGTTGTTTGCTTGCACTGTTGTCTGCATAGAGCTTTTGATCTGTGTTTCAGGCTTGGATTATATGGGTTTTGGGAGCAGCACTGTAATTTTGAGCCATGGCTGTAGAGCACTTAGTACAACAGAAGCCTGGCCCTCACTGTAGTTCCTAGTTGCTACTTCAATATCGGTAAAAGAGCACTGAAAAGAAATACAAGAACTGAAGTGGAGGATTTCAAGGGTACAAGGGAAAGAATTCAAATTTTGATTTCCCAGAATTTGATGAACTTATTTACTGTTTTCTTTTCAAAGTTCTTATAGCAAACAAATGTATAAAATGTTCCCCAAGGCAGTAAGAATTGATCTTTCTGGGGGCATTTTATGTATTTACAGTTGCATCTTAGATTGCTAGGAGATGCAAGTGCTGAGCATATCTGTAAAACAAAAACAGTGTTATAATATTAAAAAACCCTTCTGCTTCCAAAATATTTCAGAAGATCTTTTAGAAAAACACTTCTAAAATACATGACTATGTGGACACCTGCTTCATTTCTTCACTGACTGATTTTATGTAAAACTTTTAAAACTAATAAATAAAATATGAGAAGTAAAAAACGCTCATGATTTCTAAATGAAAAGTCTGTTCATTTTCATAATAATGCAGTGGGCTGGTGCCAGAATAGTTCATAATTCAGTGATCTCTTAAAATATTCAAACTTTTTTAAAAAAGAACATTAGTTACGATTATTTTTGGAAGTACTTTTGAAATGGCTGCATTTAAAGAACCACCAGGGTCTCAGATCCATTCACGAGAACGCAAGCATTGTACTGGTGAAACTTCTGGTTGTTTTGAAATTCCAGAATGAACACCATGTTGATCCATTTTTCTAGATTTGTTCTTACAAATAATTCCTGGGGCATAATGTATGTGTTACACGGCTGCTTTTTCATTTTGTTTTGACAGTTCTGTTGTCCATAATTATAATAGATATCCAGCTGCTGAAGCATAACCCTGTGAAGATTTAACTTTATTTTTTGGCTCAGACTAACTTCTGGATCAAATATTCAAATTTTCTATTGAGCAACCCCTAGCTTCGAAATGGCAGACTTGTCAGCAGCCAAAAATTGTTAAAGGAAAAAGGTTTTTGCCCCGGTACAATACCAATATGAACAGCTATAGAATTAATTTGTTAAAAAGAAAACATTTTACAAACATTTGTGTTTTGACCAGTAGTTAATGAAATATAGCAACAAGACCAGCAAATTTTATTATGTGATTTTATGCATCTAATTCTGTATTCACATCAAAACCCACATTTATTACCTTTTCAAATTATAGTATACATTTTTCTTTACAGATAAGCACACAATATATAAAATTAATGTTCTATAAAATTATAAACCTTTGCGTTTGTAAAGAATATAGGAGTCTAAAATGTGTAGTTGCAAACATTCATATTTTATTAATTTGACCAAAGATTTATATTATTCTTCTGTGGCTCTTCAAATTTCTTGTCAAGCAGATTGTCAGTCTTTGTTGCTCACTGTGCAGCTTTCTTGATGCTTAACCTATCCTGTCATCTGCAAAAGATACTCCCAGCTTTGTGCTGCCCTTCACAGGCCATACATCATATTAGGTTTTCACTATGAAACCAGCATTTTGTTGCTTCTTCCATGTGGGCTGGGGCAGCTCTTCAGCTAGTGTAAACTGTTACAGCTCTAGCAAAGCTGGAAGACCTCTCTCACCAAGTCTACTTATTTTTAAACGGGGTTCTGTTTTATGTAGCAAGTTGAACCTGCATGTTTGGTTTTACAAACAAGTAACAGAATACGAGAGTCAATTTTCTTCTTTAAAATCTTACGTGATTTTTTTTAGAAAGCAATATAATCTTTTTTGCTGTGCACAGCTCATTTAATTTTCCAGCAAGTGTCTCCTTAGAAGCTCGTTTCAAAGGATAAATCTGAAATTTTCAAGGTACTTCAAATGATTCAAACTTTAATCAGTGGTTTTATCCTGAACCTCAGGTGGGAGAAAATTCAGGGCACATCAGACCTTGTTCCTTGTGCTGGTTCCCAGGAAACTGGCTGGTTTGGCTGCTGAATTTAGCTGGATGGCGTGTGCGTATGACCACTTGCTGCTGGCAGACATTCAGATCTGGTAAGATTTTTGTAGTTGTTACCCACAGGGAAAAAGACAAGTGTTTTGAACCCATAAGGACTTCAGTTTCATTTTGGAAACGTGAGGATGAATGCTACAAAAGCCGAAGACTGATTCCTTTATAGGCACAAATTGCATACACGATACAAAAACCCAGTTCCTTTTCCTTTAAATTCATGGGTATCAAGATAGGAACCTTACATTAACAGGATTTTTATCTTCCTCAAACTTGCTGCTATGTACACCAGGATAAGCCATTGTACGGTAAAAATGAGTATCACGTATTTAAATGGCTGACCCCTATGCTGATACTGTTTAAAATAATCAATCAATCAAAACTGGGGGTGGGGGATGTATTCATTAAGACAATATTGTTTCAAGCCTTGCATCAAGGGAGATGATAATCCTCCATTTTTTGTGATTTTGGGGATTGTGCTTCATGTAGAACTGTAGGAGGAAAATGTACCCTAGACAGCTTTCCATTCCAGTGATTTCATTAATGATCAAATGCTGTTAATTGGCACGCAGTACCTTGAAGGATTGCAGCCGATATATACTTCCCAACAGGTCAGTCCTAAGGATTGAACCTAGTATATAATGTATGATTAACCTTCACTGTCATCAAAACATACGATGGCAGTTCAAAACTCATCGGTTTTATTTTTAGATGAACAGAAAAGCTGGATCGCAATTATGTAAGTTGTCTTAATTTGTCTCCAGTTTTATTATATTTTTATTTCATCTCATTTGTTCCAACTGTGAATGTTTCAGATACTGAAAGAGGTACTGCTCATAAAGTATCACATTGTACAGGGTTCACACTGGCAGTGATCAGAAGTGAGCCAGCTTGTCTTCGCTTGGCTTTGAAATGCTGTGTTTTGAAATGGAGTGCTGCAAGCCATGCCTGCATAAACCATGGTCTCAAGTAAACGTCTAGTAGAGCAGTTTCATCTCTTTAAAAGTATGCTTAATTTTGACTACACATATAATTCAATTTTTTTTAGTTTCACCAAAGAAACACTGGTCCATTGAAAATAAGGTGACATACATTACTGGAAGTCAGGAACCCTATTTAATTACTATAAAATTCTGGTTTAAGGCTACTGTTGAGATCACATTACTTCAACTTGGTTTCTAAGGAAACTAAAGTCTACACACTGATAACCATACAACAATAAAAAAACCAAAAATACCAAAATCCCAACCACCTCAGTCTCTCTCCTTAGTGGGCCTATATAGAGCAGTTTCAAAATATTTTATTAGAACACAAATTAAAAAATACATTAGGTCATTCTGTTCACACTTTGCCATATAAAAAGTGAACATAAGCTGTTAAAAAAAAAGTACAACTTAAGATCATCTCCACAGACTTACTCCTTTACATGATTATTTTCATTAGATGATTTTTTTACACTGGGAAAGGATTCTTTAGCTGGAAAACACTTTAGAAAGGATCAAACATTTGTTTGTATACCATGTAAGAGCTTGGATCTTTGAGAACTTCCTGTCCTTAGTTGCTTATACAAAATGATTCAGGGGGCAAACTGGTATTCACAAATTACTATATGCATTAATTTATATTTTTTCCTTTTTACGAGCATCTAAAGATTAGATTTATCAATAGTGCTGAAATGCATTTTATTGTGTCTCAAAATCAAGATTGCAGCATACTTTATATTCACATTCCATATGGATTTCAAACTATTGTCATCGTGATGATGGTTTGGGTGTTTTGTGGGAGGAGGGTTTTATCTCAAGAGTACTGATTTGGTTAAATACAATACATGGACAAAAGACAAAGTAACTTTTATGGAGTTTTATGAAAAACAGTATTTTTCCCGAGCTTTAAAAACAGCATACAAAAATCTGTAGGGCTAAGTTCTTAGGTGGGTTTTTTAACCTATTGTTAATGGAAAAAAATAATCGGAGCAGAATAAAAAAAATACTAGTGATTTTCTCCTTGAAAATGCTTTTGATACTGTCAAAATAACCTTTTCATTAGAAGATGAAAATGTCATTTTCTTCAACAGCTGTGTTTGGATTAAAGTCTGAAATTTCAGTTTTGTCAAGGAGGAAATTTTTTGTGAGGAGAAAAAAAAAACCTCAAAAAACATTTCAACTGAGTATAATATATAATATATGCAGGATATATATAGGTACGCATGCAGGAATACAGAGCCAGCATCTCCGCTGGTGTAAAACTTCTAAGTGTCTCTGAAGTCACAACTTGCCTGACATCAGCTGTGAATTTCATCTAAGAAATTTTTGCTTATCTCCTATTCACATCTCTGTGGAGCCAGCCTCCGAGCGACATGATTCTGATATAAAAGGCATGAAGACAGTGGTACAGGGAACTACAGAGCAAACCTTCTGAACACCAGACAGCGTCAGTGGCAAGGAACAGAGGTATGGCTGTAACGTTACTTAATAATGTAGGAATTGAAGGAATAGTCAAGCTTGCCAGTAAGAAGATGACTAAAAATCTTTCCAGGTCTTCAGAAAAAAAATTATTTGCAATGTAATTCTTTATGACTACTTAAGACTAAGACCTCTTAAAATTATAATGAACTTTTCAGGTCTCAGGGTAGAGCCTTCAATATACTGGTTACTGACCAATGTGGTACTTTTGAGTATGCAATTTCAGAGATGCGTTTTCTAGGTGGTACTCATTTTACTTCTAAAGCTTTTAACAAATACATATATAAAAGATGCTTCTACAGCGCAGTAATAGTAAATGCGGTATTTTCAGGCAAGCACACCAAGTTCAGCGATGCTGATGACTCTGAACTTCCATGTTAATAAGAAAGCTCCCTGTTGATGTTTATTTGTACCCAAATCGGTAAAGCTGTAACTTAGTTTTATAAACTATACTAGTTTTAGCATCTAACTGCACATTTCTACAGAGCAGCCTTTCAGAATTATACTGAACAATGCTATTAAGCAGTACTACACAAGAAATGTAGTGAACAGTATTTCAGAACCTATCTTGATTCATTTTGATTTTCTAGTTACATTGGAGAATATACCATTTTGCCAAGTGCAACTCACACTTCCATATTTTACTTTCTTTGGTACGCTCTGGGCTTTTTACAGTTGTTTTTAAAACTTCCATTAGAGTGTGTCCTTCAGTAAGGACTGCAGAATTTAAAGATGATGAAGAGTCTCATCTGACAGGGAGCAGCTAATTCTTGTTTTCCACTGCTTTCTCCAGACTGTTTCAAGTGATGGAATGTTATAATTTGTCTTACAGAACTTTCATTATGATATATATGTTTAATTAAATGGGGGGCGGAGGGGAGAATCTATGCTTATGAGTATGTAACTTCAGGTGGATGGAGCTGAATTGAGCGTATGTAAAATTTGGATAGCTCCCCCACTAAGTGACCAGAAAATATATTTATCAATGACTGACTTTTTTATGCTGATCTTTGTAAAGTACAACACTTGCTTCTACTAACAATTTGGTTCCAGAGAAGAAATCAATTGTGCCTAAGAAGTCCTTGCTACAACATTCAGAGGTGAACTTCTTGCACTTCTTCGAATTATCAAATTCAGAGCAATGCCACTGACTTCACTAGTTTTAGAGACTTGTGTGCTTCATCAAAGATCAGAATCAGGCCTCAAGATTTTTTGCCCCGCAGACCTATATTCTTCATCTTTCCTGAGTTACAGAACCAGCTCTGTGCTGTCGTGAAGCTCAAAAGTAGCAGAGATTCTCCTTTAGTATCTAATTTGATTATCTGAGTTAAAAGTGGAGATATTTCAGGCAAGAAGTTATTGATGCCTCTACGGAGTATTTAGATATTGAAATCTTGGAAAAACTTCTGCTACACGTGGCTTAAAATGGTATAGGATGTAATTAGGGGAATGACGGATCTCAGTGTTAAGCCCATGTTTTTGTTCTGCTTTTTTGTGGAAAGGCAAACTGAAGACCAAACTGGTCTGGTTGAGGACTTCTGAATCCTCTTTTGTTAATTTTGTTCTCTCAAATTTGAAGCATCACTCCCTCTCCCTGCAAGGTGCCCAAGGCAGATGGCCATCCTTCCTGTCTGAATGGTGACGGGCTTTCTCCAGGCTGGTGAGAATGTTGTTCCATAGGACCATCCAGTCAAGGAGGACACACGAAGGGACCTTCCACCATTCTCTGCTAAGACAAAGCTTAGCAAGTAACTACAACAGAATGCAAGTTTGGTCAATTTAAGAATTCAGCAGAGAGGCTTCTACTGTACCTAGCGGATCGGAACTTGAGCTCATGGTAACATTGCACAAAGCTGTGATAAATGAACGTGATCGGCAAGGCTAATAAAACGATGCCACTAACCACACAAATTCCTCCAAGAATCCTTCCTGGTACAGTGATGGGACACATGTCACCATAACCAACCGTGGTCATCGAGATGATCACCCACCAACAAGCAGCAGGAATGCTGGCATAATCCTTATTCTTTGCTCCCAAGTCCAGCCCATTTTCAAGAAGCTGGGAAAGTGCACTGAAAATTGCCATAGCAACACAGATAAAGACAAGTAGCATCACCATCTCTCTGTAACAACGCTTCAGAGTCAGACCAAGTGTTTGAAGGCCAATGAAATGACGAGCCAGTTTAATCACCCAAAAGATCCTCATCATTCTTAAGACCCTCAAGGTGACTCCAGCCCTCTGAAGCTGCGAATTTTCCCCTGTGAAAACTGTCATAAGAACAGAGATGTAGTAAGGAGTAATTGCCAGTAAATCAATGATGTTGAGAGGTCTTCTGACAAACTCACACTTGTTTTTGGAGACGATGAACCTCACAATGCACTCTGCAGTGAACCAGCCTATGCAGATAGCTTCAATTATCCTGTCAAAAGAAACAAAGTACAGTATTTATGTTCTGTGCAAAAGCTCTAGTGGATGTTTGGTTTGTTCACAGGTATTACCAAATTGACATTCAGACCTTCACAAACGACAAACAGAAAGCCACGTTATTCCTATCCTACGCATGTAGCACCAGATTTCAGCAAGTAACTTGAGGATCTAGTGAGGAGTTAAACCTGATTATTGCTAAGTATTCACTCAGTGACTATTTTCTTTGAATTATAGATTGCTGCTGGTCCTAATACTGGGCATATATGCTCAGTATTAAAACCAGGACTCTACAGGAAATGGTATGCCCCTGATGCCAATGTGTAACATTATGCAGAACACTGGTTTTTGGTGTTTTTTTTAATAGGTTGGGTTTTGGGGGATTTTATTTTTTGTATGTGTTAAATCTCTGAGGCCTGATCCACTTAGGAATGCCAAGGACTGTGGATCAATGAACTGGCTGGTTATGAACGGCAATTTATAGAACCAGACTGCTAAACTGAAATGGAAGTGAAGACAGAACAGGCAGAAATCAGCTTTTGCATTTGATAATAATTCATGCAAATGGGCCTTCAGGAACCAACCTAAACCAGTCTGCCTGATTTGCATCGCAAACAGGGCCTTATGTAGAACTATATTCAGAACTTCGTAGGTATGGCCAGTAAATACAGATGGTATTTTATTTTTCATCATTGGGTACACAAAGTAATAAGCTTGTGTCCTCTCATCTACCACTATGCTCTGCATTACTGAATTTTCTCTTTTGTTTTAAATGCAACTCCACCTAAACTGCATTGCAGCAAGAACGTCAGGGTAGCCAAAGCAACAGGCAAGATCATCTTGCCAAATACAAATAATGGCCCTAAGAGAATAAATCCTGGAAGGTGATTTCAGTATGTTCTTAAATATTTTCAAGTCCCAGTACAGTGAATGAGACTTGAGAACACCTCAACAGGAAACTGGTGGAAGGTAGAAACAGGAGATAAATGTTGCTTTAGGATTATTTAATCACTGTTGTGCATGTAGTCTCAAATCTCCCATCTGAAAAAAAAAAAAAGAATTCAGACTGTGGTCACTTGTTTAATACAGAGGGAATGGCAGCTAATCTTTCCCTCTTTCCTTATCTTTTTTCACCAACAGTTTCAGCAAAGAAAAAGCTGATCGCCAACGCCTTCATACCAACAAGTCTGAAACCAAACTGATGTGAGATTGGGTATTTCAAAAAACTACATACAGCCAGAGCTCTTTTGCTACTCCAGGGATCCTAACAAGGTAGTGTCTGTTGAAAGTTTCATACACTAAAGTTTTAATTAGTTTTCATTAATTTCATTTTACTCATTCATTCACTTTAGTTTTATGCTAAAAAATGGAGGAAACTAACAGTTGGTTGATGTGAAGTCATAAGGTACACCAATTCCAGCCACAGAAAATTTAAATGAATGTAAATTAATTACTTAAAGAAATAGTTATTCATGTGAAAGCTGACCTTGTTTTTCTGGTTTCATGAATAACAATAAAAGTTCTATAGGCAAGTGGCCTTTCTTCGTAAAGGGCTTATAAAACACTTGTTCATGTTGCCACCAGTTGATGGAAAGACCTGTGAATTTCAAAAACGCTTGCTTTTAAGAATTATGTGTGCTCTTAAAAATTAAGCTTTTGAAAATACTCGTGTTTCTTTCAACAATGACAGTGAGTTGTAAGTACCTCAGACAGATTTAATTTCTTTTAAAAAATGCTCAGATCATAATGTCTTCTAAACAAAAGTCATATGCAGAATATATGAAATTTATTGTATCAGTGTGGATTACTGTTCCTTTATGCTGAAAAAAATCAAGAAAAAATGTTAATGGGCAAGTTGTCTTAAATCCTTTTTACACATAATGAGGAAATACCTAGACTTCCCCTAGTAACACCAGTCAAACAACAAGATCATGGTAATGGACACACTGATAAAGTCTGAACGTGTTTATACGTTGGCTAGTTTAGATATTACAAAATGATTAAAGAAAAATTGTATCTGGATAGAAAATTGCAGCCAGGAATATTCAACCATTCCAACAGACTGTATTTCATTACATTCTATGAGATTTCTCTGGTAGTGCTGCCTGTACCCTATGACATGGAGCACTTGAATGAAAAAGCAATTTGTAGGTATACAATTTAGAGCTTTTTCACTCAGTATTTCCTCCTGATGCCCTGATAATGTTGGAAATGTGATTCCTCCATTTTGTCTCAAATTAGGCAGGTTATCTCAGAGTTGAGCTTTAAGGAAGTTAGGTCCTGATTGCTGTGATTCAGTAGAAGTCATCTTTATGAATCAACACTGACTCAGTGGTCCGGTATAACTTTGGGGAGTAGTTGTACAAGTAAAAATCTGTGAAATGTGATCAATCCGTTGTTTGACAGTGGCAGTTCCTAGCACAATAGATACTGTAAATCAGTTATACTTCAGTAGGAAGGACTGAAGAAGCCTTTTAACGTAGAACAAACTTGAAGAGAGCTAAGGAACATCACTGATGCAAAGATGACAAAGCAAGATCAAGACAGTGGGAGATGCATTATTGCCACTGTCTTCTAAATTGCACATTTTGCATCTGTCCTTCTTTCTCATCAATTATATACATCCTGGCTAGGGAGCACATAATGGAGAATGGTGTCTCTTACTTTTTTCTTTCCTCTCCTTACTTCTTAGCCACCAGTAAAACATTTTTCATTTTTCCTCTCTTGCCAGTCCCTTTTGCCTGTGTAGATGCATTTCAGCAGTCCTGATGAATCATGTAAAAGTATGTGCTTTGGTGAGAACTAGGAACCTCTGGCCTGTTGGGAAATCTAGAGCGCTACATACTGCGTTTCCACTTCCAGATCAAGTCTGCCTCTCCTTGTAGTGACTTATCTTTATAGCTCACCCTGTTAATGGATAAATAACATCTAATAAGGACAGCAAATTTAACAGTCCTCGAGAGAACTTAACTGAGTATGATGTTAAAGCCAAATAAAATGCATGCACCTGGAAGACTAAAGTTACTGTGTCTTCTCTAATCCATTCTTAAAATATGTACTGCATATTCACAAGACTGACTGCCTCTTACTGACTATTTCTGGAATAATGCTGTATTAAAATCTATAACTGTACATTTAGATCATGAGCTTTATTTGGTAAAATGTAGTACTTATAAACTTCCATCACAGTTTTGGTTGGTGTTTTTCCCCCATCACTTCAGTTTTAAAATAGCTGGTATTCAAAAAGGAGAGAGGAAATTAAAAACAAACTCATAAAGTGTTTCCTTGAAAATTCCCCATGGAATTTGTAAACAACCAGAGGAAATACTAAAAATACTTAATTTTTATTCAGTCACAGGTTATTTCTGCTAAAACCTGCTGTTCATTGTCCCAGACCTAAGCACCTGAAATAGGGGTTTTCTCCTAAAATTTTAAGCCCCTTGGTACTTAACAGTTTTTCAAGATTGCTTTAATGAGCCTTTTGTCCATAAACAGAAAATCAAGCCTTTGTGAGCCTCATTTCTACCACAATCCCGTCACTGTTCAATTTCATGTCTGATAACTTCCTTTCAGAATAAGCTATTTTATGTACAATGAGTTAAACCACTTAAGAAATTATTTTTTCAATCACTAACAAGACTAGTTTGTTGTTACCAAAAGAGTCATACTGTGAACGTCTTAGAATATTTCAGCTTAGCGTTATTCTTTGCCCCAGTGTGCCAATTTGTACACTTTGAATATCCCCCGATAAGCTGGTTGAAATCTAGCCAAAATATTCGTTAGTGGCACTACTGCCTATTAAGCTTGTAAATAAAACATACACATTGACGGGACACATGAGGAAAACAGATGATATGATTAAAGACAGTATAGGACAGGATTAAAGATCAAAGTCTGTCAGCACTGATTTGTTAAACTGCTTCTAAAGCCTATTTCCACGTAAAGTATATAAACATGAAAAATGTCCAAGCAGTAGCCAGGATGATCAAATTCCTGCTGAGGAAGACTTCTAGTCATTTCAGCAAATGTCTTTTTCTTTATTCTTTTGAAATCAGCAGGGTTTCTGTCTCACTACAAACTGTAGTGCTGTCCCTGCTTTGGTAGCAGTAATATGTCTTGATTCATTAAATTTCAGTGACTTATGTGGGAGGTTGTAATGACCCAGCACTCTCCAGGAAAGGGGCAAATGCCTTTCACAGCTCTCAGGGGACATCTCGAGCCCTGGGATCCTCAAAGTATATGGATCTTTTCCATATACTTTGAGCATGAGTGGCACCTAGCCCTGGTGAGTTCATTAAGGTTCTCCTGTGGCCAGGCAGTGATACATGCCTGTTCTTTGTGCTACCTCTGTTTTCCAAAAAGCTTGTAAGTTCATTAGAAAAATCCACATCCATGTTTTTAACTTAGGTCTGTAGCTCCACTCTTTGCCTTCAGCCTACTGTTTTAACTTAGCAAAGGTGTGGTGTCCAGGTTAGATCTTACCCAGGAAAGAAGTTGTTTGGGTTTTTTTAACAGATGTTGGACCTGAGCATTCAGATGTTCTGAAATTCCACCACCATAAAGGAATAATGATTTTTGTGTACCTAAAATTCAAATGCAACTTTTTAAGCTGATGTTTTGCAGAGATGAGAAAAGGCCCTCTAGCACCTGTTGAGAGGTGCTGCTTGGAGAAGTTACCGTGTTTGCTTTTGCTTAAGAACACAACAATCATACAGGCTTGATGACCGGGTGATTTTCAATACAAACTTAACCAAGACTAGTAAACGGAAATGAGGCAACAGTCTCTCCCTTGTGCTAACAAGCTATTTACATTTAGCATTAGAAAAACAGTTTACAGGCAGGTAGATAGAACTGTGCTGGCAGTAAGTCAGGCAGCTCCAAATGACTTCCTATTACAGGCTTGAGCAGCTCTCCCCAAAAGATGATGCTGACAATAAGTGTATGGACGGGTCCCTAATTAGAGACTCACAGTATGCATCTGTTGGCACAGTTCAGAGGAGAGCAAAGATGATTTGAAATTGCCAGAAGCAACAGAAGTGGAGACAAGCATCCCTGCTGTCTGGTCCTAAACTGTGCAAATCTGATGGAAATCTTTAGCTTTGATAAGTGAAATGTGCCAAGGCAAGGAAGAGAGCAAAAATCTCAAAATACAAGAAAATTAATAACTCATCCCTCATCCTGAGAACAGACCTGGGGAAGGCAATCCCTCTGCAAATCAGGGAATTACACTGTCAGTGTCTGTAAGATCTGTGACATGCAGAGGTCAGATTCCCCATCCCTCTCCCCTTAAAAGAGGCTTACTGGTGGAGGTCTCTGTTGCTCTCCAAAGGGTGTTACTGCAAGGGATCAGAAACAGCCTAGGCTGGTTTACCTTTCCAGAGTGTGGTGGCCTTGAAGAGTTGTAACAATGTAATGGTTTCTGAGAAAAGTTTGGTGGCCTCAATTCCTCTTCTGGTGAAGAGGTGTTAATACAGTAAAAACAAAAACCGCTGGTATTAGCTGGCAGCTGCAGTAACCCTCACTGCAAACCTCATTAAAGAGGCTGATTTTGTAAATTACAGAGTTAGTGACTTCTGGAGTCCGCATCCAGGTAAGCTGGAGATACACTGCTGGAGCTGTTTTCACTACAGCTGCCCAAAGTGGTTCTGGGGATGCTTACCACAGTTCAGCCACAGAAATTATCCATGTGGCACCCTTCCAGGCTGTCAAATAACATCAAGGGATGTATTCGTAAGCACGTGAGAGACTTAATATCAAAGTTGCTGAATTTCATGAGGTGGTTCTCACCTCTTCTAAGCAGTGGCTTATGCTAAGGTAAATAGTCAGTTACATCCAAATTCGACAGTCTAAGGACTTCTAGATAAGCCCATTCAATTTTAATTTCTAAAACTTTTCAAAATACTTTTTTAGAAAAATGTAAAGTCTTCATACTAGTAATTACAGTGCCATGTGATTTAAAACTCACTGGCATACAGTGTCACAATTTCTCCCTTGAAAAAAAATTAATAATATTGTATTATCATGTTAAATAGAATTTCTTTATTTCTATGAGGAACTTTGGTTAATAAACAAAACACAGAATTTGGCTTCAAACTTTTAAATGCATCAGAAACTAGTAGCCAAAATTTTAAAAGCCTTCTCAGCTAAGATGGGCAGTATTAGCAGAACACACAATCCTAGACACTCCTGCGTGATTTCCATGGTCATACTTTCAAACAAACCACTTAGCTACTTACATTTTGAAAACCTAACTCACTTTAAATGAAATAACCACAAAAGAACAGAAAACGGAAACAAATAAAGGGAAAAAGAGTCAGATGACAGCTGGGCACGTTAGGTCAAATCCTAGGACGTGTAAGTAGTCATGACTAAACCGGATCACTCAAAAGCAACTGCAGCTCACACCATTTTTTCCAGATACAACAGGCTTTTTAGTCATGATGCACTGTATGCAATAAAGAAAGAAGTGGCTCCTCTAAGTGAACAAGGCCACCTCAGCAGGTGACCAGCTGTGGACAGAAGGGAACACATCTGTATCTGTTTTCCTCGTGTTTGCCAAGAAATTGCTATCGCTTCCTGTGCAGTGAGAGCACACAGGTTAAGTCACACGTGAAATGAACCTGTATCAGTGTTTATATGTGACAGACTTCTGCAAGAAGATGGTCAGAAACTGTTCAGCCACAACTTTGGCAGTTATCTCTCTGTTTTTGTTGCAATTCCACAGAGTACTACAACCGGTACTGAAGGAAGTCACCCTACAACTGACAGTGGCCCTTCTGGTTTTAAAAGCAGCCTTCTCTGCCCTGTGAAGTGCTTGGCTACAATGTACATTGCAAGTATTTAGGACCTTATACTTCAAACACTTTGTATACAAGATGCAATTGTTCAGAAGAGTAAGATTATATGTGTATGTAATACAGATGTTCTTGAAGACAAAGGCACTATGAAAGAAGAATTACACATTGTATGCCTTGTTCCTCTGCGAGTTGAATCTTTTAAGTAAGAGAAAAACTGTTGTTTACTCGCACACCATGAAGACGTGAACAAAAATATGACCGATGTTGTTAATGCTATGTGTTGCATCATCTTCCCCTTTCTATTGGGGGTATCTAAGGAATTTGCTGCCTTACAAAAAGATCACCCGGAGCATCCACCCTTTGAAATAACCTTGCAAAGCTTAAGTAAGGCTTTTTAACTGGAAGAACCTGCAAGAGCAACGTATCTGATATTGACATATCTGAATCTAAGCAGGAATCAACAGCTGATCAGGCTGTATCTGCTTTCTTTTTGTTCATACAATTAATTCTTTGGCTCTGCTACAATGAGAAATACAGGTGCAGTTTTCCATTAAGCTAATGGAAACCATGAAAATACTTTCCAAGGAATTAATCTGGCTACTAAGATATAATATATCACATTCCAATTAACTCTATAGTAAAAGATGATGATTTCATAGTGACAAGGCTGCAATTTTGCTGTAGGGCCCCCTTCAGCAGAGCAGAAGCTGAAAACTTTTTGTTGAATATCCTGTCTGTTCTAAAAGAAGGGAGAAGCTAGCAAATACAAGCAACGTTTACTTCTTTCTTTGTATCTCGGTCTTATTTGTGGGAGAAATCCTACCAGAGCAGTCTTGATTCTGTTCTCCAGGGAACAGAAGAGAGAAAGAGCAATGATACTCAAGTCAGCAGCGTTGCCTCGATGTAACCCTACTCTAAGGTCACAAAGGAGATGAGAAAGGGTTTGTTCTTACTAGGAAGGCTCGGGATTGTGCCTTATACCCCCCGCCCTGGTTTCTGCACCTGGTTTGCAGTGTTTAGTGTGCTTACACACATTTCATCTAAAGGCAGTGTAAACATCTGTTACATTCATACATCGGAGCACTTACATGATGCATTTGCAAGAGCTTAATGTGCAGTCTGATCATCTCCTCTGTTCCCCACACAGATCCGAGATGGAACGAGCAGCAGGGGTAAGGCTGTTCCCACATACAAGATATTTACAAGAGCAGAACTGTAACAGGCACTAGACCTGCTCCAGCAGAAGGACCTGTATGCTTATACGCAGAGTACATACAAGGTTGTACCTTTCCCAACAGAAAAGAGAAGGGAATTGCATTTTCTTCTTTTATTTTTTTTTATTTCCCTTTTTTCCACAATCCTTAAGGCCCAATAGGATTTTCCGAGTGCCTGAACTTCTCTGTGGGCAAGGAGTCCCGTGGCTTCTAGAAGGGGGGAAGCAAGAGCTCCGAGCCAGACGCTGCACGGAGGGAGCCCCCTCCCAGCGCAGGGCAGCCCAGTTCCGCCGGCGGCCGCTCCGCCGCCCCAGCCCGCCCGGCGGCCCCGCACCGCCGGGGGCACGGCCGCCCCCTGCCCGCCGCGGGGCTCCCGCCCGCCCCCTGCCCTCGGAGCCCGGTGGGAGCCGGAGCTGCAGATCGGCCCCGAGGGACCCCCACACCCCCTCCCCCGGCTCCCCAGCCCGGGCCCGGGGTTTTAAGGCACGGAGGCGATCTCCGCCGGCGGCGGCTACAGCTACGGACCGGCAGGACGAGGGGCAGGACACACTGGACGGGACACACGGGGACCGGACAGCGGGAAAATAAAGGATCCTCCTACCCTGAGGGCTCCCTCACTGACTCTGCTGTGTACCTGCTCTGCTCCTCCACGCTGCGGTTCTCCGGCGCCCGCCACTCGGGCAGGGTGCTGGCGCACAGCACCACCATGGACACGATGACGAAGAGGATGGAGACGGTGGCCAGGACCTGGGCGGCCACGGAAGACGTGGGCTCCTCGAAAGTCCTCCTCATCCTCTCCAGCCACTTGCCGCCCTCGGCTCCCGGCGGCCGCCGGCCCTTGCCCTCGGGGCCGCCGCCCGGCTCCCCCGGCGGCTCCTCCGCCGCGTAGTAGGTGCACGTCTCGGACATGCGGTCGTCGAGGCGGCGCTGGCAGCAGTAGTCGAGGTGGGAGCCCTCCAGCCCCCAGTAGATCATCTCGTTGTAGAAGGAGAGCTCGCACATGTGCGGCACGAAGCGCAGGTGGCCGTGCCGCACGTACAGCATGATGAAGCCGAAGGCCTCCGAGTGCCGGTCGAAGAAGTACTCGTTCCGCTCCCGGTCGTAGTCGTCGCACACCTCCAGCACGTCCTGCTCCGAGAGGCAGCCGTGCAGGCGGCTCACCCGCCGCAGCGGGAAATCCTTCAGCACCTCCCGGGAGAAGGAGTACCGGGTGCCCCCGACGTTCAACACCACCGGGGGGCCGCGGCCAAAGTTCATGGCTTGGGCGGGACGGAGGAGGGAAGGGCGGGCAGGGCAGGGCAGGGCAGGGCGGTGGCGGCTGCCCCGGCTCCGGCTCCGCTCGCACCGCTGGCAGCTCCCGCCTGGCGACGGGGCGGGCGGGGAGGCAGCGGCGGCGGGCGAGGCGGCCGCGCAGGGGGGCGGGAGCGGCGGAGGCTGCGCGACCCCCGGCGCCGCAGCTGGCAGGTGCGGCCGCGGCCTCAGCGCCGGCGGGCGGGCGCCGCCGCGGGGCCCCGCCGGGGCGGGGGCGCGGGCATGGCGGGGCCGGGGAGCTCCGCGCCCGCCGCTCCGCTCCGCTCCGCCGGTGCCGGCTCGCAGGCGGGCGGGAGGCGGCGCGGCGGGTGGGGACACGCCTCCTCCCCCGCCCGCGCACATGGCGGAGCGCAGCGCAGCGCGGGGGGCGCCCCGATCCCCCGCCCCGGGCCCGGCGCTGCGGGCAGGGGGCTTCGGCTGCAAGCGGGGCAGAGCCGGCCCCGCCGCCCGCCCCGCCGAGCGGCACTTGTGCGAAGTTGGCCACCAAACCCCAGAGACACTTTGGGGGTGTCTGTCCGCACCCCACCCCACCCCCCAAAAAAAAAAAAAAAAAAAGAAAAAGGCCGGGGGTGCGGCGCTCGGGCACGACGGCACTGGCTGCGTGTGCGGGGCCGCCGGCCGGCAGCGCCCGTCGCTCCCGTCTCGCCGGCCGGGCGGCGCCGGGGCGGCGGGGACAGCGGCCGGGCCTGGCTGCCACCGCGGGCGCCGCCCGTGTCCCCCCGGCGCGTGTGGGTGACGGGGCACTTCTCTGCTTTCCTCCTCACACGGTGTTTGGACACCGGGAAGAGTCAGGTGCCCTCGGCAGAGCCCTCTTCCCCGCGTCCGCCCACCCCAGCCTCATGCCGGCGCTCCCGCAGCCTCCTACGTTCTTGTGTCTTACACCTATGTCACAACGTTAAAACAGCCACCAGACCCTGTCTGCTCTCCAAAGCTTTGATTTCATTTGGTTGCATTATGCACGAGGAGGTTTTTAATTTCTACCGCTGATTTTTTTAATTCTTTCTTCCCCCACCCCCCCCACCCCACCCCCCGACCCCGAATATGACAGTTCTCCAGGCTGAGGTATTTTCTGGGCTTATTAACATCCAGAGCATCACGGGGTACAATCAGGCGAGATACAGCTCTCCCTTTCCGGGAGGTGCTTCCAGTTGGGAATGTGGCTCCAGCTGTCAGGAGAAAGGGCAGCTGAGTAAACCCTTTCCAAACCAGTGCCAAAGGTGTGTCGTTCAAGCGCCACGTCTGCAAAGGCCGCCCAGGTGAAGCCGCCGTTTCCCCTCCGCCGGTCGCACAGCGGTGCTTGTCCCCAGGGTTGGGGTTGGGGTTTGTTCTCGTCGCTGCCGTGTTCCCTTCTCAGCCGAGATTTGTAAGGCACGTTTAGGTGTACCAAAATACATGGATAGCCGTGTAAGTGTGGAGTAAAAATTGTTGTCTTGGAGGAGAATGCGGTTAAGCGCTGTTCTTTTTAACCCTACTTGCTAGCTCCTAAAAAGCACCTCGAGGGCGCCCCGCAAGCGCCGGCGCTGCCCGGTTGGGCTGCGGCTGTTCGGCGGCGCCTCCGCTAGAGGTCACGGTTCGGCGTTTTTCTCCGTTCGCTGACCGAGATGATCAGAAACCGACCCAAACTTGGTGGTAAAGTGTAGTGAAGTATGCACGCCAGCCTGATGTTCCGCGGTAAGGTCATTCTTGGTCTCTGTTTAGTCACGCCGGTGTCTGTTTGCACATAGCTGGAAAGGTTTTCCCTTCCAGCAGCTGCCTTAAACGTACCTTGGCTGGCTGTTAATTTTATAAGCGACAAAACACTGTTTTAAACCTCTTCACCTTTCTTTGACGTGTGTGTTTCTGTATTTCATTCTTTCAGGAACAATCACTAGAATATTCGTTAAAAAAAAAAAAAATAATAGCAAAACCTGGCTAGAACTCTGACCGTGCTAATGAGTTAGCCAGGTGCTTCAGGCTTTGCAATTTGTCCTGCTTCCCACTTCAACCCCCTTCATTCCTCACGGGCAGCTTGCGGAGGAAGAGAGGGGAGGACAAATGACACGGCCTGAAGATATGCATTCACTAAGTGTATAGAAACGTGGGGTCTGGAATATGTATGTTTTGGAAATCATTCCAGGATGAACAACACGCAGTGCTGTGAAGCCGTATGGCAGAACAGGTAGAGTGCAGGGCTGGCAGGACTTCAACGTGTGTCACCTGATGAGGCACTGTAGGTTGATCTGATGCCTGTTCCTGTTGCTGGTTTTCAGTTTCTTTTGAACACAGAATACAACAATTTCCTCCTTCAGAGTAACATTGTCAGGCATTCAGTGCAAGCATAGCTAAACCTAACAGCAATGTTTTCTTTTGCTCTGCAGCCTGACATGCTCAAGTTGAGTTATTTTAGTTATAATTACTGACTTTCAGTAGAGGAGACTTGTTCTAGCAAGCTGGTGTCAACAGCTGTAAAGAACACTTTCTCACACTGGGAGCTGCAATTTACCAGGAACAAACCCTTGGATTTTAGACTGGATTTGTAATTTTCCAGTATATATTCTGATTTTTGGTGTTTTAAGATTGGTCGCCACATTACCATCATAAAATAGCTAGATTATATTAAAATTCACATTATTTCATGGGAATTACTTAGAATTTACAAGTCTCAGTTCCATGGCTGCTGTGGTATATCTGTTTTCTTTTCTGGGGAACTTCAGTGAGTGTAAACTTTTTTGGTTGGGATTGAATTTTGTCACTGCAAGTCTTAAGAAGTTTGAAAAAATAGGATGGACAGCCTGAAAGAGACAAAACGCTTAAGATTTTGTGAGACCATAAGCAAAACAGTAATATAATAAGAAAAAGACTTTTTTAAAGGCTATTGTGGAAAAAAAAGTTCCAGCTGTCCTGATTTGAAAGGTGGTACCTAATTAGTAAAACCCAAGTGAGCCAATAAATCCATTTAAATAGGTCAATATCGGAATTAGTAAAGACTATTCAACCTATATGTTAAATGACAGACTATGGAGTGTAAAGTGAATCTTTAGAAGGACTGAGCTGGCTAATATTCTAAAATATAATAAAGACCTCTTTCAAGTAGTTGAGTTCACGTGGTCAGGGGTTTCGTTTGGGGTTTTTATGATCTGGGCATACACGCTAGGATGTTGAATCAAAGCAATTACTCTTTTCCTGGTGTTATTTTTCTTATCGTTTGCTGCCCAAGAGGAACTTCACAATTAATAGTCATTATGTAGAAATAGCTTTCTTTGTGTCAACATTTATTTTCATGGCTTGTACTGTGCTATTTTGCATCCTAGGGGTATTTAATGAACTTGAAATATTTTCTACAGTTTCCAAATCTTTCTGGCCTCATGCTGACACCATTGCTCTGTGTTTTGAGTGTAGTTCTGTGTTTGCTTTCAGAAAAGAGATTCTACACTTGCATTTTGTATGTGAAGAAAGTGGTGTATTTTGATGACAGGCATTTTTCGTAATTCAGGATGAGATTCTGTTCCTACCGAGATAGCTGCTAAGTGCTGTTGACTTCAGTGCAAGCGAAATTGGTTTTTGGTGGGGTGTCTTCTGTCAGGAATCTTGGTTATTTTTACGACCACAGCACGTAGGAACTCTAGCTGTGGAGCAGGTTGCCATGATGATAGACTTGTACCCACAGAACAAAAAGGTCTTCCTGGCCAGGGAGTATAACATATGTAAGACGTAGAAGTGTGTGTGTGTGTGTGTGAAATTCCAATGCTTTTTTGTATTAAACATACTGCATTTGGTCATATCTATCTTAATTACTTGAAGAGGCAATACATAAAGACTAGAACAAATGCTTCAAAAGGTTCTGCATGCACAGATGGACTATGGTTTGCATTTATCTTTAGTTTAGATCTTGGGGGAAAAAATGTTTGATTAGAGAAAAAAAAAAACATCTATTTGAAACCTTCTCAGCACCAAAGCTCCTCTACTTCAATGTGATTTGTAGGCTACATAGAAAACATTTCAGAAGATGAGCCTATTACCACATCTGATTACCAAACAGTCTAATGACAGATGCAGTTTGGATTGTCAGTGGCACCTGACATAAGAGTACAAGTTCCCTTGTCACTGAGGCACTTATAAAAATCTGAGTGATTTTGAATATGAATGTTTCTAAAAGTGGGTGAATGACATTTAGTAGGGAGCTGGGTAATCACATATATATACATGTGCACAGAATACAATCTGTATTTGGCATTTATAATTAGACTAACTTATTTCATGAAACATGCTAACAATTTGGGAAATCTGCCTGTGAACAATTAAGATCTGATACTGGAGACTCAATGTATTTGTCGGTCAGACTGCAAGCTTTTTTTTAATGTGAGAGAGAACTGCCTTTTCTGTCGTCCTTCGCCTCCAATATCGAGAAAATCTCAGCAAAGCTTCTTGTACCCGGTCCTGGGCTAATTATTGAAGGCTATTAAATTCCAATGTTCACTGAATCAAATGAAGCCCTCTTGGCCAGGGACGGTTACTAGTGGGAGTAAACCAGTTTGTTACAACTGAACTCCAGGCAGGCAGATGCAAAGCACAGAGACAAGGACGTTGCTTGCCTGAGGAAGGTGATTAGAAGGAGACTTGCTAATGGAGAATTCAAAGGCATGAACGTATTCTCATGGGAGAGTACAACACAGGAATGTGTTTTCACACCAGTGAGATCCTTCTTCTAAATGCCAACCACGGGGAAGGGAAACTGTCTGCAGAGAAGATGGAGAGAAATACTGGAATTTGGAGAAGCCATGTGTGTGGGTGAATTCAAAGTCTGCTCTCAGAAGAGGAAGAAAACCGGGCCAGATTAATGCATATAAACTTTATTTTGTCATGATCCTACTTTTTTTTTTTTTTTATTACCTAACATAAAGAGTTACTGTTCTGCTTTTTTGTAGGTTTATTTTTTTTCCCCTTGTATCCTCAGCAAAGGCTATGGGCTCAGTTTACTTGCCTAAACACACATGAGTTAGTGTCACTTGAGATGCCCCTCTTTTCCCTGTTCTGCACTGGCTGCTCCCACAGTGGATGAACCTTCTGTGTCCCAGCCCCAGAGGATGTTCTAAGCGCCATGCAGGGGGATGCATCATGCCTGTGTTTCGGTAATGGAATCGAGCTGTAGGCATCTGTTGTGCCTTGTTGAAGAACAGGACGAGAAACTTGGCAGTTGTATTGGTTGGGACTTGGGTCAGATGCCCTGGTGAGTCATTCGTGGCCTTTGGGAAGGGAATTCAGACAGCTGGAATGCCGAAATCCCGTACTGGGGACTTGTGCAGAGGCACTGGAGGCAGTACAGGTAGCTCTGCCTGCTCATTTAGAAGAGGTGATAAGCCTGGAGGTCTAATTAGATGAGACTTAATTGCAGTGAATTTAGTGTCCCACAAGTTGGGTTTTACCGGATTTGTAGAAAAAATATTGTAAAGAGAAGTTCTGGAAATATTGGTTAATGTCATTCTTTAGTGAGAAATTGTGTACTTTTCCATTTTAGGTATCTAAGCTCTCAGGGGAAGGAGAGGAGAGTTAGAAACTCTGTCTTGCTATTAAGCACTGCTCTAAGCTCCACACTTCAGAGGAAATAGTTAAATAAGGCATTTTTGAAAAAAACTTTCACTTGTTTCCTGATGAATAGGGGAAATACTTCCTGCTCAAATGCTGTGTTGTTAACTACTGGCTATTTCATTATACTAAACTACAATAAATCATGCAGAATCAAGTCTTACGTAACACTTGAGCATACAAAATTTGACAGTCACTTTGACCCTTGTATGCAGAATTTTATTTCTAAAAAGAATTATTGATCTTTGTAGTCTAATTCTACATGTCCTTCCAGATGTCCCAGAAACTCTTCTTGTTGACTATGCTGGCATATAAAAATGATTGAGCTTGCTACCTTAGATAAACTTTTGCATGACTATTCTTAAAAATTAGGTGATGCTCAGGTTCTTCAAATACTAAATCTGAAGTCAAATACTCGCCCAGTTAAAATTAATAAACTAGTAGTGTTTTGTGTTCTGTTTACAAAGAAATCCTCTGATTCTCGGTGAAAATGAGACTGGGCCACTCTGTAAAGAGGCTCTTTGCCTGAGCGTCTCGCAGCAGTGAGAGCCTGGTGTGCTCGCATCCTTCCTCAGGACATAGGCACAACTGGTTCCGCAGTGCAGCGAGGTGTTAAAACCTCTGCATTATCGGAGCTTTAGGAACAACTGGAGCATAGCTCCATTACAGTTACAGGGAAGCCAATAAAGCCGCTCCAGCCTGAGTTTACTGTGTAGGATGTTAAATGGCAGCTTGCCTTTTGTGGCTGTGCAGAAATAAGCTAAAGATCCCTCAGGTCTTTCTGTAAATTATCTGCAATATATTGGAAAGGGCTCTGGCTTCTAGCAAATCGGCTATATTAAACTGGGTTGCAGGTAAGCAATTGTATACAGGTCTCCCCAGGTGCCTGCATAATCACTGTCAACATCACAGCAAATTACATGGATGTTCACTGTGTACCACTGGTGCAAGTTGGTATCTGCTCCCAGGAGTGGTAACTTCTCGCCCTTTACATCAAATGATTCCTTCCTTAATCACACAAGAGGCTGGATTACGTCACAGAATTGGAAGTTAAAGTGATGTCACTATTATCTCCATTACACAGCTAGAAATGTTTCATAGCCAGTGTGAGTCTGTCTTTCTTTGCCTTCGTTTTATATAGCTATAATATTCCTCACGATGGTACAAATACTTGCACCAAAATCCACCAGAACAATCTGGTAGATTGATCACCTCTTAGACAGAAGAGAGTTAGCAAAATATCTGAGAATCTGGTTGTTGAGATTAAAACAACTGCATGAGAACATATTTCTTTCACACTTTAAAAAACATACATTTGTGTACAGTTTCTACGCTGCGTTGTTCTCTGCTATAAGTTACTACAGCTTCATTTTGTGCAAGTACTGATTTAATGATATTTCTTTTTAACACATATTTTTGCCTATTTCAACACACTCTTGTTTCTATGCTGGCAACTGCAGATCCTACCTACATGCAGACCTGCCCCCACATTTTAAGTCAAGTGTCACTAAAGTCACAGTTCCTGAGTCACTTCTTGGAAAGCTGCAATATGTTCACTAATCGTTCTTTTCCTGCTAATTACAGGAGGGGAAGATGAACTCTCCATAACAACCCTTGGGGAGGGAGGAGTGGGCTTCAGACGAAGAGTGGTTCGCCAGTAGTATCCCTCTGTAAATGTGTGCCAAATCCATCACACAACTGCAGTCACAAAAAGATGCAGTCCTTTGCCATCGTGGAATGTGTTTTAAAAGTGCTGCTGGTGCACTTTGCAGTGCTCAAAACCAGTTGTGTCGTGCTGAAATCAAACAGCGAGTGGGCCACCTGCATTGCTGTAATGGCCACTGCCTCTCTGACTCAGCTACTGATGTACCCACAGGATGTAAAGCTAATCAAACGACATTAGCAATTCAGACATCCTGAATATTTTCCCTGCTTCCCAACGTGATAAACTGTGGAAGCGATCTGCTGAGGCTGGAGTGACTTTGGCACAACTTTGCTGTCAAGTTAGGACTGACTCTAGCCTGGGTATTAGCAGAAAACAAAAATGTCATAATACTGATGGCAAACCAGATCTTTCCTGGAAATGATGGCTAAGAAACAAATTATTAATGCTGTCTGCAGAGCAATGCAAATTTATTCTGATAAAGACCTTTGGTAAATTTTCAATATGACTGGGGTTTTGCATGTGAAGATGCCTAGGCAGGCTTATAGATCTGCCTTTCAACTGCAAGAGCCAGAGTAAAATAGATAGCTCATTTCAGATTCTAAATAATGTTTTCCTTTGATCCATGGGAGTTTTTCTTGTTTTTTCTTTTTTTGTTGTGTTTTTTTTTTTTAACTACTGAACAAACAAGGCAGGAGACATCAGTAATCTTGAAATCATAGTAATAAGAAATTTGTACACATCTCTTTAGAAAAGCTTAACATCATTTAATAAGACACACTGTGAGCAGTGCACTTCAATTAATATGATACTGCCCTGGTTCTCAAAGGTGGAAAATAATAGTAACAACCACAGAAGCTTGTTTCAGAAGGCTCCTACTCTTAGCAGAAAGTCACTGCCTGTAGACTGCAGCATTCAGCTGGAGGAGCTTCTTTCTGTTTGGGGGTTTGGGCTTTTTATTTATTTAGTTAGTTATTGTGGTGGTCTTATTTTGAAGACTGCAAAACATGACCTTAAGATCATGTCGCTTCCTTAATTTTCTGAAGAGTATTGTTATCAGACCATCAACACATTTTTCCCTCGGCACGTTTAAATGTGACTCTCTTTCTTCTCTCTTTTTTAGAAATTTCATCTGCTTAAACATTTGTGCTGCCAAACAAACTTCAAACTGGGAACAGACATCTCATGTTTGCAGTGCCTTGTTTGTTTGATTTATTTCCTCCTATAGTTATATCTTTAATTCTGAGATCTGTCTTTAATTCACCGATTTATATCACTGGTTTTCTGTGTCTTCTACCTAACACTTTTTTTTATAATTCATATATTACAAATTATTTTTCTTCAAACGAGAGGAAGAATGGGGAAAGTAAGCTTTAAACAAAACCCCACAAAACAAAACCAAAAGAGCCTAAAAAAATGAACTAAGTAAACACCCCAAGCCCCAAATACCGGTTAAAACATGGGGTTAAAATCCTGTGCTTGTCTTTCCCAGGAGCCATACTGGGATCCCTTCTTCTGAGTGTCCTACTTGATAAATCATATGTTCATCCTCTCTCCTTCTCTCTTAGCTCCAAGTATCTTGTGCCTCTTTCTGAAGAGAGGATGGTGAGGAGTTCCCTGCTCAGCCTGGGCTGTGGTCACCCATTCAAAGATGCGTATGGTTCCCGTGGCCTGGGTCCCAGCAGAAATTCGGTATGTACCACAGCCTGGTGCTCTCTTACTATTTGCAGAGATTATTTGGAAAATATTCCTCACAATTTCCTCGCCTCTCAAGTTCAACATTTCAGTGACTTCACAGAATGTAAAAAATACTCAGCCATTGCCAAATGTGTAGTTGGATCGTCTACTCATACAGCTGATTATTATTATTTTTTAACAGTTTCTTACACTTCAGTTATCCCCCAAAGAGCCGTCCTTGAAAGCAGAGAGGAAGACAAGCTTGTGGTGCTGTGATTTCTAAACCATACTTCTTGGCAGCTTTGTGGGAGCGAGCCTGTTGAGGTGTACCTGTTGTCCTCCTCCCAGCCCCCCGGGAGGTCTGGCAGACCAGTTACCGACCTGCAGCTCGTGGTTTCCCATCCTGTACTGGGGGCGGAGCAGATAGATGCACAGCCTTCCTTTCATGGCGTTGGGCCTTAAAGATGAAATCTGTTGCTGAATTTTGTAATCACGTAACCAAGTTCTCTTGCCTTCCCCAAGACTGCGATTCCCATGGATTAACTCAACAGTATCAATAGTTATTCTGAATTTATGGTGGTGTGACTGAGAGTTAATTATGGCTCAGTATTTCTGAGTCACTGTAGGCAAATAATATATTTCCATTGATAATAATGATAGTCCATCTAGTATTCACTGTATTTAAGGAATTTTAGATAACAAGTTCCATTGAAGGGAATCTGCGTTGTAGAAATTGTGAACATTTTAGGTCAACTGGCTCAAGAGACAGATATTTTGAGTAATAGGAGAATTATTTCTCATAGATTAATTGCTTGGTACAACTATTTGCAGGCATTAGATTCTTTACCTATTTTGTTGACATAAAAGCAATCCTCTGTCTTCTACAACCAGAGAAGTAATTCCACAGTAAAAAAGAAAATAGCTTTTAGGTTCCTTAAACCTCACAGGACAAATTTCAGCCTAGCGTGAACTTTTACTGCTAAGTTATAAATGTTGGAACAGAGGTTGGTAATGGAAATAGCGATGGAGAAAACTTTAGAGTTATGGTGATGTGATGGATTCTCTGTGCCTCAAAGTTTTGCACTTGGAGGGGACTGCAAGACTGAAATAGCAGCATTACCCGCTGCTGTTCAGAACAGCAGACTCCAACAGAAAGTGAATACCTTGACTTAATACACAATTCCAGAAAGACTGTGAAGAACTTTGGTAGTTACTTTTGTCTTCTTCGGTGGGGAAATAATTTTGGTGTAAGTGTATTGGGATTTCCTAGTATTTTTAGGGAACAGCTCAAGCCTGAACAATGAAGTGCTTGAACTGTGCACGGCATTCAGAAATATATTTGAATTTGTTGAGGACTAATACAGCAGCAAATATTGTTTCCAGTGCTTGTGATACTTCCATCATAGAAATCCGTAGGTGAGTAAGAAAGCTGTTCAGGAGCACAATTTCTCCATAAAAAAACACAGCTTTAAAATACAAGTTGATACTTTAAGTTTTACATTTTCATGTACAAAGGAAAACTCTAAAAGGCCTTTAAAAATGACAAGTCATCTTTAAGTCATGATTGCAATTAAGCAGCATACCTCTTCAAGATTTAAAGATAGAATTAATATGCTTTATAGATTGTATTAAGTTTGCTGAAGAGTTAAAGTAAAATGTCAGATTAAGCAGTGTAAACTCTGGGGAGTCTAGATGCCATCTTATAGAAGGCAACACTACACCCTGCCCAAACACCTTTTCCTGCTTCTCCCATCACAACTGATCACTGTGCTATGTTCAATCATTTATTTTCCTTTCTAAACAGAAAATGTTGATAGCCATCACACAATGATTCATGTTCAGAAGAAAATATTCATCAAGGAATCATAAATAACCTTCCTCATCCCAAAATGCTGGGCAACTACCAAAGAGAAACCCAATCAAAACATGCAGTCTTCTTAAAATATTCATTAAAAATGTCGTATTCTGAAAGCCCTGACAGTCAACTATGGCTAAGATACTTTTATTGCTGTTTTCTCCTCCCTGCCATGGTATACTGTTTTCAACTGTTTTCATGGGGGATTCTGTCGGGAACTGATGTTATGAATAATTATTACAAGAACTTACACAATACTCTCTGGCACTGCAAGGCTGGAGGGCCTTCTACCTGCACTGTACGTTACCTGCCTCCCGGGTGGGTTCATGAAAGCAGATGGCACTCAGCACTTGATAGAACTGAGCCCTGCATGCGAGGCTTGGGCGTTGACTGCTGTTTATTTGCAGACCCAGCCAGCCCTCAAAGAGGTGGGAGTCTTCATTTGGGAAGAAGACCAGAACTTCTGGAAGCAGATCTGAGAAACATGCATGAGCAGGCCTCTTCTCTCTCAGAGAATACGTGATTTAGCAGCGTGAGCTGTGTTTATTTTCTTTCTGATGTTGTCTGGGCATTTCACATACACAAATGTTTGTACTTTGACCTGGCTGCTGGTTGCTATTCTGGTGAAATTCAGGAACTGGCTTCAGTGAAAATAGTCCTGGATAACTTCATGCCTAATTTGTTTGTTGGTTGGGTTTTTTGGTGTTTTTTTTCTTTTTTGTGTGGTGGTTTTCTTGGTTTGTTTGTTTTGTGGGGTTTTTTGTTTGGTTGGTTTTTTTAAATTGCTGTTGATGCATCTTAGTTTAAAAACATTTACAGACCCCCAAAGGTAAAGTAGCTGTAACAGTTTATAAAGGGGGGGTATCGCAGTATAGCTTATTCTTGTGTTTAGAAGAATAGGAAAACAAGCATGTTGTATGCATATGAGTCCAAGATTCCTTCCTTCTACCACGTGCTTCTTTTTCTAGGAATTTTTGAGCTCTGTCACAAAGCAGAACTTGCAGGATACACCCTGAAATCTTTTCAGAGCGGTATGGCAGAACCATTGGATCAAGGAATCTAGGTTATTTCAAAGAGCATACTGTAAAAGACACTTCTTTGGTCATATTATTCCCAAAGAGCAAGAATTTGTGTTTTCCCCTAGCAGTTCTCCTCATTGCCAATTCCCTGGTTCAGAGTAATTGGATAGCTTTGAGGAAGACGGGAATGGAAACATTCAGTTTAGGCTCTGTGTGTGTGTCAGTCTTGGCTATATGCTGTACTCTTGCCTCCCAGTGGAGCTTCGTAAGGAGCGGGCTGATGCACCCTGCTTTTTTCTTTATATTGAAAAATAAATTATAAGAGCAAGTTGCTTGTAAGCACAGAAAATATTCCTTGGTACCCTAGACAATACTGTAGAATATTAAAACTTGGATACTTGCAGACTGTTAATTTTGGGTATCCAGATTTTACAGGTTTCCATCCCTAGCTGTAACCAAGACCCAAGCTGCAAAAGGGTCTAGTTGCAGGGGTTGAAGAACAGTGAGAGGCTCATCTGATAAATGGGCCTGAAGACTGCAGAGGTGAAAATCTTCAGTCTGACAGGGAGAACAGTAAAACTTGACAGACTGAGCATGGATGTGACAGACCTATCAGATAGTAGACTTGGCATCTGCCTTCCCTACAGAGACTTCACTGCAATAGTGGGGAGCTTTTTACGGAATATGGGTGTTTCAGAGGCAGGTAATATGTTCATGTTTCTTGTTTGTGCATATTTGGTACAAATGGCCAAATCTGGCACAAATTTGCCTATTGTTGTGTCCATTTTGGTACAAACAGCCATTCTTAAAGAACTTGCAGGGTGTATCAGTTCATATGACATCCAAAGTTAGGCTTCTTGCTGTAGTCTTGTTTATGAAATACGTAAAATCTCCTGTTCCCATCCATACAGGGGGAATGCTCAAGGTATTCCAAGCACAGAAGTGTTCTCCACCAGTCTGCTATGTGCTAAGGGAAGTGAGTTTTCAAGCTGTTTATTTCTTCTTGCCACGCATAAGAAAAAAAATATCCAATCAGCAGCTATAAAACATGCCAGCTTTGCAGCTAGGGAGCTTCTCATTCTTACAATGTTTCTTGTGTCATCACCTATTGCCTGGTGTGGTAACTCTGCCTGCCTGCAGTAATCTGGCTACTTAAAGGTGTATTACTTGTTCTTTACGCTCAGCCTGAGAAAATACTTCATTCACTTCACTGACTTCAGCCAGACATGTGGGTGTCTCTAGGTAAAAGACTCGCTGAAAAGTGACCACCAGTACTTTCTAAAACAACAGTATTACTACCGCTCCGTGGAGTGCTGTTGGTTTTCCTCACTGGCACCCAGACTGATTTTTGGAAGCAAGTCAGAAGCCTGTTAATCAGGCAGGCAAACGCACCTCCTCTGTGGTACCACCTGTTTTAGAAATAAAGGTCGCTTGAATGCAAAGTTAAATTCACTGTGTATAAGCACAGCGATTTCCCTGACTTAAGAGGAAGGTGTGTGTATTACACCACTGATAAATGTGTCCCTGAAATTCATCCAGCCATTTCAGAAGTGAAATTCCTCCTACCAACGAATAATGAGTGATCGTCTCACTGCACTGACCTGGAGACCTGCTACCTGTGTAAACTGTTCTTGGTTTCAAAACGAAAGGTAAAAACAGCACCTGAGAATTTCAGGTCAGATGTGTCTGTAATGGAAACACAAGGCAGTGTTTAGAGACATGGTAAGGCACTGAGGGTACGTTTGGTCAGTAAGTTGTGCTTTGGTGTTGCTTGCCCATAATCATTCAATCCCCAGAAAAAGTGAACTGAACAGATGCTGAGTCCTTGACTTAAATTAATTCTGCTCAGGTGAATGTACTGTACTCTACTTAAATATGTGTCATTAAGCACCTTTGACAGCTTTTTAGCAGATGTTTAGCATGAAAAATAGATCAGTTGAGAGAAAGGGAGAGATAAAGAGTAAATCCAGAGTGGCATGTTTAATGTCTATCTAGTATTACTGTGCTCAAGCCCAAAATGGCTTCACTTAGGAGCACTACAGATGTGTGCAACGCTCCAGCGTGCTTCCAACTGCTCTGATTCACAACCTTGCTTACGTCAAAGATGATACAGGCACTTAATAGTCTCACCTTAACCCTACTGGAGTCAACCACAAAACTCAAATCGACTTTAACAGAAACAAGATGTGAACCTGTCTTCTCTAAAACTCGCAAACAGGATGGGGTACAAAACTGAATCCTAGAGCAGCGGGCTTTTTCTCCATTCGAATGTGAACTGCAAAATAAATCGGTAGCTAAAACAAAAGCTCTAGACTGGCAATTTTTTTTTTTTGTTTAACACTTGATTAGAAAATAAGATCTTTACTCTGTTACTGAGATCAGTATAAAAAACAAAGTTATGCATGTGGAGCGGAAGAAATGCATTTTTGCATATCTAGTCTTTAGTAGTAGATTAATAATCCCTCCTTCCCTCTCTCCAAAAGCCTATAGTATTATTGCAATAGAATGGGTTTTATTACAGCAAATTCAGTCAGAACAGGAAGAGAGGTACATACAGGTTCAAATCTGACTTATTTTGCTCAAAAAAAAGTCCTTAATTCAATTGTACGATTTATAGGAAATGAAATTATGTATGGTGTCAAAGCAGTGCCATATGGTAGGCTATAGCATCTATCTATGTAACAGCATGACACTTATTGAAAAAGCATTACCAAATATCTCTTTTCCACTGCCCACTCAAATAATAACTTCTTTCCAGCCATAAGCACCACTTTTCTCTGCACATTAATTCAGTAGTATTCTTACAACTTTAAAATTTGGATTGAACACCTAAATCTGCAAACTACTGACAATTCAGCAATTAACTTTAAGATATTGTCTAAATCATATTTAATGAAAATAGTGACATATTTAGCTAAGAGTCTCTTGAGAGATCTGACTCACAGAGTCAATAAAAAAGCCAACGTTATTTCTGATGCCAAGAGAAGATGATTGTCTCTTGTGAGAGGGTTGGGATTTTTTTTCTGGTTTATAAAGAAGTTGATATGGAAGCATCTACTACAGATTACACCTAGCTTCTGTTTCAGTAGAGGCAGCTAAAATTTTCTGTTGCTTACGATAACAAACAGTGACTTTCATATTCCTGTAAATTAAATTTAAAAATCTTACATAATGCCTGTTACAAAATGGAAGTTATCTAAGGTTTTTATAAATAATAATGAGTATTGATATGGAAAAATGTTTTTCTTCGGTGATTAAGTGACAGCAATATGAAATCTGTTTCTGTTACAAATTTATTAATGAGGTCTTGCAAGCCATGGTGTCTCTTTGCATTACTAAGAAAAAAAGTGCAGGTACTTTTAGCTGTCTGTAAGCCAGTCCAATCGGTGCACAGCTGTATTAGCTGGCATGTTTGTTCACACTAGATGAAAGTGAGTTTGTACAGACTACGTACCTTTTTTTGAGCTGCAGGACAAGTCCGCGAACTACCGATGTCCTCTATGGCAGTGAATTACTCTCAGTATAAGCAGGAGTTTAGGCTAATAAGAAATGATTATTTGTGAAGTCCTTTGTATTTTTTTAACTCTTTGTACGCGTTATGTGCATGCAGCCTGTTTATTCGTTTTAGCAGTTCTGCTAGCAAGGGAGCCGCTTTCCCTTGGTTGTGAACTCATAGAATCATTTAGGTTGGAAAAGACCATAAACCTGCACTGCTGTTTCCTATGTTTCCAGATTACCCATGCCGAAAAGAAACTCTAGGCTCAGCCAATTCGAGTTAGACAGGTCCCATAAGTACAGCCCAAGGATGGGGCCGTCTAAACGCATTTTCCTTTCAATTGCATCAGCATGAGGGTGAGCCTCTACGAAAGCTCTACAAGAGGCTGAGCACCTTTTATTAAGGTTCAAGCAGCTCTCTTCTCCAGTGCTTTTGTTGATTTCAATAAGATGTTTGTACCTGTAAGATCCTGAAGTATTCCATTCTTAAACACACCTCTACAAATAGATTTTACTATACACCCCTGAACTGTCAGTTTAATCCTTAAGCAAGTAATTGAGGAAGATTTGTCTTCAGTACTGGTGTCTTTTGTGAGCATGTTTGTGGGGTTTAGGGGAGGGTGTGCGTGTTAAGATTCAGGCTTTTACTACCTAGAGAAGATGCTGGGTTGGAACCTTTGAAAACTCAGGACACAAACCAGGATGCTGCACAACAGCTGCAAGGGTAACTCCCTTATTCTGCCACTTTCTGGGGTGATAAGGTTGTCAGAGCTTTTTGAAACTTTCCCACTATTGCAGACCCAGTAAGAAGAGAACATCAGTAGTGAGTTTTTCTGTCTGATGCAAGAATCCTATGAAGAAAAAATTAAACTTTTTTGTATTATCCTTAATCAAAAAAATGTATTTCAATATTGCATTTTTTTAAATACAGTAAGAAAATTGTATAGCTCCAGTCAGCTTAATGGGTATTTAATATATGTGATTTAAGTGCATGTGATGATGCTAAAGTGAAAGAGCCAATAAAGAGGGTGTGGCCTGGAGAAGTTGATAGACACTATTGGAAATACCATGAAAGATCTGCAGGCAGCCATCCTTCCAGCGCCTCATCTCCATCTCCTTCAGTACTGCTAAGCTAGCTCACCACAGGGGGCCATTAGTGAGCCTGGACTGGGGAACTGGTCTACCTTTTAATAGTATCCTTTACACTCCTCTTCTTGGCTACTTTTTGGAGGAATATGAGGAAGAATGATGGGCTGCTCTGGATGGTACAACAACAAAAGCTGTGAAATTAAGTTCCTGGGTAATCTGTATCTCTAACAGAAATAATCTATATTGCAACTTCAATTTAAGTAGCTACAGAAATGTGGTTTCTTTTGAACAACACAAGTAATCTGAGTCTGTAGCTGAATATAGTTCATTTACCAGGTTAAGACGAAGCTTGTATCTGAATTTTTTCTCAACAATGTTGTGGCTGAAACAAGAGTTTTCCATTATATTTAACCTTGAAAAATGAAGATGTTTACATAACTTCAATTTTTTACATTCCATGCACTGAGATAGCACAGAAAATAAACTGTATCCAGGCTTTTGTATACATTACACCAAAGTAAAATGTACTGCCAGTCCTCCAACTTGGTACGCAACCACAGCTAGCTGTACCTACTACCTCCCTCAGCTTGCAGCAGTGACTTGAAACTGCACAAATACAGCAGCATGACACCATACGGTATCACGTGATGTTATCTGTGGCTATGCAAACTGTGTTAGTGTGAATAATAAGGCCCAGTGATTTGGTACCAAGGTGTATAAAAGTCATTATTTATCTGGTCTGTGACGTGTGCCTCAGGCAGCTGTAAATAAAGGGGTTTTTTCTTGCTGTTTTCAGGCTGTCAACCTGAAAGGGCAGTCTGGGACCACGGGTTTTCCTGGGCTGCTCTCTCATGAATTTGAGAGGTGAATTCTGTGTCTTCAGGAGCAGCTTTCATTTTCCATAGGGCATGCCTTCAGATGGTGGAAGCGAGAGTCTGTTTCTATCAAAATCTACTCCTTTCTGGATGAGGGTACATTGTAAGCTTCAAAATGTGGAAAATTCCTCTAATGTCGAAGTGCAAACTTAAGCTGAGGGAAAGAGCTCGAAGGCATTTTGTTTAATTGATAATGTCTGCAACAAGCCAAATATTTGAATTAACTGTTCCCTTGTCTTGAAAGTTTAACCTGTTTCATTTACCAAGCAGTAAACCACAAGAGTAAAAATAACCCCCCGTTTAACTTCTAGCTATTTGTATTTCGTTCTCTGCTGAGGTAGCGTTATTGTGCCTCTAGAAATAACCAGCCGGACAGAGTTGTGACTTCCCAAGGAGGTCTGCAGACTTTCTTTTCAGCTGCCACAGATGTTCTTGTCAGGAGGCAAAACAGAGGAAGATTTCCAGTTTTTCCTTTCAATGCATGAACGTGTTGCTGTGTATTAGAGACGACTAAATCACTGTATCGTACACCTGCTTCATGTATTTAAGGAATTTGGTACTCAAGTTGCCTCTGACCAAAGTAGTCACTCAGGAATTTAAAAGTGCCCTGCAAGCAGAAGAAATCTTAACCTAATAGTAGTTACAGGTTCACTTAAGGGTGGAAAGGGAAGAGAGCATGCAATCATTAGAAACTCCAGGGAAGCTCATCCTCCTCCTAATCCGCAAGTTTCCCAGCAGCTCAGGATGAAGTGAGGTGTTAGTGTGGTAATGCTCCAGCTGCACGCACAAACATCCAGGACACGAAACAAATAATAAATCATCACCTTCCTTGCAAGAAAATGACAGAAAGCATTCCTCTCGCAAGGAAGCACTCCACAGCTGGATCAATGTGTTTGTAAAGCGCACGCCTCGGCAGTGGTGGCGTGAACTTTGTATATAAACTCGGGGAAATAGCTTCGTGTTACATCAATATCGACGGGTTTTGAAGCACCCCTCTCATCGGATGATATGTAAGCATCTCCTTCAACGCTTCCTGACGACGAGGCGAGCTGCTGCCTTTATCTTTGCCCCCTGGTAGCCGCTTTCTGCCGCCCGCAGCGGGCAGGGCCGCCCGGCTCGGCGCGCCTGGCCCCGGCTGCCGCCCGCTCCCCGGCCCCGGCCCGCGCCCAGGGCGGACAAAGGGGCCGCCGGACCGAGCGCCAACAGGTGCTGCGCTACAAACTTTCCCTGGGTTATTCCTCAGAGCTTCCTCAGGGGAGAGTTCCCTGGGCGGCAGAGGACAAAGCGGCGCCGGGGCAGCGGCGACCACCACAAAAAGACCAGAGGGGGCTGGAGAGGAAGGGCACAGCCGCCCGCTTCCCCCGGGCGCGGCGGCGCTCCCGAGGTGCGGCACAAAGCGGCGGGAGCCCCCCCGGCCCGGTAAGGCACCCCGCTCCGCGCCGCCGGCAGCCGCGCCCCCGCCCCCCCGCGCCCCGCTCGGGCCGTCCCACTTGCGGCCAGGCCGCCGCCCCGCGCCGCTGGCCCCTGCCTCGGACCCGCCTCGGGGCCGGTGCGCGGCGGGGAGGGAGGGGAGCGGTGGGGGGCGGTTGTTTAACCCCTTCCTCGCCGGGCGGCTCGGGAAACGGCCGAGGCGGCGGCACCGCCAGGCGCGGCGTCGCGTCCTGTGCCCGGGCGGGGAGGGGTGGCGCAGGGTGGGGGGGAGTGCGCGGCGGGGGGGCCGCGGGAGCCGCTCCCTGCTCGCCCGGCCCGGCAGAGGCGGCGGGAGGAGGAGGACGAGGGCGGCGCAGAGCGCAGACATGGCGGCCAACATGTACCGAGTGGGAGGTATGTCGGGACGCGGCAGCGCCCGCCCGGCGCCGGGGGGTCCTGCGCCCGGCGGCGGGGACGGCGCCTGGCCGGGGGTCCCCCCCGAGCCGCGGGCTGTGCGCGCCGCGCCGGGGCGACGACAGGGGCGCCGGCCCCTTCGCCCGCCGCGGCCGGTGCGACGGCCCCGAGCGGGGCGGCCAGGCCCGGGCGGGCGGCGGGAGGCGGCAGCCGGTCCCGGCAGAGGGGCCGCCGGGCCTGCCGCGGGCGGAGGGGGAGGACGCAGGTTCCTCCTCCGCCAGCCCTGTGCGCCGGGTGGGAGGCCGGCCCCCGCCGCCGAGGAGGAGAAGGGCAGCGCCGCCCTCCGCGGAGAAGGGGGGAGCGGCGCCGCCGGCTTCCTGCCCTTTCGCCGCCGCGCGGGCCGGGCACGGCTGCCCTCCGCGCCTCGCCGCCTTCCCCGGGAGCGGCGCAGGGCCGCCCGGCGGGCCTCTGCCCGGCCACCGGCCGAGCCGGCGTACGGAGGCAGGCTGGCCCGCCTGCGGGGCGAGCGGGGGGCGGCCTGCGGGGGCCGCGCGCCCCCGGCCCGGGGACCTGCCTCGACCCTGCCCCGCTGCGGCCTGGCGGGCCTGGGCGGCGTGGCGTGGGCAGCCGGCGCCCGGCCCGGGGGGCGCCCGGTAGCGCTTCCCGCCGTGCCGTGCCCCTGCCCCCGCGTCCTCCCTCCCCTTAACGGCCGAGTTACTTCGCGCCTGCCTTCATCTGCCGGGGATAAATAATAAATCCCGCAGTGTAACTGGGGGATTTCTGTCAGCTTTCCTGCTTACCGACGACGTGACCCCTGAGCAGCGCGCAGATACGCGACTGCCTGGCGCTGGGCGAAGGGGGGGCACTTCGGCGGTAACGAACACGGCGGACGCCTCTCTTCCCACCCGGTGAAAGAGACGCTGAGGACTTGGGCTGCCCTGCCTTGAGCGGGCATGGCTGGCTGCCTGGCGCCCTGCCTCAGGTGCACCGCTCCGCCTGGCTCCTCGGTGCCTGGTGCTCTAAAATGGCTTGTCTCCTTCTGCTCTCACCCCAGCAGCCTGAGGTGAGAGGGAAGACGCGAGTACATGAGAGACGACAGTAGCTGGCTTGGCTCTTTCTGCCTCTGTTTTGAGATACACATCCACAAGTCCTCCATCTGCGTACTCCTTCATTAGGGCATTTAGATTGTAATCCCATCAGCCCTTACTCATGAGAGTAATCCTCTGAGCAGCGCTGTTGAGATCTGGGTAGAGTTTGCTTCTCGGGTCATCAGTGCTCAGTTTTTTTCGTTGTAATCTTAATAGGTGATTGTGAACAACATCCTGAGATCACATTCTTTCTTTAGAGCTCAATGGGCTACCCGAGGTTCTGTTCCACTCTACTGTCGTGTCAAAGTGTTGTAGAAGAGTTTGATACACCGTTATCGTCCCCCCCCCCCCCCCCCCCAATTTTTTAAAATAAAATTTGCAAGATGCACGGTGCAGAGATCAAATATTAAATATAAAGTGTGGTTAGTATTTGATGAGAGTTTTTCATTTGACAAAAACAAGTGTTGAGAAATCTGTTGAAGGAAATGTGCTGCATGTCAATTCTGTGTATGTTACATGGGAGCAGCTTTGAGGATATGAGTAAACTTCCACATACTCCATGAAAATACTTCTTAAGTGAATTACGCTATAAGAGATTTTGTCCTGGGAGAGCCTCACTAACCTCATGACTATTACTGCTTAATATAGTTTGCATGTTGTTGAACAGAGAAGGCAAGAAAAGGAAGTATTGTAAAATGTGCGTGACTTGTTTGGATAACCATATTACTACAGCAGCTGATAATAAATGTCAGGTAGCCTATCTTACAAAATACTTATCTCCCATAATATTGAAACTCACTAAAGCACTGGCTTCTTAAATCTTCCCTAATCAATTGTGAGAAGCTGCCGCCTTTATATCAAGATTAATGGTGCGTGCAGATTACTGAATTACGCTGTAAGCTCCAACACGAGGCATATAACTTTATTTCAGCATGATTGCTAAAGCACCTGTAGTGCAGTTATGACCACAATTTAGGAATAAACTATGTTAAATCTCAGTGCAGAAATACTTTGCTGTCTGAACATTTCCTAATAAATCTCAGCTTTTTAAAGCTGCTAGGTTTAGAAAAAAAAAATTCCGCTAATGATAAGCTTTTACATATTATTTTTTGGTATTTTGATATCTTCCCTTTTTTCATTGCAGATTATGTTTATTTTGAAAACTCTTCCAGCAATCCATATCTCATTCGGAGAATTGAAGAACTTAACAAGGTATGCAGGTGTCTTAAGATTCTTGCTTAACGTTTGACAACAATCAGTGCACTTTTCAAAAAAAACAGTGAATGATTTCCATCCCATAAGGGTTCCATTGTGGTAGCCTTTTCTGTTTGGGTTTCTTTTGTTTGTTTTTTCTTTGGGTTTGTTTTTGTTTTCACTTTCTTGAAATTTGCTGTCTATGTTGTGTATATTTCAGTTACTGAAACCTTACTATGTGACATCCTGTAATTTTGCCCTGATATCTAAGGAAACACCCAGTTGATCACTCCTGGTGAACAGGGGTACTCTGCTATAAAAATTTCAAATCAAACCCCACAAATGCCTGAGGAAATGAATCAATTTAATTCTTTCTGTGGTGATGGCACTGTGAATCCATCTGGAATGATGGTGATCATGTAATGTGTCTGCTTTTGGGTGTAAGTGTAAAGAGCTAGTAGGCATCAGTGAGACTTTGCAGTGATCAGATAACAGAATATGTGACTTCTGTGGCTGTTTATTGCTCTTCTTATTGGCAGCTGTGAATGAAGGATGGGCTTTTGAATAGGAATAGAGACTGTATTCGCTCTCTTTATCCTGAGTGTATTTTTAGAAAGAATGGAGGCTTTTCACAGTGTCATTTTGGGGAGAGCATGATTATTTTCATTCACTCTTGTACTACTAAGAATGGTGTGGGATTTTTATTGATGTATTTTTTTAGCATGGCATATTTTTACTATTCTATCAAACAGTATTAAAACTTACCAATACATTATGCCAAAAGTTAATGATCAAAATGCCAATCGTGATGTAAATAATGATAAAGGGTTTTTTTTTTCCCTGCGGTTAGAAAGTAAATCAAAAAAACGGTGACTTGCAAATGGTTTTCTTCTTTTTAATGGGACATAGTATTACTCCGTAGCAGACATCAACCACATTACCTGTTAGTGCTGTCCAACACAACATCCACTGAACTTGTGCATGGCAAATCATTTTGGACTTTTATTGGAGAACAGTATTTTTTTATTTACAGTAATTGAAATGATTCCAATCATGTTCTGAATGTAATGTTTATTATCTTTAAACTGCATTGCTGTAATTTAATCTTGCTTGTGGATGGCAGAGTCGTGTATTGATTTTTTTTTTTTTTTTTTTTTAAAGAGAGTTTCAAGGATACAGTCCAGATACCTTAATTGTGATTTATGTGCTTTCATGCGTTAAAGGCATTGAGCAAACATGGAGATGTTACACAAATACGTAATGAAATGCTTTTGTTATCATTTTAGCAGAGATAAGATGTTTTGGGGTTTTATGGTAAGAAACTTAATTAAAACATGATACTTTTCAGTGCCACATCTTGAGTTTTAAATAAGTGACTCCAGGTAACTAACAAATTTTGTACTTCTTATACAGTTCCTCAAATATTAGTAGATTCTTTGCATTATCAAGCTAAAGAGCATGATCCCTATAATGAGTTGTGAAAACAACTGTGAACTAAATAGCTCTTTCGTCTTATGAGCTGCAGTGAATTCTCAATTAAACCATGTTATATTAAATATGATTAAAAAAAATGCTAGAGTACTTTGTAATATACTTTTCTGTCTAAATCTGCATGGCAAAGAAATGTTCACAAGCTTCTGATATGTCTTAAGGATTCTTATATTAACATGATACTGACTTTACGTCTCTAAACAAGTGAATAATGTATAAATTCTTAGGACTAAATAATTATAATCAATATTGTTGTCTGATCTGAAATTGATATTGACCAGTGTCAGGAAGCATTTACTTACTTGGGTAATTCTGTTCATTGCAGCCTGACTGATCATGTGAGAACTAGTAATAATGAGGGAGGGGCATTGAATTTGTGTTACTCAGTTGAGGAAGGATACATTCTGACTTGATTTATCTTTCTTTTGTAGACTGCCAATGGGAACGTGGAAGCAAAAGTGGTGTGTTTTTATAGGCGAAGAGATATTTCCAACAGCCTTATAATGCTTGCAGATAAGCATGCTAGTAAGTAGATTGTATAGGGCATTTTTTTCTTTCTATCATAGCCTATTCAGTTTCTGCAGCTGCTTAAAATTGCATTTCTTTGGCATGTGGACTATATATCAGACATTAATTAGTACCAGGTTAGGTGCTGATGCTGGCCCTGCTTGTAGTAGTTGATTACTGTATTAAAGTGATTGTAAGTCTCCATTTGGAAAAAAAGCCCAACCAAAAAAATGTTTTTTTATCTGGAAGATGCAGCTATGTTTCTTATGTCAGATCTTGCTTCTGAGTCGATTTAAGCTTAAGAGCATTCGTGAGGATTTCATTTGACTTTTTTGAGTTAGACATAAGTGCGTATTGCTTACTGTAAAGAATGAAATGTATCATTGAAGACTGAGAATCACTGGAGATAGTAAAATAGCTGTTTTGTGCATTCAGTACAGTAGTAGCCAGCATCATCTCATTGGTTTTTCAGAAAATTTGCAAGGGGTAATTGGGGAAAAACCTCTCATTTTCATCATGAACTTAGCTTTTTTTTTGGTAGCTGCCATTTGGTCTGCAACTGAAATACAGTATCTTTCGGTAACTTTATGATTATAATTCTGAAGACAAAAAGGGACTTAAAAAACTGAGATGTTTGAGAAAATACTTATTTGCAAAATATTGCACTCATGTTTGTAAGTAACTGAAGTATTAAATGTGTCAACATCTGGTAATTTTCTTGCCATATACTGTTAAATAATATTTTGATTATAAATAATACTATTATGGTATTTGAGTTCTTCCATACAAAATATATAGAAACTTAGAACTTCTAGTGAGCTTCACTAAGCTTTCCGGCACATCTTTTGTTTGTTTTTCTTTTCTAATGGAGGGGGCAGGGCAGGATGAAAAGGATAACAGTTGTACTGGAAATATTATATTTTTTTCATTTGATTTTTAAAACATGAATCTTGGAAATTTTCTTGGTTGCCTTATTTTTTAGAAAAGGATGTGTTAGTTCTGTGGGCATCATGGAAAAATGAGGAAGATTTTTCTATTTCCTTTGTGAGCTTTAGATTGCCATTTTGTCAGCACTTTGATATAAAGGACTTGTTGACGGTCTGTTGCTCTTCCACTATAGCATAGTAGGGGTTTGTTGGTGTCGGTAGAAGTACCATGGAATGTTCCATCATGTTTTCTCTGTTGAGATTCTCTTGCTGTTTTCTAGTGAGAAAATAAAAATTTAATTTCTAGCTGATTCAACAAGCATCTTTAGAATGCCTGTGTCTCTCGGGTCGTAAGTCTTCTAACCCAGCATTCTTATGGGTTAGGTTTCTCTGTGGATGTTTTCTCTGTACATAATGTTTTCTTTCTGTCCAGTCTGTGGAATCTGTATAGCTAAGTTATCTTCTGAGATATGTGTTACAGTTACAGGGTTCAGCACATAGTGAACAATTGCTCGTCTGGATCTTCGTACAGCTCATGCAGCAGATGTAGTTAAGTGTCAAATAAATTTAAATGTTTTGGTTCTGGAATACCACAGTGTTCTGTTTAAAAATATGATGCAAAAAAAATATTTGTATATTTATGAACTGAATGTTTGGGAATGTTTTATACTAATATGTTGATGCTTCAACACTTCTACCTGGTTTGTTATAAAATAAATGCTAAAAGATACGAGTTTCTTATGGAGTGGAAATTCTATTTCAGTCGCTGATGTCTCCAGTTCGTGTATCTAGAGAAGCCTTTTAATCTGCTTGATCTTTTCTAAAGACATTTTATATTGCTAGCAACTTTTTTTTTCTTTATGATGGAGAAAACTGTCCTAAGTAATGAAACTTTGAAGATTTTAGCAGGTGGGGATTAGGGGTTTTTTTAGGTGACACTTCAATTTCTAAAGGTTACGTTTTGTGATGTAGGTGCGGTTGCATTTAATAAGAGAAGAAAATTGTTTGGTAAGAAAATATTTCGGAACTTCTAAGAAAAAATTTTCAGTAACTTGAAAAAGTTTCAAAACAATTTTAAAGAATGTTTTGGAGAAATGGGATGAAGTAGATCATTGACACTATCGCTTATAAAGAGTCACTGTAGTTTTTTATGGGTTCTTTTTTGTTTGTTAATTTGTCTCCAGAAAACTTTCAGGATATAAAGAAATTGAGGAGAGAGGAATCAGGTTTTCCTTAGGCCATTCTAAAATGCTCGGGTACAGAGGAGTTCCCTTGATTTCAAAGCATCTGACACTAATGTGAGGAAATTGCATTTCCTCCATTTTTTTTTTGGTGTTAATGGTGGAAGTTAATGAGCATTTGTATTTGTCTGCCAGCAACATGTACGATGTCAGTTTAGATCTGGGAGTAGTTCTGTAAGCTGACTGTAGCCACTGAAAGCCAGGGGTTTGGTATGTTTTATGGGCCCTTGATGACATTACCTTTTTCCTCCTTTGATTTCTGTTCCTATGAAATAGAGTTTATGATAAGGCCAACTGGAAAGCCAAAACAAAATACTGACCAAGATCAGCTTCTTGATCCCATGCAGCTTCCTGAACAAAGTAGGGGAGTTCTGTCGGAGCATTAACACCCACCAGCTCTGAGGTTGTAGCTGTTACCGTGGGGTCACTGCGAGGGGGTCACTCCTTTTTTCACACAACAGAATAAGCCTTATTTTATGGGGAAAAGAAGGAAAATAGATGAATAGAAGACAGCAGGCAGCAATACAAGAGCTGTAGCAACAGATGACTGAAGTACGTAAGCAAATGAACTTGAGAGACGGGGGAAAAAACACTCAGCTCATTAAAATGGGTGAAGCAGACATAAAGGGGTAGCATAGAGATGTTTTCTAACCAAATGGTGTGATTGAATCAAAAGTTGCCAACTCTAGCTGAATCTACAAAATTTAGATGATCCTTTATCTAAAGTGGAGTTGATATAAATATCTTAGGGCAAGGTTTTAATAGCTGGGGCAGGGGGGACTATACTAGCTCTGTACCAGCACCGGGTTTAGGTTACAGTGAAGGGCTCAACTTCTTTAGTTCCTTCTTTTGTAATAGATTTATGCACTATTACTTTCTTGAAGCTGAGTAGGGTGGCTTGAGTGCATGATGCCATTTTTTTGTGTTCTATTAATTTAAAATTCTTTATATGGTCATGTGCCTGAGGTCATTCTTTTATAGGTACTGTAATAGCTTTTGCCTTGTCAATCACCTGGGGAGGGTATAAAGCAAATAAAATCCTGTTTAGAGGGGCCTTTGTCCTCTGATTTATTGACAGAGCTTGCTTTGACTTAGGTGTGCTGAGCTCCTGATTAAATGCTTAGATTATTTTTTTTGGCCTATGGTAAAGCCCATGTACTACATATTTTTTTTCTCAGTAACAAAATTGATGCTCTTGTAAATGAGACAGGAGTCAGTTAAAAAAAAAAAACAAAACACCTGTGGCATACTGGTTTCAGTGACTGAGAAATCAAAGGTAAAACTGGGATTTTTCTAGATTACAGAAGCTGTAGTCAAAAATCTCCATTTTTCAGTCTCAGTTGCTTTTTGTAGAGATTACTTACTGGCTTCTCATAGTTGCACTTTTTTTAGGGCTTTTCTTAGCCTTTGGCTCTTGAACAGTCATGTGTCATGTCACATTGTTTTGCAAAATGGTGTTTCTGTGACAAAAATTTTGCACACAATAGATTTTTATGAAGAAAGGAAGAGTCCTGCTAGTGATCTGGTGATTCCTCTTGAACAGCTGAGTCTGTACTCACTTCTGACTTTGGTATGACACTGATGTATTGTGATCAAAACCAAATAAAGTATTCTCTCTGTACTTCAGTTTCTTTAATCTATAAAGTAGTGCTGCTAGTAGTAAGTTCTGATAAGGTTGGTGAAAAATATTTAATACACCAATACATTTTTATAGCTCCCATTAAAAGATCTCAAAACACCTTATAAACAAAACCTAAGTGTTTATTTTGTATATTATCAAGAATGTTTCTGCAGTCTGGAAATAGTTTGATCTTACACAGCAGTTTTTGCTGCTGTTGAGCTCTCTTTTATGTAAAGATGCTTTGTATTTGTGGAAAAAAAACCCAAACAAAAAACCAAACCATAATTATTTTGCATATTGTCAGTCTATGTTAGCATCTATCCAGTGGAACAAAGTTGTTAATATTCCATCTGATTTTTGGGAAGCATTTTATTTCAGTAGAGCAGCAGGCTAGCAGGTAGTGTAGAAGATGGCAAGAAAATGAGCTTAACTTGAGAAATACTTTTAAATATATTTAATAGTAATTCAGATTACTCATTAATATTCCCCAAGATATACAAAAATTAAATGTGAATTCCTTTCAAATGTCATCAGTTTTTTTAATACGTTTGCTGTTGCTTAGTGGTATTTTTAATACTCAATTCCAGGAAAATCACAACAGTTGAAGAAATACAACTTAGTTTCATTTTTTGGTATTTTTCTCAAGTGTATATAGAACTAAAACAGGAATAGAGTAATTCAGATACTCAGTCTGTAAGAAAAAATTATGTGTGTGTGGAGACACTGGGGGCTTGGTGAAGAACTTGGAGTAAAATACCTAAAATGCCTTGTGTTCAATGTTCTTAGTCACATAATTTGGCTTGGTATAATTAAAAACATAGATAAATTGGTATTACTGTGTTATTTTTGTCCAGTCATTTGATACACCAGTTTTTTCACTATGGTTTTTTGTTTGTTGTTTTTTTTTTTTTTTTTGTTACGGTGCTTTTACATCCTAGTAGTTCTTGTACATCAAACTAAAATGCTGTTACTCAAAAAGGATGCAATGTTTCTTTAATCACAATCCCTTGGCTGAAAAATTAAAGATGAAAGACTTCCTGTTACTTCATTGATGTCATACTTTTTATGCTAAGATATCTTTTGACTGGAGATTTTATTTGAAACCTTAAACTGGCTTTTTTTGATTCCATTAATTCCCTTGAATACCTGTTGTCTCTACAGCCTATGTTTAGTTAGAAGCACTTTTGATCAAATGTGAGGCAAATATTAATTATTCCATTGCATATGGCATACAGTGCATTTTCTTTACCTTCATCATTTTGAATGTTGAAATAATGCATGCTACTTTTTTTTTTTTTTTTTAAAAAAAACAACCAACACATGGTGAAAGGTTATATTGTTGTATCCTACAAGCAGGGAATGAATTAAGACAGTTTATTTGCTTTACTGGTAGTGTTAGTAGAGATTGACATCCGTGCTAGAGGAAAGGATGCTCAGAGGCATAGAGAGCTCTTAGTTACTCTTTCAAGGGAATCGAAGTTTAAAGAGCTGCCTGCTTAGCAGCTGGTCCTTTGAATGAAAAGATAGTTGTATTGCATTGGTCTCAATACAAATAAAACAGAAACAAAACCTTTTGGGTCTTATGGTCACATGGTTGCAAACAAGAAAAAGTCTTCAGAGCTCGAGAGTTCAGTTGATTTGCATCTCTTACAGTAATATGCAAGTGGGTCTTCCGTGGAACTTAGTGGTTTTTGGAAGTTTTTTTGTTAGGTTGCAGTTTGTTTTTTAATTGCAGTTGGTGAAGAGAAGGCCTCTTTCCTGCTTGCTGCTAAGAAAACAGGTCTGTTGATATTACCCTGTGGTGAAGGATGCCGTTTTGCTGTATGTTAGATAGGAGGGAAAGGAGCCAAGGAGTGGAAAGGAAGAGTTGGGAATCAAAGATAGAACCTCTTGGAGCATTTACAAGGGAGGAAAAGAAGGCTTGGCTGCTAGATACGCCTGCCCAAGGAGTGGGTGAGCAGACCTGTGTAACTGGTTCAGTGAGATAGTACCTTCTTAATCCGAAGGTTTCTGTAAATATAAACCAGTGTTTGTTTGCGGCTTAGTGTCCCTGGCTCTGTCATCTGTGATCATCCATGCCCCCCCTGCCCTGGTGGATACCCAAGAATTGGGAGGAAATTATTTTTGACCTCACATGTGTATCTGTGAGCAAGCCATCAGAAGACGCTTGGGTTTGCTTTGAAGATGGGGTGATGAACAGAGACAAAACCAAGTACAGTAAGACAGGAAAGTTTAGGAGAATGAGAGTTCCAATGGCTCTTTTGCTTGAGACTGGAATTTTACATGTTATACTTATTTACAGTCAACTAATAGAGACATGTAAACTAAGCATTAGCAAATTCAAGTATGTTATGTTGCTTCTAGGGATCCTGAAATCTGTGATGTGGGTGAGACACACCCTAAGAGGACTATTTAAGGATGATACAGATTACATTCTTTAATCAGTGGCAGAGTAAGGTATTTTTATATTTACTGTAGCTATCACTTTCATTGAAAATGAGCTTGAGGAATATGTTTGGTTGTCTTTTTTTTGTGATAAAAACATGACCTTTTTGATCTCCTGGGACAAGGGAACATGAAGTTTTCCTTCATTTACACAGGAGAATGCCTTCAGTTGTAATTTATTTGGAGAGGGGGAAAAAATTCAGAACTTGCTGAAATAGAGCAAGCCTTGTCCAAAATTACATCCTTGTTGCCAAGGAGAAACTTGTCTCAAGGTGCCCAATTATCCTTTTCAAGGGCGTTTTGGGTAGTCCCATAAATTATGTGTATTGTTCATTTGATTTTTCCACAAGAACTGCATACTTGTGAAGGTTTTTTTTCCTTCCACAGTAAAAGCAATAAAGAATCAGTAATGAGGATCTTTTTGCTTCTGACAATATCAGAGTCTTCTTTTTGTGAATGACATTCTAAAATTAGTAGTTAACTGTAGTGTGTATTGTCTCATTAACAAGTTTACTGTCACGTCTAAGTGTCTTGTGGAATTATTAACTGTTTGGGCTGTTCACACTCTTCCTTGCAGAATGCCATCTTAGTTCTGAATGTTAATAATTTTCTCTTAATAGAGTGAATGGATTTCTAAGTTCATAATTCTAGTTCTTAGCTTTGATGGAGAACTTGCTTAAATGCATTTTTTTTCACCTGTATGTGGTCTGCATTTGGGTATGTAGGATTTTGCACATGTAAAAATACTGTCAACTCCATGCAGTTAGCTTATATAACTGCGTCTGAATTTTTGCACGAACTAGCAAAGTAGCTAGCAGCTGCTGGTTTCATCTTTTGACCTTTTTAAAAATAGATTTATACTTTCAGGCAGACATACCTAATTTATTTGTTTTTTAAATTAGAACATCTTATTTTCTGAACATATAATTTAAAAGGCTTGAACAAACTGCTGCCAATCTCTGTGAATGTGAAAACTAAAGGAAAAATTGGATTAGCTCCTTGAGTTTGTTGTGGAGAGTGGAAAGCTGCAAAATACTATTTCGTGTTTATGTTTAAAACTGTTCAATAGGTATCTGAAATTCAGCTTTTTGTTTGTTTGTTTGTTACTTAATTACTGGAATTATTTATTTGGTGTGTTTCCTCATTAGGGAGGGATGCAGTGGGGTACAAAAGCTGGCAAATTTTTGAGCTCTACTTACAAAATAAATTCTTCACATTTGAGCTTTTGGAAGGAGACAGCATTCACAGTAAACTGTCAAAGTATTGTGTGTTCTCTGTTTCCCTGTGTTTCGTAGGATTCATTTTGTCATGGTCAAGTTTAAGTGTCTGCGTCAGTATTACCATAGTTCTTGTTCTGGGTTTCTTTTGATTTGTGGGAAACATGTAATTGTCATCTCTCAGCTGCTGACTTTCTTGCCTCCTTAGTGTTTATTGTGCAGGTCAGTGATTCTACACTGTGTTCTTGATGACCTCCAAAATACTAGTAACATTTAAATTTATATTACTGCTCATAATTTTTTGTCTCACAAAGATAAATAGAGTGTTTTATGCTTCCTAGATTTCCATAATCTCAGATAGTTCTTTTTTTTTTTTTTTTTTTTTTTTTCTTGGCTCATAATTTTAAGTCACTCTTTCCACTCTCTCCCCAGTGCACCCACAGTGTACCAGAGCACCTGAAGCATAAATTTTAGACTACAAAAACATTTCTAGGTTATCTCTGTCTGTAAAGCTCCAGTTAGAGATGCGTTTTACATCTTCAAAGAGTATTCTGATAGTCTAATTGAATCGGTAGTTTATATCATTTACAAATTTAATGATGTAAACTCACATTTAATATGGAAAGACTTTACCCATCATGCAGCGGCAGTTGTCTGTATGAATAGGGGATCAAGCCTGATTTAAAGGCTTACAACCAGTACTTCTTGAATCTGTATGTCATGCTGTGGAATGAAGTCTGCAGTAGTTGTGGTTGGTAATAGTCATGCATGCCTGTAACTTCATGCATGATGATAGAGGTGTTGCTTATTAGCTTGGGCAAAGCACTGTGTTAGAATGAATGCCGTGTTTCCCACCCAGGCTGTTTCATGCAATGCTGAGTATATATGTGGTGTGAGGTATTATGGAAAAGGTAGAAGTAGCAGATAAGATTAATCTGTAAAGTACTTCTGTGGTTTGTCTGTAAACACTCTTTCTGTTAAATGTAGCCTGTGCAAATAACAGGGTATGGGCTCAAAAGTTACTGGGTATGTTGACTTTGATGTGCCCCGAGACCACATGGAGTATCAGAGTGGGTGGCTGGAATGGCTCTACTATTTGGCGATGTGATTTGCCCATTTGATTGATATTTTGTTTTTCACCTCAGCTACTATTTGTAACCCTATCTGAGCAAGGGAGGATTTGTAGTGTGAACCTGCATTGACTCTGTTTTTGATGTACTCCACAAATGCTCTTGCAAGCATCCTTGCAGAGAGGTGGTTTGTACTAATGTAGAATAATACATCACTCGCATAAGCACAAGCTTGTGAGTGGTAAAAAGTGCAATTTTTTTCATGAAAAGTCTGCTCTACGTTATCAAATTTCTAAAAGATGTTGGGGAGCCAAGTAGTTCATTTTGACTGTCACCCACTGTCTGAATCCAAAACTTGTTTGCAGATCTCTCACAGTATATAAGATGTCTTCTCTGTGCAGATTGCATAGTTGCTGGGCTATGTATAGAGCACTATGTATGCATACACCCAGAAGTTGTGTAAGTACATGTGTGTTTTCTACTTGTACAACAGGTTAAGCATCTATCAAAAACCAGCTCAACTAAATTAGCAGTCTTCCCATTTTTGATATGTTAAATGATAGACTTAAATTTTCATTTGTCTGTTCTTTGTGTGGAGAAATGTGACAGTGATACACAACACTGAAGAGTCGTGTTTCAGTTTCCTGTATTAAAATTGCAGTCTTGTTTTGGCTTAAACCAGTGCAGAAATTGTTGGTGTTGGCAGGGTCAGTGACCTGTAACCTAGTTCTACAGGGTACTGTGGCCCTTTGCCTTGTGACAGTCCCTTTAGGCCAGATCCTTTGACTGATGCTGCTGTCAGGAGTGAAATCGTGATGCTATTATTCTCAGTAGGGCCTCAAGGGGCCAAGGACTCAGTTGCCAAGTATACAAGAAAAAGGGCTTTATTATATGGACAGCTTTTATATTTATGTTTGCCTTCAAAGGGTATCTAGCTTCATACACTTTCATAGTGCTTTTCCTTTTTTTCCCCCTCTTTTTGCTTAATAAGAGGGAAAAAAACCAGGATTGGAATACTGAACATTCAACATGTATGAAGTGAATACATGATGGTTTTTGGTATTTTACTTGCTACTATAACAAACATGGTCTTTGAATGTGGTCTCTACAAAACAGATTACTGAGAGTAGAAGAAAAACTTCATTGGCTACTTGACCTTTATTTCCATTTATTTTTTTAAAAAAGGTGAAAACGGCATGTATATTAAACATTTGACTAGTTAATACAATGTGGTGTTTATTCTTATGCTGTTTTGGGTTCGTTCCCCACCCCCAGCATTAGAATTAATAAATTAAAAAGTTTTAATAATTTAAAGTGATACTTATATTTCTATTTCTTTATACTTTTCTTGGTTTGTGTATATAGTTCCTGTTAATTAGAATCCTAAGATCTCTGTGTATGCATTTAGGAAATAACATACCCCCGACAGATAAATCTAGCCTAGCTGAAGATGGAAAACAAAAAAAGATCTTTTAAGTCTTACGCAGACCATGTCAGTGAATGAACTCCTCTTCCTGCTTGTCTCATCAGATCTATAAACAGAAAAGCTTTCTTACAGTGCTGGCATTGAGCAGACATTATCTTGGATAACATTCTTCTCATTTTAAAACCTGCACATAGAGCTTTAATGTGTCTTGGTTAAGTTGACTCAAGAACAGGATATACAAATCCTTTTCTGTCTTTTGTTCCTACTTCTTTCCTTCCTACAAAAAAATCAAAATAAAATCCAGCCCTTCTGGAAGGAGATATTGTAGAAGATAAGCAAGTTGGTTTTTGTAAGCAGAATCATATGCTATTCTGAGCAGGGGTAGGAAAGTGCTTGAACAGTCTGTGCCTTTTCTTCTCTGCCAACAAATTCTGAAAAGCTGTTTACCTGCTATTGAGGATGTGAATTGTATGTTAGAAAAAGCAGTTTAAATCTATGAAGCTCTGTGGTTATCATTGCCACACAGTGAAAAGAAATGCCAGTGTAGATCTCAAGTGTGGACTCCGGGTTCTTACAGAAAACTCAAGAAATTTTTGGTGTTCTTAGTTCTCTACATGAGACATTTGTTTGCGCTGCATTTTGTTAAGGAGAGGCAACTATACAATTTCTTAACTAACCAGATGAGGCACACTTGTTATAAAGGAAAGACTGTGGAGTTCTAGCACAATGTTATGAGCAGGAGGTCTGCATGGAAATGGTGAAAATCCAAGTGATGGGGAAAGTTAATAGCATCAGTCTCGTGAAAAGATCATGAAAAGAAGATACAGGTCTCCCATTTCTCAAAATCAGGTCTGTTGGAAGAAGGGTTCGCTGGAGTCAAGAAGACGCTCAATATGAGTTATGCATCTTGCTCAACTTTATTAGTTTCTAACACTACTTATATAGAACCGATACACATACATATTCGTAAAGCAGAAATATAATTGGTTAGTAGTCTCTAAACACGTGCGGTTCTCACACCCCTAATTATCATGACTAAAATAAGCATTCTATCCATGTAGCTAATTGTGTTGCTGTGCTTCAGCCTTGTAGTTTGTTACTCCCTATTTTCCCATACCGGTCCCTATCTTTCTTGGCCCTGCACCTGCTTTCCCAGCAGCTGTAGCTTGTTACAGCCACGGCCTGTTGGCACAACATAATTACTTGGTCTCAGGATTCAAGAATAGCTCAAGGCTACCTTTCTTGTTAACTTCAGCACAGCAACTTCAGTACAATTCTGATTACAGGCCTGTTCTAATACCAGGGTTGGATTGTGCAGATCTTCAGAGATTCTGAGGCCATGCTTCTGCAGCCATTCTTCTACACAGGTCTAGTAATTATTCATGGAGGTTGCATGGCATTGTTGCAGATAGCCTTTGTATTTCTTGAGCCAGATGATAGATTTAAAAAATTATTTCCTGGGTAGTGTCAGATTTTCTGTGTGTGCTTCTGCTCTGTGGGTCATTTGCCAGCCTGCATTTGAGGGTAGAACTAAAACTTCCCACTTTCTTTCCCACCACAGCACTAAACATATCTACACTTAGGAAAAAAATACTAATTGGCTTCTGATTCAGCTGATGAGCTGGGTACCAGTAGTTGGACATTGAAAATATTCACCATACTGCAAATAGCTGTGTTCACGGCACAATTCTGCATCTGCTCCTTGCTGCTACTAATGAGATGCTTGAAGAAACACTGTGCCATTGCTTCACACATCCTGCAACAGGTTGCTACAGTTCATAGAGGTGTGTGTGTGTATATATACACACACCCACCCCCCCCCCCCCACCCACCCCCAAACACATTTTGAGCCCTGAATTGGGATGATTACTTTTTGGGAGAGTTTGCATTTGAATAGATGAGACTGAAACCAGGTAGGGGGGAGAGAGGGGAAATCCTACTAGATCTGTGAATTGCCAGCTCTTTCACGATTGCCTGCGCGTCATTGTTTTCATGCTTCCACGGAACCCTTGTGTTCTGTAGTGTTGTCATAAAGTGGTTGGCAGTGCTGAATAATAGGGTTAAAAACCTATTGTGCTTACCCTTGCATTTATTCATGGTGCATTTAAGTTATTAGATATATTTATTGATGTAGCATGTCATGATTCATGCTATTTACGAAGGTAATCCTTCCCTGTCTTTTACCCACAAACTTCTTGCTCTCAAAAATCTCCAAAACCAGTTATCCAAAAAACCCATCCATCAATTTTTGGAAGGTGGAGTTTTCTGGTAATTAAAACTGTGATAATTCTTGTTACATAATTTTGCTACAGGCCTGTGATAAACATGAGGTTGTTACCCAGTTGCTTACAACTGACTGTTGTCCTGGGAATTGCTATTATTGTAACATGCTACTTGAAAGCGCTCAGAACTTTTGCATGATTTTAGAAAGATCTTTTATTATTGGAGAGTAAGTGTGGCATATTAGTTCTTAGGGGTTGTACAGTGTAATGATTTCTTTGTTTTATGACCTCCTTTAGAAAAATGATGAGGTAGTGTGGGAGGAACTCGATGTACAGTTGGACTTGATCTTAAAGGTTTTTCCAACCCAAAATGATCCTGTGGTCACCTGGATAATTGTGTAAGAAAACTGGATATCCCATTAAAGGCCACATACATCTATGCTATCCAACAGGAATTAAAATTACACTCATTCCTGGTAAACACAACTGATCATTTTTTTTTTTTCTATCTGCAGAATTGCTCAGATTCACACTTCAGAAAGTAATATACTATCTAAATGACTCATAATCCATGAAAATTGTGCTTTAGATTTCTAATCCTTTCTGGCAGTAACAGCAAATACCAAATTGATGTCATATATTCTAACAACCATCTGAACATTGTACTAACAGACGCAGTGTAAGTAAAGCTAATTAATTCAGCTTTGGTAAACACTTTCTCAGTCAACTTGACAGTATAACCATGCATAGTTGAGCTCATGAAGTTGATTAAACTTTTCTACTACAGCACTAGGGGGTTAAATATCACAACTATGTATAACACAACACGTGGCAAAAAGCCTCACAAAGACGAGCAAATGGGCCAGCTTCCCACCTAAGAGAGCTTTTCATTCACAGTCTGAGTAGAGTTGTTCAGATGGTTAGACTTAGTGTTTATCTTTTGTACTCAATTTGGCAATAAACAGATTTACTCTCTCTGCTCCAGAATCTGTAATTCTGACTGCTATAGCATCTAACTGCCAAATGCACGCTTGATGTTTTTGCTACAACCAACTAAGTTTAAGAGAGACTTAATGCACAGCTGTCTTTCCTTTGATGTGTGTGGTAAACTTGCTGCTGTAGAGCATTCTTGGCTTTTTATCTGTAGGTTTTAAAATATATTGGTGATACTTACATACAGTTTTGGGTCTGAGTATAGAACAAAAAGGTATACAGGAAAGGAAAAAAAAGTTTAGAAACTGTTTTGAAAGTAAGGCTTGGTGGCATTCTTTGAACTGAAATTTACACTGATCCGATATAATTGTAAAGGTATTTTAACAAACTTAGTGAAACTACTGTAACTCTGCAAATTGTGGTAGTGATTTAAATCTCTCCGTCTAAGGTTGCATAAGCCGGATGTAGCTAAGCTAAGCTACGGTTTCAAAATTGGAAGCAATTAAGTTTAAGAGGTAGGATGTTAATGCACCTCAGTTTTTGGTTACACTGCTGATTCAATTCGGCATCATTCTGTGCTGCTGTTAAAAGGGCAGTATTGGTTTTTCCCATGGTGTCTTCCCAGTTTGTCTCTTATTCCTGCTGCTTTGCTTTTTTTTTTTTTTTTGGTGCCAACACTAGCATTTTTGATAGGCACACTAGGCCAAAGGATTGAAACTGATTGGGATTAAGGGACAACTAGGTGAATAAAAAACCTAATTGCATGGTTCTGAGTCAGAGGGTGGTGGTGAAGGTTCCATACCATCTATACAGGGACCTATACTGGGACCTGTCTTTTATCAGTGACTGGAGCAGGCAGTGTGGTGCACTGTCATGCTTGCAGTTGACACCACGCTGCGGGGGGTGGGTGACCTGGTGATATGCTTGAGGGAAGGGCTGGTAGGTAGGGCTTCCTAGAAAGCAGGAGGAATGGTCTGTGGAGAACCTGAAGATACTCATCTGGGACAAATGCCAGGTTTTGCACCTGGGAAGGGAGAGCCCCTGGCAGGGATACAGGCTGAGGACAGAGGGGCTTGGGGGAGCAGCTCTGCAGAAAAGGCCCTCGGGGTGCTGGCAGACAGCAACTCCCTGGCAACAAAGTTGGCCACCAGCATCCTGGACTGTATCACCAGGCAGGTAGCCAGTAGATGGAGACAAGTGATTATCCTCCCTGATTATTCAGTACTTGTTGCATCATATCTAGGTACTGCATCCAGTTCTAGGCCTCTGATACAGGCAAGGTGCTGATACATTGGAGCAAATACAGCAGAGGCCACCGTGATGGGCACTTGCCCTGCTAGGAAGTGGCTATGGGGATTGAGCCTGTTCAGCTTGGGGAAGAGGTGGACTCCCAGTACTTATGGGGAGGTTGTAGAGAAGGTGGGGTTGGACTCTTTGCGGTGAATAAATTGAAACAGGATTGATTCAGATTAGATGTAAGGAACAGCTTTTTCGCTATGTTTGGGTTGCCGGAGAGATTGTGGTCTCTGTCCTTTGAGATTTTCAATACCCAACTGAATAAGATGCTGAGTAACCTGGCTTGATCTCGCAGCTGAGCCTACTTTGAGGAGGGATTTGTACTAGAGACCTCCCGAGGCCCTTTCCAGCCTGGCTTACTGTGCGTTTCCATGTTTCTGTGATCCAGCCAACGTCTAGCTGAAAGTTATGCTGTCAGCAGTTTGGTAGCGGCAGCAGGAGAGCTTTCTTCTTCCCTTTGAAACTGAAGATTTACTCCTCCCTGAAGACAGCCTTCAGTGTTTAAACTAATCTCTCTTACTTTCTGTTGCAGTAGACAAGGGGAGCGCATAGTTGACCAAGTCAACTATTTTGACTTAATTAAGGAAGAGTAATATATTAGAGGAATTTAACTTGTTTGCTAGCTGATGGTTAACTATAGAGTAGTTTGAGTCACATTTAAACCTTTAAGTGTCTTTCAGGATTTTTTTTTACAGTTATTTAAAAACCATTTTATATTAAATGGGAGTATTGTGTTTCTAGAGACTTGCCCGCAGTTTATTTTTATCTTAGTTGTAAAAACAAACAGTTCTTCCTAGTGGAAAGCTTGAGTTGTTATGTTATATACTTTTGTTTTTGTTTATATTTAAGTAAAGTTTATATATATAAACAAAGTTTGGGTGGCAGGGATAGCTGCCTCTTCTCATACGAACATCACCATTTTCTAACAGTGAATCCCACAAATTAAATGGAAGAGTGAAAAAAACCAAAAAGAGTTCACCATGTTTTTAAAAGTGGTGATGCATATGTAAAATGAGTGAGGATTATATTTTCTTCCTGGTATCCATGGCTTGATTGAGTCAGTTAAACGTTACTTACATCAGAGGGGAAAAAAGGGAAAGGGTAGATCTGCAGCACTGCCGGTGAAAGTATCACCAGATCACCATGGTTTTCAGGATCAAAGTATTTACAATTGCTGATTAGAAAGCCCATGTATAATAAATAGACCTAAAGCTTTAAAAGCTCACTGGAGATGCCTGCTTCTGCTCTCCAGGATTTTTCCTGTAAATAATTAAATATTTCTTGTAAACCAGAAAAAGTACTACAAAGCAGTGTTATCGTAAACTTTGCCCAAGGTCTAAAGGGGATTGTGGCATTTTCAAAAACTGATTGTATTCATATTTGTAGTCATACCTAAGGCTTTCAAAATACTCTTAAGCTAAACAATTTAAAATTGAATTTTGTTTCCTCTAATCTTGGAACAATGAGGCCTGTGTATGATATCACCATATTGCTCCATTAAAATACTTGCTCACTCTGAGCCGTTGCTTTATTTCTCTTCATGAGTGCTGAAAAAGTGCTTTGCTTAGTGCTACTTCATGATTTCCTGTAGATACCTTCCATTTAACTTCATTTGACAGGAATAATCTCTCCTTGGATGGCAAATCAGATTTCACATGTGATGCAAATCTGAGTCAAAACGGTGAAGAGATCTCTAAAAGTACTGGAAGGTCATCACCACTTTTCTTCTAATAGGTGTTAGGGTCTTATCTGTGCAAAGACCTGATTTGAAAGCAGCTATCTAGAAGTTTGTTCAGGGGCAGAATTCTTTATATTGCCATCAATGAAATTGGTTTTGTATTTTTATTTGCCATCAAGCAAATTTAGTTTTCTCACTTCTTTATGCTCTCCAGTGTTTCCTTCCCTGGTACAGGTTTGTGTTACTGCTGGGGCAAGCTGTTACTTGTTTTACTAAATGCTAATCATGCTCTTAGCCCTGTTTTTATATTATAACGCTGAAGAAGGAAATTGTAAAATTATCTTGGTGATGAATTATATTGTGTTAAGAGTGGAACTGTTCTGTGTCTGGCCATGGTTTGGTCTACTTGTTAGACCATCATGAGTAAAACATGCATGTCTCGGGAAATGTTACTTTATTTCATGTTTAGTTTTGTAGTGGTTTAAGAGAGCTGTGTAAGAGACATTTGATTTCAGTTTCAGGCTCTTAGATCAACACTTTCTTGGCTTATGTAGGATTAGTACAATAAATATATGATTGAAATTTTGAGGGTTTAAAAAATTACTTCTTAATTTAAATTCTTACTCTGAGCTATTAAGGTACTTGAACATCTCTGGAATACAGTCTCAGCTCCCTGCAGCCTCTGTAAAATGGCATATATTCTCCTGTGTTTAGTGCCACATCTGCAGTCAGATGTTTTGCATGTGTCAAACTAAAATGGTCCCAGACACCTGTGTTTGGATACCTAAACTGCTTTGTTATAATACTTTCAGGAAGGAGAGAGGAAATGAATAGCCAGATGAGAACTTCGGACCTGTAGAATACCTCAAGCAATATACTTGTTTTAAAATAAATCCTCAAATCAATAAAGCAACTACTGGCATGTCTTAGTATTTTAAGAAGAAATATTAATGTTTGAACTTTGAAACACAAACGTAGCTTGTAATAGTCACTTACTGTAATAAAAAGTGATCAATCGCTTGAAACATAAACCTTTTAACAATTAATTTATATTTTTTCTTTAATTACTTAATTTAAAAAATGCTTTGTGCTTGCACATTTTTTTTAAGCTTTATTTATTGTTAGTGTTATAGATGGCAGAATAATTCTGAACTGAGTTGTGGTCTGACTTGAACTTGTACATGTGTCAGGTGAGGCTGTGGGGTGTCCGATGAGACTGGGGAGAGTCTTGTTTTCATTTTTGTTTTTCTTGTTCTGCTTCCCACAAAACATGCTGAAACAAAGAAGGTGACTGATGGGAATCCACATTGAGATAGGCTTAAAGTTTATATCAGAGCGTAATTTTTAATCACTTTTGTGGAAAGAACTATTAGAAGCTGGCAACTAAGTACCGTGCAGCCACTCATTCCCTCCCTCAGTGCTCAACGGGATGGGGAGGAGAACTGGAAAAAGGTAAAACTTGTGGGTTGAGATAAGAACAATTTAATAGTTGAAATAAAGTAAAATATAATAACAACAATTGTAATGAAAATGAGAGAGAGAGAGAGGAATAAAACCCAAGGGGGAAAAAAACCCCAAGTGATGTACAATACATTCGCTCCCCACCTGCTAACCAGTGCCCAGCCAGTCCCTGAGCAGCAACCGGTGGCCCCATGCCAACTCCCCCCAGTTCTGCATGATGTTCTGCAGTATGGAATATCACTTTGGCTAGTTTGGGTCAGCCATCCTGGCTCTGCGCTCTCGCAGCTTACTGTGCACCTGCTCACTGGCAGAGCATGGGAAACTGAAAAGTCCTTGACTGAGAGTAAGCACTAATTAGCAACAACTAAAACATCAGTGCGTTATCAACATCATTCTAGTACTGAATCCAAAACACAGCATTGTATCGGCTACTAAGAAGAAAATTAACTCTGTCCCAGCTGAAACCAGGACAGAAACAGACATGGGTTAAAAAAAAAAAAAAAAAAAAAAGTTGAATTTGGAGAGAACTGTGGTTGCCATGAGGATGCAGGCAGGCTTCATTTTGAAATAGTGTCTGTAGGTTGTTTGTAAAAATATTTATTGTTGGAAGACTGGATGGTGTGATCTGTTGTAGGTAGTTACATGAAATAAGTACCTAATGCTGAGTTTTCAGTGTTTAATTTGTGACATATTTTATAAAGCACGCTTGGTTTTGTAGCTGATGGGTAATTTAGCTGGTAGAAAATTGTGAAATCTTACAGAAGTTATTAAATTCTCTGTATTTTTGCATGCGGTATTCACAAAGATTTTTTGTCCTTTCTGGGATGCTAGAGGATGTGTAGATTCAAGTTCCACACGTCCCAGGAATCCACTAGGAAGGCAGATTTCAGCCATGAAGATCCCAGGGTAGCCATTTTGGAGAGCCTGTCATCGTATGACATGTTAGCAACCACTATGAGCATTGCTGTTTAACTCTGTGATGGTCTCTAGTATCTGCTTTTATTTGTTCCTTTATGTGCCTAGTTTACAGCTAGTTGAAATCTTTAGATTTCCTTGGTTTTTTATATACGAGGTAATACTAGAGAATTTCAGATCAGATTGGCTGTAAAACATAGCTTTCAACTGAAAATATCCTTCAAAAAGAACTACATAATTTGCGTTTTGCTGTTACAGATGCTATCTTATAAATAGTGCTGTCTTGCTTAAAATAGAAGTAACTTAAAATCTTACTTAAATATGAAAATGAACTGTATTTGTTGTCAGTTTCTAATAAGCTTACCCTTATGGAAGGCAGTAGGCTTTTCCAGTTTTCTTAGACTGCCATTTGTCAGGCTTAGACTGCAATTGTGCTTAGTAAATTTCTGATCACGGAAAGTACTCTTTTTCCCCAGGACTTGTGTAAAAGTTTTAGTAGTACCAATGTCAACAGCAGAAAACCTAAACCAGAACTGGTCAGCAAGCAGGAGGCACCGCTGGGGAAAAAACAGGAGGAGGAAGATGAAAAAAGATCGACTGATGTTGTCAGGATTGTTCGTGCGGCTGTGTGAAAGACAACATGTAGTACAGTAGGAGAGGAGTATAATTATTTTTAAAGAGTTTAAATGGAAGATACAGAATTTGAAATACTTAATATTCTGTCAAGTTACATCAACTGTAGTGGTGTTGAACTCGTGCTTTCTTTGAAATCCGAAGTGAGGTTGCTAAGGGGTGGGGGGATGTCAAGTGAAATGGCTGCAGTGGTGTTATGCAACAGAGTTAATTTCGACCTACGCTCTGCTTCTCTGCAGAAGAAGTTGAAGAAGAGTCTGAAACTACAATTGAGGTTGATTTGACTGATAAACAGAAACATCAGTTGAAGCACAGAGAGCTCTTCCTTTCTCGCCAGTATGAGTCCCTTCCGGCAACGCATATCAGGTAAGAAACAGTAAATATCATTTATCTCTGTGTCTGTTGAAGTGGTTTGCCTGCCAGTAAGCCCACCTGCTTGAACACTTCAACTTTCGTCTTGGAAGAGGGTGTGATTTATCACAGCTGAGTTGTGCCAGGTTGTCTCATGAACTGCTTTGGAACCACCTTTGGTTTTTCCCTCTGTTACTTCATCTTTGAGCCTTGGAAAGGACAAGAGTCTCAGAGCTCTGACTTGCCAATTAGAGCATCAGCTGATAATGTGGTATAAAGTCAGTCTGTTCCTACTTTGGAAGAATTGTTTTTTTAATTACTCTGCTGCTGGCCAGAGGAACTTTGACTGTTTTGTCTGCCAAGGGAAACCACAGATGGATTTGGAAAGGAGGAGGTGATGGTCAGATCTGCAATTTAAGGCTGTGTGTATTGAAAAATAAAATTACCCAAACTTATTTCAGTAAATGTGAAGAAGGCACGATTGAGTTTGGCTAGATGTTGCAAAAGCATTTCAAGTATTGTTTTAAATTGCCCTAATGCTAATGTAGGAAGAGGCTTGCTAAAGCTCAAAAAGGGTTTGTTGATTTCTTTCTGTAAATTAGGTAAGTGCTCATGTCATCTCCTATTCAGCAGTCAAGCAAAATATTTTTGTGTTGGGGCAGGGAGGATTATGTACCTAGAAATGGAAAATAGCGAGCACAGTAAGTGTGAAACAAGGGCTCTTATATTGCATTCTGAAGGAATTTTCTTTTTCTCATTACATCCAGTGCCTCTCAGCTGTTTTGGACCATAAATGACTAGAAGCTACCAAAAAAAATAAATGAAGCGTATATGCTCCAATATGAAAAACACTTTGTATGTACATATGTATTTTCTCTCTCATTGGCAAACATGTGGCTTACCTTTCTCACTGCCAACACAAAAACTGGAAGTTGGAAATTTTTGTATTCATTTATTGGGCTTGATTCAGCTACTTTCTCTGACTTTGAGAAAGTCATTTAACTGTCAAATCTCTGCTTCTCCAGCTATAGCATAGAGATAATAATCCTGCAGTTTCTTTTACTTACTTTGACATTTAGATACCGAAATAAGGTGTTCTCTTCACAGAGAGAAGATTACATAGAAGTATTGCAAATGTCTTCTTGCCTCACAACTCAGGGAGCAAATACAATAGAGGTTCTCCAGTACATACTTCAGAAAGAAGCCAGAAAAACATGTTAATTCATAGTACATGCAGCGCGGCACAGCAGGCAAATGCAGAGTGATGACTTGCACCTACTTTTCAGAACAGATGAATGCTGTGGGGCTGTGCTGTCACGTGTTACTAAGACCTTTACCAGATGAAATCTGGAACAAACTTTACATAGTCTAATATCTTAACTTTTAATTTAAACAAAATACTCCTTAGTTAGCTTTTTAACTTACTAATGTTCAATTCTGTGATTCTTAGTAGTTTTCATAACTTCTATGAATTAGCTTGTCCTGTAAAAGAGGATAGAATGTTGTGAAGGTGGTACGTCTCCCATCAGTACTCCAGAATATTCAAGGATGGAGATTTCACAGCTGCTCACGATGTCTCTTTCAGTGTTTGACCACTATTGTGAAAATATTTTTTTCCATCATCTAATGGGGATTTCCATTGTTGAAACTTAGTGACCACTGCCTCTTGTCCTGTCCACCGTGCCTCTCTGAAAGAAGCCCAGTTATGTATCTTTTCGTTAAGTAATTTCTCCCTTTAGTTGTCATACCTTGAGAGTGAATCTTAAGTTTAGCATCATCTGCAGACTTGCTGAGTGTATTCAGTTAACTTGTTCACATTGTTAGATGTTAAACTGTTGGCCCCAGTATCAGCACCTGGGGGATGCCACCAGCAACCAGCTTCCAGCTGGACTTTGTACCAGTCATTACAATCTTTTTAGCCTGGTGGTCCAGCTGATTTTTTCCCAACCGTACCGTTTACTTTCCTAGGCCATATGTTACCGATCTAGTTAAAGGACACTATGGAACACACTGCAGGCTTTGCTGAGGTCAGGGTAGATGATGTTCACTGCTGTCATCTCTGTAGAGAAAGCTAGCAGGTACTCATGCAATAAAAGCCTTGAGTAGCTCCATTCTGTGGGCCTTTGGTCTTACCACCTGCAATTTTAGCCCCTGGATAGGAACAATTTGATTTACAGGAGAAAATAAGTGGTGCAATGGAATAGAGCAGAGAATGGAGATCAGATCTCTCAGGGGTAAGAATACAAAAGCTCAGTCCCTTTGGAAGGAAGAGGAGAAAGCTAAAAATGATTTTAAGAGAATGTAGGAGGCTGAACCATCTATGGTTACTTTTGGCAGCTATAGATCTTGAACTTTTACTGACATCTGCAGCCAAGAAAAGAAACTGAGTTTGGTTGCCTTTCTGCTTGTAATTTAAGGGAATAAAATAATTTTATCTGGTGTGGTATATTTTTATTCAATTTTTCCTAATATACTTTCACTGCTTCTGTTTTGTCTTTTGTCTTTACTTCAATCTTTTTATGTTTTTAAACTAAATGTCAGAGAAGATTACATCATCCCCCCCCAACCCCTATGACTCAGATTACTGTATTTGTAATTGTGAATTAGAATAAAAGTAATGTCTCTATATCTGGTGCCATTACTTTACAGTTGAGATGCCTTGCAGTTATTTTAGCAGGTTAGATCTCTTTCATGTGCACATCTAATTCTGAAGCTCTTTGGTCTGTAATGTTGAGTTTTGCATAATTCTGGTGTAATTTGTTTGCTTTTGAATTGCAGAAATACAGTTCAATTACTTTTATACTTTTTATTTTGCTATATACATTATATGTAATTCTCTTGAGATGTAATTTGTTTTCTTATCAATACTAGTAATTTTTTAGACTTTAGGTGTCACTATGCCATTTTGGTAGCTTTAGAAATTGGTATAAGTTTTGGCACCAAAAAAAGCCAGATTTAGAAAAGAATTAGAAGCAGGTAGTGTAGTACTAATTAAACATGGCAACGCTGCCTTGTGGACACTGTGTTCCTGCAGTGGAATATATTTAAGAAGGTGAATTGCCTAGCTCAATGCAGCACCATTCTGGAGTGATGGCACGTGGTACAGTACAAACTGATGTTCTAGTTTGGATCTCAAAGAGAAGGCTTGTTGTCTCAGTGCCTACTTGTCAAGTCGCAAGTGAAATGGTTCTTTCCCTTACCTGCTCAAATGTGTAAGGTTAGTAGCACCCCTCCAGTGAATTAGCTCCTTCCTTCCTAACCCTGCATGTCACAGGTGCAGTTTTGCCAGGCACTGTAATCCCCAGATGTCCTCGTAACAGTTACACTGCCAGCCAGACTCACTGAACGCTCTCCTTCGATAGTGTCACACAATGAAGGCACCCAGAATTCATGCAGATGGCTCCTGTAGGTGATGCCAGTCCCAGAGAGGAGCTGAGTTCAGCTGAAGTGTTGTGTACTTCAGCTTGGGTTTCCAGAGATGTGAGCGTTACCAAATGCAGCATTTTAGAAGGGCATGAGAAGGCACAGGGGAAAAAAAAGGAAGTTGTTATAAAGGTGAAATTGTTTGCCAGTGTTATAAAATTCACTGTGAAATTTAGCACGTGGTTATCTTGTAGGAGAGGTGCACTGGGTTATCTGACCTGGACGTTAAATTTATTTTTCATTCTTAAGGTGTCAAGAGTTAATAGGTGATAAACGTGTTTAGATTGCTGTAAAAGATTGCATTAACTTCTAAGATCATTTGTAATGGCTTTCAAGTTTAATAACTTCATATGAGTTGTGTAGAAGAATTTATCCATCAGGGTGCATCTTGCCATTTCATTATCTTAGTTCTTGCATCTTAGTCTTGGGGTTGTGCTTTTTGTGTTTATTATTAATGATTATTTTATTTTAAGGGTTTGGAGAACATACATAAGCCAAGCATCGTCAGCTGTCATAATAAAATAAGGTGTGAATCTTTTGGGCTGCTCTATACTGCAGTAACACCCCTGCTTTAAAAAACAGACAAAACTCATTTATGCAAAGTAAAAAGAAGCTTGTATGCAAACTATTTGACTAAAGTCAAAATAGCTTAAGCATGGAGAAGAGTTTCAAAGAGTGGCGTCCGTTTGTGAAGGGGAAGGAGGGTTTCAAATGCATGATTCTCTTTGGTTGATACCATGTTGGTGAATTAATTGGTTGATAGAGTTCTATGGGGTTTTGTTAGGGTTAAAGAATAAACTACTACTTTGTCAAAATTCTTTCTTAGGTACAGCAGGGTGACAGATATTTTAGGTAAATAAAAATGAAATTTGGTACGTTACTTCTGCTCAACAATCCTTCTCTGGACCCAAAGAAGAATGGTATGGGATAGTCCTGACTTTAGTTGCTCTTTTACCTGATTCACGCCACATGAATTTATGCAGTGACTTTTGACATGATCCCAACTGTTTGTGCTTGAATTAAATTGTATGTTTCAGTGAGACATCCATGCTTGGTTGAAAAATTTTTGAAGTGATGGATAACTTAATATATTCTTGAGAGTTTTATCAGTTCCTAATTACATGTGTTTGTACTACTCTGCTTTTTTGTAAGTGCAGGGGTTCTGGTACCATAGTATTTTTGTACTTTTTTATTTTTTTCTTCCTGGATGCTGTGTTTTCAGTGAGTACTTTTTGCTTTTCTTGGACACAATTTCAAGATGCTGAAATTCTTGCTGAGCTTTATTTTTGGACTCAACATAGCTGTGTAAATTACGTACATGTTTGTCATTATGGAGATTATTCAAATAACTAATCTATGCCCTAATCTTTAATGGGAAGTACTTATTTAACCTGTCATTGGATGAACCAAGTGTTTCTTACATTTGTTAGAGGATTAAATTTGTGGCTTGGCATAAGCAACAAATTCAAGCTTTCTGTTTACCTGTGACCTTAATTCAGAAAAGTTTTATGAACTCTGATTCTGAAATCTTCAGGTCTTTCCAACTAATGAATCCTTCTCATACATACCCTTTATTTAAAAAAACAAAACCAAGAAAACAGACAAACTATAAAAACAAACTGCAGACTATCTTATGATGCTCTTGGCCTAGTTTATTACTCCTGTTCCCACACACAAAGAACTTCATGAGCCTTTTAAAGGCAATGATTACATAAGATCATTTTATTAAAAGCTGATTAATATGATAGGGGAGAGGGTGAATATTTTTGCAGAACGCCTGTGCATGTGTGACATTAAAGGGCTTCCAAATAGTCTGATCATGAGAAGAGTTCTTTAACTTTTAACAAGAAATTTGGAGCCTCTGCCTAATTTTACATGTAAGCATACAAAAATTTGTATTTAAACTTCTAAAGTGTTAAGCTCTAAGAATCTTGGTTTACCTTGGTTGTGAAATTGTTACCTGTATGAGTTTAATACATATTTACTCCTTTTTTTTTCCCTTTATCTTTTGACGTCATTCTGATCAGCAATGCAGTCCAGAATGCCATGTCTTTCTGTTTTGTTTTGTGTCTTCTGGTTTTATTTGTTTGGTGTTTGGGTTTTATTTTGTTTTTAGGGTTCTTTTGGACAAGTTTGGGTTTGGGGGGCTATTTTTTTAGTTTGCTTGGTTTTTGTATTTGGGGTTTTTTAAATTATCCCCTCGCTCCTGGGTAGACTCAAGTAACTTTGGTTGGTACCAGTTTGTAGACATATCAGAGCAATCAGCAGAAATAGGGAAATACGTGCAGTTAATGAAAACATGCTGTGCTTACAAATTGCCTGTAGGAATTTATTGCTTATTACATGCCTAATGACTCAGTTTTATTGTACAGCTTGCTTTATGCAGTGATTTCTTCTTCACGATCTCATCAGGACTCACTAGTGTTGCTATTTCAAACAACTAAGGTATAGAGAAATGTTTCTTTCTGATTGTGGGATTCCTTCATTTAAAACACACCAAATGGTCTGAAGCTCAGGACAGATAGGGAGGGTCAATTTTATAGAAGAAATGTGACTTTCTAAGGCATGGCACCTTAGGATTTAGAGGTATTACCTCAGGATTTCTAGTTCTGGCATTCTTGGTAAACCAAAAGTTTCTGGCATACAGGGTGTGTGTGTATGCATTTACGTACCTCATATATATATACACACACACATATACATAAATGATACAAATTTTAGCTACTTTTAAAAGGCTTATGTTGAGCCTTATAAGCCTGATTTATTTTCTGGCATAAATCAGACTGGATAAGGAGTGAATCTACTTTGCATAGGCATGTGCTTACCTGATGATTTGGATTGTTCAGAAAGTTATATTTTCCTTTCTGGCCTGAGTTCATTTAGAGCAAAGGGACTTTTGAATCATGCTGCTGCTTTTTTATTTTTTTTATTTTTTTTACTTTTCCAGTAGAATTTGGAGAATTCTTACACAAATTCAGATGAAAATTTAATTCACAGACCACAGTCCTGTTTTCAGATGTGATCAATAACCAATACTAGTAACAGTATAAGAGAAAGTATATTTGTTAGTAGAAGTTTGTCACTTAAGTACCTGAAAATTGGTACTAATTTCCCTGTAATGACGTCCTTACTAAGTAGGAGTCTTTCATATGGTGCAAGTAAGTTCAATTGGAGTAATGTGCATTGCTTCTGAGCTGGGCAACCCTGTAATGGACTCGATCTTAAAAGTCTTTTCCAACCTAAATGATTTATGAAAAATCATTCCTAACCAGCCTCCTGTGTTTCTGTTCAATACATATGCGTTGCTGCTGTGCTAAAAGGTAACTTTTTTTTTTTGTAACTTGCCAGCATTAGTCCCTAGAGGAAAAATATCAATGACTTGTTTTTCTTACAGTAGTTCATAGAAGGTGTATCTATACGGTTATGCTTATTTTGAGATACTAAAACATGCAGTTTTACTGTGCCTAGACCAAGAAAACATTTACCTCTCTCCGTGCCATTCAGTGCACTGTTCTTTCTGTGCAGTGTTTTCTTGCAGACCCTTTTCAGCGACCAAACACTAGATTCAGTCAGTAATGTTGATTGGAACAACACCAGTGTAAATCCAGATTTAAGTGATAATGTGTTAAAGCCTGTTTAAAATATGTGTAAGTTCATAGGTCCTCACGTTTACCTCTTAATATTTTCTACAACTGTTAAGGTAGTATCTGGTAGTTGAATGCTTTGGCTCTTCAGCTAACAATGTAGTAGTTCAAACATATAAACTGTGTAAATTGTTACTGAATGCAAAGTCTCCTTTAATTTTGTCTTTTTAAAATTTGTTTCACATTGGGAATGCTTTGTCCTCTTTAGATTGTGACTAGACAGCAGTGAGAATTATATAAAAGGTGGAAACAAGAATATGCAAAAAAAATTTGAATATTATCTACTAATTACTTTTAAAGCCGTGACAGTTGTGCATGGTGGCTTCAAGAGACTGTCTTTAAATCTTACCAATTTGGAGTGCTCAGAATCAGCACTCCAGCTCTAATTAAGATAAAAACTCTGAATTTTTTTACTAAAAGCCACATGCAGCATAAAAAGCCTGGGCCATCCATATGATCTATGCATATGTTTAGATGGCAGGCATTTACTGGTTCATTTAGATGTACATAAATGAATTTGCTGTGCATTCTGTCTTTTATTTTGTTTGGGCAAGAGTGTGTTATATAGTACCAAGTTTATTGATCTGTCTTTTGGCCACAGATACAGTCTTGTACTGTTTGGAAGATTTGAGACACAGATCCCGGTATTCTTTTGTTTGGGACTGCTGTGTAAATGAGCACAGCCAAACTCGAGCCAGTTAATAATGAATCAGTACAATGCAGATCTTTCTTCTGTCAATTCTAAGTATTGAGTGAATATTGGAGAAGTCAGGCTCTAGTTAGGGGTCTTTTGCAGACTGAAATCACTAGGATGATGCTTTTATTTTCTTGTTTTTAGTGTTGTACGATAGCTTGCTCTCCCGTTGTAAATATCTTTGCAGTCTGGAGAACTTGAAATTTGCTATGAAGACATTGCTATGTTTCTGTCAGCATCATCCTGTGCCCCTTAAACTGCCCTTAAAATTAAAATACACTAGTAGTCTTAGTATTGGCTTCCCATAGCCAGGGAATCAATTTCATATAATTAGCAGCAGCTTTTTGGACTCCATGGTTCCTACTCTGTGGTTTGGTGATCGTTTCAATGATCAAGACTTGCCTCAGAGTGGTTGTTTGATTGGGGATCTTCAAAACACTTCTACATTTAAGGCAGTTCAGGAAAGCTTTTTTATTTAAGGTAGCTCTGTCCTCCTCTGTTCAGTATCTGCTCAGTATTTTTTCCCCCTTCTTTCCCTTTATGCCGAATACAGGAAAGGTTACTCCTGAGTTCTACTCCTGCACAAAACCTCTCCATTATGCACCTACTTTTCAGTTTAATCTGTGGTTGTCATTGAAGTAACAGCATATGTTAAAATCAAATCAGATTTTCCTCACAAGCATATTTCCTAAAACTGTCTCCTGTTATTTTATTCTCAGACCGTCTAGCTAATGATTCACGCTTCTGTGTTCCTAATCTCTACTGAGAGATGAACATTTCTTGAAGGTCAGCAAGAGACAATTGGTGTATCTATACAGGATTACCCAGCGTCATTCTGCCATATACAGGGGAGCAATTGGTAATTGTTGATAGCAGAATTTCCAAGTCTGTGGATTCATGCCTGCATATATTATTTTCTTTCTTCAACTTGTATCTGAATGACCAATGCGTATGATGTTGCATTGACTTGATGGGAACCGCTATCAGTGAGTTCTGAGAGTTCTTGCACTGCATCAGTCTCACCCAGGCTGCATCCGTATTCCAATAGAAAACTTAACATGGCATGATACAATACCCGTGAGGTTGCCTTTTCCACTCCTGTGGTTTGTCCTGGTTTACAGGCGCTAAGTGTTTTGTTTCTTTTGTAATTTCTTTCTGTAATTTTTGTTTCCCTACCTCCTGTCCCAGGAAATCGTTACTTTAATAAAGATTTGTATCTTGTGGGCTGTCTTACTCATCTGGTAAAAACATGAAGGAATAGCAGAACAGGAATTGTAGAACTTTCCACTGGTTCAAAGGTAGGGAGTATGCTGAAACAAAGAAGGACTTTAAAAAATCAGCAGTTGCTGTTGATTTTGATTCATTGTGGTAGTTTTAAAAGATCAGTGTTGGCATCTGTTTTTTAAATTTTGTAAAGTTTTGAAACTATATTGTAGATTTCTTAAAGAAAAAACATTATTAAAGAACACTTACTCAGACAGAAGACAGAAGTCTGATTTCCCTCCCCCTCAATATGCATTAAGTGCATCTTCTGGAGAATTTGGTGTTTTGCTCTGGGTTGTTTAACCAGGCTATATTGAAATCTTTTCATAATGTTGTCTTATATAATAGCCGTGGTACAACTTTTTTCATACAGCTTCGCTTCTTGAGCCGGTTATCATTGTGTGTCTTCACTGGAAGTAAGGGCAGTCTTACTGTACTTCTCTGTTCCTAAATACTGATCGTCGTCGTGGTCTTGTCTGAATTATGTTCCCACATGTTTTTCATTCCTCCATTGGATCAAACTCAAAAAAAGGCTTTTTTGCCTTTAGTTTTTAAGGCCAAATAGATCCAACCTCTGCTTACTCTTTGAAATCTCACGTTCAGGACTTGCATACTACCTGAGCTCTCATATAGAGTATTAATTTTCATGAGCTCCTTATTAAGTTGTCCAAGACAGTCTTATCTGTGATTGTCTTACAAAGCTGCCATTTGTTTTCTGGTCCTTTTTGTTCTCCTTTTCTTTGTTCCACAGTGAAAAACCTAACTAACAAACAAAGAACCCTTGTTAAACATCCCTTAGCTTAAGGCAATCAGGAATTGTCAACCTGCTGATGGAGTCACCTGAAACATAGAAAAATTTACAAGCAGACAAGAGCTTCTAACAAATGGGGGTGAAGGAAGGTGTAAGATGTGAAAACTGCTTTCACATGGTTAATACTTCAAAGAACAAAGAAAGTTATTAGCTGTAGCCCTGGTTCCTAGGACAGGGGAATCAGTTGAATCCTGGGTGGTTTATGTGGTAAGAGGCTGGTAATACTGCAGGCATGTATGTCGGCAGGCTTTGTTTGCGAGACCTCTAAATTACTTTTTATTACTGACTGATAATAGGTTTTGTTAGTATTCTTGTCAGCTCAATTGAAGAACTTTCTATTTGTGACCAGTTTAAATACAAAGTACATGTAAGGGCAGAAAGGATTCTGAAGGGACAGTTTAGTCTCATTAGAATTAAATTATGAAGACATAAAAGATAACTTTTATTTTGTTTGCTGTTATATCTTAAACTTTTGCTTTCTTTTAACATTCATACAAGATAAATTTTGCCTCATTCTGTAGGAATTAAAATAATTTTTGTAAAATATTTTTTATTTGAGAAAAAGGTCGAAACCAGGTATGTAATCTTAACACCGTCGAGGCTTTCTGAGTATATTTACTACTAATTCTCACTGTTGATACCAGTTAAGTCAGGAATGCTGTGTGGTGGAGGAACAGAGCTTAAATCAGAGTCAGATAGAGGAAGAACATTTCATATCTGAATACATACTAGACAACTCTCCATTTTTTTAAATTATGGGTTTTTTTTCATTTCACAAAAGCTATGTAGTTCTTTGTAATTGTTATCTTAGTTTGCTTAGGTTCTGTGGCACCTTACAGGCAGGAGACTACCAATAGAACAATGAAACTACGGCATTATGCTCTACTAGTCTAAATAATACTCAAAACTTTTAGAAATCCTAGTGTCCTGCAAAGAGAGTATAATTTTATTTCGGTGTGTAACTGATTTTACAATCTGGTAAATATAATGTATATTCTCTTTCACTTGACTTGTCTCTGTAGGTAGCTAGCTCCCCCCCTTTTTTTTTTTTTCCTCTGTCCAGGTTAAAATAGTCAGAATTCTATCCTGTTACCTTTATTTGATACAGCATCTGTCCTAATTATCTGAAGTTTTAAAAAAAGACATTAATGAATGAAACTGCAGAACACTGTGAGGAGGAGAATATTGTATTTAAATCCAGAGAAACTGGGGTTTTGGATACATGCCTCTGAGAAAGAGCTTGCAAGTCTTGCCATAATGTTGTTTAAACCACATTAACTTTCTCTCCAAGGCATTTTAACCATTAGTATTGGAAGAAAGGGTAAAAAGTGGTAGCTGGAGAATCTGTGTTCACTTATTTTCTAGGCATCCATGATTGAGAGATGCCGGAGATGATATAATGGAGCTAGGTGCCTGGTTCAGCCCAGTAGACCATTTGCCATAGGCTGAGAGGATTTTCCTCTGGTGGAAAAAAGAAAAAGAGGAAATATATAAACAGTAGGCTTTTATGTGTTTGGTAAAGATTATAAATAATTTATAATAAGTATTGCAGGTTTCTAGACTACAGATACTGATAACTGTAAGACAGATAATGTTTTCAAATTTTAACTATGTAATTTACCTGTTTTAAATGTTTTGTGGTGGTTTGTTTCTTTTGGGGCTTTTTTGGTGTTCTTTTTTTGGTTTTGTTTTGTTTTCATTTTAGTCTGGTATCTACTACTGTATGTCTAGTATTGTCTTTTTTTGAGACTCAAGTCCATGCATGTGAAGATATTATATATGCATATAAAATGCTACCTGTCAGCCATTAGATGGTTAAAATGCTGTACAAAGAAATGTTACATCCAGTAGAAATTCACTTGCTTAGACATGGTGGGGGAAATAATCTTGTCACTTAATGAAATAAAATGAAACTTCTTAAGTTACCAGCAATAAGGTATAAATTCAGGTAGTAAAATACTCTTGCAGTTGCAATGACAGTGAAGAAGTGCTTCTGCAAAAAATAAAGTTGAATAAAGGTAGGCTGTAGTGGAGAGAGAGCAGACTAGAGGTATATGGAATAGAAGTAAACTGGAAAGGCAAACCCCTGTTTGGCCTTTAACATCAAAAAAAGTAATAATCCGTTAAAATAAAGTTGACAAACTGACTTCATGGTACAACATATAATTAATTTTTAGAAGGGAATGTTCTGGAATTATCAAGGCCAAAAGCTTGAAAAAAACTTACAAAGATATGGTTGGGTATAGAGAATGTTTCCTACTTCTCTGCTGCTGGAGTCTTTTCCTCTATGGGTGTGTATTGTACTCAGGTTTTTCTCACTCACCTTCCCACCATTTCTCTTTGGTGGTGTGGTTCTCCTGACAGATACTGAGAGGAAGAGAAATTCAGGACGTTTCTACGCTGCAGAGTTAATGCGCAGTGGTTATGTTTCCTTAAGGATCAGTCATTAACAGTTGGCATCTAATGCTTATGGTTGAGCTTAACAGTCTCAGTATTCACTGAAGAATGACACTTTTTACGATAACTTCTTCGGGGTTATCTTTAAGTCAAGGACATCACTACAAACAGTTATCTTTTCTGTATTTGTGTGCTGTCTGTTCCATGGGAAAAGAAGGGAGAAGGCTGTTGTGGGCAGAGGTCCTATAGCCGTGTGTGTAAGGGCACTGGAACCTCCTGGTAAACACCAACTAAACGGATAGAACTGAATGAAACTCAGGCGTATGAAATACAAGGTAATGCGTGTAAGGGGTAATAAATATATATTACTATGAAATGGTAGTTCACTTGAGAACGTTAGCATAAAAGTGACAGTTCCTAGCAAGATGATCCAGCACACTTAACATGTTTCATCCACATCTATGTATGTTTCTTTAAAATACCATTTCTTGAAAATAATTCTGCAGATTATTTGCAGAAAACTTGGAGGCAGAGGATTTTCAGGCCAAAGGAATGTTGGGGGAGAAGGTCTTGAGGAAGAGGGGAGAGAAGGGGGTTGGAGCAGTGGGGTCAAACTCCCGTTGCATTACCTGCGTGTTACACATGGGCAGGTCTGTACCACTGCTGAGTAACGGGAAGCTTTCTACCGGCTACCTGCACAAAAATATGATAAATAGCATTTTAATATAGCCATAGGAGAGATGAATAAAATTCTGTGATTAATTATTAGGAATCATTCCATTCAAAAAAGTAAAGTATTTTTACAGGGCATTGGTAAAACCTTACATTGTTTCTAGTTTGGGTTACATGCTTTCAAATTAGGCACTGAACTTACTGGTCACTCAGAGGTGACATTTCATTTATCCAGGCCTTTTTATTAGTTCTGTGTGTATTTATTGTTTACCATAGAACCTCTTGTTCCTTCATTGCTTCTCTGTTTATGAAACTATTTCCCAAGTCATCAGAATTCCTATATACTGGAGTGCTTGGGTTAGTGCAGCTATTAATTTTGTTGCTTTGGTGGTAATTTTGTATCCTAAAAGTATGGCAACATGCAGTTTCTATTATTTTTATATTTTATAATATTTTTACATTTCTAATGTAAAGTTTTGAAGTATGTCTGGATCATTTTCTTGCAAATAACTTTTTGACTTAATAAAATCTGTACTTTTTACAAACCAACAGTTCTTCCTTATGTTTGTGTAGGGGAAAATGCAGTGTTGCACTTCTGAATGAGACAGAATCTGTGCTGTCCTATCTGGAGAAAGAGGTAATACGTGATTTCTATTTTAGTAGATATTGGGATGGGTTTATGTTTTTGCACGGATGTATTTTTAATAAATGGTTAAGCAATACTTGAAAAATCTTTTTTGAATGATAAGTTAGAAAAAATAATGTTGAAAACACTGATATTAAAAATGTTATTGGATAAAAACTTAATTGACACTCTTAAATAATGTTTTTATTGTGAATGTGGTTGTATTTAGAAAGTAATTAATTTGAAGTAATTCATACGGTGTCTTACAAAAGAAAAATACATGAACTTTTTCCTGTAGTGGATACTTAAGGGGGAAATTCACACGGCTCCCCTTTCCCCCCTTAGATCCTTCTTTTTTTATTTTTTTTCCATAGAGCTGTTCTAGAAAGAAGGATCTTCTGTAGCCAGTGGACAGGGAGAGATAGAGAGGATTCTTTAGAGGGCAGCTTAGCATAGGAGTTTAATTTTAAGGGCTCTGTACAGAAAATATCTCTCTCCTGTACAGAAAGTATCACCTCACCTTTCCCATGAAAGGAACTTTGGGTGCTGGGCTTTACCAGAGGGGAACAAAGTCCTCCAAGTATTTGATAGATAATTGTGTTGAAAAAAGCCCCTTCAAAATAAACATTTTTATTTGAAGTGTCTTAACATAACATCAGACAGACAGTGGTTTTTAGCTGAAATCTGCATGTCATATTTAAAAGTAAAAATGTTTCTGAAAACAGGACTTGCCCTGTACTTCAGGTGGCTGTACCAGGTAATGCCAATACTGGTTTTGTGTAAGACCTTTTCAGACCCTGACAGTGGTTTATGCTTTTTTGAGACTAATTTAAGAATGCAAGGTCAGTATGATAGAGCTAGTTATGAGAGAAAACATGTTAAATTCAGAAAGCAGTTAACATTACTTTTTTTCAAGTCCATTGATACATTTTTGAGTATGATTCTTTTCATTATTCTCTGTTCTGAAACAACTCCTAGCAATTAGAGAAGCTTCAATTAGCGGTTTAAAAGAGGAACATCTATATTATTTAAAATAAGGATTAATGTACCAATCCTGTGCTCTGTAAAAGTGTGCAAGGGGGGTTACTGTAATAATTTTCAAATGGAAGGTGATAAAAAGGTTTACAAACCTAATTTTAAAAATCGTTATGCTGTTGCAAATATGTCTTCTTTTCTTAGGATACTTTTTTTTATTCATTGGTGTATGATCCATCACTGAAAACACTTTTAGCAGACAAGGGAGAAATCAGAGTGGGGCCTAGATACCAAGCAGATGTACCGGACATGCTTGCAGAAGGTAAATATACGATCTTTGATTAGTAAAAAAAAAATAATAATCCTCATCTTTTATTATTACTTATGGCGACTTTCTGAACTAAACTAATCAGCATAGAGGCAGAGAAAGTAAGATAGTAGGTCTTAGAAAATTGACAAATAGCAGTAGATACTATGAGGAAAGAAAATATACTTGAATAGCTATTGCAAAGACATTGTCCATTTCCAGTTTGTGCATAACACAAGTTAGGCATTTAATGTTTGCTTATTTAATTGTACCCTTGGTTAGTTCTTTGATATAGACCTCATGGAAATAAGATGTTGAGGACCAACTTGTTTGTAGAATAATAACATAATAACAAAAGAAATGAAAAATATATTCTTTTTTGCCCTTTTAAAACAGGCTCTGCATAGAGAATGTGTATCTTTGTGTCATCTTGTTTGGAAATATTGGCTTCCATCAAAGCATCTTCTCTGTTTTGTAGCAGGACTGAAACAAATATTTCAAGCCTTGATATATCTTTAAAAATCACTGGTATTATTTAAATTTTATTTATAATCTAGCACAACTACCTGTGCCTTAGTCTTTTGCTGCGTAGGAACTTTATTCTTTTAAACAGAATTTCAAATACAATATTTATTTATTGCTTGGATGTTATTTAGGAAGCATGAGCAGCTATGTCTTGTTACATTTGCGATTGTGTTTATTTAGTAAATTTCAAAATAAGCTGGTTTTGTCAGGGAAATGTGCACTTTACATTGAGTGCTAACAAAACAGTTTCCTGAGGAATATCTAAACATAGATACAATTTTCAAGACTCTTGGTATTTATTCCTTAATAAGAAAAGGTTGTGTGACAGGAATATTACTTGCAATAAGTCAAAAGGATTCTGAATGCCCCAAATACGGATCTGTAATCTTAAATGGTGTGTTTTCTGTTGTCGTAGGCTGCTTTTTTTCCTACTGTACTTTGTTTCATACAAAATGAATGTTATTTCTACCAAGCTTATTAAATAAACTATAAAACAAGAATGATTTGATTTCTAGCAAGTGGCAGATTGTTTTATAATGGATGATATTTTGCAGCTTATCTGCATTATTATTCTGACTTTTCTTTTAATAACCAGAAATAAACTCTAGGAAATCTTTTCCAGATTTGTTTACAAGGTGTGCAGACTTATTTCAGAACAAGTTTGTGTCTAGAACATGATACGCTGAGATTCTTGCTGTAAAATGTGCCTGTCACAGAGGAACAAATAATTATGTAGATGTTCATATGCTCAAGAGCAAAGCTTCCCAGTGGACTAAGAGAAAATGACTGTGTCAATGTGTTTATCAGGTAGCCGGGAAGTACTGATGTGCTTCTGAAGTAGTTGGTTGAATTGCTGAGTTTTCAGAATGAGCTGGGTTTGTCTGCTATGCAGCAAGTCTTTTCCTACCGAGTTCTGCTATTTAAATTACTAAAGACAGAGCCTAAGTATGGAATAGTGAATACTACATATAAATTAAATGTTTTACCCATGGAAGTTTTACTTACTTCATTTTTTTCTAAGATTAAATTCCGTGTGTATTAAAAGTTGGCAAGGTTTTCTGGAGCTGAACTTTCTGAGTTAAATCCTTGATTCAGTTGAGAGATCTTTCTCTTATGTCATGAAGACAAGATTTCACTGTGTGTTGCTGTCTTGTTTTTCTCACGCCCCAATAATCCCCAAAGTGCGGTAAGTGGTGTAGTCTTCTTGCTGTCCTTGGTAGGCGTTAGTAGTATGTTAGTTATTAAGGTTCAGAAACACCAAGTTGCCCACAAACCAAAGATACGTTGATATGCAGAGCGTTCCGTGGCAGTTCAGTTGGATTAATCTGCACTTATTTCCAGTGGCTGGTGGGAAAAAAAAAGTTTGGTTTAGGAGGATAAAAATACCTGAATTACTGTAGTTTTGACTGATAGTTATCTGAATGTTTCTGTAGCCTTCTGACCTCCAAGGAAAAGAAAAAAATGATTCAGCTGTTACTGTGTCTTTATGTAAGCTGACAGTGGGGAAGTTAATTCATTCACTGTCAAGCCTTTTCATTCACTCAAACAAATCTAAACAATGTTTAAAATCAATGGAATAAATCAGATATGCTTGGAAAATACGGAATTCTGTGAAGATTTCTGAATCTTAAAATTAAGTTTAAAACCAGCTAACAATCTCTGTCCAAATTATTGTGCCACAATGTATGACGACATAAAGCTAAAAACCTAGAGCAACCACCTTAAATTAAAAGAATTTAGACAACTTTGAGTCAGTTAGTCATCACTTGAGGAAAAACTAGGTTTTAGGACGTGTAATATTACTACGTAATAGAAAGTGTTGCGAACTTTTATTACCACATAAAATTTGTCCTTTAATGTAAAGGAAGTATACCTTTTTGAAGGTTGTAGTAGGTGTATTTTATATTTACAGAAAATCCCCAAAGCATTTTTTAAAAAAAAAAAAAAGATTTAGAAAAATCACAGATTTACACACCATCATTTATTTTATTTTAAAAGTTACTGGCATATAAATCCAATTCAAATGGCTGAAGACATGTCAGTTCAGATTAGCTTTCAGAAGACCAGTCACAAAGTGGCTGAAAAATGAAAAAAGTTCATTGAACTGTGAAAGCCCTTCCATATCTTTTATAAACATTAAATTATTTTGATGTAGACACTCTGATTTATTCTAGTAGATTACAAATTCAAATTGCTTGCATTTTCTCTATACTGTGGTAATTTATGTTCTGTCTGTCTGGATTACTGTCTTTTTTTTGTTGTTAGTTTATTGGAGAACTATATGCAATTTTTATGGGTTTTTTTTGGTCAAATAATAGATTTATATTTTTTTTTCCTTGCATTGATATTATCATTTTTCTGTCCTTGGCTAAAACATACTCCAAAATCCGAAATGGGTGTGTAAGCCAAACTTTGGATAATACAGCATACCTTGTGTGTCTGTCCCCCACCTTGTCTCATGGCATGGGTGAACTGGGTAACTTCATATTTCTCTTTAGTCTTTGAAATGAAAATAATTTTTACTTTTTAAAAGACTAAAAGGTTTATTAAAATCAAGATACATAATGAAGTGTCCTAGATCCAGCTGTTTTTCCACTTTGAGATACGTGGAATCATAAATCCTTTACAGAATTGCAGTAACCGAATATAAAAAAAGATTAACTTTTTGAAAATGCCCAAGTCTTGTTTATTTATCTGCTTTTGTTTGTAGTGGTTTAGCTAAATTGCTTAGATTACACAGTTATTGAAGACTGTAACTTTGGAGAAAGACCAAACCAGGTTTTTCAGCAGTCTTCTGTGACTTTTGTTATGAACATCTTTGGGAATAAAACTGTGATCAAGGTTGTCAGATTTGAATGATATTATTGTGTGAAAACCTCCCTTCTCCCCCCAGTGCCAAGTGCTCCAGTCTTCCTAGACTCTAGTTTAAAGACTTTGAGCGTCTTTTTAGTTGCTTGTGCTACACTGGAGAACAGGAGACTGATTCTACAGCATTGTCTCTAATTCTGGCTAGTATGATACTAAAGAAGGTCCTTTCTCTGCTTTTAACAATCCATTCTCCAGCTGCTTATTCTGTGAATACAGCAGTTGTTTATTTTCAACTCTGTTTCCAGTGTGGGTTAACATTTTGATCTTCAGTACAAAGCAATAATAAAAAGGTTTATCTCAGAGGATGAAAGTGTGCATTTGGACAGAGTATCTTGTTTCAAGCATCCCTACTCTGCAAGTCCAGGAGCAAGGTACCTGATTCTCAGCATATGATGGCCAGAAGCTGCTGTCTGGTGCATCCACCTACTGTACTTGGTCAACTTACAAAATATTCAAAAAACAAAATTAAAACCCCCAAACCACAAAAAAACCCTTCATAGTTTCGCTTTGAGCAAGTCGTTATTATCATTTTATCTGTACAGAAAGAGTTGGGACTGGCAGTTTGCCTCTTATTAAACAGCCATGTGAGTGGACAGGTTTTTAATCAAAACACTATGCTTCAAAGATGGTCTTAAGGCACATCTTTTATTCTGTGCCTACCTACAGTCATATTTAAGAGAAGTTGCAAGAGAAACCTCAAACTGCTACTCAGTCACCTTCCCTCCGGTGATGGTGCTGCGTAGTAGGTAACTTCTTTGTATGTGTTCAGACGTTGCCATTGGCATGTTCCGTTTCAGCTGACTTTTCCATAAAGGCTTGAGACAATATGTTGAGCTTTTAGCAAATCTCAGTCTAAAAATAAAAGGAACACCCAGAGATTAGGAAGTGCAAACATCAATGTTAAGCTAACAGCATTAATACCTACCAGAAACTCTTGAGTATAATTAGATTATGGTACTGCAGTATAAGAAAAAGTGTAACATATGCACAATGTGGTTCAGTTAACAGTGCAACTATTAACCTTTAAAATTTTTGTTTTTCTTGTAAAAACATGGCGTAATTTCTGAGATTTAGCCCAAAACCACCAGCTTGAAAGTATATAGTAGAGGGAGTTAACTTCTGAACTTTTCCTACCTGTCTTAAGTTGTTCAGGTGTTTGAAGGGTGTCTTTGAGCACGCAGAGATTCCCACCCTGTGTTATCCTGGGCAGCGTCAGGAGTGGCAGCTATTCACAAATACCAGTGTGCACACACTTACCTGAACAGTGGAAAGTGCCTGGGAAGAATGTTTTATTGCTAATTAATTGCCTCTACGTGGCAGAAGCTTCTGTCAGCTCACCTGGCTCTGCTCATAGTGCCTGCTGTAAGGATTCTGAGTGCTGAGGAAGTCATATGGACCTCAAGATCACTGGGCAAAACAGGCATGTCAGAGTGGGAAATGTGATGATGGATGCATGAAGGGTTAGGGTTGGTTTGCAGTTAGTGGGAAATGAGATTTTTGTCTCCATGCAGAGGTATACGGAAGGAGACAAGCATCAGGAGGCTGACAGGTGTTGCGGGGATTGATTACATTTAAAGGTTTGTCTAGAGAGCTGGTTGCTAGTCCTGACTGAGTCCTGCTACCAGAAATGGCAAACTGTTTGCAAAGCCCTGTTTTAATTAGCCTGGAGGGCTAATTAAAATCTTAAATTAAATTACATTTTAGAGGGGCTGTTACAGGGATGGCTGTGTACTGCTGCATGGAATTTTTCTCGTGCAAATGGTCCCCTCCCAGCTGCAGTCCTGTTGCTAGTGCAGAGTGCTTATCTCTTTTTATCTGGATTTAAAAGAAGGGCACTATGTTCTGGGGAGTTCTTTATGGAGCAGAGATCTGACACAATTAGGTACTCTGTGGTCATTTAAAGAAGTACAGAGTTTGGAATTGGCAAGGAAGAGGACTACCCTCTTACTAAGACATAGTGAGGAAGAGGAACTAGAGTTTCTGAAATGGACGAAGCAGCAGCCCGTAGGAAAAATGTTCTGTTCAAAGCTTGCTTTTTTTTTTTTTTTACTTTTTAATAAATAAAATTACAAGCTATATTCAAAGTATCTGTATAAAAACCCAGAGTCCCTCCTGCACACCTGAAAATACCCAGAGAGCACCTAGAAGTAGCACTTGCTGTGCATTCAGTTCCATTTCTGTAAATTTTGGATGATGTACACAGAACAAAGCTTTTTTTTTCTTTAGAAGAAAACTTCTAAAACTTTTCTCTGCTTTGAAAAAGAAAGAATTCCTTTAGAGATGTTTCCTAATGTCTTCTCTGTTTTTGTGCTTCTTACTGCAACTCAGTTGTAAGAGCCTTTGTTTTAGTAGACGTGACACATCAGATGGAAACTATTAAACTTGAAGTTCAAGCCTGTTAATGTTTGGGAATATTGGAATTGCCAGATTTTAGCTTAAGTGCGGTTACAAGTAAAGAGACAGATAAGAAACTCATCTACATACTGTTTGGATTTTTAACATTATAAAAGTTTTGGATGCTTAGATTTACTGTATTGTATTTTCTGGTTCATTAAATGCTTCCCTTATACGCTAAATTTTTATTTTCATTTAATGTATGAAAAATATGTTTTAGAATAGTGAAACCCAACTGTAATCTCATGAGGAGGCATCTGTTCTGTTACTTTATGGTACGCAATACTCCCATATTTATTGGAAGCTTTGCATTATAAACATAGTGTTTTATGAATTCTTTTCAGTAATGTTATTTAAAAATATTTGCTGCCTTTTCATACAAATAATTGAGATAATAAGTGCATGTATAATTTTGATCGAGCAAGCAGTTACGTAGATTAAGCTGGTTCTTTTATTCCTTATATACTTACTATACTTAGAATATACTAATATTACGTGGTAATGGAAATTTCAGAGCTTCAAGTCTTATTTCATTCACAACTTCTATCTTAACAGTTCGATGGCAAGTTGGAAGAGTTAGGCAATTAGAGCTTATAAAAACTGTCTCAGCAGTTGAGGTATGTGGGTTGTTCTGCTTGGGGATTGTTGGAGTGGTTTGTTTGCTTTTTCCCCTTGTCCCTGCCCCAGATTGTGGAGGCAGGTTTAGCTTTCTCAGGTTTGCTTTATGCTTGAAGAGAAGTCAGTTGGAGATTTATAGTTCTTATAACAAAAGAGACATGATTTCCTGCTGTCTTCAGGTTCTTGAGGAGGCTTAGGCATCTGTTCTCATTCCTGTGTTTGTGAACCTCCTATTTTTCAACAACTCGAAGGAAATGGTTAAAGTGGCTGTCTCCTCTTCTGCCTTCTGATTGCACTGCAGCATGAATCGTTCATGCTGCATTGTTGGTGTGGAAGGTTTTTCATGGTTGCTGTATGTATATAATCGGAAAGATTTTGTTAATAATAGCCATAGAGCCTTGGCTGAGGTTGCTCAAATACTAAATGAGTTCTGTCGGGTAGCCAGTCTTATGAAGGATCCAGCTATTTATTGTGAGCCGTGTATATACTTATTATCCCAAATAATGTATCGCAGTGAGCACTTCAGTCACTTTTTAAGCAGCAACATCTTAGTGTTTAATTGACCTCACTGTTTTTTTCCTGTCTCAGTGACTTTGCCTAAACGGGCTTACTGTAAGTTCAGTTTTTTGTTTTCTTTGCTGTTTTACCTTAAGTCTGAGTTTTCTTTGAAATTTATTCTGTAGAATATGAAAAACAGGTGTCAGATGCAGATGAAATGTGGCTTTTGTACTTCAGTAAGTCAAAATACATTTCACCCTGAAGAAAAAGTTCTTCTCCACATGGTGTTTTGTTTAAATTTATGCAGATGAATAGTCCTATTTATCTTTTGAATACTATAGTCCCAGGGAATTTGCATATTGATAACATGAAGCTTTATTTTGTTTTTTAAATTGCAGGACCAGAAATTTCATTTTAATTTAGTGGGGTCTTTTTGAAGAACGCAGTGTCTCTGCATTGTGGTATCCCCCTTTCTAAAACAAGGGTTCTAAATACTGCTAATATTCACATGTAATGTGGTACTGTTAATTATTTATACAGAGTCGTTTACACTGTGCTTTCCTGAAAACTCTGTTACCTCATGTGTTGTTATTTCAAGAAATAAGAAACACTGTTGCAGTCTGTCTGTATTCAGATTGGAATAGGAGTTGACTACTGCACAGTGTCTAACAACCAAAACATCATCTAAAGCTGGAGGTGAGGGGATGGAGTATCTTGGTGCAGGTCGCATTGTTCAGATTTATTCACAGATACCAAAGGAGTACAATAAGATAATTCCAAAATAAAAGTGAATTTTCAGGTACCTTTTCAATAGTTGAATACTTACCCTTGCCTTTGAACTGCAGGTGACCTTGTAGTTTTATACAGTATATTAATTTACGTCATTGCCTTTAGATTTGCCATAAAAAGGTAAAATGAAAGGGCTGACTTTTTATTATTTTATTTCTGTGACAGTGGGGATTCTACCTAAATGTGACTTAATGTAAGGGCTATAAAGTGAGGAATGGTGTGATTTTAGGGCATTACGCCTCTGTGTTCTCCAGTTTGTGGAAGTACATTTTATCTACTGTTCTGCAGGGTTTTAAGAAAGAGGCAACCTAGTTTGTTCCTTTCTTCCAGCGAAGGACATTCCCATAAGGCAGCCATTCTTGATGAAGCATAATGGAGAAGTTGGTTACTGCGTGGTTATGATTTAGTTTATTTTGAGCCCAATTGTAATTCTTTTTATTTCTAGGAATTTAATACATAATGAATTTAAAGCTCTTTTGAGTGCTTTGTGAGGTCTTGTCTTTTGATCACTACTGATTGATTTATAAGCACTGTAAGGCAGAGCACTGAGACAGCTCTAAGGTCATTGGAGTTTGAGGCAGTTTTAATTCAAAAGGGATTTTTCAAGTGAAGAATGAATTTTTTTTTTTATAGACTAGAGCTGCAGAGGATAAGAGGCAATTGGACTGTGCATGTTTTATTGGCTTAGAAAATGCTCAGTAGCAGTTTAAATTGCTGTAGACATGATGGGTTTGTATCACCTGTTACCTTTCATTTGTAGTGTCTATACATGTAGTCTTTATGTAGTCTTTCATTTCTAGTCTTCATAAATGCATTGTGTTCATAAATGCAGTTTTACCATAAGATTTGTTTAAACATACACTCCTTATCTGAATGACTAATTGAAATCTTGAATATACAGCTGTCAGGCAAGCTAAGGGTGGGAATTTTCTGCAGTTGAAAGGTAAACATAATTTTCCTTTTGCCTACACTTTTGAAATAATCTAAACTTTCTCATGTTAATTGAATCAGAGAAGTTATTTGCACATAACTCAGTTTTATTTTTTGTAGAGTTGAGTGTAAGTTCTTGAACTTTTTTTCTGGATGATTTTTGATTATCAGTACTGGTGGGAATCAAAAATCATTAAAAAAATAAATAAAAATTGAGTTATAAGAATTCTATGTCTGCAGAGCTTTTATGGTGAGAGAGTTGTAATTTCTGTTAGTTAAGACCAGCAGTCAGCTCCCAGTTTACCACAATTTCAATTATGCAGAATTGAACTCATTAAGTGCCATTAGATAAAGTTTGTACATCCACCTGAAAGATGTTTTTCCTCCTATACCTAATGTAAAACTTATTTTCCCAGTGGCAATTCAATGTTTTGTAACCTGCTTTCTCAGTTAAGATGTACATTCCTCCACAATTGGTTGTTTGCCAAAAGCTTGTGATAATTAAGCTCTCTGTATAAACGTATAATTCATTTTATGCGGTATGAATATGCTGACTGTTTTAGCTGTTTTAGAGGGCAACTAATGAACTTTGCATTGAAGGAGAAAGCTGAGATTTTACTTCAGACAGACAAACTTAGTATCTGGAACTTTATTCATCCCTAGACAGTATGAGAAAATCCAATGTGGTGCTATTTTTCTCATCTGTAAGTTAGAGGAAACAGTTGAAATAGCAGCATGAGAAGGTGGTTCATGGTTTGAAACCTCATTTTCAGTGATTAGTTGCCTATTTTTACAGTGTTATCTAGCATATGAAGCTGTGTTAGAAAGACATTAAAGATTACCTGCAGTTAGTATTCTATTGCCAAAGAGTTCTGGCAAAAACCTGCTGAATGCTATATCCACTAAATCTGGTCGTGTATTTCGGTAACAGAAATTTCACTGTGTTGCATGCTGAACTGGGCTAAGGGAAGATAAAAACTGACAAGTACCTCTCTTCCCCATCCTTGCAATGTAGCTAAGGGGTACTGTTTCACAGGCACAAAACTGAAACACAGAGATGAAGACACTGAATTTACTTCTTAGATACATGCAGAGTATTAAGAATATAAGCATCTGCAAATGCCTTCATGTTTATGTGCTTAGTTATCTAGTGAGTGGGTAATTGATGCATGAGTCAAAACTGCTAGCTGATTGCAAGAGATTGTATCAAGCTGTGAATGAATTTTCATGGTAGGAGGAACTCTGCAGTACAAAGTATTGGTGTGGTGTCCATCTGCTGTCCATGGATATGTCTGCCGCCTTGCTGTGACCAAAAAATCACAACTACAGATTTTCTGTCCCATGTGATTAAGGATCCAGCAGCTGATACCTCTGTTTTGCATTTATGAGTTTGGATTGAAGTGACTGCTAAATTACTTTTTGAAAAAGAGAATAAAAAGATATTTTGTAAAATAGTGTTCATTGTGCAAAATATAAAAATAAAGACATTGTACCTGACAAAAGTGGCATCTCTAAAAACTGTTCTCCTGGCTATTTTTCAGTCAGGTACCTTATCAATTGTTTGTCATTAAAAGCAGAGTTGGCATTGTCTACCTGAAAACCATATTTTAAAAATCCAGCTCTTACAGATTTCATATTTCAGTTTCTTAAATGGATACTATATTGCTACACTGTTACATACCTGTAAAATTAAAACAGCTGCACTCTCAGAAAAATGTTAATAGTTCATATTGCAAGGTTTTTTTTTCTAGTTGGATATAAGGAGAACATAGAATTATGCTGAATCTAATGTACTAATTACCTTGGGTATATTTATCTGGAGGAAGTCAAGTCTGAAAGACTAAGTAGGGCTTTCGTTTCTTGTAGTTCATCTTAATTACATTCAGTTAAAAATTGCATTTGGTTTCTTACACTTTTCTGGGGGCTTTATCATGCTTTCCTTTGTTTAGAATAACTAACTGAAATGCAAAACTTAATTCTTTATTTTTTTTTTAAGAAAAGAAATATTTTACTTTTTATTAGAAGATAACTATGAGAAGTAAGGTATTGAATGATTGATAAGGAGAAAACCAGGCATATTTCCGGCCATCTACTAATATTTTCCAGTAAAATTAATCTTCAGGATTATATTGGCTATAATAAAATCACAAGCAGCACTCAAAATAAATTGGATACACTGGTGTGTTGTACCATTCAAAAAAATAATCTAGCGCTTCTCAGAAGCTGTAATTGGTATGTTGTTGGTGGTGAGGGAAGGTAACACTTGTAAAACCAGGACCTGAGAACCTTTCCAGATGCACCACTGAAAATGTTGAAAGTTCAGTTTATTTCCTGGTATTTGCAATATAAAGAATTAATAATGTGGCAACTTTGATACCTGTTCATTTTGAATGTCTTACAGTTCTGTGTCACATTCAACGATATAAAAAATAATTGTGGTGTTAGCAGAGAAATTGCATCCTAGTCTTAAGGGGTTTGCTATGTTAAAAATCCTATAGTTAAGGTACAGGCATAACTAAGGACAGACAGCTCAAGGAAAACGGGGTGGGGTGGGGTTTAGGATTACTATTTTGAAAGGAGACCTCTGTAAAAAATATCAGTTTATCTTGTGTGATCCTCTTATACTGATTCTTTCAGCACATTCAAAGGAAGTAAACAGAATTTTTATCCCTGAAATCAACTTTTCAAAGATCTCTACAGCACCACTTGACTGCCTCCATGATTTGATCTGTTTAGGTTACTTTTCTTCCTGTTTAAGTGATAATATCCTGCCATTTAAGTGGAAAATTAAGAATGAAGCGTTTTTTTAAAGTGCGGTTTGGCAGATACCACATATCTTCTGGAAACCTCTCTGTCTACCATTGTTGCAGTAATATTTAATATTGCAAATATTACATTATATGTATTTGGATTCTTTTAGTATTCCGTTGCTCATATGGTATTTATGTCTACTACCATTAAAATACTGTTTGGCAATATTTCAGATTTACCTTTATCAAGTTTTACAACGTTTTCTAGTAGCAAAATTTACCTCTAATTGAAGTAAGATGTGTAGTATTGCAATTTTTGTAATATTTTTGCAAACTTGATTCAGGAGAGTGACATGTTTTGGCTGAATACCTGTGTTGTGGTTTTATGACGTTCTGTCTTTGTGAGAAGTATACCCTGCCTGAGTATTGTTATGATCTCCAGGATATGATGTCTGAAACAGTTAACTAACATTAAAGATATTTAAAAACTATATATTAACAAATTGAAATTAAGTGCTCGGAGATGGATTGTAAAATGTAGAACATGACCCACAATGTGTCTGTCACAGATAGAAAAAATGAATGTATTGACAGTTGTGTAGTCCATTAAATAAGTTTACAGACCTAAAGTCATCCTCAAGGCTGCCAGAAATTAACAGTTTGTCTCTAGTACTGGATTTGAATTAGCTTAAGTAGAAGTCCCATTAGGCAGGGAATTCTTTATTGCCTGTGTATCAGAAGAAAGTAGCTTACTGGGTTTTTCTGAGAATGTGACTGTGAAATTTGTTCCTAAAACATTAGCCAGGCAGCATGGTGCAGTTCTAACTTGTGTATTTGGTAAGGATAAATATATGCCACATTCTCATTTCCTTCCAGAATGAATGTGCTAGAGAGACTCACCATATATGATCAGATTTTGGAAGAGCCAGTGTTTGGTTTGCAGTCTGCTTCCAGACTCTTTCAAGTGTACAGGTTATTTCATGCCTTGATGATAATTGTGCATGTTTATAGACTTGCTGTTTTCACGAAGTTTTAACAAGTACAGATAAAATGATCTTCTGTGTGCTCAGAGAGTTACCTACACAGTCTAGATTTTCAAAGGAAACGGAATGGCTGTATTTGAGAACAGATTTGTATTCTTGTAGTAGCTCATAAAAGTCAGAGACAAGTACCGGCAGCCAACTAAATGCTGGAATTTTTCACGTATTCACTGAAGGAAGAACATGCTTATATTCTAAAATACCAAGGAACGACAATGAGTTTAACTTTGCTGTTGCCATACATTGTTGCCACAAATGTGTTGGCCACATTCCACAGGTAAATCTTCTCTACTAGTAGAATATGTGGTGCCTTTGTAATGTTTCTCATTTTGCAGTAGAAGTTACTGGTGTAGTAAAGACAAGATTTAGGCTTCTGTATAAACATGAATCATTGTAGTGTCTTCACACTTCACTGTTCTTCCAAACAGTACAAATGCCATACTCATGTAGTAATGAACACAGAACAATTTAAATTTTGGAAACCGCCACCATTGTTTCAGCCAGGTGCATGTACACAAATTGTTCCGTTCAGACAAATGAAGTTGGGAAATGATGATGTAGTATATAGTAACTTTCTTGTGCTGTAGCCTTATATATTATTTTATAAGAGGATATAACTAGTCAACATACATACCAATTTTAATAGTATGATTTGTGTTAACAATACAGATAATGTAGTGGCTAAGAGCAAGAGGTGAAAAAATAATTAAATGTAGTAGGCAGTATTTTTTTTATATTTTTTGTTTTGAGGGCATAGAATACAAATTGGATAGAATTTAATTGCTAAAGCTGGTTAAGTGTAAAATTAATTTTAGTATGGCTTAAGTGAAATGGTAACTTTGATACAGTTGAGAAGCAATTTAAAGAAACCACTGGTTGCTTAGGTTATGGTTTCAAGTTTAAAATCACATTTTATTAAAGTTCTTTAATACTGCGCCTCCTAAGAATGCCTCCTTAACTTGAAATGCTGTTGTCAAGGGAAGATAATGTATTTTACTGATGCTGTATTTTGGAATTTAAATGGATAACTGCTGATTGTTAAGTACTCTGTGTCTGTGTGTTTTTAAAAATGTACAATGTCTCTCTTAAACATAGTACAAGAAATACACAGAGAAAAACATTGTGAGTAATAAGTGTTTTGTCCCATCTACCTTTTGACAGGAGAATTAGATGACAGAGAACAGGCAAAGCTGGAAGTAAAAGTATGGGATCCAGATAGCCCCCTTACTGACCGTCAGATTGACCAGTTTTTAGTTGTAGCACGGTAAGATTAAAATCCTCTAATAAAAAAAAATTCCTTTTCCTTTTCCTACTGACTATTTATTCCCCTATATTGCGTTACTCGTTTGCCATTTTGTGAGCCCTTCTCTTTCTCACAGTTAGCTAAAAGAGAAAATCAGACCATAGCCGCCTGCATATTTCTTGAAGGTAACATTACAGAAGAGAGAAAAAGAGTTTTGGAATAATGTCACATTCCCTATATTTCAGGTTATAGTAGAATTGGATACTTTAAATGTAGACATCCGTCTGTTGTCCCTTCACAGTCAATGAAACAGGATTTCAGTGCTAATATTTCAGTCTTGTATTATAGTACTTGGAATTTTATAGTGTAAAATAAAAGTTAAGAGTAGAAGTAAAATGTTAACAAATGAAACAGATGCAGAACTTGGCCAATTTGCATATAAGCTGAATAATATACAGTGCAATTATTTTGGATGAATGTTGAAATAAAAGTTTTGAAGTGATGCATTTCATTAGTGGAAAAAAACCTGGTCAGTTCAATTTTATAAATTAACATATGATTATGCAGATTTATGAGGAACATCAAAGCCCTTGATATTCATAAATACCTTTAAAAATCATTTCTCTACGTAAAAAAAACCCAAACCAACACCACGAGCTTTCAAAACTCTATACTTACTAAAGGACACGTTTATACTCATAAGATACGGTCTGTTTCACCTGTCCTGTGATTCATACTTCCAGATATAATACAAAGGTACTGTTCTATTGATGCAGAGAACTGTTAATCACAGCTAATGTAGGGATTTTATCCTGATTCACTCCATCTCCTGTACTTCTTGTAACCTGGTTGCAAAGCGCAGTCTCAAATCTTCTCAGGCGTATAATCCTTTTACATTGTTTCCAGTTTTGTTTTTTATTCTTTCTCCCTTTGAACAAAGCATTTCAGGAAGGAAATAGAGAAGTTGCTTTACGTTTTCTAGCTTTATATGTATGGTGAAATAGGTTGCCAATTTATTGTTTTACAATTCAGGTGCTGATCCACCTGGGTTTCTTCTTTCTCCCCTATCTTGAGTGCTGTATCCTTTCTGTACAGTAGCAAAAATTGCCTGCCCCTGTTGAATTTCCACACAAGCCAGAGGTTGTTAATGTGCATCTGTTCAGAAGATCACAATGCCTGGTGCGTGCTCTGTAGAACAGAGCCCAGAAAATAGAACTACTTCTATCACCAGCAATATAATACCTGGACATGTATGGGCAGACATCATCATTTGGTTATGGGGTACCCTAAAAAACTATCTGCATGAAGATTGCATGCATTTTTGAAGAGTCCATTCTTTGCCTTTGCATCCCTCCACTCCCCATTTTGCAGCCACTCTGGGGAGCTGAAGTAGTATACTGCAAAGCCGAAAATGTTCCCAGAGGAGTGTGCCAGTAAGTGGTCTACTGGGAAGTGACAGAAAAAAAATGAAATTTGTAGAGAAAAAAAATTCTTCTCCCTTGTTCACATTAAAACATCCTTTGCAGTGCTGTACCCTGACCAAGACTGCATTTGTCTACAAGTTGATGAATGCCTGTAGAGGAGGTTTCTGTTGTGGTGGGAATGGGTCTTGGTTATAGTTGACTAACTGTAACTCTCCAACGTCCTGTGGGAGGCAATCACTAATGACTAGCTGTATAATCAAGTGTTGCTCAGGTACCACTTTATTGATGTTTTTCCACAAAACTCCATCTTTTAAGCCACTTTTGAACTGACAGAAACTATTTCCAGCTTCCTATGTACTTGTATTTGCAGGCTGCAAGGTAACGTTTCTGTTGCATTAAGTGCTTTTGAAAGAGATTTTTCACGAATTTGTGGAGAAAGTTCTCCAGCGATGATTGTGGCAGCTTTAAACTTAGTACGTTGTCTGCTTGCAGGTGAAGGCTGTCATTGTATTGGACCTGTAAATGCTGCTTGAGTAACAGTGGAGTTGGTATTATGGTCTGGTACACTGTGCTTACAGACACAGAAGATAGCTCTGCTGTGGCCTAACTGCAGTTCACTGGGCATTGGCTGTGCCTGCTGGGTTTCTAGTGAGAATGGTATTGCTCTGGTTATGTTCAGTTTTGCAAATTTGAAATTCTGACAATAAGAACTTTTTCCTAAATGCTTTCCTGTATGTGATTCTTGGTTAAGTGTGTGTATGCTATCTTTGTTTGAAATTGTAAAAGCATTTTCATGTGGTCCTTTTCACACGCTGCATCAAAGGCATCGAGTATTCCTTCTCAGTTTTTTCAGTCTGCTCTGGTTGAAGGAAAAATTGCTTTTTTCCTTCTAGGCTCTAGCTTTTTCAATCACACAGGTGCTCTCTGTTGGTTTTTTAGAAGGTGTTTAAATACTCTCTTTTTCTGTTTGTGTTGTCTGTTTGCAAGAACATTTATATTTGTCCTCGGGCATGTAGGTTTCCCAGTCTTACAAGGTTTGTTTACTGTCTCAGGAACGAGGGGCCTTTTTTCTAGGTTTATATATGTTTGCTTGGGCAGTCCGGGCCTGTCACTAAGCCCTAGTATGCAGTAATTTGCTAGATATAAATTAGTAGAGTACGCCTGTCCAGTCCAGAAACTGGAGGTAGCAATGCCAGAAAAAACTATGAAGATCTTGGGGGAAAAAACTGTAACAGTACCTGAGTGGAAGGATCCTTAACCTTGAGCTCCCTAAGTAGTCTTGCTTGACTCTGTGGAATTACAAGTTTTTAAAGTACTTCGTTGCTACTACTGAAGCATACTTTTGGGCAAGGGCTTTTGCTTGAATTAGCAAAAGCATCTGTTAGGAAAGCTTGAGGCATCAGACTAATGTATTCTGGTTTTGAGTTGTTCTTTTGGGTACTTCGCTGTCACTCACCAGCAATTCCAACACCATTTTCTACTCCACTCAAAACAGCTTAATCAACCAGTTTTTGTTCTCTTGTGTATATTGGCAACAGTTCTGTGTCTACTAGCTTCAAAGAACAGGACTCTGAGAAGCTGCAACATCAGTTTTGGATCTCCCCATGTCAGCAAATAGTACAGTATTTGTAGAATTGCAGTGTGTGGTGCTGGGGACCTAGCATCCACAGCGTGCACATTTTGAGCAGTTCTGGTTTCAGGCTAACTTTATTCTGGTCCTGTGGACTAAATACCTATGAGTATGTGGAACTACTGTTGAACTTAACAGAAGTCCAGTTTGTATGCTACAAGATGCCGTTTGATGTTGGTTAAAGTGCAGTAGATAAAGATGCTGGGGACCATTGTTTTGAAGCTCCATTCCTAATTTGAACTAAAACACTGATACTGATGCACCCTGTTTTCTCCAGTCTTCAGTCTCTGTCATTCCTAATATACAAGGAGCATTTCATTTCCTTGTGAGATCTCATGTTCTCTTTCTAACTATTCCAAGTTGCATAGTATTAGGAAATAGAAGCTTTCCTATTGTGTGTATAACAGACATAATAGGTGTGTCTTTTTTTTTTTTTTTTTTTTTTTTTTTTTAAGTTTGTTAAGGAGTTGAAAAGAGTCCTGACCAGACTGAGATGTGGTTAGGAGTTGCGGGCACCAGTGTGGACAGGTGCTGAAAGCTTTAGACCTTTTAGACCTGAGCCCCTCCCTGCCCCCACCTCCCCCCCCCTTCCCCCCCCCCCCCTTTTTTTTTTTTTTTTTTTTATTCCCCCCTACTTCTGTTTTCTTTCTATCTGCTAATTCATTACATGATACATTTTTTGTACGTTGTAGTTCTGTTTCTGCACTGTATGATGCAGTGAAACAGTTAACAACTTAGTTCTTTTATTCTGCTGCATCTAACTACATTATCAACATAGTCTTCTGGAAGGAATATCTCTCTAAATCATGCTGTTTTCCAGACATTTGTGGTCTCAACTTATTTCCAGCTAAACCGGCATTTGAAAGCCTAATTAAAATAGCCTTAAAGCATTGCATCTCTACCTTAAAATTTTGTTCTTTCATTTCTTTGATATTAAAATGGCATTGCATACCTCTGGCTAATATAACTTCTTTTCGTTTGAATGCGTTCTTATTTTTTGATGTAAAATCACAGGAGAATGGAAAATTGCATGTTAGTCATTTTGAATTAGAGCTTGATCCTTCCTGTGTTGTTCCCAGTTTATCATTTTCTCTAAGACAGTGGTTATATTCGTTTTCTGTTGGTTACTATTGATTTAGTTATAAGTGCTTATGGTATATTGGTATATCTGGAGATGTATTTGTTACACAAATTTATTCTAGAGCGAGGAAAGGAACACGATGCATCTTCAACAGGCAATGTGTCTTTTATTATACCGAGGAAAAGAATACTCATCAACTGAGAACAATAAGTAAAAACACTTAAAAGTGTGCTCAAATAGTAATACTCCATTCTTGCCAGATAATTCAGTGTAGTCAGTGACAGGAGACAGGACTCCCAAAGCTCATCAATGAAATAAATACATAAATGTCACTGGTTTGAAAGCTTCAGTAGTACTGTGCTTCTGGATCTCTTTGGGTGGTGAGAAGTAAGAGGAATGTGAGTCATTAAAAAGGTAGTGAAACTTTACGGCAGAATTGCATCATAAAATTATGCAGTAAAGATTGTGAAAAATCTTGATGCTAATGCTGCACTTGCAAAATTAGATGTTTGCTGGCAAGGTGAAATACAGCATCTAATAGTAGGCAGATGGTTTGGCAGTAAAAAGGAAAAATATGTTCACATCAAGTTTACTAGGAATATCAAAAATACTACATTTCTGCCTGTCTGTCATGCTTGGCCAATACATGTTTATTCCTTTGTGCATTTTGTGATGCTGTATTTCTTCTTCAGCAAATTAATTTGAAAAGAAGTAATTCAGACTTGGAGCTGAATTTCTTTTTTGCATAGTTTTTTATGAATTGTGATCTATTGTATTATAAAGAAAAATTTTATGCAGGAGCGTTTTCATGGACCTGCTTTTTGGGGGCTATAAATCTCCTCTGTGACTGTGAAATTGCAGGATGGTATACAGATGATCGCTTAAATCATATCCTGTGAATTAATTACTTGTATGTATCAGATTCTATTTCTGTTGAATAATAAAGATTTCATATATTTTCCATGTCATTTAGTAATGAAACTGAAGGTTAGTTGTGGTGTGTGGGGAACATTGTGTGTAATGCCACTCCCTACCCTAACCTTGAGAGTCTGTCAGAGAAAAAGTCATGGCAGGTGACTTTTTGTGTTTATCATGTCATCTCCCTTTGCACTGTAAATATCTGAAGTGATAATAACGGAGCATAGCACTGTACAGGCAGTTGCTTAGGAATGCAAGGAAAATGTGTCTTCTGGAACTGCATCATTTTATTTTGAATATGTTCTTCATGTCAGATTTTGCATTATCCAGTAGTAAAAATCTCAGGGGTATTTTCCAAATTGAATTAATAATGTGCTGGTGACATATCTCCACTGAAGAAGATTTTTTTTTCTTCTTCTTTCCAAGATTTTAAGTATTATGAATTTTTTAAGGAGCAATCAGGTCTTAATTGGCTCTTTGTAAAATGCTGTTACTGATAGTCTAAGAGGTCGTCTTTCAGGACCATTCCCAACTCACAGTAAAGGGGAACATTGATGTAATAAGGGAAACAAAGAGCTTTCCTAATAAACAGGAAACCGCCAAAGATCCACTTAATTATTTCCCTCGGAAACGTTAACTCTGAGGTGAGGTGTAGGTCTCATTCATTAGTTTGCAAATACGTGAGGAAAATTGTGTATTTGCAGATTTGTATATATGCAGAGGTGGCTCACTTTGAACAGATTTGTCCAAAGTATACCCACTACAGTTATCACTGAAACAGAATGCATAAAAGTGAACAATTTTAAAATATACATCCTCGGATTAAAAAGGATCTCTGTCTCAGCTGGATTTTTGAGAATGCAGGGGAGAAGAAAATTGAGTTACTGGTCTGGATCCAGAACTTTCCAGCCCTGATTTGATGCTGGACTGCTGTTGCTACTGGGGAAACCAGTGGCTGTTTTCATCCTGATGCATAGTTGCTGTGGTTCCGTATTTTCTTTGGTAAATAACGTCCCGTTTCAGAACTAGTTTCTGATGAGCAGTTGGATCTTTAGAAATGTGTTGTGACAGTCTCTTGCTTTTACTGCTTCGTAATTTCATTGGCTACCACTAATACTAACCTTACGCAAAAATTCAAATAGTTACTTCCTTTAATGTCTTAGACCTGAGCTATAAGAAATGTGGAACAATGTATTTTCTGCATTCAGTACTTAATCTGAAGTTTTGCCCAAATGTAGGGTGTACAGGCACAGCAAAAGGATGATGAGCTGCTTCATCCCTGGAGAGCTCACTGTCAGGGTTTTTTGGACGCAGATGTTGTTGAGTTTTACTGAATTTGTAGATTTATTCCATTGTCTTCAGTCCTGGCACTGAATTATCTTGATTTATGTTTCTACTATTGTCAGCTGAAATCTATTATAAGTCTTTGAGAGAATATTTTTGGTTCTGGTCTTTTAAGAAAATTAAAACAAGGAGAACCTGACTAAGGTAACACTGGATCATTTGGTCTAACCCTTAAAGCTTTTATACCTGCTTGCTAATACAGCCTGTGCAGAGGGTGATCTCTCTGCTGATAATGCCAATTGTTTATCTTGTCCATCTCTCTGCCACCTGTGTAATTCACTGTCTGTGTGCCTTTGCCTTTTGGCTGTAGCTTATTTTGGCAGGTGTGGGGAGTGGTGGTTTGTGTTTGAAGTCTCGGTACTTTAATTACTCATTGAATGACTAATTTGTGATTAGCTTACTAAGTACATTTTTTTAATGTGTTTATTATTATTGAATTAAATACAGTTTCAGTTAAATATTTACAGTTATTCTTAGGGTTCTGCCAACTTAATGGGAAATTCACCTTAAAGATGTCTGTTTAAAAAGAAAAAATGGGTAACTAGAGTCTGACTTTAGCCTGTGTTGGCTTACAGTGTCTTATTTTGGTAGCAGGTAGGTGCAGACGTTAGTGTGTCTTCTGGAAACAGGCATTGGTTAGTTTTTTCTTCATAATATTTTAAAAATAATTCTTTGGTATTATTAGCAAAATAATCATGCAAGGAAAAATGACAAAGGAAATCTTTGACCTTTGTATAAATATTTTCCTCATGGCTGTATTTTAAATGGAAAAACATAAAATTTAAGGTATTTTAATGATTCTGAAATTAATATTGAATTTTGATTTGGATTACATGGCTAGATTATACAGGGCACTGTATATCACTCTCAAGTTTTGATACTATTTACTACTTAACAGCCAAATGCTTTAGCATTCCTACACGTATTTGGATTCTCTGAAAAAATCACTATTTTTCAAAAGTTTCCAGGAAAAGGTGAACTGGAAATTATGTTCATCTCAAGTACAGCTGTAGACACACATGCCCCTGTTCTGGCCCCCCTGCAAAAAAAAAAAAAAAAAAAAAAAAGGGGGGGGGGGGGAGGCACACTGCCTGCATTTTATAGTAATTCTTATTTGTTTTGCACTCACGTATCCTGCACTTCCACACAGCATTTCTCTGATGGTTGTGATCCTCTCCTACTCTGTACAGAACTGCAATCAATACCAACTAGTGTATCAATTCTTTCCTGTTTACCACTTACGCTATACAGCTAAGCTTATTTCAAGTGTCTTAATTTTGACTTTACATGCTAGGCAACATAATTCACATACTCTTGGGCTCTTGAAGTCAGCCTAAAAAGTTTGATGTGTGAGAGTGTGACTGTGAGAACATACTCTGTAATTTTCATAGCATACAGTCAAAAGAAAATAGTGTTAATTATGCAAGAGGAAGATAAGAAGCCAGTAGGTAGCAGCAGAAGGGAAATTCAGTCATGCCGCATGCTGCTTTGCTGGTTTGAACAGTAGTGACAGAAGGATCACAGGAAAGACTGTTTAGCTACACCCCTTATCAATGCCAACATGTTTGAAGGGGTTGACTGACTATCAGGAAATGTGTTCACAATAGAGCCTTATTCTTGGGACTGATTTGTGGACAAATACTGTTTTATGTACTGCCAAACCTTTTTTTTAAAAAAGAAAATAGAATATTTGTGTGTGTTCTTGGTACATATTTGCCATCTCTGCAAAGAGGGAGCAAAGGATGTGTAACAATGTTTGAGTATAACATTTATTCCACAGCCTTTATAAATTTAAGTAGTTAGTATCTGGCACGTGTGAATCACTGCTGTTGAATCTTAGCTGTGTCTTTTAAGTTTTTGGCAGCAAGTACTGAAACTTGCATTCAGTATTAAATGTTTTGAGATTCAAGATAAAATTGCAGTAACATGTTACTACCAGTTTCTCCATGATCAATAATACAACTTAGTGAGTTAAACCCTTGATCCGCATTACATTATGGTTGAATATTGGGTTTATAGTACACAGTAATGTGACACTTCCAGTGTGTTGGTCTCTGTCAATGACATTCCTCATTGGTGTAATTCTGCACTTAAAAGTTGTTTGGAGTGTAGTTGCTGAGTGAGGCTCCAGCCTTTAGTCCAGAGGCCTACACCGTATTAAAAATGTTAGGTGAATAATTGAGTCTTTGAATTTAGAAGGACTTACATCATGTCATAACTGCAACAAACAATTTTTTTTCTAATGTCATGGTGACATAATGTACCTCAAGGGTCATTATGCAACTCCAGGTACTGGAGCAACTTCTGTTCTATTAATTAATAATCTTTCTCACGTGTTGCTGCATCTTTGCTCATTTCCTGTGTGGTATGTTGAGCCCAGTCAATGTTTCTTACACATCTTTCCCTTCACTGTGCATGGTATATGGATATGCTTCCAAGAAAAGTTTGCAGTTTAAAGCAGTCACTATCATGCTAATTTTCCATCTCTATTCCCTTTTGTTGCTCCGGTGAGTATAGTAATTGCCATGTATAATTCATCAACAAAAGTGGGGGGGAAAAACAGGTAAAGATTTGGAGAGAAACATGCCCATTTCAATAATGCTGGAATGCTTTTATTAAGTAGGGTGAGAAATCCATTTTTTTCATTATTACTTAAAACCTGTGACAAAAATATGATTTTGGAGGTACCTTAGACTAAGCTAATGTGCTTTCTTTGCCTCACTAATGGAAGTGCATGCAGTATTGAGGTAAATAAAATGTTATTAATTTCCTCATGGGAACGTGGTGAACCCCATCTTTTATTTGTATTGTAATCTGTTAAACGGTGTTGCGGATTCTTAATAATAGTCGCAGCTGTAAAACCCAAACTGAGTAGGATCTTTGATTTCATAATTAATAAAAAATCGATACATGAAAAAGTTGGTACGTTAGAATTCTCTGAGTATCTTTTGTTTCTGTGCTGTTGTTCTTTTTGGTTGTTACTTTTGTGGGAGAAGATCAAAGTTTTTACTGCAGTGTGTTGTGATTTGTCTTTATCAATTTTTCCCTTGTTAGTAAAGATCTGAAATCTTAAGAGTAACAGTTTGTGACTTTTATAGGTAGTCTGATAATAAAAAAGAGGTTATATCTTCCTGTGTATTTATTGTCTGCTGTTGCTCTGTTGTAGTGCGGTTGGCACGTTTGCTCGAGCATTGGACTGCAGCAGTTCTGTCAGGCAACCTAGTCTACACATGAGTGCAGCTGCTGCTTCCCGAGACATCACACTGGTAGGTGGCTTTTTAAAAACCCTACAACTTTTTTTGTACCTGTGAATTCAACAGTACCTGTTACTCGGGAGTCCCTGTCCTCCGGATAGCCGTTTTCCTTTGGATACCTGTGTGCGAGGTGCATGTGTGTATTGGTAGATAATCCCGTGTTTTCCATAAGTTTATTGGCGCTGCCCTTGTAATGGTTATGTAAATCGCTTGACTTTAGCTGAAATCTGTTTAAATACAGTATCTTCGTATGTAACAATTTGCACAGCAGAGTAGATAATACACACTGTATAAGGATGCATTCTGTATAGTTGATGAATATTGTGATGTAAAGTGTGTGGTAATAAAGCTGATTGAAAACTGTTTAGGTAATATTTTGTACTTACTAGATGTGTGTGTCAGTCAGTTTTCTAAAGGATAAGCAGCCTGACTCTGTAAGCAACTTTTTGAAGAATATTATACCAAGGATATCCTTAAGATCTTTCCTTAGTTTGTTAAAGTATTCACTGTAACGTAAGCAGCTGCATCTTTTAGAGAAAGTTAAAAAAATACCAGTTACAGACCAGAGGTTTGTCTCTGGACATTCGTATTGGCTGAGATGATGAGATATACTACAGTAATAAAAGTGTGCCAGGAATACCATAAGAGCAAAAAAAAAAAATCTTACTGTTTTGTAGAATCAAGTTTGACTTAGTTTTCCAAAGACATCAGCAGTTTCTGTGTATTAAGTATTTGTGTACAGGATCATGAAGGCGATAGTTAAAGCTAAAACAGATCTGCTATTCATTGGATACTTGAGTATTTGAACTAGAGAACACTTGATGAAACGAACAGATCAGTTTCAAATAGCTAAGGTACTGCCTTATAAAGTGGCTAGAGAGCCCCTGGAATTGTCACACAAAATTTTGTGGGAACAGACAGAATCAACAGGTTGAAAAAAAGGGGTTAGAGAAATTACGGACCATGGGTCCATAAATGGGTACTGAGGAGTATGGAGAGAGGTGTGCCATCTAGCATTCTTGATTCCCAGGGTTTGTAGATGCTGATGAATGAAATGGGAATTGAATTCCGATTCTGGTTAGGTTTACCTGCATATTTTCTCCGAGTAACATCCCTTGGTGCTGCTGTCAGAGAATGCTTGGCTAGATGGCTGCCTGGTGTGATTCAGCAGGGCAGCTTTTGTAGTCCAGATAAAATATATTCATTAGTATGATGGTAAAAATATTTTATTTCTTACGTTTTGCACTGTACTCAAAGGCTATTAAATAGGAAACTAATGTAGCTTGGCCTACAGTAGTATAGTAAAGGCAGTGGCAAGATACAGTGTTTTCAGTAATCCTCAAAATGAGCCTTCTGTTTCACTCTTGCTGATAATGACCTTAACATGATTCTGTTCACATGAAATGCTTTACTTTTTGCATCAAAATAATTCTTTAACATTTTTGATTTTATTAAGATTTCATTGGATTAATGATTTCTAACAAGTCCCACACACTACACATCCTTCTTACTGTATTCAGTGATTAATACATTCATCCTTATAGCAATTTCTTCTTGTTTGGAAGTGTATGTGCAGTGCTGCTAATAAAGGGATACATTTAGTGTTTGAGTGCTGTATAAATGTTTCTCCATTGCAAATGATCCATTAAGTTCCATTACACTTAATGAAAGGCATATCTTACAATGAGGCACCAGGGGAGCCACCCCAGTTTAATTACTGTGTCTGCCTGTTCTCATTTTCCTACCCCCTCAGCTTTTTAAAACCCTTCTCTTTTGGTCTTTGGCAATATGCTTCCTTCTAAGTTAAGAAAAGACATATTTGTCATTATAGTAGTTACTCTTTCAGACGTTCCCATGTTAATTGGGAGCATATTTTGAGCAGCAGTTAAAGTTAGTACAGACGTTTGTAGAATTTGTGGTGTGTATCATTTATGCTTTGGGATGGATGTAGGTGCGTAGCACTAAGAAAATAATACTGTTGGTATTGTTAATGCAAGGCAGATAACCCTTGCACCTGAAGTGCTACTAATGGGCTTTCTGTACACCACACCTGTGGCTTTCCAGTATTTCTAAGTAGTTGTTTCAATTAGAGATGACAATAGACAGACTGATAATAATAATAAAAAAAAAAATACCCGCAAAAAACCCAAACCCCAACAATAAATGCAGAGGTTATAAACATGACTTAAATTCAGGGTGGATGTACACATCAGGGAGATCTTGCACCTTAACAGTGAGAGGCTGCTTTCAGGCTTCCTTATTTCGGAAACATGGGGAAGGTAATGAGACAAGGCAAGAAACTACCAACCCTACTGAAAGACATGAAACAATGTGTGTTTACCTTCTTATGTGACAGTAAACGTTGTTTTCTTACAGCGATAAAGACTTGTGAGACAACCAACCAACTGAAACTTGCATTTCTGACCTTCTCAGAGGCAGTGGTTTATTTCATAATGAAAATTGATCTCTGAGAAGAGAAAGAAACTGGGAAGACTTTCCTTGTGTTCAGATTCCTAAACATTGCTTAGTGCATGCGCTGATGATGGGAGCCATTAAAGAAAAACAGGTTGATGGAATCGCTGGCTCCTTTTGGTGGGCTTGTTTGGGAGAGCCCGTGCTACTTTACTGTAAGGATGTAAATCTGGTGTTGGATGTCTCTTCAAAATGAAAAGTATGAACAGGTTTTTCCTTTGCATTTTGAATGATGTCATTTTAATGATTTTTATTAGACTTCCATATATGTGGCTCCTAAGATAAACATGCTTAAAATATTACTGAATTACAGAATCTGTACTGATTCCAGTTTGAGTGCTTTGCTGGGAGGCGGTTCAGTATAGTTAATTTAACTGACTATTGAAATTGCAGCTGATTTGGGAACTGTATGTTGCAGCTTGTTTGCAGCATGCCCTGTCATTCTCTTTCTTCCCAGCTCCATGCAACCTTTCCTTAGCTTTTGGTGGATAGTTTCTTCCTTTTTCTGCTTCATTTTGGCCTTGAAGTTCCCTCTATCTGTGTGGCTAATACATTTCCTCTGGTGGCACGCCTTGTCTGTGCTGGACAGTAAGCTCAGGGCAAGAGTTCTTACAGAAGGGTGGTTCTTCCTCTGTTCTTCAAGCTCCTGTTTGGGAAAGGCAATGCCAGGTCTTCCCAGCCTCTTGCTCCTTAGGTATCAGGTATGCACTAGTTGATTCTTGCAGTCCTGTCATCCTTGGGTGAAGCAGATAAAAAGGAGGTTCTCAGGAGTGAGTTTAACAAGCCTACGGAAAGCAAAGAGTTGTTATCATGGGAACTTGTTAGTGGTCTGCAGTCACAGAACAGCTCAGTGAAGACAGTATTTATCCACAGAGTTCGTTACGTTATCTTTTCTTCAGTAATATCAAATACTGCTTTTTGGAATCTGTTTATTACAGATGGAAAAATAAACATAAGGTAAAAGCAAGATCCAGATTTATTAATTTATTTTGTCTTTCTTAAAAAAGTTTGTACCAGTGAATAGATCCGGATTTAGCACCTGGTCAGAAAATATATCTGCTTCTCCACAAGGGCTGCAATTTCAACAAAAAGTTAAGCCTTGGTAGCACATAAACAATAAGAGTTCGGTCTCTAGGCCTGGTTCCCTCATTGCCTGAATGATAAACAGTGACAATGGTTTCATTGGACATTCTCTGATCTAGAGATTGTGGATTTAGACATTATGTTACATGTTTCCGTATCAGAATACTTCATTTTAACCGTGGCTTTTTCTCACAGCTGGTGAATTTGACTTGAAACAGAAGTAAAATGACATCATGCGTGATAATAGTGACATTACTTCTTGCAGATGAAACAGTTCAAGAATCTTGTGCTTGATAGCTTTCAAAGAGTTATACAGAAAGCTGGAGAAAGACTTGAGCCGCTCATAGGAGGTGGGAAAAGACAAGGAGGTTTCATTATTTGCAGTACATTTGTGTATGGGAGCTCAACTGCAATTGCTCTGCAAGTGCTACACTGACACATAATGCAAGAGTGTTCTTTCCTTGAAAGGTTTCAGGTGTCCCCTTCATAAAGATGAGTTTAGGGCTGTCTGAGAGATTGAGTGCTACAGTTACAGCTCATCACTGTGGTGGGACGGATGGGTAGGAGACTGATGTTACACGGTCACATGCATTATTGCACTTTATACCTCTTAATACCTCCTTCAGCACAACAATTTATGATTGTGATGATGGGGTCTTTTGGGATGCTGAATCAGAAAGGCTTCTTGTATGTTTCTCATTCCCAAATTAAGTAAGAAACAATTTATTTTCCTGATGTTCCACAGCAGAAAACCTATGATATCAATATAGATTATAAATTTAGCATTAGTTGAGGCTTCTTGAATAGCTTATAGAAAATACTACATTGAATTTGCATTAACTGAAATGGACTACTGTCTATTTAAACATGGTTTTTATTTTCTCCTCACTAGTTTCATGCAATGGATACACTGCATAAGCACAACTACGATTTGAGCAGTGCCATCAGTGTTCTAGTGCCACTTGGAGGGCCTGTCTTGTGTAGAGATGAAATGGAAGAGTGGTCAGCATCAGAGGCTAGTTTATTTGAAGAGGCATTGGAAAAGTATGGCAAGGACTTCAATGACATTCGACAAGACTTTGTAAGTACAAAAGTAGCACACTTCTGCATTACTGTGTTTTCACATGGGTAGACATAACTGCTTTCTGTAGGTTTGGAAGATTAGCTAGAGGGGGAAGTGTGTGTAGCTGATACATCTAATTAACATACATATACATTTTACCTGGCTGAAAGTCACTATGCTTTCTTGTTCGGTGCCATTCTTTGGAAAGATATTGACAGAAGAGAATCTTTCTTGGTCTAATACCAGGTAGGATTTCTCATGCCAATGTGTTTTGAAAAGGATTTTACAAGCATCTGGGGAAGTTGCGACAACTTTTCAGAACTTTTCCACAATTTCTGGTGAAATTCATTAGCAGCTATGTGGCTGATTCCCCTGAGAATTTTTGGAAAGCTGGGGTTTGCTTCTATGGTGAGCAGTGTGAAGTCTATGTTCTCATAGCTTTTAAAGTGCACTACTGGGAGTTATTTTGACATATTAGGTATTTTGGCACTTCTGAAAAGTAAAGGAAATGTTTTCCAATATGTTCTAACTACACTGATTTTGGTACTGAAGTATCAGACTATGGGGCGGCAAAGCTGTAATTTGCTGATTTCTAATGCAGGGTAATGAAATGAAATTGATTCTAACACTGATTGCTAGTTCTGCAGGTTTGGAAATTTTTTTGCACGTTTCTTGGAGAGCTTCTTTCAAGGAAAAAGATTTCCTCTTGTACTAAGTTAAAGTTGGGCTTTGTGAAAAGGTTAGGGTTTGAGCCAAAGGAATTCCCTTATTTAAGACTGAAGTTGATTGAAACATTTTCACAGCAATCTCATTCTGCTTGACTCTGAGAGCTCAGATTTATTTTCTTTTCTTTGCTGAAGTTCATTAATAATCTTTGTGAAGGGAAAATGGCACTGTATGGTAAAGGTAGAAGTCCTTCTAAATAAGAGTGTAGGATAGTGGGAGCAGGCTTGGCACTGAGCTAAGCTGTCTTTCCCTCACTTTCACAGTTCTGAAATGAAACACATAATTGAATGAAGGTGGGAAGGGAGGGCTATTGTTTTTCTGAAGAGCTGACATTTTAACAGGTGTATTATATCTGTGTGCTTAATTTTGCAATTCCTAAGGGAGAAAATGTTCATGGCAGTCATCACAAAGGTTGAAAATTACATCATGGATGAAATATCTTGTTAAATTCAAGAAAATAGGATTGGGAAAAAAGATTTTATGGTGTTTTAGAACTGAAAATCCTATTGTAAACTAACTCCTTATTATTTCTCATATAGATAAATGCCTCTCAGCTGCAATTGGACAATAGTTTAGTAGCTATGTCTTTTAAGTAAATGTTTCCTAAAACATAGTATTTGGCTTTACAAAATGCCTTAAGGCATGTAAACAGATTTTATTGGCTGTTTACAATATGAGTCCCAACACAATTTGTGACCAAGTATACCTAAGTCTTGTCTTTGTTATTTATATAATAGTTATCTTTTCTGTATAATTGCTCTGTTATGTAACACGTAATTCTGTTGATACGCACACATTAAAGTGATACAGTGGAATAATGTGTTGCAGGAGTCGCTTCTGAATTTGTAATGTTCAGATGCTAGATAATTGAGTGAGTCTAGCAGAAGCTGTTTAAAATGTTCAGATTTATCAGGTAGAGTCCTGATACCTTCCCTCTTTCACAGAATCTTCCTTCCCAAATCACAGGTATTTTCATTTACCCTCCTCCCAAAGTGAGAGAGACACACACAGATCTAGGGGTATGGTTTCGTAGCCTACTCAGGGCACGTTGATGATGAGTCAGTGCTGCAGAAATGGATGTGGGGTCCTAATTAATTATTATCTTAAAATTATTTATTATTAATAATCCCATTTAGTTAAAGCAGGGATGTTCTCTATCCTAAGTCACTTTTTTTACCTTTGGAAAAGCAGCATGTCATTTTTAAAGCATCATTAGAAGAACATCTATTTCACATATAAATTTATATGACGTTGGTAACTTAGTGCACAGAATCTTGATCTAACTCAATGTAATTTGCAATCTTTCAATTATATTAATCATTGTATAATCTTGGGATATCTTAATTTCTCTAGAGTAAAACTTATGTGTTCTCACTTGCTGTGTAGCATTCTTAAAAGTACAGGGATTTGAAACAAACATTTGGTTTTAAGTAATCATCTAAAATAGTCCCTCAAGATTTGCATTGTTGATGTGTGAAAAGTTTCTTGCAAGGTAAGGTAGGTATAAATGTGTAGCACTTAAGCAGTGATTTTCCATGAGAATGCATTTATCTGTTATCATCCCTCTATTCAGTGGCGAGTCATAGAAAAGTAAGGACTCTCGTATGCCTTGTATAAGCACTGACATAGAAGCTAATGAACTGGTAGCACAGATGCAAACTCGTTCAAGTTTCCACATCGGATCTGATTATAAAATTAAATCCCTTGGTGCCTGAGACGGAACCTAAGCAGTCACACAGCACAGGCAACACTGTCATGTTGCATGGCAGAAGGTGTTGGTAGCAGTGTCCTGAAGCAGAAGGGTTATGTGGTAGTACCTGCTTGAGTCGTTAGATGCCAGAGGAGTTGGCTTTTTGAGTCAGCCTGGATTTGCAAGACACGGCAGCTGTGATTGAAGCCCTTACGTGATAGTTTGTAAAGGGCAGGCTCATTTACTTTTCCAGCGATTAACAAGAACTGGCATTATTTGACTTTCCGTATACAGCTCCAGCATTAAGCTATAAACATTTAATATTAGCAAGCAAGAAAATTGTTACAAATTAAATGGTATAAAGGAGTTCCCCTTTTTTTTTAATAGACGGGAGAAGCTCATTTGTTACCAAATTACCAGTGTAACCTTTGAATAATCATTTTCATCAGCTTATAGGAGCTCATTTGTTGAGATGCTGCTGTCTTTTAAGAACCTGTATGAATCCTAATTAAGCTAAACTTTTTAAGTTAATTGAATTTACTTGATGTACTTGAATTGCTTCACATCCCAGGATAGTAGAATAGAAGACAACTGACTATTTATGTTTTCCAGCTATTAACTATTTTCCTTATGGTAAGAGAGGGCTGTTACGCTTGTTAATTCTTAGCTTTCCATTATCCACAGTTTTCACAAATTTATAACTGTTATATCTCAAATATGGCATGAAAGGCCTTGGGAATCAGACTTGAACAGTTTATGGAAAACAGAAGCAGCATTTTTCCAACTGCAGGAAATTGTGCAAACATGCCTGTAATTTAACGTGTTCATTTCAAAATACTTTATAATCCTAAGTTTTTCTTGCTGCTCTGATCTGAGTGGTCCATTTTTACCCTGAAGAAACTAAAGAAACCAAAAATGCCCTTGTCCCTGTTATTGTACTGCTGACATCTCTTTGCTGATTTCTCCTACAAAAATGTCACTCAGATGGTCATTTTTACTTCTCTCAATTAGCATTTAATAGAATTTGGTAATGACAGTACATTATCCTGTGGCTGTGCACAGCTTCTCTGGCAGTTCAGAGCAACCTCTGGAAAATTCACATGCCTCTACAGTGTTTTGTCATTTAAGTGCATACAAGGTATTCATACTCTGTCTGTCAAACTGGTTATCTGGGTTATGAATCAAAGTGTAAAAGGCTTATGGTTATCCAGTCCAAGCCCCTTAATTGTCTGACTTTAATTGTAGATGCCTACTGAGTGAATGAACATACTGGTGTCACAATCATAGTTAAAAGAGATTATTTTCTAGAGAAATGGCAAACATGATCTGTAGCATGAATGTGTTAATAAGTGTTTGGGAGGGGAAAATAAATACAGAGATGCTAAAATGTAGTTCTTGACAACAGCAGGTAGTTGGGGTGACTGTTTCATCTGGATGCCAGGACGAATATGAACCTAGAGACTGAGAAGCAGCTCATCTGTCACCTCACACCAAACACATGTTCCCATCACTGGCCTTTTCCTGGGCAGATTTCTCTTAAGCCATAATTTACCTAAGGAAGTGAAAGGATTTTAGTAAAGTGAATTGTGTTATTGCGTTGCTGGTTATCAGAACGTCAGCTTACGCATTTGTTACACTGCTACTTTTTAATTAAATGCAAATGGACAGGGATTTACACACTGTGCTGCACTGCCTGAGGAAGAATTCACAGCTGAGTCTGGACCTGAATCCCAGCTCCTGAAAGGCAGAGGTGGGAGCCAGGCGCAGTTCCCCTGGGTCTGTAAGCAAGCAGCACGAAAAACTGGCTGTGAGCTCCTGCATGCAGGGAGAGGCAGCTTGGTAAGGCGTTCCTCTGTTGTTCTGGGAGTGTAATTAAAGGTTCAGGAACTTCTTTGTTTGGCTTAAGACATGCAGAAAGCCCCAAAGTGGAGTGAGTAAGGTTGGAAAGATAAGTTTCACATCTGTATTTTCCGGGACTTCCTAAAAATCATCCTCATTTCTGGAAAGCAGAGAATTACTTGCGTTAATGCATACCTCTAGAGAATACCACGCACAAAATAGTAGCATGTTTCCAGGTTATCAATAAAAAATGCATGAATTCTGAAAGAAATTATAGAAAGAATATATGGAGTTAAATAAATTACTTGGTAGTAATTAAAAATGTCTGCTGTATGCTTAATTTTCTCCCCTAAACTTAAGCCAATACATTTTTATTTTACTAATGAACACGTGCACCCAAAATAATTATCATCGTCATCACTTCCCCTGAGTTTGTACAGAGATTTTGGTGAAATATTCATTGTCAGTGTCACTCTTGTTGCTCAGGGTAGCACTTGTCCCTAGCATCCTTTTGTTTCTTGTTTAATGGTCAAGAGTGTGTGGAGGTTTATGCAAAACTAGTGGCGTTGTATGAGCGGCTGAGTTGCTACAGGACTTGAAAAAAATGTGAACTAAGTACAGTAACCATTGTATTTTTTAAGAGTAAAATTTTTGTGACATTTTGAACAAAGTCTTGGCAAGTTAATTTATTTCAGTCCTGATGTTTTTCTCCATCTGATATGCTTTACAATAGAGATATTACCTTTTGTGTTTCCTGATGGAAATCTGGATTCGGTTTAATCATATGGCAGAATAAATTACATTTGGGCTTGGATGTGTAATATTGTTGTAATTCTGCATCCTTGTTAACTATAAGGAGAGGTTGTGTATTATTAATAATAATTTGCAGATGGATTTTAGTATTCACATTTTAGTATTTGTGTATCAGCTGTACTTGATTTTAACATGTTTAATAAGATGTGGACATTGCAATTTCTTGGCACCGCTTTAATGTGTAACAAATGTTTTTCAGCTCCCTTGGAAGTCATTGACTAGCATCGTTGAGTATTATTACATGTGGAAAACTACTGACAGATATGTGCAGCAGGTAATTTAATGATATTTCAGCATGAATCAGTCCATGATGTTCTTAAAGTGCCTGAAGTGTTAAAGCATAAAAAGCTGTTGGTGTTCTTTAAATATGGTGGGAGGCCTGTGGTAATATCTTGGCCTGTAGACCGATGTTTTTGGGCTGGTCACAGGGTGCATTGTCAGATCATCTGATGCCTACTGTACATCACCTGGCTGTGAAGAACTGTTTAAGCTCTTGCATTCTGTGCCGGGGTTTAGCACACTTATTCCTGGTTCCTACTGCAGTGTGGGATAAGAAGGGAATGGGCTGCAGGGCAGATGCTTTAGGCTGTGAAGCGGTGCATGGGACTGAAAGAAAAGGAAGAATTACGTTATGTTAAAAGAGGCTGCTAATGTTACGATCTTTTCATTGATACTCCATGATAAAACATGACTTTGGCATTACCAGGATTTAAAAACAAAATTGGCAACATTCTGCATACAGTGGGCATGTTAATCCTTCTGTTTGAATATCCAATTGTTTGGGTTGCCCTGGAGCAGAAACATGGCAAGATGATAATTGGGTACCAATGTGGGATATTTTAAGCGGATTTAGGCAAAATTTCAGTGTTGGTGTTTCTTATATATTGCACTCTTTATATATTTGCTTCTTGGGATATATAAAATATTTTAAAATAATCCATTTTAATTTATGATTTAACATTTAAGTTTGTAGCTCCTTTACTTGCTGCATAATTAGTGGTGATGTTACGTACAGCAGGTTGAAAATAAGTTTTATGCTGTAGTGATTTCAGCTGTATTGTTAGCGGGATCTTTGGAACCGTTCCAGATTTTGTTAGCATGTGTCAGAAGGATGATGGCTTCAGGTTGTTGTGGTTTATTTGAAAGTTTTTCTACATCATATTGTTAGTGTATGTATGTTATGTATGATGTTGAAAGCTTTTCTACATCATCTTGTTAGGGTATGGAAAGTAAGGGAAGCGTCTTTTACCATGAAGTAGCATCTTGAACTATCACTAGAACCCTTTAGTTCTATGGGTTCTATGGATAATACAAATAGAAAATAATATGCAGTGTATAAAGGCATGGTTTTTTTGGAGTCGTCGCCATTGATTTCACTTTTAACACTTTCCTTGCACTGTAATCTTGTTCCTAGACAGGTATTGCCAACAGAGATTTGCTGTGCTGTTTGTCAGCTCTTAATGATTGGGCAATGGATGATCTTGAAGAATCAGATAAAAAGATCTTATTGATACTGAAAGCCATGGAGTTTTGAAACGGAATTTAAGTTTTTGAAATTGAAACAGAAATTGACTTTTGTCAACACTTTTAGGTTGCTCAGAGACTGATTTTGTTGCCTGTGACATTTTTTTAAAATAACTTGCTCTGGAGAGGTTGGCAAAAGACTAAGACTCCCTTTCTAAAGTTGTCTAGGGCTTTGTTATGATTCTTTGCTACAGTGATGAAGGTGTACGGTGGTGTGTTGAGTTTGGGTGTTGCAGGATTAGCTTTTTAGCCTCATATACAAGAAAAACACATAGGCCTTATGGTTACTTACAACTTGAATGCCTGTGTTTTACTTGTAAGTAAGTAAACTTAAAACATCCAAACCCAGAACACGGCAGTACACGACAGGATTGAATGCTTTAGATGTGTTCTTTCAGGGTCATGCATACGGTCGTCAACGACAAAACCAGGGTAGGCCAGATACCTCATTGTTATCCTGGTTAACCCTTCTTTAATCCTTCCTAACGAGATCGGAACTTCATCCTGCCCTTGTTTAGTTTGTTCTGGAAGAGTGGAAATCATACAGTTTGGTAAAAATGATACTTGTAGGGCTTTTTTTCCCCACCAGAACAAGCTGTGATAACTGAATGCATTTCAGGGAGAAAATAAGTTCAATAAGAAAGTGGGAATTTGAGTCGTTCTTCTCTAGATACCATGCCTGAGGGATAGGGCAGTTTGGGGGAATGGGAAGACAAAAGAGTCAATGTACAAACTTGAATCTTACGCAGAAAATACAGTCTCTGAATTCTAGATTGGTGTAATTTAATACGCAGATTTGCTCTTTAATTATCTTTATTTCTTTGTGTGAATTGGCTGCATTGTGTGAGATATAAGAAAGATTTCCTTGTCATAATTGCCACTGAAGGTGGTTCTTGCTTGGTAGCTAGAGGTGGTGACTTAATGGCAGTGGAGAGATTGCTGCCACCTCGCCTTCAGAGTGTGTTCCCTTCAAGTCAAGGTGAAGGAGAATAGATACGCTAAAGCTCCTGGTCTGTGCTGAACCTGCCTAGCAAAACTGGCTCAGGCCTTGGGTAATCAATCCTTCTTGGTGATGTGGCACTTCTCGTGAGCACTACATTATGTAGTGTTTGAGGAAGGCCAGGTGGCTGATTCCGCACAATGAAATGTGTTCTCATCATTTGTAGCGTTCGCCTTAAAATCTGATTCAATGAAAAACACTTTTACTGAGTCTTTGCAACAGAAAAAGGGAGAACATCTGTAAGGATGGCTAAATTACTATACTACAACAATGTATTACACTTCCCTCTCATTTATGTTCTTCCACTGTGGAAAACAGTACTGATGTAGGGAAATGGTCATTTCTTGGGATATTTGTCAATTTATATTCATAACAAAAGTTCTTAAAAACAAGTAACATTCAGTTTCAGGGGTGGCTGATTAAAAGTAGTGGAGCCCAGGTGAAAAGCTGGGTTAGTGTAGCTTGACCTCCCTACAATGCAGTCTGTAAGACTTGTTTGAAATAGTTAGTTTAAGATCAATGTAAGTTTTTCTTCAGGAAAAACGTCAGCTCTCTTTTTACATTCCTTCAGTGATTTATTACCCTTATTGTTAACTGGTGCTTTGTCTAAATGGTTTCAATTTTGACTTCCAACCTTTACAGTTTACCAGTTTTCATCCTCTAAATTTCAAGAGGCAGAGGTTTCATCTCGGAAATTGCAGCTATTTATTGACAGTTTTGTTTCTGCATCCTTTCTTCTTTCTCAGTACTTGAAAGTTGACAGGTCAGTGTGAATTCAAGCTGTGACATTTTCTGTTGCTTTTAGAGAGCAACGTTAACCACAGTTTTAGTGCATAAAAATATAGTTTATACTGAAATGGCATTGAGTGATTATTTTGGAGGGGGCACTAAATCATTCACTTCAGCATTTCAGGAGGAAAGCAATTGCTAAAATTGCATTCCTTACAACCCCCGTGCCAGTACTAAAAGTATGCTAGAATTTAATTAATGTGTATAGTCACTTCTTGCTGACACTGCCATCGGGGCTTAATACAACTTCCTACAAATGCCTCTACGTTTTGACAGTGCTTCAAGGCTACTTTCCTAATTTTTTTCCCCTTTGTTGAGATTTTCTCCTGCTCCGATGATCTTGCTAGGTGTGCAGTGAGATTTGTTCATACTTCTTGTGGAATGGGACTGGCTTGTTATGAACCTCTGTGGAACACGTTACCTGCTGACCTGCAGTCTCACATGCATTTTCAGTTTGAAAACAAATTCTGTGTTGTTGGGTATAATATGAAAAGGAAAATGACACAGTTGTGGAAAGCTTGTGGCCTGAGGCTGTTACGCAGAAAGGACTGAATTTTGAACACCTGTTGAAGAAAGGGGGGGATCTTGAGAAGTAGGCAGGTAGTGTGGATTTATTATTGCTGGATATCAATGCCCTGCCCTTATTTTTTTCTTCTCTGTAATAATTATTGATCTTGTTTCAACTCCCTTTTCTCCCCAACTCTTCCCCACTCTCCCCAGGTGAACAGAAGTGGTCTTGAGTGGAGGAAGAGTGGGGAAATAATCTTTTTGCCTTACCTTTTCTGTATAGGCAAAACGTTTCAGATAACCAGGAGATATTTTAATTCTGTATTTCTTGTGCTGTTGCTGAAAAAATGCCGACTTAGTTACTTGTATAATACATGGCAATAACTAAAACTTCTCGGCATTTTGCAAGTTAGTAATACTACCTTGAGTGCAACATGTTTTGAGTTTGTTGCAAGTGTGAAGAAAGTAATCATTTAGTAAGTTTATAATCATCGTAGTAGTGTAGCTGTCCTGCTACTGCTGTGTTCCTGGGCTGCGGTTTAGTGGCACTTAATGGAAGTAAATGTTCAGTTATTTCTAACAGTCAGTTAGAAAGTCAGTAAAATCAGTGGACTTTACTGTTCCACTTCCTGATACTGCTAATAAAATACTAGCCTCAGGCTTGACAGAGCACACAAGAAGTATTGAGTTACATGACTGATGAGGAACTCATTGTGTGCAATTTCATTCATTATTTTCTAGTTATTTCACAATGAGGGTTAGCCACAATGCTGACATATTTATGTAGATGTAATTTATGTAAATTGTAATTGTCATTTTTAGTTTTGTTGTTAGTTGTGAGGCCTGTGAGTTTTACTGGGAAGGACAATATACTATAACTTGAAATTAATGATAAAAATAGAGAACTCGTTTTTCATGGTTTTCATCTTGTAGATTTCGGCATTTGTTTTGCAGGCTCTGGTGGAATCACAAAATAGAAATAGAGATGGATTGTGTGCAGTTTTATGAAATCTTGTACTTTAATAAAATATTTTAATGTGTTGATTTTTCATCTAGAAACGTCTGAAAGCGGCTGAAGCAGAAAGTAAATTGAAACAAGTATACATCCCCACCTAGTGAGTATAACAGTAAAGTCTTTTTCTTTAAATAATGTAAAGGTGAAAGTGAAACCGTAACGTGCAGTTACATGCAGTAATGCACACTGGATTTCCTTTTTAATAGTTACTTTCTTAGTATTTGTTTTATAGAAACAGAATATACAGAGATAGAACCAGAAAATGCCACAAACTCATGTTGTAAGCAAAACCTTTGTACTTAACACAGCCCTTTGACCTGCAAAGTGCCTGTTCTGGAATGGTGAGAAGTTTTACAGAAGGTGGTCAAGTGCTACATGGGCTGCTCACAGACAAGAAGGGCCTTCTCATTTAAAAAGCAAATTTTCCAGAGTAATTGCTTCTGAATCCCTGTAGCACAACACTTCATATTTGTGTAAATGCAAATTGTCTATTTCAAAATAGAAGCAGTTGTTAATGTAGTTACATAAAATAAGAACAGATACTTTCCCATTAGTTTTATCTTGCTGATAGTCTGCTCTTCATCTAGAGATGAGAGATTCTGGCTGTAAATCAAAGATAGCACACAGCCCAAAATATTTTATCCTTCAGCAAGCTTTATTAATGAAATCTGCTTTCTTCTGAGAGGTTTTTAATCTGGGTTTGGTTGGGTTTTTTTACATTTAAACTCAATGCTGTATCTGCTTTTGTTAACACGTAGTTTACAGGAACAAGATATAATCTGTCTCATTCATAATTTCCTCAAGATTGAGAAGAGAAAGGGTTACAGATGACTTTCTTCTAAGCTTTCTGTGGGCATACTCAGTTCACATGTATGTGAATTTCCCATTGTTATGAGTGTTTGTATAACAGAAGACTAGAATAGCAAATGAAATACTTTGAAAATCCATTGTTGTCTTTCTGATGACTTGTATAAATTGCATACAATAGAGCTTCATTTCCATATTTCATACAGACTTTCCTCTCTTAAAACAGATTTAATAATACAAATAGCAGACTATTAAATTCATTCTGTTAATCTCATCTGAAGAAATGCGAGTTTTTAAGCTCAACTCTTAATAAATGGCACCTTTTTAAAAAAGCTGAAAACTCTATTATGAGTGTTCCCTCTCTGGGAAGTGGATGCTTTAGGAAAACCGTAAGATACTTGGTTTTTACTTAATGTTTTTTCAATTTAATCTCCTTGGTCCATAGTGACAATTGGGGAATTTGTCAGTATGTTCACAGTAGGGACTAGTTGTATTGGATGACAAAACCTGTTTTGAAATGTAGGATTTGTGCAATTTTACATTTCTTCCGGTCTGTGTTTTGCTTCAGTGTCAAGATAAAAATCCATAGTCAATGGTAAGAGGTGGTAGGGCTTCTCAGGTATTTGACAACTGCAATTTGGGGCACTTGTGGGCAAATGGATTGCTAACGCTCTGTTTCAAGACAGATTTCTTGTTGGAAATCTGTTTAGAATTGATTCTTAGAGCCGAATACCTTGTTGAACTTGATCATAAGGTATTTCCCGTAAAGGCGAGGTTCTGTCCTCAGTACCATAGAGTCCCTTCCAATTCGTGGCTTCTCTGGAAGGTAACGAAGCAACAGACCATAATGTGGGATTGTCTCTCAATCCCTTCTCTTGCACCTTGAGCCAAGATACTTTCAAGAGTTATCTGGAAATTGTGAAAGTGTCTCTCACTGGATATAGTGAAAAAGGAGAAGGCAGGAGACAGACTTGCTGGCATTTGGAGCAGAGACTTGATACAGCGAAGGTTTCTTTAATTAGTCATTTTAACTAATCTTGAGCATTTTTTGTGCTACCTAAAATAACAAATAATCAATGTGTCCAGTTTTACATTGTATTGAGAGTATAGCTTGTCAAAGGGATAATTAACATGAACAAAGTTGGGAGCTTTGGCATTATTATACTTTACCCAGTGAAGAATAATTCTCTCTGAATTAACTGACCTCCATAAAGTCCTAATTCACTGAAATATTAGTAGGTAAAATATTCACAATAATAATAATAATAATAATAATGTTGATGATGTAATAATATAACAAAAAAAAAAATCCAAAACCAGTTCTTCAGCCTTCTCGGAGAGAAAAAGTAGTTTAGGACAGTACCCAGACAGAACAGCCTGATATATGGACAAGCTTTGCCAGGCTTGTAGGACATTCAGGTTTACTGCATTTGGTGAGAAGGTGTGTACTGCTTGAGACAGGAGTCAGCAGACCCTCTTCTTGGGTGGACAGCCCTGTAGTATTATAGGCAGTGTTGCTATTCTTAGTTGCTACACTTTACCCAAAGTCCAGCCTCACCTTATCTGGCACTGGAACCCCCTTAAATTCTGTGCTGTGTCAAGCTTTTGTTAATGCTTGACCCTGAGACTTGGGCTTTTACTGGCTTGTCAAGTATTGTAGACCATAGGAGAGCATTTTACAAAGATCTGTAAATTTGAGTATCAAAGCAACTGTTTACACAACAAGTCTCCTAGATGCTGAAAATACTAGGAGTATAAAAATTCGTCTTGTAGTTTAGAGCAGATTTTATGGATGTTGTCAGCACACATTGGAATTCCAGAAATAGATTGTTTGTTTCCATATTGACTAACCAGTTAGTAAAGTCACTTTATTTTATTTTATTTTATTCAAAGCAATAAACCAAATCCCAATCAAATATCCAGCAACAATGGGAAACCTGCTGCAGTCAATGGAGCAATGGGAGCCTCTTACCAGGCACAGGCCTCACTAATAGGGCGGGCTTGTGAAAGCTGCTATAGTAAGTAAATGTATTATTATTAGTAATGCAGAAGTTATGGCTAATCTTAACCTGCACTGCTTTTTTAAAAAATATGTACGTACTTTTGTTTGCATGCTGTAGAGGATAGTTTTCAACCATTTGTGTGGCAGAAACAACTTCTAAGTTAGAGGCTGCCTTCAATATATTGATTAAACATCAATATTCAAATCCGCTTTATGATTTTTATTTTCAACAATTGAGAAAGTACAGCAAGATAAAATAGTATAATGTGATGACACATATGTTATTCCTTTACCTTCAGAGTACTAATTAAAATTTATTTTTGGTTCTTCTGTAGGGCTGCAGTGTTTTTGAAGTGGTTTGGTTGGGTTGTTTTTGTTTTTTTTTCCACGTACCTCTGTTGTTGTAGTAGGGTGGCAGGGGGAGAGTGTGTTATTTTTTTTTCTAGTATTTTTTGTTTCTTGTGGTCCTTGTTGGACCTGAGGTAGCAGCCTTCAACATAGGTGCTATGAGAGTAGATATCATAAAATTCAGAAATGGAAGTAATAGAAAAGACCTACCATATGAGAGTTCTTTACTTATTATTGCTGTAGTTGCCTGTCTCTTAAACACTAATTAAACTAAAACCATATTTTCTATGTAGAATGTTCCAGTTATATACTTTGTTGTTTTTCAAATCCCATTTTTTAAAGAATAGTTTTCTTGTGAAAGACTACAAAAAGAAAAGAAAAAGGTTAGTATTTTGTCTGAGTCTCCACACGCACAAGATAAAGGTACATACACATCGTCAAGGTCAATAAGAGATGTGCTTGTCCTTTTTTTAATATGAATCTTGATTTATAAGTACTGGCTTTGCATGACTTGAGCAAAAAAACCCAGATCTTAAATAGTTCTAATAGGTAACAGGCAACTTAATAAGCCTGTCTTCCAGGGTAAGATTAGAAATATTGGAGGATTTATAGGTGTTTCCTTTTGTTTTTGGTACTCCCCTGGAAGAACATATTTTCTAGGAAATACAAAATCTTTTGTTTGAAATTTAAATTGGGAAGCATTTTGGAAATTTCTATTTGGGATTGACATCTGGGGTGCTTTTGTAAAAAATAAATCAACTGAAAATTCAAATTTTTTTTCTCCGTCCATATAATGCTTTTACTTGTGCTGTTTTTTCCTCCTTAGCTTCACAGTCACACCAGTGGTATTCTTGGGGTCCTCCCAATATGCAATGTAGATTGTGTGCATCTTGCTGGATTTATTGGAAGAAATACGGTGGCCTGAAAATGCCCACACAGACAGATGAAGATAAACTGTCTTCCAGCCAACCTACAGAGGTAGGACTGCATAGATAAACTTCCCTAAAAGGAAAAGTGGTGCTTTCACAAGACTGCTGTGATTAGAACATGTAATAGAATGATCTTTTATTTATGTGTTCAGCTTTGGTATTACAAAACTCGATTTATTAATCCTTTTCCCGTCATAAGTAGAACTGAACAGTGGCAGGTGCTGCCATGTCTTTACTGGACTAATAAATAAACAAACATCCACTTCATGCATTGTTGGTGGACAAATGTCATGTCAGTCAAATGGTGTGTTATCAGCAAAATGTTAATATGACTGTATGATATCTCATCTTGAATGGCATTATACATCCACTCTCAATAGAGTGCTCTGCTCTGTTTTACAGCTTCATACACAAGCCCCAGTTTTTTGTATAGTGCTTGTACATATTATTTGATTAGCCTTGTGAATTTATCCAAACTGTGGATTTTTTTTTAATGCTGTAATTCAGATGTATGTGTTATGATTTTTTGTTTGTTTTTGTAGGAATCTCATGTTAGAACTCACATGTCCCGGCAGGCCACACAGGGAACTCCAGTTCGTAACACTGGAAGTCCAAAGTCAGCAGTGAAAACACGTCAAGCTTTCTTTCTTCACACAACGTGTTGGACAAAACTGGCCCGCCAGGTCTGCAAAAATACTCTCCGGCTGCGGCAGGCAGCAAGACGTCCCTTTGTCCCTATTAACTGTGCTGCCATTAAGGCAGAATGTAAGATGTTTTTTTAATTCTTAGTTCTGTGTGCTGTGCTTCCACCCATTTTTGTCTTTTAATTTTATTTTCTTTTTCAATAAACATTTCTTGTCTATACACTTTTGATTTTCATTTTTTTCATTTGTCCAGCGTATCACCAACACATTGGATGAAGTCTGGCTGTCTTGAACAGATTTCAGGCTGGGGAAACATTTCAAATGATTTAAAAAGGGTATAACAATTATCTCATTCACCTACAGGAAAAAAAAGTCATACAAAAACCCATGGGGAGCAGGGAGGGGAAATCAATGCTGTGACAAAAAACTTGCTTCTTACTAGGCAGCGTGAAATAAATTCACTTTTATATTATTTGTTTATTCTTTTGCTGAGCAGAAAGTATAGATCTGTACATGTTTTACTTTTTCTCAGTGGGGTTGGTCAAGGAATAAGGAGCTGGGGATGCATAAGAATTTAAATCCGGCCTAATAGCCATGTTTATTATTACATCATAGTTACCTCTTTGTTTGTTTGTTCCAGCTCTGAGTAAAAGTCTATATTATGCTTGGCGTTTTTATAGCCAAAATATAAAGGACTGATAAATTCACTAGTAGTATGACAGAAGGTTACGAGCTGTTGTAGATAGCGACAGTAAGTCTCTATCTGCATATGTGTGCAAGTTCTGGTGCAGAGTCACTGAATCTATCAGCAGGTTTTGTATCTGTACTGAGGGCCTTGGTTTACTGCTCACGCTGTTTGGTTATGTTTCCCAGTCTTCCACAGATGCAATTTTTGAAGCAGACACTTGGCATTCCGAGATGAGCCATGCTGTCTCATCGTACTGTCAATTGTATTAGAATTGAAGAGACTTTTGTAGAATGTTAGATGTTGGTTTCATAACCGTGTTTACTAGATTAATGCTAAATGTTTTCCCAGCATATTTAGCTGGGGTGCCAATGATGTCAGTGTTGGTTATGAGAAATCCACTCCGTGGAGGCTTAAAATCTGGTTTTGAGCAATTGTTTTCCCCTTAGGTACTTTAACACCAGCCATTTTTCACATGAAAACTCTGCATCTGCTTCTGCAGTCATCCAGAACTTGGTCCATATTTCTGTTCGTTGTCCTTGTCTTATTGTCTTGTTCGCCTTTTTTTTTTTTCTTCTTTCAAAGCTATGCAAGTTAGGAGCAGCTTTCAGATTTAGGGAAAACCGTATGTCAGCTGTGTGAATAAAATGGGTTGTACTTTATGGAAGAAGCGTATCTAAGGCTGGACTAGGATTATATTTTTACTCCTTAATACAAAATAAGAATTATTTTCTGAGAGGAAAGCATTGTACCTTTTAATTTATGTAATTGGCACTGATTTCTGCTGAGTCATGGAGGAAAACGAATTTTAGAAGTGCACTTGAACCTTGAATCTTTTTATCCGTGTCCCTGTTTCTTCTTAGTCGCTGCAGTAACTCAATCTGAAAGAAGATGAAGCTTTTGTTTAAGAAAGAGAAAAAACAGAAGGAAAAAAAAAGCTTAATTCAAGTGTTAATCATCATACTAGAACAAGTGTTATATGCACAGTTCAACTTTAAAACAAAGGAGTGACAAACAGCTTTTCAGCAGGAAACAGTCATTCTTGCATCAGACTGGCAGTGCTATGAGTGCTTCCTCATTGTTCCTTTGAATGAAAAAGTGACACATCAGATTAAGGTCAAGAGCAGAAAGGTATTTTTTTTCTGTAGTCTCTGACTTCCATTATTATTTTTGCTTAAAGCAAAATTTGGACCTTGTATTTTGTCTTTTTGAATACTGATGCTTCCTGATTAGACCATAGATTGAAAAACGAAGTCACAGTTCTCAGTGGTTTTTGAACGCAACATTCAAATAGTTTTATAATAGCGGAAACCAGATTATACCTTATTTAATTAATTAAACTTGTGTTTCTCTGTACACACACAAACACATATATACAGACATACACGCACATACTCTGTTTCTGGCAATGTCTCTCTCTGTGGATTCATACAATGCTCTTAGTGCATTGTCATTGTCATACTCTTGCTCTAGTAAAGCCTAGTAAGTAAGTAAATAAAATTTGTTCCTGTACTTCCGTCTGGTGACCTGTGTTCAGTGCACTCTGTAGATTTTAATGTTATAACTAAATAGGCTGTCCCTGAGAATGCCTTGAATACTCTCTTAAGGATAGCTTGAAGCAAGTAATTTTAATTTTTTATTATTTTTTTTTTAGTTTTTAAATGAGATATTAATTAACAGCAATGTTTTCATGTGTTGAATACCACTGAGTAGTGACAATATTAAAAGAATGTCTGTGCTGGTTTTACAAAAGTTACAGTTGTGCTTAGATAATAACCTGGCCAGAGTAGCAGGTTACCCATGATACGATATGGCGTGAGATGGTTAGGACCTCCGAGAACTGCTCTGGAATATATTTTTCATATTGGTGTGCTGAAACTTGAATCTAATGATTGCTTAGATGATTTGTCACTTGACTCTGTGTGTGCCAAACCAGTGCTTGAAAACAACTGCATTTCACAACTGTGTTGCAGTAGGCACCAACACTGAGAAACCATGAAATCTAAGGACAGAAGGGTGGTAGGGCACTCTGCCCGAGCAGCCTATCGGGTTTTATGCCTTCTTAGTCTTACGCAATTTGTTGAAGTGCCAGGTTGTAAATGAAATTAATTCCCAGTTCTGAGAAAGTCTGAACAAGCCAGTCAGAGCTTGTCTGTAAAATAAATTGATTTTTGTATTCCACCTGAACTCATCTGCAGATACTTCTTTTGTTATGGAGGAGCATGGAAGCCTCTGAGAATGCTAACCCTCAGGCCCAACCATCTTTTAGGTGAAACTGGATTTCAGACAGCATTATCATTATTGTAATTCCACCCACATCATCTCCCTTGGCTCATTACATCCACTGGCAGAAAACAAGGTCCTATTCTATGTTCTTTATCCTTTCAGTTAGTGCAGAGAATTAGATTTTTCTCATTAGTGAACCATACAGCATGACCCCTGCTCAGCTGCCGGCAGGAGGTAGTGGAGACGATGCATTTACATCCCAGTTCAGTCTAGGGATGGTCACCAGGAGGTTGAGAAGGCATGGCATCTCCTGCTAGGAGCACAGCCCATCGTGGAAATCTCAAACTTTGTTCTGCCCGAAGATAATAGACGCACTGTAGTTGCTGACAATAAACTTTTCTGATGGCTTTTCAGGAATAATTAGAATTGGTGAACTGTTTCAGTGAGAGGAATTTCCCATGCTCGAAATTAGGCAAAATACCTTCTTTTTATTTTAATATATTGCATGTTTTTTAGAGAGTTAAGCAAAACTATCCTGTCTGTGGAAGGCCTCTTAATTAGAGGAGACCAAAGTGGGCATGCTTCTCCAGACGCTGGCCAGGTTGGATCTGTTTCCAGCTTACAAACATGTTGGTACATGCACAGCAGCGAGCCATGCATCTGTGTGCCTCATTACTTCAGCACAGGAAGATCTTAGAGGGATTTTATTTTTCCTGCTCAGATACATTTTTATCAATATAACTATATGTATTAATTACAGTAATTTAAATTTGGGTAATTACACTTGTCTATTTAGATATTATCAAAATGTTTTCTGTGGGTAGTAGTGTATTATCTGCATCATACATATATGTAGTTATCTGGAAATGGGTATACTGTTCATGATCAAACCTTTAACATACCTTTAAATTTGCAGATTAAATAACAAGTTTGGTACACAGTACTTGCCTGTGACAATCTGGTTTGATAAAGAGGATTGAAAATTAAGTAGAATACGTAAAATTTTGCTGATTTGTCTTTGTAAGCTTACAGCCTGTTTTACTGACATAAAACTACCCATTCATCTCAAGTGAGTAACATTTATTGGTTCATCAGTGTTTTACATCCTAGATTTTTGTAGCTGCAGAAGATATTTTGGTTGCTTCTAGCATGAAAATATTTTCTCTGCTGTTTCCTTTGAATACAATTTGTGCCAGATTTTAGTAGCCAGTAAAATAATTGAAAGGCACACAATTTCTTTCTCAAAGTTTCCAAGAATTACCACAATTTAAGGAATACATAGAGTACAGTACATTCATTAGGTGATCTGATTTTAGTAAGAGATATGATGGAATGTCAAAAGACAAATAACTCGCCAATGAGAGTCTCTCTAAGCTATGAGAGACCTACAAATTAGTTTTTAAAAAAGGATATAATTTAAAAACTCATTCAAATCTAAAACCTTTTAAAAACTTTTTTCAATCGTTATTTGCTGTCATATTCTCCGTAGCATTCCTGATTTTGTTGGCCTCTCATCTCCAGAACAGTCGTCACTTTTCTAGGTTAAGAACTTCGTCTGTTTAAAACCTCCTGAAGAATCACTTTCACACTGTGGTTTGTAATGTTGTTCCCTGGAGTTCTTCAAATTGTACTGTATCTTCTTTAGGGTTATGGTGCCCCAAATTACATGTGCTTCAAGATACAGGTTTCCCATTATTTTAGTCACGTTTTCTGTTTTCCTATCATAATTTCTAGTATTGTGATCTTAATTTGTTTTTAAGTGACCACTCTTTAGTATTGTCCAGATATTTTTAGAAAATTGTTGACACTGACTCCATGAATTCTTTCCTGTGTGATGATGTAGAAACCTATCGTTGTATCTGTATGTTACAGTCCCTTACAGTTACCTCTTAAGAATTTACATTTACTGCTTGATGCTACTGCTATCCTTTGCAAGCAGTTTTAGCTTTGATTATGATCAGTAATTTCTTACCAGGAAACTTCAACTCTAATCACCTCTTTTCCTGATCTTTTGTGTGTTGAATAGCACAGATCCTTTGGGAGTTACGTAGTCAGTTAATTTTAATCAGGTGCTAATCCCTGAAAATACTTCTCTTTTTACCATGTAACAGCTGGACAGCAACAGTCTTTGGTGACACGGGTGATGCGGCTTGTTAAAAGCCAGTTGAAATGCCACGTCAGGTGCCAGGTCAGCTGCGTGTGTGCACATCGTGATTCCTTGTGCTTGACACACATGTGCACACGTGACATGTGCAGTCGCTGGTTTACAGGACATGCAGGTGAGAAGGGACCTCTGGAGGTCTGTAATTGCACCCCCTGCATAAAGTTCACGTGTGCATGGGCCTTTTGTCCAGGTGTGGTTTGTCTGTCTCCAGGGCTTCTCTGGGCACCTGTGCCAGTGTTTGGTCACCCTCACAGTAAATAACCTTTTCCTTACATCTGACAAGAATTTCCCATCCCCTAGCTCGTGTCCTTTGCCCCAGACAGCAATGGTATGTTGTCCTGTTCCTGTGTAGCCTCAAGAAGGGTCTGTCTTGGTCTTCTCTGTGCTCTGCTGCTAGGTGGTTACGGGTGGCAGTCAGGTCTTCTCATCTCAAGGCTGTCCAGACTCGGTCCCCTCAGGCTGTCTGTGTGTGGCCTGTGCTCCAGCCCCCGGCCAGCTTGATGACCCTCCGGTAGCTGCCCGTGCTTCGGAACGTCCGTGCCCTTGTAGAGGGGATCCCAGCACTCGTCACGGGGTCCGGTCAGGGTGTCGCAGGGCCCAGGGGGAAGGGTTGCCTCCCTCGCCCCGCTGCCTGTGCCTGTGGAGAGCAGCCTGCAGGCGTGCTGCTCGTGGCAAGGACGCACCGCTGAATGATGTGAACGCGTTAAACGTGTTTTCCCTTGACGAGGTCTTGATGTTTCTGTATTTAACTTGGATCCTCTATTAATAGTTCAACCCCTTTGCCAGTCTGCAGACCTGCTTACTGAGGAATGTTACCATGTTTGCAGTGGGTTTGTTCTCTTGAGCCCAGACCCATTTAAGTATTAGTTAAACACCAGTAGTGTACGTGCTCGACAGTTCGTTTGGATGAATTCCACCTGGCCCTGGCAACTTGTTTTTATTCATTAGCCAGTTTGTTCTGGATTTTCCTGTGGATGCTTTGATGTGACACAATTGTCATACTTCCCTTGTAAAAGGATTTTTGGAAGTGAGCTTCTTTAAGTTCTTCCCTAGTGAACACTGATGCAAAGAATGCATTCAGCTTTTCTGCCATGCCTTTATTTTTTTTGTTTATTTTCCTCACACCTTGATCCTGTTGCTGCAGGCACTAGCACACTTTCTGCTTTTGATACATTAGAAAAAGTACACTACAAAACATAATAATTTTTCTTTTTTAAGATTATTTTTTTCTCATAGCTTCCACTATTTCAGTGATCTGCCTGACATTTTTGTTGTTCATGTGGAAGCCCGGATTTGATTTTAGGACTTGTTTTTAATTTTTGAGAATTTCTTTCCTAAATTCTATTCTACAGTTTTACACTGGAGAGTGATGCACAATAATTTCTGTGTTTTCTGTATGTAGTGTGTAAAGATTATAAACTCTATTCTAAAGTTTTATGGGAGTACCATATTGTGATTTAAAGTTTGCTGCTGTTACATGTACCTAATTGTTATAATAAATAGGTGTGCTTTGGATTACCAACCCAGTACCTTTGGTGAACGTGCTTTGCCTTAAGCATGGAAATTGTGCTCTCTTTGCACTCTGTATTCTCCGTCAGCATATGAATACCTCACCATGATTCAATGTAATTTATTTTTTTTACAGTGAAGACATGTAGATGGAAAATTTTCTTGCTAATTACTTTTTAGGCAATGCTTTGCTGTTCCCAAAGTAACTATAAAATACTTAATGTGGTCTGTGCTTATTTCGCTGAAGGAGATAGTGGAGGCACATCATTCTACTCTGTCACTTAAAATATTTCAGGTGTTGTGGAATATTAAAAATATTCCAGTCACCAGGTTCAGCGTGTTGTTGTTGGTTTTCTTTTTTCCACTGAGAACAGTGTATTTTGTTACTAAGATAAAATAGTAAAGCACTTTGTGTACTCAGCATTAGGGCTGTAACCTTTGGGCTGCCCGGATACCAGCTAGCATTTCCAGAATTTCAAGTAGATTCCTTAATATATTGAAATAAGTTGTGTGTTGTCTGCTGTGTTGAAAACATCTGTGAACGTACTGAAATACTTACGTCAGTCATTTCCGTGATTGCATGACCTATATGGGTTTTGCACAGAGGTAGATAGAATATGATAGAATATATGAAGATACTGTAAATTATTCTTTGTAGTGTCTTACCGTCTTTGTGTGACTATGTACTCTACCTCGTGTTGGAATGAAGCAAATGGGAACATTCTGGTAAAACACAAGGTGTAGACAAAGCAGAGTTACAAGTATTATAAGCTATTTGTAGTATCTAGCTCCTGTGAAGCTTGTTAGAAAATGCAGATCTGTATGTGCATATGTGAAAACTATGTGAAGAAACGTGTACATGTAGGTATGTGTACGTGGGGAGTAATTCCATTTGAGAGAATTCTAGATCTATGCAATCAACGTGTGGATGCAGTTTTGTACAAAACGGAATACCTGTGTTCCAGGGATACTGAAAGCCCTATATGGGGATTACTATGTGCTTGTAAAAGACAAATAACTTCATCATTCTGAGTAGTTAATAAAAAAAACCAAAAGAAAAAAACAAAAAAAGGTAGCATAGTTCTAGTAGGCTTGAAATGATTTACTGAAACCTAGTGTCTTGGAAATTCCTGCCTTAGGTTGATTGACTCTGTTGTCTGTGCGTGAAACTTTTCATAGTAACGCTTCTATGTTTGGGGCATTTAGACAGATTCTCTGCTTGTGTATTTTCAGTGCCTTTGAGTTCATAGTTGTAGCATGAAATTAAGGTAGTTACTGAATTACTTATTTTCCTTTACTCTGCAGGAAGTTATGCTCTTTGAGGCCTTTGAGCTCTGTCATACTTGGTTACAAATGACCACTTTGTTCAAAATTTTATAGTAAAAGGGTTTCTTTGGTGGATGTGTTTTGTTTTGTTTTGTTTTTTAAGCTTCATCTTGCCATGATAGCCCCTGTGTTCTGTTTTGCTTATTAAGAGTTGTACGAATCACTGTACTATCAGAGGAAGACGTGACAGAAATCAGTAGTCCCAGCTTTAAATCCTTCTTACCTTTGTATTACCCCATTTAGAGCTAGACAAACTTGTAGAAAGTAATGAAGAATTCAGTGTAAATTATTTTTAATAGCCAGAACTGGTTTTATTTCAGTATTCATATTTTCATCTGTTTTATTTCCCTAGCTGACTGTCTCCAGAAAGGATTTGTTAGCAAAACATGTAATCAAATTTGTGTTAGAACTTACATGAACTTAAAAAAAAATAATCATAACGTCACTTGCATGAATGAGAACATGGCCTGCCTTTAAGTATCCATTATTAGTAGTAATGATGACCAAAAGAAGAACATGTGCTAAAAAGAAAAAAGAAATTTCTGGTAAAAATGCAAGTCAGAAGCTGGTTGGTGTGTCCTAATTATATTTGTAATGGTAAAATATTTAAACTGAGTTTTATTCTTTAAAATTCTCAGATGCAGATCGACATTGTGAACTTGCTGGAAATCCTCTGAAGATAAAAAGCACCAGAAAACCACTGTCATGTATCATTGGGTATTTAGGTGCGTATCTGCCTCCAGAGAATAACAAACCAAATAAATGAACATTCAGTGTGTACTGATACTTTAAAAACCTGTATGCATAGAGTAAGAGACTTACGCTTTTAGTAACAAGAAAATTGTAAAGTGAATAATGTAATTAGAATTCTGGTCCACTATCGGTTGCAAAACTGCATGATTGAGCTTACAGGATATAGGCAGAAAGCCTTCTGATGCTGGTTTAAAATGGCAGAGTGAAACCTGATGTAATTTAGAATGTGAAAAATAGTCTGACAGCCTAAATAAAAAAATAAGCACTCAGAGAGGAGGTACTTGGTATGCTCAGTGCTGCTCTACTGTACCCCTTGAATCCACTTGTAATGTTCCTGTGTGCTTAAAAGGAGGAGACCTCAACCATATTGAGACACTGATCTTTTAGTTTAATGCCATAATTTTAAAAGATGTGATGAAATTTGTACTGAGATCATGGCCAGGAGGACAGTGAACTCACATAAAATAATGGGGAAAGGATAAATCCTAGTAATTGTGATTCCATATTAGAAAAAATGAAAATTGTCCTCTTTGCAAGGAACCACCACTGTTGAATATTTACGCAGTCATATATGAGTTGAGATACCCCAGAGGCTTTCTATTAATCCTCAGGTGAATATAGAAATCAATTCATTGATGAGAGCATCAGTCAATAATTCTGCAGTGTATTAATCCCAGTCTACAGAAGGGAAGCTGAGGGTGAAGCCCAGTCTAGATGTTTTGCTCAGAATTTCAATCAGTAGGAGGTTTTTTTTGTGCTGGAGCAAAGTAAACAGTAACAGTCTGACTTAGTGAAACAGAAATCAGCTATTAATGTAGTTATAACTGTTCTTCCAGAACATCAATTTTAACAAAATCCAAACTTCCGGAAGCACGCTAATAAATAATTAATGCCCACTCTCACTGAATTTTGATTCTTCCTGCCCTGGAGTTTAAGAAAAGAGCTGGTGATAACTTCCTACAGGCATCCCAGCTGTGTGTATGACATATGTTGTCATTAGAGTGAATGAGGAAAGCACTGCTTTGATGAACTTGGTGGAGCTGTGCTTGTAGGAGGGGGGGGGGCAAGTCGGGCAGGAGGTGGTTTGTCTGCCTGAGCTGTCTGTGCAGTCAAAAGAAGAAATGGCAGTGTCTGTAATCGTAGAAGATATTGCATGTGTTTAGTGCCATGTTAGTTAGTTAGTGAGGGGCTGGTTTGGTACCTCTGAGAGCGTTACATCTGTAGGTTTAATGGCAGTAAAGGGCTGAACAGTGTCAGCATGATGTGTAGGTAGGTGAAGGCTTTGTAGAAGATTAACTGCACTAAAATACAGGTCTCTGTAGAGTCTGCTTAGCGTTTGATTGCATGGAAAGTGAAGGTATCACAGCTGAAGGCATCTCGCTACAATTGAAAGCAAATATATGTTACAGAGATATGAAGTGTAACCGGTATAGTTAAATACATGCATCTGAATTAGCTGTATAAGGATGGCTAGAAACTGGCTTTTTGCTTGCCATTTGCCTTGGTGTTTGTTTTTTTGGTTTTTTTTTCCGTTCAGTTTGGTTGTGATTTTTTTTCTTTGTTTATTTGGGATTTTTGCATGTTCCAGTGAGTAAGTAACGCCTGCATTATTTTCCCCATAAAATTTAGTATTAAATATTTTGTGATACCTTATACAGGAGTCAGTCATGCCATTCCCACAGACATTTATTGGCATGCAGTTCACTGTGTGTCTCAGGGCACTACTGTTTTCAGCCCTGCTGGTGAGGCAGAGAGGATTTCAGTGCCCTGCAGGTGCTGGGTCATCGCTCCCCTTTATCCCAGCTCTGTTTCTTGGCTGCCAGTTCCACAGGTGAGGCAGGTTAAGTATTAAAGTAGGTCCTGTCCTCCAGGGAGCTGGGGCTAATCCCCTGCAATCCCTTCAGTCATCGCTGTGCTTACTAAACAAACCCCCTAAGGTGAGCCCCTGGCTAATTAAATGTCCTATATTACCTCCTAATTATGAGGAAACCAGGCTAATGTTTCCAGCTGGGATGCATGTTGAGGGGATGAGATGAGAGAGGTGCAGCTGCTTAAGCACCCGTGGAATCCAGGATGCTTACTTAAGTGACTCAGTAGGAAACTTCAAATTTTCTTTGTTTACCCTAGTGACGTTAGTGGAAACAGGAAAAGTTTTTAGAAAAGGATTCCTAAATACATCATTCAATTATTGTTTCTTACTCCTGTTTTATTTCAGAAATGATCATATAGTCTGATTCTGGCCAACTGGTTACTTGTTGTGTGGGTGAAGGGAGAATTTGGGTTGTTTGGATGTTATAATTCTCTGAGTTAGCAGAAGGTGCAGGTGACAGGAGATTTTCAGTGAAGTAGTAGGCAATAGAACAAGGATGAGAGCAGCAGGTATTAAAATACCCCTAATTACTATTATTCCAGAACACAATAATACAATGGGATAATGTAATTCAGGCAGAAACCCTGCAATGCCTCATTACCCCTCTCAGGTGTGATGAAGCAGCTAGTTAGAAAGTGCTGATCTAAATCACGCAAATATTTGAAGCAAGTCTAAACACAGAGGATGGGTGAATGTAAGGTGTTAAGACCTCACAGGAAGGACACAGTCCATTGCAAAGTGGTCCTGGCTAATAAGATTGTTTCTACAACTTAAAGGAAGAGCTTGGTCTTGCTGCCTTCCTCCCTCTACTGCAGGAAGGACAGCCTTTGTGGTAGACTAATGGAACATTAGTGACTTCCAAATGGAATAAAAGTCAAAGGAAGCAAATGCTTCCTTCTTCAGCTTGCTTACCCTGAAAATACAAAATTATATCTCCTATACACTGTAGACAGAAGGAATTTATGAGTTCTCATATGTTGAATGCAGCTGCTGGAGCTCTATGGGAAATAATCTTTTAGTGGTGTTCGCCCTAAAATTTAAGCATTTCCTTCAGAGAATTGGAAAAGATTGCCAAATGAGCATTTTTAGAATCCAAATTCCAGTTGTCTTCAGCAGACAGCACAAACCTTCCTGTTTCGGTTAAAAGTTTTGCTTTAGCAGTCAGTAAAGTTCATAACATTAAGCGTGCCTCTGTTCCCATTTTAGTTAAAAAGCAAAATAGATGCTTGTTCTCTACAGCATGACAAATGGGACATGCCCTGAAATGTGCTGGATACTTGGTGTTCCTAAACTCTTTTATATGAAAAATGGGTGAGTACTGCAGTGAATGGCAGTAGA